>NC_083279.1:36104432-36753672 GCF_963506605.1 Zootoca vivipara
TATACCACCACAACTTATGTCTAGTTTGAACTTCGTTCCTTACCAACCCATTCATTTATGGAATTGAACTTGACTGTGAATATAAAATGCATGGTACACACACTTAACTGGGAGAGATCCCCATTGAGAACAATGGGAGAAACGAGCCAACATGTATAGGATTGCACTGTAAGTGACCTCTATCTATTTCATTGCTCATTATGTGTTGCCAGCTATCATCTTGTCTGCATACAACTTCTGGTTATTCATCCATATGCCCTTATTGTCTGGTAATAGAATGCTGCATTCAGACTTCAACTGAGTTGATTTGTTTTGTGTGTTTGTGTAATTCTCATCACCATTGTAACAACAGAAAAATTGAATGAAAAATAAAATGGTGGCAGCCATTGTTTTCGGCAGAACCTTGAGATGAGATGCTTAACTTTGAACGACCCAATTAGGCAGCACCACTGCTATAAATAGCACTCCAGTCTCTTTAAATTTTTGAAAATAGCCGATTGTGGGTAGGGGATCAAGTCTGTAGCAGAGTGGGGAAGGGGGTAAACTAATAATAATAATAATAATACTAATAATAATAATAATAATAAAAAATTTATTTCTACCCTGCCCATCTGGCTGGGTTTCCCCAGCCACTCTGGGCGGCTTTCCACAGAACATTAAAAACAGAATAAAACTTCAAACATTAAAAACTTCCCTAAACAGGGCTGCCTTCAGATGTCTTCTAAAAGCCGGATAGTTGTTTATTTCCTTGACATCTGATGGGACGGCATTCCACAGGGCGGGCGCCACTACCAAGAAGGCCTTCTGCCTGGTTCCCTGTAACCTCACTTCTTGCAGTGAAGGAAGCGCTAGAAGGCCCTCAGCACTGGACCTCAGTGTCCGGGCTGAATAATGAAGATCACACACTTGAAGCTGCTGGCTTGCCCACCAGTTTAAGTTTACATGTCCACATATGTTTTGGCTAACAGAATAATCTGTGCATTCCCAGGTAACCTCTAGTTTGGCCCTGTAAGAAGAAAAAGAAACTTAATTTCCAACTGCCCTGTTGTCATGACTTTCCATTTCTCAAAGGTCCATTCTGTTTTTCTTGTTATTAGATGTAAAGACTCCAAATAAGAAGGCCACAAAAGCCTAGAATATTTCAGATAGCATTACAGATAGTATTAAAAGAGTTCTATCATTACATTTCCCACAACTCTGACAAGCTAAAGGATTTCATGTTGTGAAATGCAGGCCTGGAAGTTGAATGCGTTTTATATTGCTGTCTTCGTTCAGCCAAACATACAGTAAAAAGTCCCCTTTGAAGGCAGTGATTACATTTTGACCTTTTAGAGCTTGCTTTTAGAGTAAAGATTTTTATCTCACATTACAGATAATTGCTGACTGGGTTTAATGCAATCCTCCCAGAGAGCAGGAACTGAAGAGCCGGGGATTTCTGTGATTTAATAGATCATTTATCTTGACTGAGAAGCAGAGGAAGGGAGAGAAGGCTGCGGAAACTTGAACTCTCTGCATCTGAAGGCCTTGCAATTTCCTACCTATAGGCTGCATTTGTTTGGTGGTACTTCCTTCTCACAAACTTTGATAGATGGTATTAAAGCCTTATTGTAGTTAACAAAAGCCTTATTGTAGTTAACATGCAATCCAAAGAGTACATTATTGTAGTTAACATGCAATCCATTATTTCATTGGATTTAAATGGGTCTAACTCTATGGCAGATTGCTGCTAATGTGGGTGACAGAGTGACACTACCAACAGAGGGCCTTCTCGGTAGTGGCACCCGCCCTGTGGAACGCCTTCCCAGGAGATGTCAAGGCAATAAACAACTATTTTACATTTAGAAGACAACTGAAGGCGGTCCCGTTTTGGGAAGTTTTTAACTTTTAATGTTTTTAATATTCGGTTGGAAGCAGCCCAGAGAGGCTGGGGAAACCCAGCCAGATGGGTGGGGTATAAATAATAAATTATTATTATTATGTCCTGCATGAGGTCATAGATTTCAAGGCAGTACAGCTCTGGAAAGATCCTGCCATCCATGTTAAAAAATAATAATAATCTGGCCCTACAAAACTTGATGCTGGGGAAGTACCTGGTGCAATAATTTATCACCTTTTATTCCAGGAGTGGGAAGGTTAGTTGCTTGGAGAAGTAGCGCTCTCTCTCTCTCTCTCTCTCTCTCTCTCTCTCTCTCTCTCTGTGTGTGTGTGTGTGTGTTTGTGTAGAACCCTCTATTGCTCCATCTACTTCCCCTTCTATCATTGCTGACCCTGCCCACTGAAAGGTTATCCTGGATTAAAGGGGTTAAAACAATTAGATCAGGAAGTCCAAGCTCAGGGGAATGCACATAAACAGGTGTGCCTTCAATACTATTAATCCTGTTTAAATTATCCTGTTTAAATTGGTTGCCTCTTTCTTGAATCCATTAGGATAGAAAGAGTCCAGGTTGAGGAACACTTTAATCACCCCACATTACCTTTGAGATTGTTGTTTGTTTGTTTGTTTGTTTTTTAAATGGCTAAATGGTACAGGGGAATATTTGACTTACTCTAATATAGCAAAAGCTTTCAAGAGAAACATGTCATTAAAAAAACCCTATTATATTTGAAGATTTTTCAATTACAGATGAACATCACATGGACCAATATTTCATTAACCTTTCATTTCAAACATAAGCACCAATTTTCACTTACATATTCTCTTTTCAGAGTTAGCAGAGATCAAATTAATTGAAAGTCTCTGTTCAGAATTGCATCATCTTCATTTTTAAAACTTCAGGCCCCTCCAAATTGGAGAGGTTTTTTTGTCTCACTTTGGTTTTTTGAAGGCATACTCTACAGTATGTAATTGACACAACTTTAGTTGTTTTGCAATCGCTCACCATTGTCACTGCATTATTGCTGCCTGAAGTGATTCTCCTGAACTATAGTGCAAAAAAGCAGGACAAAAAAACCCAAACCCTTGAAAATTTGTGGTATCTACAGTCATATGATTCAGAGGGAAGTTAAGGGACATGCACTGATTAGAAACAAAGTAATTACCATCCCAAAACATTTGCAGGTGCAAGCAGTGTTGTCAATGGGATGGTGTATAACTGCCTGATTCCTTCATGATAACAACTCATCATCAATGCACAATAAAAAAGGATGTTGGGGTGGGGGTGGGGGGCCTTGATTTGTTTATGTGTATAGAATTCTCAGTATCACAAGGACAGGGCTTTTCCAAATCCATCTTTTGAGTCAACAGATATCAGAAACAGGAACCGCATTTTCAATAAATCATCCTTGAAATTAGGGCTCCCAATTGCACAGATTATGTTTTGTTCATTACAATACCCTTTCTTTTGTCCTGAGGTGGAAAACGTGGGGTGGCGTGTAGTAGATAAAAGCATTTAAAATGGGTCAGTGCTAAAAAGAAAAGAAAGAAAAAGAAAAAAAGCACAGTGAAAGATGGAAGCTGTTGCTTGTGTTAGTATCTTGGCTCCTTTTCGATTCCTATTCTTTGTTAAAATACTGATTAATAGGTTGAACCTATAGGAATCTCCATCATAATGCCAGTTGAAACTGGGCTGTTCCTAACAAAAGGCCTATTGATTCAGCTAAGGAAACTTGCCCAATGTCAGATTTCATTTGGGCATTGCCACCAAAGATGTAGGTAGTTTCTCTGTTGCCATGGCTGTTCCATTGTGTGGCGATATGCCCTCCTTCCCCAGAATAAAGACTCATGACGCCAGGTTAAGATTTAATTAATTGGGTGGTTAAGGCCACAACTTTATTAAATATGCATGTAGAGCGGAATTGGCTTAGGCGTTGGAACCTACCAGACTATATCCGACTCCAACCCGTGTGTTGAAGTCTGTGAGAAGTTAACCACCAGAAAGGAGCCCCGCGACGTAGATCTACTAGAGCTCCTCCTGTGGCCACCGATGGGGCGTGCCTTACGGCCCAGGCAACTCCCGGCTCAGGACCAAGCCTCGCCCCCGGAATCCTTTAACGGAATTACCTCTCCAAGATAGGGCAGCTGATGACGTACTTGCCCCTCCTCCACTGATTGTTATGCAAATTTCCAACGCCTAACCGCCTAACCTAAGTTGTGACGACATGCTACGAGGTAGGCGAAAAACCCATCATGGCTAACCCAGTATGGGAAAAATCCTACCCAGCCCCCTGGCCAGCCAGGGCAACCAACTGACGTCCATAGCAGCGTCCCCTTGCCTCTTATTAAGGGGTGGGCGGGCGGGTGAATTGTTCGCTCCGGCGAACAGCGAAGGGAAGAGGAAGCTCTCCCGCCTGCGGGGGCCTTTAAACGGTGTGGCCCCGCCCCGACCAGCCTCATTGGCTGGTCGGGGTGTGACGCAGGCGGGAGCGCACCATCGCGCAGGGGCTGAACTCTCAGCCCCTACGCGATGGTACAGTCGGGCTGGCCCACAACCCCACCTCCGACGCAAGCGCGGAAGTGGCTTTGTGTGGCGATATGCCCTCCTTCCCCAGAATAAAGACTCATGACGCCAGGTTAAGATTTAATTAATTGGGTGGTTAAGGCCACAACTTTATTAAATATGCATGTAGAGCGGAATTGGCTTAGGCGTTGGAACCTACCAGACTATATCCGACTCCAACCCGTGTGTTGAAGTCTGTGAGAAGTTAACCACCAGAAAGGAGCCCCGCGACGTAGATCTACTAGAGCTCCTCCTGTGGCCACCGATGGGGCGTGCCTTACGGCCCAGGCAACTCCCGGCTCAGGACCAAGCCTCGCCCCCGGAATCCTTTAACGGAATTACCTCTCCAAGATAGGGCAGCTGATGACGTACTTGCCCCTCCTCCACTGATTGTTATGCAAATTTCCAACGCCTAACCGCCACTCGAGCCCACCCTGGCTCGCCGCCAATCCGCTCACATGTAGTCATCTCTTGCCAATTCGTGGGTATAACATAAACATTATTCAATTATTTAATATTATAACGTTATTAAGGGGGGCTGTGGTCCTAATCTCTTATTCGCCTAGTTATGTACACTAACATGTAGCCAATCGTGGATTGCTGTAATTATGTTTTCGAGCCAGATATCATTCCCCATAGGCGATAGATGCACACCGTCATGACGATACAGGGCTGCTTCACTCTGTTTTAGGGTTGGGTGCGAGACTACGCGGCCATTCAAGGCTAACACTCTGCGGATCACGAAAGAATTCAAGCGCCGCCTAGTTCTGTTCATAGCGATCGGGCAACGTCCATCGCGCCAAATGCGCCTCTCCAGCAAGGATGACCAAAGCACCGTCATCCCCGGGCAGGAATCCAATAGGGTATCAAAATCACGGAATATTTGCAACTTCAAGTCCACTGCGTTACGGTAGGCAAGGTCGTTTTCCCCTAACTGCAGCACAAGCAGGTCAGGGTAGCCAAGTGAAGCAGCCCGGCTTTCGAGGGTCGGCAACAGCTCGTTCCACTTCATGCCTCTCTTTGCAATCCAAGACACTCTCACGGATGCTGGGAGGCCCAGCCCGTGCCCCAGGCCCACTTCCATCGCCCTTTCGCGGGCCCAATGAACCACGCTGTGCCCGGCTATCCAAACGCGCACTATCCGGCCACCTGGAAAACAAAGTGACAACCTGGGATCAGCTGTATGCTACGTACGAATGTACTTTTTGTATGCGTTTGATTTCCACCTTCCCAGGTCCTGAATCCTCTCGGAAGAAAGGCCCAGGTGCATGGCTGAAGTAGCTGCACCAATCCTGAAGGAGTGGGGTGAGAATTCGGTAGGGTTATACCCGCAAGAGGCGATGGCCTTGCGCATGACCCTGGTGAACTGCTGGCGGGTAAGCCTGGCCTTGTCCGGGTGAATAAGGAAGGGACCTGGGCCTGCCGGACGCAGATGAAGGAACCTCCTGGTATCTTTTACTGGACACGGACCCGCGGCCCCTGTCGCAGGGAGGCGTACAACGGCACCCTTTCCCTTCTGGTCGGTCTTTGAACGTCGGATGTGTACTAGAACCTGGGTGTCGGACAGTGACACATCCCCTATTAGAATACCCCGTGTGACACCATCCGATTGGTCCTCGCAGACCACCTCCCCTACTCTGAGCGCCCCAAAGTAGGCAATCGAAAACGCAGCTGAAAATAAGCGCGCCTCGAATTTCGACCAGCAAAGGATTCTCAATTGCTTGTGTATCTGAACCAACATGTCAAACGTGATAGGCCGCCTGTTGTCACTGGCTGGAGGCTGGAGCCGACGCCAGCCCTCCATAGCCCTGCGTAAGTGGAAGTTATCGCACGGGTCTATGAAATAAAGTGATTTTGAGAAGAATGTTATGGCTGCTGCGTGAATTTGAAGGGTCCTAGCGGCTCGCCCCAGATTCCTCAAATGCACCATGAATTGCATAACCTCTTCCTGGGAAGGCGGACCAGGAGAAGGACCCGTGGTTCCTTTCTGCCTAAACTTATTGAAATCTGACCAGGCCCGCTTATACGAGTTAAGGGTAGAGGGGGCAACCGACGCAAATACTCCCTTCAGAATTTCGCGCTCCCAAGGTTCCATAGATGTTCCGGGAACGGCTCTGGCCACAGGCGTGCCTCTGGTGCCAACGAGCGGAAGCGGTCCATCTGGAAGCGAGACAAAGCATCTGCGATATTATTGTTAAGCCCAGGCACAAATTTGGCTGAGAAATGCATGTTGAATTTCAAGCTGAGTAGGACAAAATGGCGTAAGAGAGATGACACTCTCGGAGATCTTGATGATTGGCGAGCGAGGACGCTGACCACCGCTTGGTTGTCGGTTCTGAAGCAGACTCGCCGATCCCTGAATTCCGCGGACCATAGGTGCACTGCTACAACTATGGGGAAAAACTCTAAGAAAGTTAAATCGCGTGTAATGTCTGTGCCCTGCCAGCTGGCCGGCCAATGCTGCGCACACCATTTACCTTTGAAATAGACTCCGAAACCCAAAGAACCAGCCGCGTCTGACTGTACCTGAAAATCGGAATGCAGAACCAAGCTGTCCTGCCACAGGGAAACTCCGTTATAATTCTCCAGAAATGTAAGCCAGGACTCCAGGTCAGCCTTAACGCCTCGAGGGAGTCGCTTCCTGTGGAAGGGCTTTGTTAAACCTGCCGTAAGTCTGGCTAATCGCAGGCAGAAGGGGCGGCCTGGTGATATTACCTTGCACGCGAAATTCAGGTGACCCAGGAGAGATTGGATCTGTCTAAGTGTAAGTTTTTTGCAGGGGATGAGCTGTCTAATAGTCTCCTTAAGGCCCTTAATTTTGTCCGCAGGCAAACGAGACGTTTGCTCTACTGTGTCTAATTCTATACCTAAATAAGTTAAACGTGAGACGGGCCCTTCAGTTTTATCTGCTGCTAACGGCACCCCCAGCTCGTAAGCAAGGGCCGAAAATGCTTGCATCAGGCCTGCACACTCCGTACTATTTGCCCTAGCCACGAAGAGAAAGTCATCCAAATAATGCGAGACTCCAGAAAGGCCAGTTTTAAAGCGCAGGGCCCAATCCAGGAACGTGCTAAAGGCCTCAAATGCAGAGCATGCCACGGAACAACCCATAGGCATGGCTTTGTCGATGAAATATGCCCCGTCGAACCTAAAGCCCAGCCATCTGAAGTCCTGTGGGTGAACCGGCAGGAGGCGAAATGCTGATTCGATGTCACACTTTGCCAACAAGGCACCCTTACCAAATTGCCTTACACGCTTCACTGCCTGGTCAAAGGAGGCATATTTCACCGTGCAAAGCTCCTGGGGTATGCCATCATTTACGGATCTGCCCTTCGGATGAGAGAGATTATGAATGAGCCTAAATTCGCCTGGCGCTTTCTTAGGGACTATTCCCAAAGGGGAAATGTGGAGTTCGGGTATGGGAGGCACTGCAAAAGGACCCGCCACGCGACCCGCCGTAATCTCCTTGTTGATTTTCCTAATCGCTATGTCGGGTCTTTCCCTAACAGATTTCTGATTGGGGGGGTTGCTCGAAAGGGGTGGGATTTTTACTGGGATTCTAAAACCGGAGGAGAACCCCTCCCAGAGGTAGGTAGCCGCCTTTCTATTGGGATAGTGATCTAAAAGGAGTTTCAGGGGGCCGAGCTTTATAGGGGAGAGAGACAGAGTGAGTGATGTATTAGAACCGATTGCTGCCTGTTCCCTGGGGGGCGCCACCTGCGTGCCTGGGGCCCTGGTGAGAATTGCCTCGCCCGCCGCGAAAGGACTGCCTCCCTTTGAAACATGACACTCCAGGGTGCTGTCCTAGACATTTCTCGCATTCATGCGTATATTTACAATTGGGCCGCTGACAGATGCCCTTATTATATTCCCAGCAGACCCTGCGGCGCGGGTCCCTCCTGGGTTCAAACCTGCCAGACTTAGGGGGATCCGTCTGCTTCCTTTCCACGTATGGGACCACGTGGTAACTCCAAAAATGCTGGTTGCGCTGATCCCATCTGGTCTTTGGATTCTGAGACGCGTTCCTACGAAAGTCTTCATCGTAGTTTAAAGCCGCCGCCTCCCCGGCCATCTTATTTGCCAACCTAACGTCAGCTACATAGGCCCACAAGTGCAAGGCCCTCTTGGGGTATGCAGCAGAGATAACTGCCGCCCAGATGTGGATGCCATCTAACCAGTTTTCGAACGTACGGTCGGCGCGGGGGGTCTTATATCTGCGCCTACCGTAGTCCTTCCTCTTTTCGCCCTTTCCCAATGTGCGCGACAAAGGCAAAAGGGTGAAAACATCAATAAAATCCCCGTTCAAAATCTTTTCCCTCTTTTTATTTGACAAATGCGAACCCAAGAAAATGTCAGTGTCAGAGTTGGTGGAATATTTTGAATCTGGCACTAAGGCGCCATCCCTCCATTCTAAGGTCCCTCTAAAACCCTTGCGATGGGCGCTTGATCTCCGCCTATGTATCCAAAGAGGAAGGCCCGTCTGGTCTTCCGCAATCCCCCAATAATCCTCCATCGGTATGTCGCCATCCGATTCGGAGGTCGTACCTGAATCGTCCGAGTCGTCCTTGCTCCTCTTGCGCTTTTCGGTCTTCTTCCTGGCTTTCCCTCCTTGACGCTCTTCCTCGATCCTCGGCTCATTCTCGGTACCTCCTCCAGGTCTGGAAGTACCATCGTCCCCAGACGTATCGGAATCCCCGGGCCCCTGCTGCACCAGGGCTTGCTCAAGCTGGGCCGCCCGGTGACCTGCCGACGGCTGAGTGGAAGAACCTGCAGAATGAGACCCCTCCCCCTGCCCTTGTGAGTTGGAGGCATTAGCGCGCGCCTTCTGCCTTCGTGTCCGCGGGGCTTGGCTCACGTTGCTACCCCGGTCGGAACTAGAGCTGGAAAAAAGAGAAGCAGAGGTACAGGGCAAATCGCTTTCTGTCAAACCGGTGTCAAGGATGAAATCCTGCGACTCACCTGGCTCGTCCTGTAACTCGCGAGGATCCTCCTGTGTGTCGGTGGCCGCAGGCGCAAGCGTTTTTGCAATGGCCGCAAGCTGCTTGCAAACGTCCAGCTGAGTTTTTTGCAGTGTGGAGACCACTCGCACCAGGGCCTCGGTCTTGTCACGGGCCGCAGGGCCCTTAGAAGGGGCCTTAAGCTGCGCACGCTTAGGAGCCATGCTCGGAAAGGTGCTGGACCAAGCTCGCGAGAATTACGCCCAAACTTTCCTGATCTCCCCTATATGTGTTTGTGTATATGTGCTAGTGTGTCGGTGTGCGTGTGTGTATGCGTGTGTATGTGTTATGTGTGCCTGTGTATGTATTTATATATGTATATATGTGTATGTCTGCGTGTGTGTATGTGCGTGCCTTAATCTATATGTATATATATATATATAGTTATTTATTTTTTTTTATTCTATTATTATTATCAATTTATTATTTGATTTATAATTTATTATTATTTAGTTATTATTTTTTTTTGTTTATTATTTTTTTATTTATTTATTTATATTTTATATACATATATTTTTTATTATTATTATTATTTTATTTATTTATTAAATTCACGCTACCTTGATAATTAATTAATTAATTAATTAATGTATCCGAGAAGTATGCCCAATCAATTATGCCTCATCCGAATAAATTCAAATTCTGAAATAATGAAATTCCGTATCATATAATTAGCAAATTACTACTTTAATTAGCAAATTTATTAGCAAATTAATACTTTATCTCACGATCAACTGGTAAGGTAATGCAATGGAGGCTTAACGTGAATTTAAAATTGCAAATCTAATTAAAACTATTAAGCTCAGCTACCCCTTAGAGAAATGCCACTAACTTAATTATATTCCGCCAAGCAATTCCTATGCAGACAGGGTAAACAGTTAATGTGTTTCCCCTGATAGCCTTAATCAAAACCGGAATCCAATCAAGGTTAACAAACTAATTTAGAAATTAAGTCCTACACTTGGCTTGAATTATTCAAAATTAGTTAAGGCGCAGAAAATGGGCTGCTGCCGATGCTGGCCACTCAAAAGCCGCACTCAAAATGACTGCCAAACGTGAGCCACAAGGAACTCCCTCTCAAAATGGCGGCCGCCGGTAGACGCACGTGGACACACTCAAAATGGCCCCCGGTCCCCTGTAGCTCACTAGCAAGCCATTTTTTATTTTGTTAAATCCTTAATTAGCTAATTTATAATCTGCAATTTAATTCCGCTATGGTAAACTCAAGGACTCACTTAATTTTTCTGATAATTAATTGAGCAATGTAATTAACCACTGATAAGATGCAATAGATCACCAACCAATTTAATCTAGGGTCACTAATTACTTCAAGGCTACAGCACTTATACCGATGCCTAGATCACTTTATTGTAATAAAGGTGAATTAATACGCGGGCAATGCAGGCCTTAAACCGAGATAGCTGCTGATGCCGGTAACAAAAGCTCCCAAGTACTGTTTCTTATTGTGGTAAATGCACGCCTCGATTCAAAGCGGCTACCGGGACTGCTAACAAAAGGCCACACTCAAAATGGCTGCCAGACCGAACTCTTAAAGCCTCACTCAAGATGGCGTCCGCCAGCAGACACACGTGGCCACACACGAAATGGCCTCCCAGGCAAAGACAGCACTCTTAAAGCCTCATTCAAGATGGCGGCCGCCAGCATACACACGTGGCCACACACAAAATGGCCTCACAGGCAGAGACACCACGCACACAGACCCACTCAAGATGGCCGACGGGACCCGGCGCAGGTTGCAAGGCTATGTTGGGGGTAATTTTAAGCAGCCATGCAATGAGGCTCCTAGGAGACCCAGGTAAGGGAAAAGAGAACCGCAAGCAGAAAGCGGGGTCGGAGCCGCACTAGCGCTGGAGGGCTTACCCTGAAGCTACGAAAAGGGGACCTGGAACTGCTGGGGGGGAGATTGGGGCCACAGAAGCGGCTGGCTAAGGCTCAAGGAAATAAAGTAATTCAAAGGGGGTTAACTAAAGGGGTGAGTGGAAATCTTCACCGCTAATGCGGCTAGCTCACCAAACCACGCGGGCAAAGGCTCCCAAGCACGACGTCGGCGCTGTAAACGTTGCGGGGAGGCAGCCGCCTCAAACCCAGCAACCGGATGAATGGATGAACTCCCTCAGACGCTTAAACAGCTGACGGGCGATTGCAGGAACAGCTGACTGGCGGTAGCCGGCTCCTCGGCGCTGTAAACGTTGCGGGGAGGCAGCCGCCTCAAACCCAGCAACCGGATGGATGGATGAATGGAGGAACCCCACCTCCGCAGGCAGGCTCCTCTCCCTCAGACGTTTAAACAGCTGACGGGCGATTGCAGAAAAGTAGCCGGCTCCCGCACGAAGTTGCTGCGTTCCTGTTAGAAACCTGCAAACAAAAAACAGCTAAGAAACAGGGGAGAAAGCAAACGCAAAAAGAAGGCAAATATAAAGGAATTGTTCGCTCCGGCGAACAGCGAAGGGAAGAGGAAGCTCTCCCGCCTGCGGGGGCCTTTAAACGGTGTGGCCCCGCCCCGACCAGCCTCATTGGCTGGTCGGGGTGTGACGCAGGCGGGAGCGCACCATCGCGCAGGGGCTGAACTCTCAGCCCCTACGCGATGGTACAGTCGGGCTGGCCCACAACCCCACCTCCGACGCAAGCGCGGAAGTGGCTACACTTACTAGGATTTTGTTATGTTATTGGAACAATTTTTTTACCATGCTATGAGGATTAGGGTGATGACTTTTTCATTTTTTTCTCAAAAATTATTTCCTGTAGCACAAATGGATGAACTTGTGCCTATTAATGACTAAAATGAGGTATATTCCATTGAAATATTAAAAAAGGTCACGCACAAAGCGTTTTTAATTTTTTTGTATGCCGTCTTACCATTTCATAAAATTGTATTAACAATTCTATATATATATATTTCGTTTCAAATTTGGACACAACACCACATTCCACAATGGGGAGTGTTCTTAGCAACATAGGGTATACAAATGTCACATCTGCGCAAGGTAAAAGCCCCTTTTTGGAACCTCAAAACTCAGCCAGCAGACCCTGTTGGGCATGCTGGGAAAAGAACCTACAGGAGAGGTAGAAAAACATCATCCTCTAGCGGCGTCTATACTGTTATTGAAGCTAAAAAAGCTTCCTTGTGTGTTTGATGACCCTATATAATGTTGTATATATGTGACTCTAAACCAGGGGTCAGCAAACTTTTTCGGCAGGGGGCCGGTCCACTGTCCCTCAGACCTTGTGGAGGGCTGGACTATATTTTGGAGGGAAAAAATGAACAAATTCCTATGCCCCACAAATAACCCAGAGATGCATTTTAAATAACAGGACACATTCTACTCATGTAAAAACACCAGGCAGGCCCCACAAATAATCCAGAGATGCATTTTAAATAAAAGGACACATTCCACTCATGTAAAAACATGGTATTCCCAGACCGTCCGCGGGCCAGATTTAGAAGGCGATTGGGCCACATTCGGCCCCCGGGCCTTAGTTTGGGGACTCCTGCTCTAAACCTTGGGTTCAATTTTATATCTGCTTACAGTGACTTCAAAAATGGTCAGAAGACTGATAAATAATTTTTTTAAAAATCATTTTGTGCATGAGGTTTTCTTTATGAAATCTCTTTGAAAGTAAGATTTTATCTAATCTTTAATGAAAGCTCATAAAATTATGATACAGGGAAATGAGGTTGTAAAAAAGTCATCACCCTAATGAGGATACCTTGTTGGTATTACTTTAAAAGCAATTTCCTGACATCTATGAAGAAAGCAGGTATACCATGAAAATCTGTGTCCATATATCCTGATTTCGTGCTCCCTCTTGTTACTTTGCCCATTTAATAATAATTATTAATAATAATAATAATAGTATTGATACCCCGCCCATCTGTCTGAGTCTCCCCGGCCACATAATGGTTGCTTATACAGGTAAATCGGGTCCTCCCTGCAAGAGAGGGCACGTGTTGCGGTGGGACCCAGCAATCAGGCCTAGGTGTTGGGGCGGGGACAATTGGAGCAGCCACAACACAACACTCTATTGGTGGTCCCTCTAATGGGGAGTAATTGGGCTATTGGCATGCCAGTCAAAGAGTTAGAGGGACCACTATATATTCCCTGCACGTGACCTAGAGATCCTCTGTTCGGGTCACAGTGCACCGGAACACCCGCCCACCTCTCCCTATATTTAGGGCTTGTGTGCTTGACCTTGCTATGCCATCGTGTGTCGTCTGTCGTTGGGACAGTGGCACGGCAGGAATTTTCCCCACTTGGCTGATTGGCTGGTGCCACTTGGGTTTCGTCTGCCACGTAGCAAATCGTCACAACTTGTAAGGTTGGCGGATAGGCTCTGGTTCTTGTTGATAGGGGTGGCAGGATTCCTAGCAATCCCTATGCATGGGTATTCCTGTAAAAGGAATCCAAGGACTCATGGTTGGTCTTCCCCGGACGGGGTTGTGCCCTGAGCCTGAGCTCATCTGGGGGAGGTGTGACAGACACCCCTGCCTGCCTCTGTCCCAGGTGTTCACCCAAGTCTGACTGATGGTTGCTAACCGTAGTCAGCGCGTCCTGCAACACTGCAGGAGCTAGCTGAACCAGAGCCTATGCAACCACTCACTTGATTTGTAATCAATAAAGTTGTGGCCTAAATTCTGCCAAAAACCAAACCAAAATTCGAGTCCTGTCTGAATTTATTTCTAGGCCAGGTTAAAGGGTCTCCACACGCAACAGGAACCTAGAAGTATGTCTTGTAACTATTAGATTAGCTGCCCCCAACCTGGTTCCCTCCAGCTGTTTTGGACTAGAACTCCTGGGAGTGATGACAGATTGTATCTCAAAAGAACTGGAAGCTGTATTTCACCTTAAAAACTTGTAAGGCATTCAGATTCATTATGTGCCTCAACAGTAATTCACTTTTTTCCTGTGTTTAGCCATGATGAGTATTGGTACCAGGAAACAAAATTCAACATAAATTCAGTTTAGATGTCTTTTTTTGGATATTTCCCCCTTTAACACATTATAGAAGCTGTGAGCTTTACTTCTCCTCTGGGAAAGGAAGGAGCCTGCCATCCATGTTAAATAATAATAATAATAATAATAATAATAATAATAATAATAATAATCTGGCCCTACAATACTTGTACCTGGTGCAATAATTTTCACCTTTTATTCCAGGGGTGGGGAAGTTTTTTTCCCCCAGCCTAAAGCCTTCGTTTCTTCCTGGATAACCTTTCAGTGGGCAGGGTCAGCAATGATAGAAGGGGAAGTAGATGGAGTAATAGAGTCAACTTTTCCTTCTGTAAGGTACATTACAATCACACAAAGATTAGAGGGTTCTGCACATGCACACACACGGGGGGGGGGGGGGGGAGTGAGAAACCTACTTCTCCAAGCAACTAACCCAAAGGCATTATTATGGTCAAATGACAAATTCCAGGTATGGAGTGTGTCAACCAAAGTCAATAGCCTAGAAAGTATGTGTATGTGTGTGGCCTTCATCCCATCCTAGGGCTGAAGTTTCCCAACCCAGTTTATACCATACAACAGAGATTGAGAACCTGTGACCTTAGCTTATGTTGGACCATAATTGCCATCATCCATGACCATCCATGACCATTGGCCATGATCATTTGGAGGGTTGCATGCTCTCCACCTCTCCCATAAAAGCAATGGCAAACTGGCTTTCTAAGACTGGTTCCTGTATAAATTTCATTTTCATCTATATTATTTCCTCCAAGATATAAGCCACATCATATGATTTTTCAAGCTAGAAGTTTAGTGAAAATCAAGTTAACTTCTGCAGAAGATAGTTTTTCAGTTGTTTGGGGTTTTGTTTTGTTTTTGTTTTTTTGCTTCTCCTTTTCAGCAGCAGGCACTTTTCAAAAAAAAATATGTATTTTTAAATAATTTATCTGCTTTTGCTGTTGTTTGCAGAAAAAGTCTCCCCTTGTGACATCTGAAAGCAGAACAAAGGTACTGTCTGGTTTGAGCTTTGTATTCAGAAAAGTTAACAAGGCAGAACAGAGCTGTATCTCAAAGGGAACAACCCCAAGCTGGAGAAGCGTATAGTTATGGGTCGTCCCCCCCCCCTGCAATGTATTTTCCCCAGTCTTGTGTACAGAAAACTGAACATGCTTCTCTGAGGATGAGATTAATAATCCTTAGGTTTATTTGCAACCTCAGAACTTCAATTTCTGGATACTTTTGAATACAGTATAGGCATTCACCAACCTGGTGCCTTTCACGTATTTTGGAGTGTAAATCACAACAACTCCAGCAAAATCTATTTTTTTCTTGCAACAGATGTCAGATATTACTTGAAACAGATACCAGCTGGCAGTCCAAAAGCAGTTCATGTGTCGTGTCCACAGTATTCTCATTTGTGATGCCCATTGTATACAGAATCAAGATTACCTTTTCCCGGTATAGCAAGATGAATTTACTGGGGTAGAAAACCAAATATACTTTAAGACACACGCACACACACACACACACACACACACACACACACACACAGAGAGAGAGAGAGAGAGAGAGAGAGAGAGAAGTTTCATAAACCTTAACCAGATTCACTGATCATGCTTCCAAATCTTGAGTTGCTGTGGTAATGCCTGCAGAGGCATAACAGATTTGTGCAGATTTCAAATATGTACTGTATATTCCTGCGTATAAGACTACTTTTTAACCCAGGAAAATCTCCTCAAAAGTCAGGGGTCGTCTTATACGCCGGGTCGTATTTTTTATGTGGCAAGTATATCCCAAACTCTATATTTTAACTGGAAAAGTTGGGGGTCGTTTTATACGCCCAGTCGTCTTCTATGCCGGAATATACGGGTACATATTGTGTGAGGGCTCCTTTGAGGATTTCAGGAGGAGTGAGCTGCACATTTGCCAGTGTTACTAACGACACCCAAGGCAAGCCTGAGATTCTTCTGGGTCTGATTTATTTTTATTTTTATTAAAAAAACAATTTTCACTGTGTTTTATTTCTTGCCATATTTTATTTCCACATATTTCCAAAACACACTGTGTGTATGTATTTCGTTTATGAAGCTAACTGGTTAAATGTTAAAATCAAATACTTTATCAGCACACCCCCACAGTGCTCAAATTCTTAGTTTCATCTGTGATGTTACATAACTCTTATTTCCATGCTAAACTTACAAAGAATGCTTATTTAAAAAGCAGCAGCAATAACTGAGACCCGTTTAGAAAAATTGCCATGGTAGATTCATACCACATGCAAAATCTTTCAGTTTTAAAAAATCTTCCACCATTTATACTTTTATATTATTTGCATGTCTGCTTCTACATGGATTTCTGCTTCAGTAGCAGCCACTGGTCTAATACCCTCCAACATTTCTCCATTGAAAACAGGGGTCATCCTATTCAACAACAACAACAACAACAACAACAACAACAACAACAACAACAACAACAACATTATTTATACCCCACCTATCTGACTGGGTTGCCCCAGCCACTCTGGGGCTTCCAACACATATAAAAACACAATAAAACAATAAACATTTAAAAAACCTTCCTTATTCATAATTGCCTTTATATGTCTTCTAAAAGTTGTTTAGTTACTTATCTCCTTGGCTCAAAGGTCACAGAGCTCCATATATTCCAACATTTCCCCAGTGAAAATAGGGAAAAAGCAGGACATTCCGGGATCAAATTAGAAACCATGATGGCTTCTGTAAATCCAGGAGTATACCCTGGAAAACAGGGACACTTGGAGGGTCTGCTGCCTAGTGGCTATAGAAGCGTGTGCGTATCAATAGTTTTCCCCTCCCAGCATACTTTGTTAAGCATACTTAACAAAACTACAGTACCCAGAATGCTTTGTGTGTTGGGTTTACTTTAAATGTACAGTGTGGATCTGCTCCATGACTCCATCTTTAAACATTTTTAAATGGACCACAAAGTCTTTTACTGTTTGTGGAAGTGTCTTGCTTCTTAGTATGGGCATGAATTGCTGAGTAATGCTGTTTTGTCCTGATTTAGTAATATTTTGAGCTATTTGAAATGCAATGTTATAGTTGGTTTCACATGGTTTTAAAACTTTATAGCTTGCTTATTGATACATACTGTTGTGAACCACTTAATGAACTTGGTGCTTAAAAGGTAGTCTGTACATTCCTTAAATTAGTAAAGGTTGACCTTCTAGGCCCTTGCCATACACACACATTTGACAACACCATGGTCATTGTTCCTGGTCAATTCATCACACACCAAATCCTGGGAACTACTCAGTATCAAGTGGAGCTATGTCTCCTTTTTAGTTGTCTCCACAGATATACATTATTTTGATTATCATGAAAAACAGTCTAGTGATCCTATACTGCACCTTATCCTCTTCTCATTCCAATAACTGCCGCTTCTAGAGCTTTTTTGTGTGTAACTGGGTTGGTGGAGTTACTTGCAAAGTACCATTCCAATATATATACACAGCTAGCATAATGATAGCCAATTTCATTCAATTGTAACCAGCCAGAGAAAAATTTTGTTTCTCAGTCTATAGAACATTCTCTCATTGACACACAAATCTATCTGAAATACATTCCCGATCCGCATCTCTTTCATTGCTTTGTGATGCGTATAATTGCAGAAGGTGAAAAGCAGGAAATTATGTACTTGAGGGGGGAGGGCGAATCTGATTGCTATTAAGAGATGAATAGCCATTCAAAGAGAGATTTTTTTTTTGCTCTAAGAATTTATTTTCTACATGTTGTTATGTCCTCCCTGGTTGTGTGTTGTTGCTTGAAGTTTTGGATAGACCATTAGTGTACCATCCATGCATTCTTGAGTTTCTGATTCTTGGAATGCGAAGCTTTGTAATTATAGTTGTGGCTTTGATTGTGCCTTTTTGTCTTTGAAGAGGCCATCATGAATGCCAGTTTCAAGTATTTGAAAACTCTTCTACATTTGCACACACCTCCTTTTACAAGATGCTTGAAATATTTGTTCTACCTATCTTATCATGGGAATTTGAATGTCATATACACAAATAAGGACCTGTCAGATTCTGGCCAGTCGCAGAGGCATACAGTCTGGCATACAGTCTGGTTAAAGGTGGGCTCAGGAGCCGGCGCAGGCAGACAAGGCCATGTCACATCCAGCAGGTAGAGGTTTGACACCTTTGGGGAAGTTGGGGAGATGCTGTCACAGTGCTGACTGCCACAGGATTTCTCTGTCCCTCTGACAGAGCAACAACTTGTGGATTTGAGAGGAAACATGACTTCTTTCCTAAGGCAGAATGAAGGACAGAGATCAGGGCCCCTTCTTTGCAATAGTCACTTTGCCAAGATGCCACTTTTCCATATGCATCGCAGCGCGCATGACAAAAATGGCAACCAAAACATGAACACATCAGCAGTCGCTACTCACAACAGGAGCTAATGCTCCTGCTCCTGCTGTCTGCCCAGGGATGCAAAAGAAGCAAGGGGGATTCATAAGGACGCAGGGAGAGTCTTGCTGGATCAGACAAAAGGCCTACCTATTCCAGCATCTCATTCCCACAGTGGCTAACCAGGGTGTGTCTGGGAAGCTGGACGTATGGGTAGCAGCCCCACCTGGGACTGCTCCACAGGGATTGGGATGGTGCTTCTGATCCTGGAGGTAGTATATACTCATGTCAGGCACCTGGCAGCTTCTGTATATATGGCTGGTGGGTTGCTTTCAGCCTGGTGAGTCAGAAGCTGTGCAGCCAAATATAGCATTTTACAGAGAGGAACAGCCAAGGGATCCGAGAAACCTGACAGTTTAGGAGTGGCTTTGGACGATTTCCAAATACCGCTGCATTTCAGCGAAACCAGGCTGTTTGTACCGACTGCATCTTGCATCTTTCCTGCCTCCGCAAACACCCCGTATTTCCACAGTGGGGTTTTATTTTTCACAATACCAAAGAGCATTGTCAGGAATATCTCTGAGGTCTGATGGTTGCCTCTGCCAGAAAAAGAAAAGAAAAAAGAAAATGCTTTCATGCATATGGGGGAATGCTGGCCTTTCCAGAGCATTCAAGACACAAAACAAAAGCAAAAAGCAAAAACCAAACCCCTGCTTAAGAATGAAGAACATATTGTTATAATGTACTATTTATTCCTCTATTACTCGGTATTATTTGGAGTGGGGGAAACGTGGTTTCCTTCAATAACTCTGACCCCATAGTTCTGCACTGCACCATATAAGACAGGGTCATAATGCCATTTTTGACCTTGAATCTAATGAGAATCAAAATAGACATTGATTAATATGAAGCTTAAATGCTCAGGTTGCTTTGACACAGTGTCCAGTCAGCTGCTGGATTCTTGCTGTGACAAACAAGATTGGCTAATTAATTGTTCTTTTCATTGTTAAGCTGGGTGAACTTTACACCTCCATAATTTGGAAGAAGGTAACATTGGTTTCAATGGAAGACATTTCCAGATATGGGTGCGTGGAAATACATCTGGGTATTCACTAGCAGCTGCCATCTTTCAAAACTAGAAGAGCCCACAAATAAAACACACAGTTAAGATAAGGTTACCAGATTTTTTTTCAGTGAATCCGGGGACACTTTTCAACTTCCTACTAAATAGATGGATTTTGTCAGGGGACCATCCCTGGGAAACGGGGACGTCTGGTAACCTTTAGTTAAGAGCTCAAGGTCTCCCTCTCCCTCTCTCTGTATGCAAACTTGTCCTGGGGAGGCAGAAGTGTTGCTGAACTACAACTCCCATCATCCCTAGCTATTGGCCCTGCATGCTAGGGCTGATGGGAGTTGCAGTCCAGCATCGTCTAAAAGGGCCAAAGATTCATCACCCCTGGTCTAAGTACTTGTTTGGTGCTAAGGTTGTTGTTTTAATATACTGTATAACAGTTTTCTAGATTTCCCGTAATTGCTTTATGTTAACTTACAAAAGTTTTATGCCTTCATTCCAGAGCGATACTCAGGGCTACATGCATAATTGAGTTTTATTTCTGTTGTAAGTTTCCTGCCCATCTTGTGGAAGTGGTTGGATATAAAATCAATCGGGTACTGAATAAACAGAAATCATTTCTTTCCAATACTAGGTTCATTTTATGGTTACAAAGCAGTTAGAAGCCAATGTATCACAAAGGCAGCAAATTATTACAACTACCTTGGTGTTGGTATGTTAGACTATTATGGCCTTGGGGTCTCGTATATACAGCAATCCCTTCAAGACTACCTAATTCTGCTTAGTAACCTCCCCTTTATGCCTACTAAACATAGCTGCCAAGTTATCCCTTTTTTAAAGGGATTTCCCCTTATGCTGAATAGGCTTCCTCGTGAGAAAAGGGAAAACTTGGCAGCTATGCTACTAAATGTCATGGTGCCTGGAGAAAACTAGCAGTCTGCAATGCATTTTCTAAAAAAGCCCCCTGAAAAGTACACTGCCTGCTAAATTTGAACCCTACAAGAAGCTGCAAGGTAGTTTTGAGGATAACTGAATTCCATGGCAGGCTATATGCTTGGTTGTGATTAAAACCCAGTATCTTTGGTAAATTTGAATTAGCAAAGCTTGTTAATAGTTTGACATTAATTATGAAAAAGTATTGCTTCACAAGCCAGATTTATTAAGTACAGATCTGGCATGTAGCTCAAGGAGCTTCTATAATGTTTCTCATTTAACTAATGGTTGCCTCCCTGCTGATGTATTTTCAATTAGCGTTAGGGAAACATCTGATCCAATACTCCAGCATTCACTGGTCTGGCTTTTGTCCCAATTGGATAATAGGACTGACTGCAACATTTCTACACAGTGATCATATTGCAACAGGCACATGATTTCATTCTTGACTATCCTTTAGAAAACAACAACACATCAACCTGACAAGATAGCTGCCTAAATGTGAGAACATTCACTCCTTTGTAGCGCCAAGTCACATTGATGTTGGAGTCCATCTTAAGTATTTCCCATAGAAACCAGTGGGATTTAAATACTTTGTCTTTGGCTGGAGTAGGAGGAACAGAGGAAGTTGACTTATACCAAGTCAGGCCATTGGCCTATCTAGCTCAGAATGCCCAGCAGTGGCTCTCCAATGTTTCAGACAGGATATTTTCAAGTCTTACCTGGAAATTGAATCTGCATGCAGAGCAGTTGTCCCACTGCTGTGCTATGGCCCTTCTCCACTGCTACTGGAATTGGCATCCACATCAACCATCAAGAGTGATATCTATGACAGCATTATTCAACACTTTTCACAGGAAAATAGATTTTCAACTGCCGTGAGAAAAGAGAGGACTCATTGGGTCTGATCCAGAGGAGTTTGCTCTATCAGAGGATGTTCCTCTGGATCTAACTTATTATTTGTCCATCACAACATCATGAGAAAGTGTGTGGGAGAGTCCATAAAAGCTATGTGTTGGATCAGATAGGAATATCTGGATACATGACTTTAAAAAACAAAACAAGGCAGAGACATTGGAATATATGCAGCTTCCAGTCAACATAACATTGAGCTAGCTGATTCCGGAGCTCCCAGATAACACAGTTTTATTTGGTTTTAATTGGGCTTAACTTGCAAAATGCAAGGGAGATAGGGAAAGATACAAGAAACTGAATGCAGATTTCCAAAAAACAGCAAGGAGAGACAAGAGGGTCTTCTTAAATGAGCAATGCAAAGAAATAGAGGAAAACAATAGAATGGGGAAAACCAGAGATCTGTTCAAGAAAATTGGAGATATGAAAGGAACATTTCGTACAAAGATTACCATAATCAAGGACAAAAGTGGTAAGGACCTAACAGAAGCAGAAGACATCAAGAAGAGGTGGCAAGAATACACAGAGGAATTATATCAGAAAGATATGGAGGTCTCGTACACCCCAGGTAGTGTGGTTGCTGACCTTGAGCCAGACATCTTGGAGAGTGAAGTCAAATGGGCCTTAGAAAGCACTGCTAATAACAAGGCCAGTGGAAGTGATGATATTCCAGCTGAACTATTTAAAATTTTAAAAGATGATGCTGTTAAGGTGCTACACCCAATATGCCAGCAAGTTTGGAAAACTCAGCAATGGCCAGAGGATTGGAGAAGATCAGTCTACATCCCAATTCCAAAGAAGGGCAGTGCCAAAGAATGCTCCAACTACCGCACAATTGCGCTCATTTCACACGCTAGCAAGGTTATGCTTAAAATTCTACAAGGCAGGCTTAGGCAGTATGTGGATCGAGAACTCCCAGAAGTGCAAGCTGGATTTCGAAAGGGCAGAGGAACCAGAGACCAAATAGCAAACATGCGCTGGATTATGGAGAAAGCTAGAGAGTTCCAGAAAAATGTCTACTTCTGCTTCATTGACTATGCAAAAGCCTTTGACTGTGTCGACCACAGCAAACTATGGCAAGTTCTTAAAGAAATGGGAGTGCCTGATCACCTCATCTGTCTCCTGAGAAATCTCTATGTGGGACAAGAAGCTACAGTTAGAACTGGATATGGAACAACTGATTGGTTCAAAATTGGGAAAAGAGTACGACAAGGTTGTATATTGTCTCCCTGCTTATTTAACTTATATGCAGAATTCATCATGCGAAAGGCTGGACTAGATGAATCCCAAACCGGAATTAAGATTGCCGGAAGAAATATCAACAACCTCAGATATGCAGATGACACAACCTTGATGGCAGAAAGCGAGGAGGAATTAAAGAACCTTTTAATGAGGGTGAAAGAGGAGAGCGCAAAATATGGTCTGAAGCTCAACATCAAAAAAACCAAGATCATAGCCACTGGTCCCATCACCTCCTGGCAAATAGAAGGGGAAGAAATGGAGGCAGTGAGAGATTTTACTTTCTTGGGCTCCTTGATCACTGCAGATGGTGACAGCAGTCACGAAATTAAAAGACGCCTGCTTCTTGGGAGAAAAGCAATGACAAACCTAGACAGCATCTTAAAAAGCAGAGACATCACCTTGCCGACAAAGGTCCGTATAGTTAAAGCTATGGTTTTCCCAGTAGTGATGTATGGAAGTGAGAGCTGGATCATAAAGAAGGCTGATCGCCGAAGAATTGATGCTTTTGAATTATGGTGCTGGAGGAGACTCTTGAGAGTCCCATGGACTGCTAGAAGATCAAACATATCCATTCTTAAGGAAATCAGAGTCCCTGGAAGGACAGATCGTGAAGCTGAGGCTCCAATACTTTGGCCACCTCATGAGAAGAGAAGAATCCTTGGAAAAGACCCTGATGTTGGGAAAGATTGAGGGCACTAGGAGAAGGGGACGACAGAGGACAAGATGGTTGGACAGTGTTCTCGAAGCTACGAACATGAGTTTGACCAAACTGCGGGAGGCAGTGCAAGACAGGAGTGCCTGGCGTGCTATGGTCCATGGGGTCACGAAGACTAAACAACAACAACTTGTTTTAAGTCAACTGTTTTTATGTCTAAAAAGTGGAGGACTTAAAAAACCACACTCTTCAAAGCTAGATCTGACTTTATATTTCATGCATAATAGAATTCTAGTGATTGCTTAATTAAATAGAAATGAACTCAGTTACATTGCGGAATGACCACCAAAAGGGGGAAAACATTTCTGTGTTAAATATACTTATTATTAAACAAATG
This sequence comes from Zootoca vivipara, assembly GCF_963506605.1. Lineage (NCBI taxonomy): Eukaryota > Metazoa > Chordata > Lepidosauria > Squamata > Lacertidae > Zootoca > Zootoca vivipara. Next base: position 36,128,431 of record NC_083279.1, read on the forward strand.
TTTTAGGTCTATGTACACACCCACAATCATGTTCTTATCAGCACAAGGAGATAAAAATGTGATTATTTGTTGAATTGCAAGTATTCATAAAACAGGATGAATCATAAAGTTTAGCTAGTTTAAGGGTCATACGTCTTTGCATAATTTTGTGATAAGGGGCTGAATTACACTCAACACTCAATTTTATACAATTAGCACCCTTCCATTAAAGTGTAAGCCCATTATTCGTTTGGGAGTGTGGAGGGCAGGGTCCTATTGACACGTTTTTCAGCTGAGTAGTATGTCAAAATACCATATGTTCGCCTTCATTCCAGCGCATTATTATTTGCTGCTGGTTAAGTATTATTTCCTGCTGCTATAGCTACCCTGTGAAAATGTGCATCTGTTGTGCTAGTGTTTTCCTATGGTGGAAGACCATATGTCATATCGGACTGATGGCAACATTTTCAAGTCAATAGCCCATGAAATGGTAGAATTCCAGAAAGACCTATAGTTTAACATAGCAAATCACTACTGGTGTTTGAGTTACTTAAAGAAATGGGGGGATGGGGGCTCAGAAAGCTGCCTGCTGGAAAAAAAATCAGTACTTTTTTTTGCTACTGATTCTTATACTATGGTAGCGCTTGGAAGCCCACACTTTCTAGATTTTTTAATGCTCGGGAAGTGGTTTTTTTTAATGCACTACCACAGGGACGGGGAACTTGTGGTCCTTCAGGAGTTGTTGGACTTCAATTCCCATCAGCCCCTGCCACCATGGTCATTGGTCAGGAATGATGAGAGTAATAGTCCAACAACTCCTGAAGGACCACAGCTTCACCAACCCTGTTCTCCTTCAAGGAAACATATTGTTAAGAGTCCCCTAAATTCTGAGAACCAGCAAAGGGTTAGAATTTAACCAAGGCCCCTGATTTCCCCAGATGCAGGGATTCAATTGCTGACAATGGCCAAGTCATTGAGCAAACAAAGGCAGGGATATGCGCCATTAGCAGAGACTCTATGCCAGGTGTCAGAGGGGTGGGGTCGCTTCTCCAGCTCTGAGCTTCTCCAGCTCTCAGGTAGTTAGCAGAGTTGTGTTTAGGATTGTAGTTTGCCTGATACAGGGCAGGGGGAGGTGTTATTTTGTAAGCAGCAAGTTGGGACAGGGGGTCAGGGGGCCATGGCTGATTTCTGCTGGCATCCAAGACAGAGTGAGAACTCTCAGAGTGTGATACTGTACTGTAAAAGCCCCTCCATAATAGGCTCAGGTTGTATATATGCGCCAATAAACCATATATCATGCGGACACCACCGTCTCCACGATTCCTTATTTCCACTTACCCTGAGTAAGTGCCTGAACCCCTGGAATCTTGCACCTCTCAGAGATTAGGGTGGCCTGTAACAGTATTATCATTTATTAATTTAAGCACAGCTTATATGCCAACATGGCTTTTATATCAACACATTTGCAAAAGAACTCCTGCATATATATTTTTCATGGAGCTTTGGCAATACATACGTTAAAGGATTCTGGCCATGTTTAGGATGCACATTCAATTAATGCCCTGGCCAGGCCTGCTAGGATTTCTCATTGCCCTCTGTGAAATGAGTCTGCACACTTAAAACCAGGTATTTAAATATATTCCTCATACCGAAACATTGTGTTTAACTGTTCTCTATCAATAATTTTAATGTTTTTAATATACTTTTTCTAAACCTCTCAGAAGTTTTCTTACAATGAAGCAGTACAGCCATACCTCGGATTACAGCCGCTTCAGGTTGAGTCTTTTCGGGTTGCACTCCGTGCTGAACCCGGAAGTACTGGAACGGCTTTTGGTGCCCGCGCATGTGCAGAAGCACTAAATCTCTCTTTGTGCATGTGCAGAAGCGCCGAATCGTAACCTGCACATGCGCAGATGCGCAGACACGGGTTGCGAATGCTGCGGGTTGCGAATGTGCCTCCCACACAGATCACGTTCACACCCCGAGAGCGTCCACTGTATATAAAATTTGTTAAATAAATACAAGCTAAGGAAGATTGGTCACAGTGGGAAAACTTTCAAGGAACGTTGACCATTATTGATCTTCCCATTGAGTAATTATTGCTGACAAGCTTCCAAGGAACCTGAAACTGCAAAGCGGTTTGAAAACACTGCTCTAGAAAACGTCTCACTTGAATAGAGCAAATACATAACACCTAGCAAAATACTTAGGATTGTATCCAGTGATGTATATCACACTGGCAGAAAGCTCCATGGAAGCATCTGTCAGTGGAATGGGGTGTGTGGTGATTTTCACCCACTGTAATGCACAATTATGTATATATACTTGTTGTTGCTTTTCTTTAGGGGCCATAGTCACATTTTATCTTTTGCTAAATACAAAAATACATAGGGGAGAATTTTACAGCATGCACTGGTGAGGTTTGGCCCACAAAAGCCACACTCCCTTGATTTGTAAGGTAAAGGGACCCCTGACCATTAGGTCCAGTCGTGACCGACTCTGGGGTTGCGTGCTCATCTCGCATTATTGGCCGAGGGAGCCGGCGTATAGCTTCCAGGTCATGTGGCCAGCATGACAAAGCTGCTTCTGGCAAACCAGAGCAGCACATGGAAACGCCGTTTACCTTCCCGCTGTAGCGATTCCTATTTATCTACTTGCATTTTGACGTGCTTTCGAACTGCTAGGTTGGCAGGAGCTGGGACCAAGCAACGGGAGCTCACCCCGTCACAGGGATTCGAACCGCCGACCTTCTGATCAGCAAGCCCTAGGCTCAGTGGTTTAACCACAGCGCCACCTGGGTGCCATCCTTGATTTGTAGCCTGCTGCTATTAGAATAACACCATGGGCTTTTTAGCCTTATTCACTAGATGGCAATATTCATCCCAAAGGCTGTGCTGATCTGATGCCTGTACTTTAAGATCTGTTATTTGGGTGGTATAGGGAACACTAACCCTTCCATTTCAAACAGCACATTTCTGCTACTTAGTTCTTTGCAAGCCCAATTGAAATGGGAGTTGCAGCTGATAATTTGACAGAAGTCTGCACAGAAAAATAAAACATCTTGGCTATCTGTAGCCTTAGATTTTGTTTCCTTATGTGAACTCTTCAATAATTGCAACCACTTATGGTGTTCATGCACACTAGGAGAAGGAAACAGCTATCTTGTCAACAGCCTGTCCGCATTAGTAAACTAACTGCATTAGACACACATTTCTCAAATTCAGCATGGTTCTCTTGCAATGTACTATCCACATTTAGTAATGCCCCGAGGGTGCTAAGAAAACAATCCATCTTGATATTTTGCTTTGTCAGAGCTGGCTGGAGGAGGTGTGAAGGGAACGGTTGCAAGAAAGAGAGTGAAAGATTGGAATTCAAGTGCTGGCTTTAATGTAGTCTAAAGATGTACATTTTATTAATTTGTACTGTCTGCTCTAAGATGTTATACGGTATTCTGCGAAGTAGCCTGATAAATGGGATGTAGGCACTTTACACTCTTCTGTGGGTTTCTGAGTAATTATAGTAGTGCTGTTTGAGATTCTGGATGTGTGCATTAATAGGTTCACAGGTGAAGAAATAAAAAAGTGCCAAGATTCTGTACTCCCTGCTCTGGTTGACTAGATATTTTTGCCCATGGACTGTCCTTGTATAAAGTAGGGTAGCCAACAGCGTAAATACTGTATTCATGGATGTTATCAAGGTGCTCAGCTCAGCTGGCACCTGTACGCTTTGGCCTTTTTAGCTTTGCTCTTTAGCTCTCTGTACAATGAGTGCTGGCTTTTTCCGAGGACAAAGAGGAAGCAAACCTCTGCATACACCAGCTATATTTACTGCTAGCAAACTTGTCCTCATTGGATGTGGAGGAGCAAGAACTCTATAGATGCATGCTAATTCAATGCCCTATGTATGTGCTTGATCTGCTTGCCAACACAAACATTTGGTCATGACGAAAGCCTCCAGCAACTTAATGGGTAGTCATTTCACTTTCTTAAGGCCAAGTTCTTCTACCTCCTCAGCATGTGTCACATCTTGGCCACTCCAGTTCAAATCCAGTATAGAGGTAGAACACTCAAACTTCTTTTTTTGGCTTCTAAGGCTGCCAAGCCATACTGTGGTGAGAAATCTGCAGTGTTCTGATCAGCAACGGTGCTTTCCAGCCCCCTAGCTTTGACCGCAACCAAGTAATTAAGAATACAGTGCATCGTTCCATGGTAAGCTACAGCTCTGGATAAAAGATCACACCCTTGTCTGGGAATATCTGTTAGCACATACCATATTACTGGGGTATATGCAGGCTTCATAACTTGTGATATGTTGCTAAACAGTGGCAGAAAAGATAGGAAATGTGAATAATCAAGTCAAATAAGCTGGTGGGAGGGAGAAGCAGTGGCAGGTAGAGAAGGAAAGAAGAAAAAGTACAGAAAGGCCATGTAACAATCAATCAGCTTAGCAGGATTTGGGGCTGAAAACTGGAAAAAATCATTCTGGTAAATGAGGGAGCATGGGCTGGGTTGCCTGGCCAAAGTTTTAGTGTGTGAGGTAGCCTGGTGGTCCCAAATTCTTATTATCTTTAGTATGCTCTGATCATTATCTAACAAGTTAGTATAATTTTTTGGCACAAGGATTGTGGCCAAGGCAATCACAGTTCCAAATCAAAGCTATAGCAACTGATTTGTTGAACAGAATTACAGACTGTATTTGTAACTTTACCATTACAGATTGGTATTTGTTCCTGCAAATGCAATGAAGCTCACAGCTAAGTAATAATTGCTTACCAATGCAACAAGCCACATAACAGCTTTGTGGAGTTGATAATTGCACAACCATTGGCTGGAACAGACATTTTAAAGGAAAATCTTATCTAGGTTAATGAAAGGGGTAAGGCAGAATAAGAGGGTATCTGATTAGCCAAGAGCAGAATCATTGGTATAAAATGGTATAAAAGGGTGTGGTTTTTTGGCCAAATATCTTCTAAAGATATGAAAAAGAAAATAAATTTGTCCTGAAGGAATCAGTAGAATGAACTACAAGCAGATGAGCAACTTAAAAATGCTGACCAAACTTTAAGAGAATCTTGTTGTATGAACATATAACAACAAATGTAATTGCTTTTGTTTCATTAAAGGTAGTAAACATTTATGTGTTTTGTTTCTTGGTTAAGCATACATACTGTTTGTTGCATGCTTCCCCAATCTCTGAGCGTTGCAAGATTCCAGGGCTTCCAGGCACTTACCCAGGGTTCGTGTTTCCTTTGGAATGAGGAAAAGCAGAGACGAAGCTGTTTGTGACATATGGTTTATTTACTCAGATATACAACCTTAGCCTATGATGGAGGGGTTCACATTAGCACTCCATAGCCACAGTATTGGATTCAAGCAGAAATCAAGTATCTCTATCTCTCTCTAACTTCTGTCTGCTTCTAGCTTCTAGCTCACACACCTCAGCTCTGAATTTTGTCTTTTCTAACTACTATACTGTGCTAAGAGTGAAATCCTGTTCCCAGCCTATACCCACTAAACTGTACCAACAAGGTCCAAATATATGCCAGCTAACTGGCCAGGTCAGGCCATCACATGTAAAGAGCTAATATTATCAACAAAACTGTAAGAGTGTATAAAAGATTCATCCATTCAGAAGGGAGACTTAAAGCTCTCAAAACACTTCACTTTACTAAGCAAGTGTTTTGGAATGAGCAGGTGTGTAGAAAAAGGTCCTCAGCCATCATGGCATCAGGCTGTTCTGTTTATACACAGCATATGATAGAAGACCAACAAAGCTTGAAGTTTCTAAATTACTAAATAGTTTAGCACAAAGGGTTTCTAAATTACAAACTGTTGTAAATTAAAGGGCTAATTACCCTCTTGAAATCATTGCCATAAGATGTTAGTAACCAAGGCAAAGACTTTAGCGACCTTTCTAAAATGAGTACACACTTCTAAGCAGTGTGGGTTGCCTATATCTATAATACAAAAAAGGCACTTTAAAATATATAAGTAATTCTGCTCCAAGAAAAGATGCTTTCCCTTCAAGGAAGTTAAAACTTGATGAGAGAAAGAGCAGCATTTCATCTGTGAATAAGCGATTCCATTTTGAGATGTCTCAAGCCAGTCTGTGAAATGTCCATTCATCACACAACCTGATCTGAAGTGACACTTCCTTGGTTCTCTATGTTCTTCTGTCCCCATATATGTAAGACAGAGGTCAATACATTTGGGCACAATTCTCCTGCCTTGGCTAGATATCAGGATAGGACTGGTAAGTAAATCATAGGGCTCAAATGTCCTTTTTTTTTTTTTGCTGGCCACTGAGAAGTGAGGATGCTTAGCTCTTTGGCAGATTGATTCATCTCTTCACAAGAGTAACTCTCATGAGCTATGACATATTGGAGTGAGAGATCTGCTGTAGCCCAGATGTCCCTACATGATCTTATTATTGCCTGCAATTGGTATTGCCTTTCTCTATTATATGGGCTCAATGCATTTTGTTATGTAAGGTAAAATAATGCTTTAAACGTACGTGTGTGTGTGTTTGTGTGTTTGTGTGTGTACGTATTTTATCTGGTACCTTGAAAGTTCTCAATTCTGTAGTATACTAAAGTTATTCCATTAGGGCTGCCATTCTTTCCGTAATTTACACCTCATGCATTGTATCTGGTTTCTAAAAATGAAAGCTTATTGCTCTTTACAACTAAAGCATGAGATTTTGAAGTTACTGACTGAGTTGGGCTAAGCCATGGTTTGGTTTAGTACATCATCCAAACTTGATATCATGGTTTGTCTGGAGGAGACAAGCCATGAGCTTGGGTGTGGATAACATATTAACCCAAACCATAGCTTAGCAGTGCAGCATCAAGAGGAACCAGGGAGGAAGGTAGCAGCCACAATCTCCTATGTTGGGAACCCACATGTTGATGCTAAGTCAAGATTGCGTGCATGAATTAGGGTTGGCAGGTGTTCAGGGGCAGGAAGTAGGCAGAGCTGTGTGTGTCACACAGGTAGAAAAATGTATTGAGCTGGCTCTGCTGGGGTTATATTGAACAGTACCTTGTTTGCAAGTTGTTCTGTTGGAGTTCCTAAGATCTACAGAATGCACTGGAAGCTGAAAGTTTTTCATGCTCTTTCACTTCATCAACAGAAAGAAAACCATGATTGTGATATAGCCCTAACCCAGACCTTGCAGTGCAATTACTTTTGCTGGTGCACTTTTCATCATCCCATTTACACAGAAGTCGACCTATCGCATAGTATTCTAGGACATGGTCACTTGCACAGCAGTAAGAACATCCCCAAATTTCAGCCTCTTCTCATTTACAGTTTTCTTTCTGTACACAAAAAGCACACAACGAAATGCTGGGAGGGGCGGGATATCAGAATGAAACCAACTGATTTTTACATGTGGAATGCTTTTCACCCTAGCCAATGCTGAGGTAAAAAAATTCTAATGAAAGCTGCTCTTTATCTCTGATAGCTCAGCCAGTAGAGCATGAGACTCTTAATCTCAAGGTTGTGGGTTCAAGCCCCATGTTGGGCAAAAAGATTCCTGCATTGCAGGGAGTTACTCTAGATGACCCTCGTGGTCTCTCTCCAACTCTATAATTCAGCCTCAAGCAGTTTTCTTTTTCTGAAAACAAAACAAAGACCTGGGGCAACCAATATCTCAAGGAATCTGCCACTGGGGTGCTTTCTTTTACCAGCTAATGTTATTGGGATAATAATGGCCTGTGCCCCCCCCTTTTTTTGAACAAAAACAGATTCCAAAGTAAAAGATTTAAGGCGCCTTCTTCTGACACAACACACAATGACTTTGTTTTGAGTCCTTTATTATCCCAAGATACATTTGAATTTATATTGGGATACAAAAATGTTTTCCCCAAAGTACTTGTGTTACATTTTTCAGGGATCTGGGATACTGTTATGGTCTTAAAATGTGCTATAGAGAGTCCAGGCCTGCATCATTATCAATATTACTACATTTGTACCCCACTTTTCTTCCAATGAGCTCAACGTGGGATGCAAATATAACAATAATGAATTTAGTATTGTATCCTCACAACAGCCCTATGCGGTTAATTGGGTCAAGAGACAAGTTATATCTAACTAAGTTCTACTTAGAGCAGACCCATTGAAATTAATGGACCTAATTTAATAATGCCAATTACTCTGAGTAGAACTAAGATACAACCAAATGACTGGTCCTTGGTTATCCAGTGATCTTCAAGCTTGAGTAGGGATCTAATCCTTGGACTCCCATATTCTAGTTCAGCACTTTAACCGCTATACTGCACTGGCTCTCTGTAGACAGGAATCTGCTGATATGGCACAAAAAGAAACTTCTGCTACTGCAGGTAAAGAAGGCTTTTTAAGACAAGTAGAGTAGAGATACCTATAATTTTTTTACTATCTTCCTCTCCAATTTCCTAAAGAGAGAATCGCTTTCAGAATATTAGAGTCTCTATTTCGTGATAAGAAATCTTAACCGTACTCTCCCCAAAGTGTAAGCACGGAGCTATTTTAATGCTAGAGAATGTGCTCATAAAAATGCCGTTTCCATAACAATAGCAGACATGCCTTGTTAACTAAGCCAGGTCTTTCACACAGAGATATAAAAGCACATGATTGGCACATAGTTTGCAGTCTAGGGCAAAATCATCTTGAGAAGCTTTAACCGTTATGACACACACGCAGCATTGCCTTATAGAAAAGTTCACGGAATGGAAATAATAGGCATCATAAGATGAATACATAATGGAAGGAGACATGGAAACATGTACTGAGATGGACTCAAATGTATTTGCATTTTCAAAGTGCTACTGCAGCTTAAATTTAAGTGTTGAGTGATGTCACCTTCCTCTGCATGCTACAGCACATGTTGGCTTGTTTGCACAAGACATTTGGTGGTGTACATGCTCATTGCTTGGGACACACCTAATCCAGGGTCCCTCTAATCCAATCTTCAGTCTCTAATAGTGACCAGCCAGATGTGTCCAGGAAGTTTGCAAGTAAATCATTCCTCTAGCACCTGGTACTTGGAGATATATGTGGAGGTTCTATTTAGCTCTTGTGACCAATGTGCTAGGGCACAGACCTATTATCCTTGACTTTTTCTTACCTTTAAAAACTATGCAACGAATATCCATTACATATGACCAATTACATAGTTCATGCAATCCTACACAGATAAACTGGCTGCAGAGGTTAGAATAAAAGAACCATAGAATTGTAGAGTTGGAAGGGACATTGAGGGTCATCTAATCCAACCCCCTGCAATGCAGGAATCCTGCCCACAGCCAACCCCGGGGTGGACTTGAACCACCAACCTTCTGGTAAACAGCCAGATGTGCTGACCCATTTGTTTAAGGATTCTACTGTCTTCCTTCAGCCATGTCTTCTCTTGTTACTATGACTGGAATTTGTATCTGTTTGAATGGGGTGAATATTTTGGAAAGGCTAGGAGGGTGAGTGGGGTGTGGCAATAGGAACAGCACTGGGTAAAGTAGGTAGGTATAATATCCATCGTTAGCTAAAACACAGAGAGGCTATGCAAATCTCTCCCCCCGCCCCCATCTGTGAATTTCAACATGCTCCTACTTGTAGAATCCTATTTTCCAATCAAGAGCAGGGTTAGGGCATTAAAAATTTGTGGCAACAGTTCTCAGGCATAAAGAGCTGTTTAAGATTAGCTGTCTGGTTACAGAGGAGTCCATGACTCAAATGGTATGTATATCAGAAATGCAGTTTTTATGACAGTGCACAGATTAATTTTGGAACCCACCACATTGCTTGTATATTGTACAACAAAATCTGTTGCTTAAATGTGGCAATTGAGAGAGTAAATGGGAGCAAATTGATAATATTTTTGCTTGTTTGAAGGAAGCTGCATGATGTTATAAATAGCAGGATGTGGTAAGGATTCTTCTTCCTTGCCTCTTCTGCTAACTCATTTTTTTAATGAAGATTAATGATGAAAGATTAAACAGACTCACATTATGTTTCAAAAGAAATGGCATTTACATTAACATCCCACTGGGATCTGCATCTGTGATGCCAGGAAATTAATTTGAAATTCTTTTTCAATATGCTTGAATTTCCTTTATGCTTTTGCCCTGCATTGTATACATCAAGGAAGCATAATAATCTTGCAAAAGTAAACTGAAATAAATAACCTAGCTGCTAGGATAGTAGAAACAGCTCTCTCACATGCTTATGTTAGGATCATCTTGATCAAAATATATGGCTCACAATTTTGCTAGTATACGCACCAAGTGATGTACATTTAAAAATGCCAACCATTGTTACTTTTAATTAAAACTTCTATTTCTGATTAATTTCATTACCAATTTGTTGGGTATCTTTTTGATTCATAATGGAATAAAGGAGGAGGGGATGGGCAGGCGAAAACATATTGATTCCATGACTTTCTATGGGCTTTTTTGCAGCACAGGAAATAAGTCAAGGATAACTTTCAAAAGCAGAGCCCAGTAGCTCATGCTGCTTCATATTTAGAGAAAACCAACTGTGGCATAAACTTCAACAATGCACTGCACTATTTAACAGCAGATGGCTTTTTTTTTAAAAAAATACTACATTCACAAATTTTGTTCAGAGCTGTTAAAGGCATAACTTTTCACTTTTTTAAATAAAAAAATCAAATTAACGAATGTAAAAATGTAAAAATGTTGACAACATACTGTATGTAGGAAGGGGTGCATCATACTTGAAGTGGAAAGAATTGCCAGTCACACCAAAGGTGGCTAGAACCGAGTAATCTGATCTATTTCTTCTCGAAAAGGTTCAGGAAATAAATTTAGATCAATTAGCCCCTGAATTAACTGGTGCAGAATTAGCCTCTTTTGCTTAGTGTATTCCAAAAGTATATTTTAATTGGAAAGTCTCCCTTGTGACTTATGCAAAGCTCATTAGAAAGAATCAATATTTAAGGATCGTTAGAGGTGACCTGAGAGATGCTTCAGTGCAGAGTGTTAAATGCTTAAAACAGGCTGGGAAGTTCTGAAATGCAACAGAAGAGAGCTCAATAATCAAGCAGCATAATTATAAACTACTTCAGCGCCCCCTCCCAAGGTTATAATGAGGGCAAAATAAGTTATCGTCTGAGCCTGACAACACTAATCATTCTGTGTGCCACAACTAGAAACGCTGTTTAGCTATCCTGGACTTTGCTGGCATATTCATTGGCAGACACATTAAGCACAGATTTAAGGCATGAGGCAGGCACCCTTCTCAAGATGGTAGAGCAGGGATGGGGAAACTCTGGCCTGCTAAATGCTGCTGGACTACAACTCCCATCAGCCCTGGTCATTGGTTATGCTGGCTAGTAGGAGTGGATTCTTTCTACTGCTGCTTATCCACCGAGCAGAGGAATTGCTCAACCCCACATTTCCTTGCTTTTTAAACACACTATAATTTTTTTTTTGCCATTGATTCTTATGTTGCTTTTGAAAGAAGGAAAGTGTCCAATCCCACGGGTAACATGTGTGCATTGCAGGCATGAGTTCCCTGCTGAAATATCCATGTGGTGCACGCTGCTAAATTAGAAATATGATTCTGCTGACAGAACATGCTGTCAGCTGAAATGTTCTCTTCTCTTCATTCTTCTCTCTCCCCCCTCACTCCATCTCTTCTTTCACGTTGCAGTTCTCCCCAGCATCTGGTAATGTGATATTTTCACAGGGGCTTATGTCAAGGCACGAAATCTGGAAACTCAGGGAAGAAGAAAGTCAGGCACCAATGAGCGGACAGGATGGTGGGGGGAGGTAGTCTCATATCATCAGCTAAGTCTCTTTTCCTAAAGACAAGTTCCCAAGCTGAAGAAACTGGACCAAACCCTAAGCCTTGATAGAGCCAGACAAAACCCCATGGGGTCACCTGACAAGCAAGTGGAAGCATTTCCTTACAAACATTCTAAATCCAGCAACGCCTGAGCTCTGCAAGTGCGGCTTTCTCCCGATTGAAGTGCAGAGTGTTTGAGGACCAGGACATTCGCAGAGAACCGAAGTGTTTCTTTACAAAGCTATTGCACTACCAACCTTACTATATGCTTGTGAAACATGGACCACTTATAAACGCCATCTCCAACTCCTAGAAAGATTCCATCAACGATGCCTCCAAATTTTTTTACACATCACTTGTAAGTGATGACAGGCAAACTAATATCAGTGTACTGGAAGAAGCAAAGGACGTGTGGATCCAGAATTGGCCTCCACAGTCACTTACGGACCCATTGTTGAAATCGTGTTTATGGAAGACAATCTTACTCGCCAAAGTGATCGAAGAAGAAGAAGAAGAATCTGCCTTATAGTGGTCCATCTAACAGTGTTGTCTCCACTGACCAACAGGGGCTCTTCAGGGTTTCAGAGAAGAGCCTTCGCCTGCCTGAAGATGCCAGGAGTTGAATCTGGGACCTTTTGCATGCATATTATGTGCTCTGCTGCCATTAGGCAGCTGCCTAAGACAACATATGCTGAGAGGTTGGGAACGGCAATCTTGATCTGCACCCATTAAGCTAGCCTGCTGCCCTCAGATGCAGTGGAGATCCCATCACCAGTGTTGAAGTAAGATTCAGTTGCCAGTCTGGTTGGCTTTTGTACATGGGATGCAAATAAGTAGCAGTCGGTTCTTTGCCTTGGGCAGCAACATGCCTTGGGTCTGTCTACCATGGAGCTACAGATGCCCTGTCCCTCTAAAGCCTGTGGCATAAGTGGTGCCTAAGTGGGGTGGATTACAGGACAGGGAATTCTTCTTCTGGCAAGTCACGGCAGTGATACCAAGAGAAAAGCGCTGGGGATTGGTCTAAATAATTCCTGGTTGCTGTTATGACACATTCCTTTTGCTACCGAAAGTGACTGCTTCACAGAGCTCAATGGCAAGGTCTGGCCTTTAAAAGACATTCGGATGAAATTTATACCATTCCAGTAGTCGTAAAGACAGGAGCTGCTGCCCCAGGGCGGGATTGATTTGAAACTGTTTCCTCATAACTTGGCCATTTAACACCCTGTACACGAGAAACGTTTTCTACCCCAAAACTCCATTCAATGCTGTCCTCTGTGAGTGTAAAGGTTAAAGGTAAAGGGACCTCTGACCATTAGGTCCAGTCGTGACAGACTCTGGGGTTGCGGCACTCATCTCGCATTATTGGCCGAGGGAGCCGGAGTACAGCTTCCAGGTCATGTGGCCAGCTTCTGGCGAACCAGAGCAGCACACAGAAACGCCGTTTACCTTCCCACTTGGAGCGGTACCTATTTATCTACTTGCATTTTGAAGTGCTTTCGAACTGGTAGATTGGCAGGAGCAGGGACCGAGCAACGGGAGCTCACCCTGTCGCAGGGATTCGAACTGCTGACCTTCTGATTGGCAAGCCCTAGGCTCTGTGGTTTAACCCACAGCGCCACCCGTGTCCCATGAATGTAGACAATGCCTATTCCCTGGCTGTAGAAATATAAGAACATACTGAATCTCAGCATTTGACATTGAAATACTTAATCTCATTGTTTCAGAAATCGTCAGCATTTATTCATTGTATAAATTCTTATTAGATGTACAGTAACTATTCCTGGAATTCAGTGATTTGTTCCAGCTGAACAAATATCAAATGAAATATTCCTCATTTCATGGTTTACTGAAGTTGTCAAAATGTTTTGATAAGGAATTTGGTTTTTTAAAAAATACATACCTATATGATGTGGCGCAAACAAGGAAATTATTTCAAGCAAAAGAATTAGCCTGCTGAGTTAGACCATGGATTGTGTTTCAATAGATGGAGGAACTCCTTCTGTTTGCAGATCACACTATAATCTAACAGTGATTTTCACAGATGAAAGGGGAGGATTTTGCAGTTCCCTGCAAAACACACACCACTTGTCAAATATTAGGGGGCATAAAGGGGTTAGGATGAGGAATTCACAAAAATCATCCCACCCACCCCTTTCCACCACTGAGAGCAGTGTTCTGCTCACAAGAACTCCTGGATCCCAGCCACCCAGGAAGTGTCTATAGAGCAATAGCAAAGGCTTCATTTATGGGCTGAATATATCAGGGTAATAAATAAGACTTTGGTTTCTGGGAAATGATTTTTTTTTAAAATGGCAATGGAATTATTGGTCAATTCAATTACCATTCTGCCTAAGATGACTTTCATAATCTTCAACTCTTCACTGTACAATCTCAGCAAATTAAGCATGTAAATGAAGCAGCATATTTTAAATATATCAGGTTTTCCTGCTCTAACAATCCAGACGCAATCCAGCTAGTCTCATGATATTGGAAGGCTAACAAAAACCTTCAAGTAGATTGGAGCCATCACTATCAGCAGGACTATATGAATACTGTACAGAGATAATCACGAGGTGTGTTGACACATGGGAGTAGAGCCAAGGCAATGGAACCCAAGGCAAATCCAACAGTCTCTACAGAGCAAAGTTCCGGAAACTCTAGACAACCAAGGCACGATCAGAATTCCAGCTTCCCAAAATGGTTAAGCAAACAGGACAGGCAAGCAGATGCAGTTTCAGAAGCAAGCGGGAAAGGGAAGCCATACAAACAGAAACACTCTTGAAACCAGAAACACTACCACCAAAAGTTCTAGGGGTTTCTGATGCTTACTTGAATTTCGAAGGACATTTTGTAATTAGCCCCAGCAATCAGTCGGGCTGCAGCTGATCTGAAACAACAGGTGATGTTGAGGTGCTTCTTGGTGACCAAGAAGATTGGCATGAAAGCTTGATCTCAACACCAGTACAACTCTTCCTGAGTCAAAATATGATTCAGTTTGAGGATTGTGAATAGGTTTCTAAGGAAAGAAAAACTCTGGAGCACTGCTTATTCCAAAGGCTGACCTGATGAAGCCAATTGACTGCATCTTTAGACCTGTTAAATTATATCCTAGGCAAGAGCAGCTTGACACAAATTAAGAATGAGTACCCTAGCTAACTGGCAGAGCTCTGCAAGTGAACCTGTGCCACACTGAATAGATGTATTAAATAAATTCCTTCACAATATCAAGCCACACATGAGAATTTGGTCCTACTTAATTTAAATTGCTGGACATACAGAATGAAATAAGAAGAGAAAAATATTTCTGGTATAATTCATTTGGAGACCATACAGGTCAACGGAAGATTCCACACTGGGATTAATGGGGTGGAAATGGCCTTTCTAAAGTGTTGTAGGAAACAAGCTCCAATAAAAAGATGGAATGCTTTATGAACTGTTGTAGCAGAATGTGACATCTCTCCCTGAAACTAGTTTGTACAATGCACTACATCCAACTGTACTCTGCTAGCAAAACTAAATAGCTTAAAAATCAATCAGTGGGCTGGAGAGAGTTTATTTCTGGATGGCTGAACAGAAGATGGCTGATCCTTAACTGAAAAATAAACCATTTTAAATGTCGATTCCCTCCTGCTTCTGCTTTGAGAAGGAAAGGCTGTACAAATGTCTGCATCTTTCAGAGTGTCATGGTCACAAGCCGTGGTTGGTGAGGCAGTTTGCTAGAGAAAACAACAGCAGCGGTTCCTGCAGGGTTTTTAAGGGAGAGAGGAAGCTCTCTGCCCTGCTTACCAAGCTATGGGAAGGTCTTGTGAAGGCCTACAGAACCCACACAATAGCTTTCCAGAGCCCAGTATGCAAGGCGGAGAGCTTAAAAGCTCTTTCTGTGCCAGGTTTCACCAATATGTAATTTTTAAAAACCCTCTCCGCATTGTTTATTGGGCTCTGGAAAGGTATTTTGTGGGTTCTGGGAGGTTTTTGGAGGATTTTGCAGGAGCCTCCTACAGCAGGCATGAAACCTTTCCAGAGCCTGGTAAGGAATTTGGAGAGTTTAAAAGCTCTCTGCCTTGGGGGGCACAGGGCAAGGCCTGCTCAGCACACCAGTTCTGGAAAGGTAGAAATAGTTGTAGCGGCTGGGGGTAGGGAGAAATTCCAGGATTGTTCTGGCTAAATGCAATTTCAGCTTTACGTGCAATCTTTGGAACCTAACCCCTGCACAAGTTGTGAGTTGAGTGTACATGTACGTACGTACATATGCATGTATAGATACATAGATAGATAGATACGTATTTTGATATTAAAATGTTATAGCCCACCCCATAGGATCCAACTTCTAGGGGCTGTGGTGTCTTCACCCCCCTCCAATAAAATGTTTCAGGGGGCTGTGCCCTCCCCAAGTTGATGAGCACTGCCATTCAAATAGTGTGTGCGCACCGTGTCATGTGATCGATTATGTGGGGTGGGGCTTATCTGCCACCCCTATTTTATTCAAGTTGGCGACCCTGAGCCACCCTGAGAGATGAATGAACACTACAAGGGTGGGGCTGGGGATTTTTATACAAACCAGCCAGCCAGCCAACCAACCAACCAACAAATGTATCTACAATTTTAAACCAGTAAAATACTGTTTCAGAAAGTTTGTAGTTTGTGCAAACCTGGTCTAAAGGATCGAATAAATGCTGGTTTAAAAGGCTGAGAACATCGCATGGTATTTTCTGTGGTTTGAGGTTCTGTAGTTTAAATAACGTTAAGGCAGGTTATAGTCATTGTCGTAACTGATTATTTGCAGGTGACAATTATCAGCTATGTTTTTGGAAACAAAAAAATAGCGTCCCAGTCATCATGCTGAGCAATGCTAGTGTTTCTCCCCAGTGCTACTTCCTTAAACTGCGATTCCGTGTCATCTCACAAGCGAAGAATGGCTGAACTCTGTAGGCACTTGAATTGAAAATAAAAAGCAATGAAGCAAGCCCAGTCGTACAGAGGAACAAATTCTTGTGACAGCCTGAAAATATAAGCTCTGTGCTCACAGTCACATTTTACTTCAAAAAAGGAGAGGAAACTTCCCCTGAATGAAAGGATTGGGGAGACGGAAGTTAAAAGGGAAAGTGAAGAAGGTCAAATCTTTCCAGATTGCTTGGGGGTTGTTCAAAACCACAGTAAGAGAAGCCAAGTGGGAATGCACACTGCAGATCAGGAAAGATACCCCCAGCGCCAAGAGGGTGCCTCTGTGGTTAATGAGCAGAGTCAAGGACACTGTGGCAGACAAGAAGACTTCTTTCAGAAAATGGAAGTCTTGTCCAAAAAAAGAGAACAAAATGCTACCCATGACAGATATGTTCTGCCTCCACTCTTGGAGGCAGTATGCCTCTCAATATCAGCTGCTGGGAACCCCAAATGGGGAGAGTGCTGTTGCACTCAGCTCCTGCTTGTGGACTTTCCATAGGCATATGGTTGACCAATATGAGAAAGGGATGCTGGACTAGATGGGCCTTTCACCTGATCTGGCAGGGCCATTATATTCTTTTGCTCTTGAATTTGTGGTTAAAAATAAAAATCTCCTTATTGACAGGTGGCAGGCACCTTCGATGTACTCTTTGGGGTGCCTGTTTTTGTCAACATATTAAAATATGGTGCATTTCGTCAACGTATAGAATGTTGACACGTGCTTTAATCTGGTTTTCAGCTTATGCCAATTTTCATTATTTTCTGAACGCTTTAAATAGTTGCGTTTAACCTTTCATTTTTATTTTTACTGAAAATCATATTGTTCTCTTTTGTTTTGTAAATCGCTTAGAGGCTTCATTACAATCAAGCAGTATATAAATCTCATGAAATAAATAAGTAAAAGTAAAATAGAATGAAGGCAAAAATGTTTTTGCCTTTCCCCCCAAAAGCACTTCGGATCTGGGCAAGATAAGCCATATTGTCATTTACTGAGGGGGAGGTCATTCTGATTTGTTTTATATCTCCCTTGCATGTGAAAAACAACCAAGCCATGACTTGTTCATATCCTATTGTCAGAATAAAATGGGATAACCTCATGTTGCTGTCCGGAGTTCTTATAAATTGCTCACATAATTATGATCTTTTTTTCTGGAGGTTTTCATTTCAGTACCTCTTCTTAGCCTTAGAAAGAGATGAAGAACATTAGGCCAGGGGCTGAATGCAGCCTTCCAGTCCTCTCTAACTAGTCCTCATGACTCTCTTTTCCTACATTTACCTCAGGCCCCAACCAGTACTGGCATACAACCTTTAGAAGTTTGTCCTTATGCCCCTTGGTGGGAAATGCTCCCCCACCCTTGCCCTCTGTTGTAGCTGTTCTACATTCTCTTCAGGTGTCTCCAGAGAGCTTAATGTTTCCTCAGTGGCACAGGGGTAGCACATTCTGCCTCCTTTTGCTTTTTATCTGAGAGCTTGGAGAGCAATTTTCCAGATGTACAGAGTCTAACTCTGACAAAGCTCATCAGTTTGAATGTTCAAGTTTAAATCAGGACAGTTTGACATCTTTGTGTTTTTGTTGATAAATGTGCCTGTATATTATAGTTAAAAAGCTGGGCAAAACAAGCAGACCCCAGGGGTGCTGAATTTTCCATCTAGGGATTATGGTCCAGAAAGCTGATCACCGCATTCAGGATACAATGTCTCTATCTATCTATCTATCTATCTATCTATCTATCTATCTATCTATCATCATCTATCTATCCATTCTAAAGTTAACTGCACTAATAAGTCCTAAAATAATGTAGGAAGAAAGGTTATTCTTTATTAAGATAAAGAATGGAAGACTTTGCTTAAAAGCAGAGAGCATAAACAAGAGAGAGAGCCAATTTTCAAAAGTACTCAGCCTCTAATTGTTCCTGTTCTCGATGGGAGCAGTTGGGTGCTGACCTACTTGAACAATCAGGCTAATTATGGAGGAGTACAATAGTATGAAACCATATTTTGGGATGCACTGTAGCTTACTTAGCAGAGGAATAAACGCACTTATTGTGCAGGGAAGATCTATTTAAACCTAAAGCAAAAAACAGGAAATGCGGAGCTGAAACCTATTAATGTTTTCAGCTTGATGCAGTCTGCTTTTTTGTCCTCATTAGAGCTAACTGACATGCTAGCATGGGCTTTTCCTACCGAACTACCCATCCTATTGCTCAATAATTGTCCTGTCAACTGTATATGATTCCGCTATTGATGATTTAGGAAGCTGTTGTCTATGGGAGTGTCATGTGACTCACACGCTCAAGTTTTATTGTCCTTATTTCTTATAGAGAAAATGGCACACACACAGCAATTAAGTCATCAAAGGCTGCGCTATAGCTGACTAGCATTGATTTGCATATAATTTATATGTAAGAGTAATCAGAGATAATAGCTCACAAGTTACTATTTTTATCCTTCATTTATTGAACACCGAATGCTTACAAATTGCATTTTTTATTTTTAAAAAGAGCATACACTCAGATTTGCTGTAAAATTTTCTCACACACTCATGGAACTAGAGTTCTTAAACAAAACAAGCTAGTGCAAAGTTCAACTAGGACGGAACTAATAGGTCAGGGTCTCAGCTCTGCCATGTTCACCAGGGACCTCCAAGGAAGGCAAAAAGAATTTCTGTTGGAAGGGGTTGCAACAGGGAATTCGAGAGCATAACCAGAATGTGTATTATTTATTTCACTGGATCTGCTTTGCATGCAGAAGGTCTCAAATTCAATCCCTCGCATCTGCAGGTCAGGCTAGAAAGATTCCTTGCCTGAAACTGCTGTTAATCAGTGGGCTGAGCTGGATGGACCCAACAGTCTAATTTGGCATAAGGCAGTTTCCTGTGTTCTTCTTCCTAACAGGATGTAAGAGGGAGAAAGCCTTGCTCCAGGTAGTTGCAGCAGTTGCTAGAGAAAGCTTCTCAAGAGGCTTAAAACCAAGAACATTCTGAATGTAAATCACAGCAGTTATTTCTGGATCATTAAGGAAAGCCTAACATAGATTGTATAGATAGATATCTATGATTCATTAATACTGGAAGAGGTAAGTAAGGCTTTTAGGGAATAAGAGAGTTGGATTAAACATTCCCTTGTTGTTTTGAAAATGTAAATACAGCCACACTTCCCTCCCTTATGAGAAACTAATTACAGCACAGAGTAGAATAAAGGCAATTAGCCTGATTTCATTGTCTTCCTAGACGGAGATGCACACATAGAATAACATGGCCATAAGTGGTAAGAGTTAATTGGCTTAGGAATTTTTTAAAAAATCTATTTTATACCGCTGTCGGTTACCTACAAGAAGGATCTTTTTAATAAGGCATTTTAGCACCATAGTCTTCCTTAACTGGAAAATCCATGCATATTTGTTTTAGACTCTGATCAGAACCTATGCAGAGACTATGAGGCATTTTACATATCAATTAATTTCAGGCCCTCATGCCAACCATCACTCCAAAGTGGCTCAGAATATGAATTAAAACAATATGCATGCCGTAAAAACATAAATACTAAACAAAAGCTGAAAGACCAAGCCTGATATTAAAAGGAGGGAGGGAGGGGGAAACTTAACCCAGTTGAAGATATCCACATTTTGGGCATGTGACAAAACACCTAGAAAGAGCGGGGCAATTGGGGGTTCTGAGGTGGGGGTGGGGTTCTATAACCCCGGCGCTGCACCTGAATATGCCTCCTCCTGTATTTTGGCCAGCCAACCCTCCAATGGCAACAGGACACAAAGCAGGGCTTCGTACATCAATTGCAGTGAGTGGGCTAGGGCATGTGACTAAATAAGGTTCTTTAAATATATCAGTCCCAAATTACTATTATTATTATTATTATTATTATTATTATTATTATTATTATTAACCTGCCCTTGACCCTAAGGTCCCAGGGCGGATTACAACATTAAAACACAACATTAGAAATGGTTGAAAACAACCCACAGTCACAAAAGCAAGGTGGGACTTAAAAATACATGCTTCAAGTGTCAAAAGCCAAGCTAAAGAGGTGTGTCTTCAGCATTTGCCAGAAACTGCATAGTGAAGGTGCTGGACGTACCTTTGTGGAGAAGGGAATTCCATGACTTGGGGGCTTCCACAGATTATGCCTGCTCCCCCACCAAGCCTCTGAAGGTGGCGGAACTACCTTCTCTGCTGCCCTTAGCACCAAGAGGGTGTGTAGGGAAGGAGACAGCCTTTCAGATGTTTGGGTCCTAAGTCATTTAGTACTTTAAACACTATTGTAACCACCTTGAATTGGGCCCAGAAATGAATGGGCAACAGCATACCCTCCAACATTTCTCCGATGAAGATAGGGATGTCCCATTCCATAATGATAATTTTACTATTTATACTATCAGGGACATCCCTGGAAAATAGGGGGACTTGGGGGAGGGGAACTGCAGCAGGTGCAGCTGTATTAAAACAGGGATTATATGAGATCTAATAAGTACCCTAGCCAGAACATGCAGAATGTGTGGACAGTGAAGGAGAAGGGTCAGTGAAGGACATAGCACCAGGAGCAGAGTCAGAAGCTCTTTGTATTTGGGATTGCCCTACAAGTGACTAGTGCAGGAAAAAATGCTAGTGTGATCTGCAGTTACCAGGAAATGATAATGTACAGGTGATCCCAGCCTTATTATTTCAGTTAAACATAGTCTTAAATATTCAGATTGATTCTTCACTGAAAGGAAGAGTAAAAAAAATCTATGGTATTAAAATTATCAGTCTTGAGGTGGAAATGTAAGTCCTTCTTCTTTGCCCCTGATCACCTGACAGCTCTCTTGAAGGCACCTGGAGAGACCCAAATGTGTCCTGCTGAACTCCTACAGTCCTCCTGAGGGCCAGGTTAAGCCTCTTTTGGCCAGCACACCAAGATCCCCAGAGACAGGCAGCTCTAGCAGCAAGAATACTGTGCACTCCCCAATCCCCCAGGAGTGTGAACAAATCTTATTATCTCACCCACATAACTCTTGCTCTAGACTGTGGCAATTATAAGAACAGGAAAGAATTTTTATTGCACCTGCACCAGCAATGTCTGTCCTTGAAATACAAGAAAGGATTTGTCTTTGGAACCTACCATGATAAGTAATGGGCTTCTATATGCTTCCAATTAGAGTCGGCAGAATGATTCCTGTCTACATTGGTTAAAAATATGTTGTTGCTGGGTTTTTTTTTTGCTTTGCTTTTTGAAAAACAACACTCAAATAATTTCTGAATGGTTTACTAGAACATGGAGTATAGTAATACTATCTAAACTAACATATTGCATTGAGAGCAAGTAATGAAAAGTGGCAGAATAAATTTGTAGAAAGCCAGTTTTAATTGTGATGTTCTGGATACAGTATAACTCATTTCTGATGCTCTAGTCTAGACAATATTCAACCTTGTATATGTTTTGGTTTATTGTAATTATTAACATGCCTTGTTTCTTTGTAACTGTAAACATGTTACTTTATTTAAAATTATTAGCATTAATATTATTGATCTCATTTGTTACACACATCACCTGCTACTATCAGATGGAGCTGTAGAATTTCATCCATTAACTGTGTTCTCTGAATCAAGCTTCAGCCGTGCCAGTTCTCGGGGCTTGTACCATAATGACTATTATGGCACAGCTGTGCGCCATTCAATTCTGCAATAATCATCTCTAGTCATTGAGACAAAATGCTTGATGTTCAGACCTTGTAGTTCAGCCACTTACCAATATGAACAAGCACACCTCTTAAAACAGCATGGTGGTAATTTCAGTTCCTGGGGTTTCCATTTGGTTCACTGAACTATTGTGGTCATTTCTTAAGAGCTTGCTTTTCATACAAGATCATTCATTAGAGTTGGTGATTGAGTAATTAGAGGTGTGCAGTGAAGTTAGCATCTCTGTGCTAACACAACCACGTAGGAAATCGCTGTCCAATCAAAAATATGTGCATCCCTCATAGACTGTGTTTGTAGCATACTGGGTCTAAGATACGCAAATCTGAAAAATTGAACTGTCCCGGATTTGTAATTGCTTAGATAGCGCCTCACTGTAAGGGAGCCAGCTCAGTGCTTTCAGAGGGATGCCTGGGTCCATGCTAAGAAAAATGAAAAATGAAAGAACCAGAATTCTCCCAAAGTTTGCAATTATCGCCATTCTACGTTCTGCTTTTTGCAAAGTGGGGGAAACAGCTTAATTTGCCATATCATATCCTAATGAAGTTGTTTGGATTCTTATCTCTTTTATTAATTAGTTCTTTAGATTATTACCTCTTTTATTAATTAGTTCTTTGGATCACTATGGGAATCACCTGCCTGGAGAAGCTGTATTGTCCCTGTCATGTAAAGCTTTGCTAGATAATATGTACAGAGTAGGCTCCTGTACCTTTAAGAACTGGGTGAAAGGCAAAGTTCTACTGTGATGGTATCCCTAGCAAAATGTTCCCCCTCTGAGCCCCAAACATCAGGTGGTCAGTACTACCACCTACTCTGGGGCTGGATCTAGACAAATCAAAGAAGTGATTCAGTTAAACACATTGTAAACTTCATACAGGGAAATCCCGTAGGCGAAAGACGGGACTCCACAGCACCATCTGGTGTCACAGTGTTACAACACATATAAAACACTTTATCTTTACGAATGTAGCTGAGTCCTGGATCTAGGTCTGTTCCCACAATACATTCCAATACATCAACAGGCTGCCCTCCTTGCTCAGCACATTCATGTGGATGAATGTATTTTGTGGACTTTGTTGTAAAAGACATAGCCAGCAGTGGTTCAATTTATTCAGCTGCAGCAGTAATGAAAATCAAATCGCCCGTTTGCCCATGCAAGCACCTTCTTGGGCCGATCATAGACTGTTTGATCTGACAATGAATGTGTTATGTGAACTGATTCGTGGTCCTTTGCTAATTAGTATTTTGATTTCTAGACCGCCCTTCATCAGATTTTTGAGCCCAGGTAGGACCATGCAAAACTGGTAATAGATCCAGGCCAGATGGGAAATGTGGGCTGAATTTCAATAATATTTACCAAAGGGTCCCCATTTGCCTTTTCTAGGGGGACTCAGAGTAGGCCCCACTCAAAATGACCTGGCCCCCTCTATTCTGGCCCGATCCCAGGGTGTTCTTGTGTTTCTTGAGCAGGGGAGGGCTATTATGCTCATGTCTTACTTCTGAAGTTGTCCTATAGTTAAGGCAAGTGGCAATAACAAGGTTCCATTATTATAAGCCTCGGAGTTCTACAGCTTATAAAAATGGCATCTGTTGGGCTAATATATGGAAGCAATATATGTAAGCAAACACAATTTGTGACATTGCACTACTTTATTACTGATCACAGGGCACATCAGTTATGGCATCAGTCTTAGCTTCCAATTTCCTGGCTTTGTGGAGCCTGAGCCAGCATCAGATAGCTTTAACTCTGATCTTAAACTGGCAGGGATTTTTTTATTATTATATAATTGAATATTCTTGCACATATGAGCTTCTGCTGGAGCAGCAGTAAATAGCTGCTTCCTCTTTATTAAAAACAAAACAAAACTGTGCTAGATGCCTCAGTTACTGATGCTGCTTTTTTCTTCCACCCGCTGGCATTGTGCTAAATCCCAGAAAGTGGAGCATTTGTGTACACTGGATTCTACTGGCACAACAGATTTCTGCAAACACAGCAGGGCTTCCTCTCCCTCTCCTATTCCAGCCCTGTTCTGCACCCTTAAAACCAAGTATGGAGGCTGGAGGGATTCTCTGGAGAAGATTTTTGGAACACATGGGGGAGGAGAGGAAATGGAAGCCCCATTGTGCCCGTGGAACCTCAGCGACACAGCTCTGGAGACATTAAAGCACAGATCCATCATAATGTGTTAGCAGTGCGATCCTAGGCTAGTTTACCTAGTTGAGAGTAAATCCTACTGTATTCAATGGGACTTACTCTGAGGAAAGTGTGCAGAAGATTGCAGCCTAAGAGAAAATTCTACTACTAAAGGCAGTGAATAGTAGATATCATATATAATAAAAGCCCACTCTCACTTTCTGCATGGAAACACATCTCTCTCTCTCTCTCTCTCTCTCTCTCTCTCACACACACACACACACACACACACCTATAGTCATTATGTCCTCCAGTCAAAACTGTACATCACACTGCATGTGTTTGGGTTAATCTCAAAGCAAGTTTCAAGGTTGAGTTTAAATGCTTTTAAATTGTCACATAATTGTCATAGCACAGAGCATTGGGACAATGGCTTTTGCATTGATTCCCCTCATGTCTGCTATATTGACAGAGAGATGCAATGTGAAGTGTGACACAATAGCAGTCCTCTGCCTAGCGGGCATCGGTTATTTTTACTTTTAAGCCACAAATACAGTACCAACCGTGTTGTGGTTGACTTCATTTGGAGAAGGGAACTGGATAGACCCAGAAGATCTTGAGTGTGCGAGAGACCAGAGACAGAGGTTTCAATAAAGGACCTTTCTGCTTCTGCAATCTACTTTAAATACAATGGATGTTAATGATAAGCCATTGGGAATATTTACTGTGATTCAGTGAGTAAGATAATACTTTTGTATTTGGTACTTCTCATTTTTAAGGGCATGGATATTTTAATGTATATGTATTCATACTTACAAGAGCACTGTTTCAAGATCTTCTGAGCAGTGACTGGTTACTGTTAACTGTTACAAATTATTTGAAAGATCTTGAGAATATTCTGATAACAATTGCAGCAATATAGATCTTGTTTTAACACCCTCTCTTTCTGCTTGGTTAACTTATAAAATGTTTGATAGCATCACAGCAACGCTTTGTCATAGGATAAAATTTCATGTGGATTTCTTTCCTGATCAACACTTCTTTGGCTTGAAGAAGCAGGAAGCTATTTTCTGCCATATTTCAGAAAAGGCCTGATATTGTAATAAGATTGAGCTCACACTAATATTTCACTGTGTTCCAATATCCATTTCATAACGGGATAATTCATACAACATTCTGTATATGTAGCATATTACATATTATCTTTATAGGACGTATTTTGCCTAAATCTGTATAAGTGTGCTATACTGTACTTGGTGTGGCCAGGGTGACTGGGTCAAGTTGATAATCGGTTAGAAGATGGGCAGTTGGAAGATTACTGAGCTTTTATGAAATTGTGATAATTCCTATGCCATCTGCGGTGTCTGAATGGCACAAATTGGTATTCTGGATCAGAAAATCACAGGCTTTAGTGCCATCACTAATTCGTCACTTTAGGAGCAGAACTAGAGATGTAGTAGAGTGACTATTCAAAAACTATTTAATGCCAGTCTTTTGAAGCCAGCTGTACAGATCTCCCTGTCATAGAGATCAGAAGAATGCAAATTACTAGGGAATATATAATCAGATTTTAAGCTGTCACCTGGTCTATACAATGCAAACTCAGTTCTCATAAGCCCCAGGCATCACATGATTTACTTAATTATCTTATGGTTGCCCATATGGCAGGCGGAAGGTGAACTTAAATATAAATTTTCATTTGTTAAATTTATCTACCCACCTCCGTAAAAAGAACAAAGAAACAAAAAAGACCCAAATCACAAAAATAACATCTTCAGATTTCAAGTAGCTTACCTTTTCCATGATTAAAGTAAACTTAGAAGGGATGTGCTTTTCTTTGCTATTCTGCCCAGTCCTATGCATGTTTATTTAGAAGTCGCTAAAATCAATTACTTTCCCAGGTAAGCATGCATAGGATTGTAGCCTTAGAGTCAGATCAACAACCAATCTCCCAGTCTTTATTATAGTTTGTACCGTGATTTTACGGTGCCTATAAATGTGATGCAGAGCGGATTATTTAATGCAGCTTTTGGCAGGCTTAATGAGCTCTCTCTCTTAAAAAAAAGCCCACAAAAAAACTCTCACCTGCCTAATGGGGATGATGATGAGTGACCTCCGTTCTCTAATCAGGCCAGTTAAACTCCATCACAGAGCCATGCATGCAGCAGCGATTGGACAGATACTACAGGCTGGTAGGTGAAAACTGGATTTGCAACCTTCTTTCTTTAGCTGTTTACAGGGGAAATTTTGGGAATGTTTTGGCTCACTGCAGTTATTGAAATAGTTCACTCAACACCATATTTGAATACTTGTAATATATTTGATTGCATTTATTAGGTGGAAAAAATCCTGATGGTGATTAGGTTTGTCACTGAGCTTGCACTATTCTATTCTATTTTTGCCAGAGGCTACCTTATTGATAATCTAATCCAAAACTCAATTTAGTTTGGTTCAATTATGATCCTTCCTTAGAGCTGTTTACATTTTTATTATCTCTTAATTAGTTACATACTGCATGCTTCCAGGCTGCCACTATTTTTGGTGTGTGTGTGTGTGTGTGTGTGTGTGTGTGTGTGTGTGATATTCAATCACATACTATACTAGCAAATCGAGGTTGCACAATCATCATTCTTTTGCATCTGTTACACAACAAACCCACTTCCCAAAAGAATCTGACATTCTGGGAAAATGCATTAGAATGTGTAGGATAACGCTTCATCCAACATTGTATAATCTCCCCGCAAACAAAACAAATCAGAATGTGTGCTCAGTCAATAGCTGATGACATCTAAACTCCCCACAAACTTTGTGCAGACAAATCATGATGAATGCTCAATAAACGGGTTGTCTGAAAGTGACCACAATAGCAACAAGCAGCCTACTGGAAGTCTACAGATACAACATTTGCAAAGCAATCAGAAAGTGTGCTTAGCAATTTGTTTCCCCTCTATTAGGGACACATAAGAAAACAGCAGGTATAAAATCTCAATTTGCAGAGATCTTTGCGGATTCTCCCTTCCTCCTGCAGCCTCCTCTGGTACCACCCCAAAACCATCTCAGGAGAGTTGAAAAATGGTGCAGGATCATAGATGTCAACCCTCCCGTTTTTTGCAGGAAACTCCCTTATTTCAATCAATTTCCCGCAGCTATCATGGATCGCCAATGTGGTGTAGTGGTTAAGAGCGGTAGACTCGTAATCTGGTGAACCGGGTTCGCATCTCCACTCCTCCACATGCAGCTGCTGGGTGACCTTGGGCTAGTCACACTCTCAGCCCCTCCCACCTCACAGGGTGTCTATTGTGGGGGAGGAGGGGAAAGGAGATTGTTAGACGCTTTGAGACTCCTTCAGGTAGTGATAAAGTGGGATATCAAATCCAAACTCTTCTTCTTCCTCATCATTAGATATCCCGTAATTTCCCCAGATTTCAAAGGAAGCAGCTTCTCTCCCTCCCTGCTGGTCAGGGAGGGTCCACTCTGCACCCCCCCCGTGAGCAAGCAGCCAGCCACCGCCCGGTAAAACGCCTCGCTCGGCAGCTGGCTACTCGCTCACTTGCCGAGTGCTGCCTGAAATCGCCTCTGTGCATGCCCGGTGCCTCTCTGCCCATGTCTGGGCACCAGAAATCGCTTCTGCACATGACATGCACAGAACCGATTTCCGGTGCCCAGGACATGGGCAGAGCCGGCACTGGAAGTCACTTCTGCGGATGTCTGCACATGTCTGGACATGCGCAGAACCGATTTCCGGTGCCGCGCCGCTGGGTGAGGCTGCTGATCCCTTATTTTCCAATCCAGAAGTTGACAGCTATGTGCAGGATGCTGCAGGAAATAGCTGAAAACTGTTACAATATCCTCCACCAGACTTGCATTCACAGAGGCCTCTGCTGAAGCAAAAGGGCACAACTGGACACAAGCCATTGCTTGTTGTAGTAATCTCAGATCAATAGGGTAGACAAAAGATTCGGTTTTCAGGGGAGAATTATTGGCACAATTTTAAAGGTAGTTATCCTAAGTTTGAGGAGCTAGGCAATATTAGAGCTGTGCAGGAACTATTTATAGCCCCCAGTCAAACGGCTAGAAATCTAAAAGAAAAAGAGCAGCAATTTCATAGTCAAATGAAAGTGCAAGATGTATATCGAATAAACCTTATTTTCCTACTGCTCTCTCTGTATTCTGCTAAATAACTGGAGTGGGGTGGCATAATTTGTCACATGCTGAAGAAACAGGAAACACAAATGAATGTCATAAGGGTCTGGGAGATGCAAATATGAAAAAGAGAACTGGTATCTCACCACCACCACTGACACAATGGAATGAACAAAGTAGTGAAAGTTAGGAATCACTGGTGCCTTAATGCCAAGTGCTTCGGCTTTATACCACACTGATAAAATCACACACATACCAAATCCATGAATATTTTCTCTGTGTTACACCCTTCCCAATCTCCACAGCAGTATGAGAATCAAGGGCTTCCAGGGTCTTACCGAGGGTTCATGTTTCTTTTTTGAAATGAGGCACAGAAGAGACTGTGGTGTCTTTATGATATATGGTTTATTTACATACATATAAAAATGATATATGGTTTATTTACAAACAGTGGGTGGCGCTGTGGGTTAAACCACAGAGCCTAGGGCTTGCCGATCAGCTTGCCGTCGGCGGTTCGAACCCCCGCGACAGGGTGAGCTCCTGTTGCTTGGTTCCTGTCCCTGCCAACCAAGCAGTTCGAAAGCACATCAAAGTGCAAGTAGATAAATAGGTACCGCTACAGCGGGAAGGTAAACGGTGTTTCTGTGCGCTGGTCTGGTTCACCAGAAGCGGCTTAGTCATACTGGCCACATGACCTGGAAGCTGTATGCCGGCTTCCTCGGCCAATAAAGTGAGATGAGCGCCACAACACCAGAGTCGGTCATGACTGGACCTAATGATCAGGGGTCCCTCTACCTTTACCTTTGCCTATGATGGAGGTGTTCACAACCTTAACACCCCAAGAGTTGTAGCTTCACCAATAGTCTTGGACTTAACCCCAACCATTGCTCTCAAATGTTGCTCTCTGACTATCTCTCCAGCCCACTGCTTGCTAACTTGATTGCATAATTCCTAACTGCAATCCTAAAACTCTTAACAACTGGCATTGTCTTTTAAACTTTTAAAGGAACTCTCAGTTGAGGGAGCCCACTCATTTGCAAATGAGATTTGCTCTTGATCCTTTGTCATCCTAATCTCTCATTACCTTCCAGGCTTTTGCCTCATACAGGAGGCTAGTCCTGGCTTGGTTAACTTTTGACACATCACAGGAAGCACAAGCTTGACTTATTTAGCTTTTATTCGTGTTGACTCCATCGTTCATAGCCATTCTTTCAGAAATCTGCTGCTGCTGCTTTTGGAACATCATCTTGAAACAAAACAAAACTTGCAAGGGCTTCTTCTCTGCATGATCCAAGACTATAGGAGATCACAAAGTGAATGTGACCAGTGTGATGGCATCATGCAGTCAACCAGATTTGGTGACATTATTAAGGGCTAATGAAGCCTTCCTATTGCCCTCACTTGAAGTGGAGGTGCAGGACAGAGTGGCAGTGCTGTTCCTTTTTTTGCTTTCAGATATTCATTTGCACATATCACATTTAGTAAGTTGGCGTAACCAGTTTAGACAGTGATAGCATATGGTGTTCCTTGTTTCTGCTTCACAGCATAGAAACATAGAGCTCTTTCATTTCAAAAACTCTTTCAGTTTTAATTTCTACCTAAAAAGGGATAGGTAGAGATGCTTTTAAAAAAAATTGACTTGGGAACATTTTTCTTACCGTAGCCCCGGTCTTTTCTTCTTCTTCTTGGCATCCTGGAAGTAGTTTATTGCTTTCATTTTATCAGGCTACAGAAAAATGTGTTACCCTCTGCAGGGACAAATTTGTTATCACTGAAAATCTATTCAAATGTTGCCATGAAAAGATGGAATCCTGCAACCTGTCTAAGCGGAGAAGGAGGCTCAGTGGCCTCTTGTAAGAAGCCCCTGCAGCTGTCTACTTAGTGCATCACTGCTATTCCAAGTGCATTGCATCTCAGCAGCTTCATATTTCAAAATCTATGATAGGAAACTAATGTCTCTTTGGATGCTGTTGAACTCCAACTTCTATCAGCCTCAGCCAGCATGGCTTATGGTCAGGGATGATGGGAACTGTATCACCCATAAGCATCTGGAGGGCCACAGCCCACCCCCCATCCCTGCTCTAAATGTCTGACGTCAGGGTCACCCAACAGCCCAATTTTCCCCAAGACCAGAGCATGTGGCTACTTCTAATCAAAGCAGAATAAAAGCTGGGCTGTGGGATATGTGATGTGAGGTGACACAGAAGGGTATCCATTGAGAGCAGAGTACTAATTGCTCACTTGCCCTGGCTGGCAGGTTGCACTGATTTCTTTTATTTTTGAGGATGCTCTGCATCTTGCTCAGATTACACAGAGTGCAAGATAGCAGCCAAAACTGCCTGAGGACCAAACTGTGCACAACTGATTCGTCTTTCAACATGGTAACTCACTGTAGAGCAATTTTTATGTCTGTCAAACAGTTTTCACCAAACCCAGCCCTGGGCGGCACCTCTCAGCCAGACTCTGCTGGACTGATGGGAGCTCTGATCCAAAAGAGCTATAGGGGGAAGGTTATTGTAGAATGCCCCAGGTTTAACCAAGAGTGCCTTGAGTTCAAAGCAGTGGTTCATAGAAAAGTCCACAGCTTAAGACTCTAAAGAGCTGCTGCAAGTCAGAGTACACAACACTCTGCTGGATAAATAATCTAATCTGGTATAAGACCTTCCTGTGTTGCTAAATGCCCTCTTTCAAGAGGCTATCAACAGCAGTGTGAGGGAATGGTTTCTATCCTCACAATAATACTCGATTTAAAGTTTTAGTGTTCTGAGGTGATTGTATTTTAATGATGTTGTAAAGGTAAAGGGACCCCTGACCGTTAGGTCCAGTCGTGACGGACTCTGGGGTTGCGGTGCTCATCTTGCATTATTGGCCGAGGGAGCCGGCATACAGCTTCCAGGTTATGTGGCCAGCATGACAAAACCGCTTCTGGCGAACCAGAGCAGCACATGGAAATGCCGTTTACCTTCCCGCTGTAGTGATACCTATTTATCTACTTGCACTTTGACGTGCTTTCGAACTGCTAGGTTGGCAGGAGCTGGGACCAAACAACAGGAGCTCACCCCATTGCAGGGATTCAAACCGCCGACCTTCTGATTGGCAAGCCCTAGGCTCAGTGGTTTAACCCACAGTGCCACCTGTGTCCCTATGATGTTGTACACCAATGCTATTGTACGGAAGCTTTCCCTCTGTTCATGGATAGGAGTGAGATATAATATAGCAAAGTATCCCACTAACTAAAAGTTGGGGTGCTCTTTTTGATTGTTTCCCGTCACCACTGCAGCACCCTCAGGCTACTCCAGTAGAATCCACGGACCTCAAGAGAAGATTTTCAAGGAGCTACAGGGGAAAGGGGAATCAGTAAAAGTTGCCTCCCCACTTTCCATTGGTGGGAGTGTCCCAAGAGTTGAATCCCACTCAGGGGATGCTTCCACAAGCAGAAGTCTTGTTAGGACCAAGCCCAAGAATTTGTCTAATCCCCTTTTATCTTAATCAACAGTAATAAAGCTGTATTGTTCATGCAAGCTGATGACAACTCTAAGAAAATAAAACCTCCCCACAGTAAGGTATGAACTAGCTCCTAGTATGCAAATATTTTGCAGATGCTAAATACGAGATAAGATTCTTCAGCTCTGTATTAGTATTCTTGTGAATATCCCAAATCCCAAAGTGGCTGAATTAGCTGAGGCTTGTGCAACGGCAGAAGAGGTTAAGTACTACTGTAGAGAAAGGAGATTTCAATGACAGAAATATATGGCTCAGGGTTTGGGACAAAATTAATCTCTGCTAGTTTATACCAGCTGACTTTCTGACTGATGGTACCTTGAACTTAGTGCAAGGTCTTACGTTGAATTTGAACAGCTTTGCAAAGCAAGAAAATTTCCACAATACATTCTTGCATTTCAGACAAGTGTTTGGCGAGCCTTTCTATATACCAGGAAGGGAGTGCTTCCTCTCAAATCTTATCCAACATTTTGCCCAGAAGCCTGGGCATTAGCTGCAAAGCCATTTATTTCATTTAGTAATCACTTCCCATGAAACATCTTGAAGTGATTAATAATTTAAAAATTCAACAAAAATACAATTTCTAGCTGAATGCAGTTTTATCGTGGGATAAC
Organism: Zootoca vivipara; assembly: GCF_963506605.1. Taxonomy (NCBI): domain Eukaryota; kingdom Metazoa; phylum Chordata; class Lepidosauria; order Squamata; family Lacertidae; genus Zootoca; species Zootoca vivipara. Next base: position 36,161,212 of record NC_083279.1, read on the forward strand.
AGCATCTTCATAAAAGGCTTGTTGGAAAAGAAAGGTTTTCAAGAGATAGTAGGGTAGGGATTACACCAATCAGAAAGCAGTGGGACAGAGTTCGAAAAGGTAGGTGCTGCCACACTCTGAGGGTCCAATTCCTGCATTACAGTATATGGAATGGACCTCCTGATGAGAAGATATCTGCAGGAACCCCTCTTCTGCAGAGCACAGTGGTGGGTTGGGTATATAGGGGCTGAGATGATCTTTAGGGTATCCTGGTCCCAAGCTGTAAATAGTTGTGGGCCACTGGGCTTTGTTTGAGTTAGGCCACAAAATCCATGATGTAGATTAATCCTAGGAATGAAGTCTTGTTGAAGGTTGTGGAGGTTGATATCCTGTTAACCAACAAGGAGGCTCAGGCAAGAAAAGGAGCCAGTGAGGAAGGATAGTTGACAAAGTCTAGGAAAACAAGGGCAAGCAGATGATGGTGAGAAAGCCATAGCTCTTGCTGGCTACATACTAAAGATTCTAACTGTGGTGACCAGATTAAAAAAGGCCAGCCCTCCAGAAGTTGCTGGACATCATCCTTAACCATTGGCCATGTTGCCTGATGATGATGGAGGGTTGTAGTCCAATGGCACTTGGTTGAGGGAGGGTGGCTTACATATTGTTACTAGCTGATTGGAGCTTTAGAGTTAGTAGCTCAACCAGTGGGTGGGAGCTCCTTGTAGCAAGAAAGAAGTGTATGAACTTCAAGTAGCAACTGAATTCTGGCTAATACTAGCAGGCTAAATTCTGTCCAAAACAAATGCATGTTTGATGGCGCTTTCCAAGTTGGGGTTATTCCACAAAAGAACAAAAGAACTGCCTTGCTGGATAAGAACAATAAACTATTTGTCAAGCCAACAAAAGAGCCGCAGTTTCCTGGATTTTTCTGGCATGCAGTGCTCTGTCAACAAAAAGGGGGGCATCACCATCTGTAATCAATGTCTGCAATGCAGATACAATTTAAGAGGGTCTCAGGTAGTAAGGCATCTGTCTGTGACCCTTGGAGAGTCACTGATGGTCAGAGTGAATAATAACCATGCTCAAAGCTTTGAGGGAAGCCATAGTGAGACTGTCAGGAGTTCAGGTTCCCAGCTTGATAGCACAGTAAGCGTAGCTAATTAAAAAGGAGGATTTGTTGCAAAAACAAACAGATAGCTCTGGTTGGCTCTAACAAAGCCTCTGGCATCTTTACTCAAGATGAGCCTTCTGAAGACTCCTTCTGGCGTCTCCAGCAGATATTGAACTTACGACCCTTACGTCTCTTGTTTTGCTTCCTGTCTAACAACCCTCCCATTCACCGACTCCTCAGACTTATTGGATCCAGCTTCAACTTCTTCCAGTTCTGATGGAAGAACGAAAGACGAAAGGTAAAGTATACCATTAAAGTATACCATAGCTGCCAAGTTTTCCCTTTTCTCGCGAGGAAGCCTATTTAGCATAAGGGAAAATCCCTTAAAAAAAGGAATAACTTGGCAGCTATGAAGTATACCATTAAATTGAGAAGAAGAGAAAATAGAAAGAAAAGGACAAAGGAAAGAAAATCAAAGAAAAAGGAAAAAAAGAAAAAGAAAAAAAGGATAGAAGCAAGACATAACTGACTGACTCAACAGTCATCTCTTACCTAAGTTCCTTACAACCTCTATCACTTCCACCGCACTATACACAGAAATTTATCCTTCAGTACTTCTATATATTGTCCCCTAGTTGCCAATTATAATCACATATACTAAAGAAACAAAAACACTCTAAGTATTTTTCTTACACACATTCCTGCACAGTTATTCTAGACACAACCATGTTCTATTCCCCACTCCTAATTTCCTTACATATTCATTTAGGCATTCCCACTGGTTCTTGATTTTATCTCTAGGTTTGTTGCGTATCAGATCTGTTAATTTAGCTAGTTCTAAGTATTCACAGAGTTTGTCAATCCATTTTCCTCTCGTTGGTATACTTGATTCTTTCCAGGTTTTCGCAATTATCGTCCTTGCTGCTGTTGTTGCGTATAATTGTGATTGTATTTTAATGATGTTGTAAAGGTAAAGGGACCCTGACTGTTAGGTCCAGTTGTGAGTGACTCTGGGGTTGCGGTGCTCTTCTTGCATTATTGGCCGAGGGAGCCGGCGTACAGCTTCCAGGTCATGTGGCCAGCATGACTAAACCGCTTCTGGCAAACCAGAGCAGCATACGGAAACGCCATTTACCTCCCTGCTGTAGCAGTACCTATTTGTCTACTTGCACTTGTCTCTGAGTTTATTCGTGCCTGATTGTGCTTCTGGCAAGCTTTGACTATGTTCTAGCCTGCTCTCAGCCTCTGCCTCATCAGCCAGCCTGTCAAGGTCAGGCAGAGCCAAAATCTGCAGCTGTCGGCTCTCCCCTGTCTGACTAACATCAAAGTCTCTTTGTTCCTGGCTGCTTTCTGCCGTTGGCTGCAAACCTTCGCTCGGAGCTGGCTCATTCCTGACAGAGACTCTATGAAATTGCAGAGCCCATGAGGCAGAATGTAGCATGGGCAGCAGCGGGGCATTTCACTACAGGTACTGTGAAGTCTACACACCTCCTGCCCTGATTCACCTGAATTTTTGCTAGGCCATAGCTTTCTAAAAGCAGGGCACCACAAAAAGGGAGGGGGCCAAGACCTTACAACCCACTGCTCTCTATAATTTGATCATTTGGCAGCTATCCATCTGGAAAGACTGGTGACAGGCTGGCTTTCACAGTATACTGACTGCGAGTGCTACCTTTGGTTAAGAAATGAAAAAAAGATTTTCTGTCCATGCTCCATTTTCATTTTTAAAAATTATCGAAATGTAATTAATAAAAAAATAAGCATTGCTTCAAGCTTGGTGAACACTTAAACAGAAAACTGTTGCAAGAAGGAATTATATGCTTAAATTGTTATGGGCACTATATCAAAATATTATTAATTTGAGTTGATAGATATGAAAAATTGAGTGGAGAAAGTAGATGCTGCTTAGGAAGTCTATTGCTCTGTAGACCTTTTTCTGTTTGTGATCCAGAGAAATTTGTACTTTACAAAAAAACAAAACAAAAAAAACACCCCACATCATCTAAACCAAACATTGAGGCTGCAATCCTACACACTTCCCTGGGAGGAAAAAACAACACAGGGATGGGGAACCTGTGGTCAACTAGACTACAACTCTCATCATTCCTGTCCATGCCAATTGGAACTGATGAGGGTTGGAGTTCAACAACCAGAGGTTCCTTATCCCTAGTTTACACTCCTGGTGTTCTTTGTAAACAAACCTGCTCTTCATTATTCCAAATCTTGCAGTTAAGAGCTTACTTCCATGAAAAAGATTAGCAGTTTTTCTTCATGGCAAAGGTCACAAATCTTAGCTTCATTGGTCTTGTTGGTGGAAGGTCTTACAGAAAAGTTCGCTGTCAGCAGAAGGGCCGTTGTCTTTTGACGTAGAAAGAGTAGTGAGACCTGTTATAATTTCTAGGCAGTGCTCCAATTTGCAAAGGTACAATAAAGCCCAGTTTCATGGACATAACACAGAACGTTCTAAAGGTAATCCAGTTCTAGGCTCTGTGCCATCCAAGTGCCTTTGCTCAGCAGGGAAAGGAAAATCTCCCTAATCCTAGATTGTTATCATAAATACCAGTTCTCTTATTTTTCAGAGGCATTCGTGTATTTATGAAAGCAGTACACATTAAATCACCTCCCCCATACGTTTTTCCCCCCCGATATTGAAGAGTTATTCTTAGTTATTCAATGTAAATTAGCCATCTAAGGTTGTGATCCAATGTGTACTAAGCTACTCTTACTGCAGCTTTAAGAGTCTGCTGTGCATCTGCCTGCAATGAAGGGTCAGAAGCCAGTGCAGATGAGGAGCTGCTAGATTTCAGAGCTGGGAGACTTGAGACTGTCCAGATGTTTTTGGTTTCCAACTCTCATCTGTTCTAGTCACTGTCAGCTTGACGAATGGTGGCAACTGGAGTCCAATAATATTTTGACCAGCTAGATGGAATACAAGAACCACCCAAGAGGCCCTCTGGAGTTGGGCAGGGGAGAGAGGTAAGCAGGCTTACTGTATGTTGCTGCAAGAAAGAAACAAAATATAGAAACGAGAATTTCCTGGATGCCAAAATCCAGGTATGGGACCAGTACTCTTTGGAGAGGGAACCCCAACAGAGATCTAAAATAACAAAACATGCATCAAAGTAAAGCATGGAAATATAGGCTGTTCGATCTTTAAAATATGTCCTTGAGAGTTCCAGAAACTTCCCTCTTCCCCTAGCATAGAAAAAGAGCACACATTTGGTAAGCTAAAAATGATTTACCTCTGGGTGTTGTTCGATTCCATCAGCCTCAGCAAGAACAGCCAATCAACATGGAAGGTGGAAGTTGTAGTACAGCAACATCTGGGAAGGACCTGGTTTTCCCATCCATGCTGTAGGCCATCAACAATTCCACCTTCCTCCCCACCCCAACTCCTTCCCATCTTTGGAGTGCAGCACAGTAAGTCCCTAACATATAGGGACATGTTGGCATTATCTCAGTGTCACAGGCTGCAACACTTGGGCTAGAACAGAGTTAGCTGTCTTCAGCATCAAGATATCTTATGTTCGATGCTCTGTTATCAGAGTTCAATGCGAAAGGATTGGCCCTAATAATTTATCCTGCATACAATAATGTGTGCATTGGATTTTACTGTTTTATCTTTTGTAAACTGCTTTGAGGTTTTGTTTGTTTTTACTATCATTATTTATTATAAATAAATGACTTAATAATAATAATAATAATAATATCTATTGAAATGGCCTCCACCAGGCTTGTTTAGATGGAAAAGGATGAAGGGCATATTCAGCAATGGGAGACATCAGCTAAAAATGAATCCCCTTGGGATACAGGCATAATTGTACATACCGAGTTATATGAATATCCTGACTAAACTTTTGCTAAGTAGAAAAACTTAAGGTATTATGTTCCTGGAATTTAATACAATAATGGCCCCTGCTAAAGACATTTCTTGGCAGTAGATGGTCAGCTGACCATCGACCTCACTAATCACTAACTGGAAACATCTGACCTTCAGTTTGTTTTTCTCCTATAACTGGGGGCGGGCAGGGGCGGAGTCTGGTCATCTTTTTTTAGCTGCTCTTATCAGTTGTATCACACTCTGTATCTTAAGTGATTCAATGCACTTCATTTTACTGCCTCTCCCCCACATGAATTGAATGACTGGAATTATACATCAGTGGGAAAGCAGAGCTTCAGTCAGCAATATTAAATGTATACGTGTGTACGTTTTCACTAAAGGTTTCTTTTGCCCTTGTTTGTCTGCATTGTACAGCATAGTCATGCTCTACTGATGCTAGATTTCTAGGTCTAACATTTGTAGGTGTTTATGTCTAGAAATGGTTACACATTACGTACATTCAATGAGTGTGGAGTCTGTGTACCTATGTAATCAGTAAGTGTACACACTTTTGCACGAATGCTGTTACAAGTGTAGAGACCATTTGTACCCTTTGCTCAGTGTGATATGTAAACATGCCCACTGTCAATGGAGTTACAGATGCTGTGTTAACTACCTCATTTTCTCAATTGTTACACACACACACACACACACACACACACACACACACACACACAGTAAATCAGGAATGGGGAAGCTGTTTTTGGACTCCAGTTTTGATCAGTCCCATTCAGCATTGATAGTCAGACGTGATAGGAATTGTAGTTCAGAAACTTCTTTATTTTGGGGCATAACCGGATGAAATATGCAGGCATGGAAGTTGCATCTGAGGGGATGAAGCCTGACACATTTTGGAAGGATAGCTGTAGCGGCTAAGGGCAACGGTTACAGTTTGCCACACATAAAAAAGGAAAAAGGAAAAATTAACATTTAATGTCCCCTAATGTTTTGTGGGCAATTAGTCTGAAATTTTCAGACACAGGAGAGCCATCCCTGGTAAGAAAACTGGCAGATTACAGGAAAATTGCTTTTTTGTGTCTGCTTGATGCCTTTAAAACAAGTTTGCCCCTCTCCCTGTGATTTTCTAGACTACAGTTTTATTATGAAAACGCCATTCATAGTATTGGTGCCCCCAGGAAAGTAAGCTGCAAAATTTCAGGATAACGGCAGGAGCTAGGGAGTAATGTTGAATGGGGGAAAAATAATCTGAGCTTCAGGCTTGTGCTCTGTTCAGCTGGTGCCAAAAGCCACAGAAACTAAGTGTAAGGATGATTTGAGTGGAATGGATGGGTGGGCATGTGGTGCAGTCAGAAAGACTTGCAGGTCCAGCTATTTACGAGCACAGTACAGACAAGAACATGGTGATACATTACTTAAACATGTCTCCCCAAAAGTCTATCAGTCTGAAACAATCTTTGTGCCTTTGCTGGATCACCCAGTTATATAGTATGCTCAGCACTCTGTGATTAGAAGCTGGAACTATTAACCACAAAAAAAATCTTACTTACTCCCCACCTCTCTCCTCCCTGGTATTTTCCTCATATGGCAAGTTTGGAGAGAAACTTTTCAAATTTCAGAGGCATGCTGTTTGCAGCAGTTTTAAAACATCCAAATCTCTGAAGCACCATGAAGTGCTTGGGCCTGAAGCACTTCAGAGAGATTCCACTTCGACTTAGACATGCCACAAATTTGCCTTAAGCTGGCTGCTTCCATTCTTGATTCATCCAGATCTTTTGTGCACTCCTAGTACAAACTTTTCCAACATGATAGCAGGTGACACCAACCATCATAGATGTGGATATAGATGCATGTCACTGCTACAGTGCTTGTCAGATGTGTGTTGAGAGTAAGGATGGTGTAGATAATTGGTTTGGTTTACATTAAAAGGGGTAAATACTCAATTCTGACTTCCTGAAAAATATGCAAACTGAAATGTAGCTGAATTCACACCTCTGAATTTTGCAGTGCATTTCTCCAGCTAGGTACTGTATACAAAAATGCATTTACTGCGATAAAGTACGGTATGCATAAAAATGCACATATTTGTAAAAAAAAAAGAAGCATACAAAAATGTATCATATTAGGGAAAATCACTTATAAAACTGTGTACAGTATATTAAGTAAAATTGCATAAAACGTGTGTATTAGGAGAAATTCACACAAAAATAGTGATGAATTTTCACGAGGAATTGAAAGTTTGCAAACTGATGTGAATGTGGAGGAATGAATTCAAGATTGGAAAAATGAGAAATGAAGGAAACAGGAATTGACTATTCCTGACTTAGGTAGTAGCACCTATACTGCTCTGTCGTTTCCGTCTTGTGAATAGTCATCTATTTAACGTATACCCCACACCCTTCATCCCAAAGGAGCCTGTGAAATACACTTGCCAAGAAATGTTATGAACAGGAGTACTTTAAGAAGAAGATGTAGGCCAAGATCAAAGGGCACATAAAGAAGTGTGAAACACTGAAGTGTCTAATATAGGATTTAAGATAGCTGGTTAATTGAATGTGTATTCTTTGGCATAAATGCTGTGTATATGTATTCATGATACCTTCATCCTCATCAAAACATTTGCAAAAGACCATGGCCATTGTGGGTCCTCCCCCCCCCCCCGATATCCAGGAATTAAGCATACAGCATTCACTGAGTGGGGGAAGATGGGTAACTAAGGAAATAGTTATGTGGGAGGAAGATTAAGCTTGCGATACAGTAGCTAAAGAATTACACAAAAAAGGCAGAAGGGAATCTACTGAAAATAGGTGCATTGTCTTCTGTTTGTTGGTGCTTAGGACACAATTAACTAACAATGAAATCTTATGCACGTCTACTTAGAAGTAATCCCCATTAAGTTAAATAGGGCTTACTCCCAGGCAAGTGGAAAAAGTAAAATAGTAAAAAATTCTAATATGTTAAGTAAGAATCCATCAATTCATTGCTTACTGTCACTTTGTATAGCATTTTGTGCTTTCTTTTCTTACTAGCAGTATATTTGGCACATAGACTTCCCTTTTTTTAAATAAAAAATATCAACTTGTTTGTCTTAAAGGAATTTCAAGAAATATTTTTTTAAAAAATCATACATCAAAACAATCACTTAAAGGAAGATAAACTTGAAAATTATGCATTTCCCATGGATAACCCAAAAGGCATATTTATCATCTAGTATACAGGAATTGCAGGAACTGACACAGCAACCGTTGATGATGATATTGGAATATTTTGTTCTTTGATAGATTTTTAAATTAATAATGGAATCAGTGTAATGGATCTGTACGTAATAAATGGGAAACAATGTGCTTCCTTTGTTTTTCCAAAGAGATAAATACTTGCAAGGCCACCAGGATAGGTTCATGACTGTGTCTGCAGGTGATCAATGTTTTTCCTGAGTCATCTTTCTTGGTTGCTCCTCTTGTGGTTCAACCCTTTCTTATTTGATCTAAGTGTCTGCACTTTCATATATTGAGGCTTGTGTTGACTAAAGATTTCAGCTGTCAAAAGTATAATGAAGGAAAATCTAGCCAATTCAACACTAATCAGACTCTAATCAGTGAGCTTATGCTCACTGGTGACTAGTACAAGAGGGAAACATTTGAGTTTCCATGGTCTTCAGTGTCATGAAGGATTTTCCCCTACATTTGTAGGACCAAGTTACAGTAATTTGTTTTTGTCAGTAGAGGGGGAAAAGATTTCTCAACCTGATAAATTTGCTCACTTGAATTTTAGGTTGCTGCTGCCTTTTTGGTTATTACCTTTTTTTTAATCACACACTTCCTTGAGGGATCTCAGGAAATATACAAGGTGTTCCCCACTTCATTTTATTCTCAACAACATGGTTCTCCTCCTCCGTCTTTTAACTCCACAACAGCCCTGTGAGGATGGTTTGGTTGAGAGATGGTGACTGGCCAATGTTACTCTGATCTCTGTGGTCCTAGTCCTTCATTTTTAAGAATGGCATCTCTCAAGCAAAGAGGATTGTACCTAACCAGTTAAACTTTCCCCCAGGATTAAGTCTAGGATTCTGTGTGCTCTCCAGAATGCAAGAAAAAAAAGCATAACTCGTAAGAATTTCCTCCCCCTAAACCCAGCAGTTTTTGCATGTATATTCTTTTGCTATGACTTATTATGACCATCCACGCAATCATTTTGTCATAGTTGTTAAGTGACAGGATTTCATTGTTGGTAACAGTATATGCATAGCTGCCAAGTTATCCTTTTTTTAAAGGGATTTTCCCTTATGCTCAATAGGCTTCCTCATGAGAAAAGGGAAAACTTGGCAGCTATGAGTATATGTTCTGTGGATGCATATCTTCAGCTCATCTGTTGATAGAGAATTTAATTGGGAATCTGTGGCCCTCAAGATTGTTGGATGCCAAATCCCACCAGCCCAGTCAGAATGGTCAATGGCAGTGGACTGTATAAAGAGATACAGATTCCCCATCCTTGTCATATGTGGTAAAGCTTGACTAGTCAACATACAAAAAACAGTTTCATTGAAGGTTTGGGTATCTTTCTGCCTTACAAAGCCCATATTAATAATATTACTTGGACTATACAAGTTTTAGAGGGATTTATTGCTTAATATCTCAAAGGACACTTTAATATTGCATCAGTGGATTATTTTTGTGTGTGGTCTAGCAGTCTGGAATCAATCACAATGGTGCATTTTTCCATTGCAAAGCTGGCTCTTTCCCATTCACACAGCAGTAAAACTTTCATTCCTGTCCCTGATGGGTTGCAATATAAGACAGTAAACATATCATATCACAACACCTGAAATGTATATGGCCCATTCCCAGACCTAGGTCAGTGTATCACACAGAGAAAGAAGGAAATATTTCTGAAATTGCGCTACTAAATCTTTTTTAAAACACACCTTTTGGAAATTGTATAGACACTTAGGATATTACTTTAAATTATGGCAAAGTTCAAATGGTGGGCAAAGCACTGTTAAAACAGCTGTAGGGTAACAAAAATATAATATATCACAACAAGGTCATCAATATAGCTATATGTCACTGGTGGTTCTTTAGTTTGCCATTAACTAAGAAGGGGATAGCATGAGCATTCCTACTAGTTGCTTTGGCTAAATGTTATACTGAGGAAAGGCAAAATATCAGCAGGGGCTCCCAATATATATTTCCCATAGAGCATCCCTTTAACTGTTGTGGAATCAAAGAACCTCAATAAGTTCTAGGCTACTGCCTGGTATCTTCTTCTTCTTAGGCAATCACTCGTAGCTGAGTAAGATTGTCTTCCATAAACCTGATTTTAACAATGGGTCCGTAAGTGACTGCGGAGGCCAATTCTGGATCCACACGTCCTTCCACAGTGGGGACATTGGTTTCCAGGCTGGAGCTGATCATGGTGTGGATTTGCCAAGCGTGCCTAGCCTACAGACGCATGAAGCTCCATGTGTACATCACCATAATCTACACCAATTTACTTATGCATGAGCTAGTTTTAGAGAACACAATGTAGGCCTTTAGCATCAATGGTTATAGATGACTCAATAATAATAATAATAATAATACAGTAATAATAATCTGGATGGCCCTAGGTTCCTAACAGCACTAGCAACCTGTTAGTTCAATAGCAATAGTTCAGTAGAAGGGCAATTGAATAGCAAGATAGGTGAACGGCAGCAGATCAATTTAATGCTAATGATCCCACTGGTTAGTGACAGTTGAGTTAATCATTTCATTAAATTCCTAAAGCCTCTTTTCAGTGTTGGAGCTGCCTGCCTGCATAACGTTATTCACCCGTTACTCCTGCTCCCGCGCAGCAGCCACAGTTAGCATGTCTGGGCACACCAAAGATGGTACTCAAACAAAGCTCCTGGTTTTCTTTGTGGAGAGACAACAATATATATTTGCATGGCTCTAAGAGTGATCTTAGTGATCCACATTTTAGTATATTTGGTCTACAGAGCATAAAATACAATATATAGTTTTCACCACAACTGCAGTGGTGATGGTAGATCACACACACACACACACACCTTTCTTCTTAAAACAAAAGTATAACAAAATCCACAAATAATCACAAATACTTAATTATTTTTTTAAAATATTATTTTATTAATTTTCCAAAAACAACAAAAAATAAAAGCAACAATACATATTCAAACATAGAAAAAAATAAATCTGACTTTCCCCTGTTCCCTTCCCTGGTTCCATTGTTTATCATCATACTGCATGTCCATTTTAAATTATAAAATAATTAAAATTACTTATTGTCCAGTCATAATGTCTTTACAAGTCTTTTAAAAATCCTGCTAATGTATTAACCTGTGTACATTGCTTCTGCATATATGCAATAAAAATCCTTCCAATCTTCTTTAAATTCATTGTCATCTCTTCCTCTTAATTTCAAAGTCAATTTTGCCATTTCAGCATATTCCATTAACTTCACTTGCCAATCTTCTTTAGCTGGGACACCTTCTTCTTTCCAATGTTGTGCTAATAATATTCACGTGGCAGTCATTGCATACTTAAATAAGTCTTTTTGTGATCTTGGTATATCCACTCCTGTAATACCTAGTAGGAAAGCTTCTAGCTTTTAAGCAAATTTTATTTTAAACATCTTCTTCAATTCATTATAAATCTTTTCCCAGTACTTCTGAACAATTTTTACAATCCCACCACATATGAAAAAATGTCCCTTCTGCTGATTTACATTTCCAACAATTACTATCTTTATTTTTATACATTCTTGGTAATTTTACTGGAGTTAACTCCAGAAATAATTAAGACCAGCAGGACACAGCTGACTTCCCATAGTAAGCTTGAGATTCTCGGGCATGGGGGTTAGCAGCAATGACTGTATTGTCTTGAATGTTGCCTTATACTAAACCCCAAGGGTAGTCATTTTGTGAGTAGGACTACAGCTCAAAATTCAGAATGTGCCCATTGGTCCAAAAAGGTTGGCAACCCCTGTAGAACATGGGCCAATATCTTGGCTGAGTCACTTTCATAAGAAGAAACTCCCAATTGCCAAGGCAACCTGCCAAACTTTCCTTCCATAAGAGCTGATGGCATAGCATTGAACCCCATCATTAGAAATGATCTCCTGTGTCCAGGACTATTTAATGTTGCTAAATACATAGCAGGTAGATAATCACTGCTAGTTGGATTCCAAGATTGTGGCAGAATATAGGGGGGTGAAAAGATATTGTTGCAAATTTTCTTAACAAAGTTTGTTAACAAATTTCAGCCCTAAGCAAGTGTAATTATATAATTGTTGTTGTTTAGTCGTTTAGTCGTGTCCGACTCTTCGTGACCCCATGGACCATAGCATGCCAGGCACTCCTGTCTTCCACTACCTCCTGCAGCTTGGTCAAACTCATGTTGGTAGCTTCAAGAACACTGTCTAGCCATCTCGTCCTCTGTCGTCCCCTTCTCCTAGTGCCCTCAATCTTTCCCAACATCAGGGTCTTTTCCAGGGAGTCTTCTCTTCTCATGAGGTGGCCAAAGTATTGGAGCCTCAGCTTCAGGATCTGTCCTTCCAGTAAGCACTCAGGGCTGATTTCCTTCAGAATGGATAGGTTTGATCTTCTTGCAGTCCATGGGACTCTCAAGAGTCTCCTCCAGCACCATAATTCAAAAGCATCAATTCTTCGGCGATCAGCCTTCTTTATGGTCCAGCTCTCACTTCTTTCTCTCACTTATTATTATTATATAAAATTGATGATGGTGATAATAATATATTTATTTATTTATACCCCACCCATCTGGCTGGGTTTCCCCAACCACTCTGGGTGACTCCCAACAGGTGTCATCAATAGATATCTAGTGGGGAATGCATGAGTAATGGAAAGATCTCTTTCTCTGACACACTCTGATTCATTTACCAGCCAGAGAAGAGTACTGATCAGGGTGCAAAGGATCCTGAGGCTCAGTTCCCTATGGTGATTCTAGCTTCTTCTTTCACCATCTGATTGTCCAGCCTTCTTGAAGTATTTCCATGGTTGGTTCACCACTGCCAACCCACTTCTGGAAGGTAGACAGAGGTGCACTAAACAATGCACATCTACTTCTTATTTGTGTCTGAGAATCCTACAAACATTCCCATATGAACTTCAAGTCCAAGACTTTGAAGGTCGGCTGTCACTGTTAATAGCAATGTCAATCACTGATGTCAAAGGAAAATGTGAACGTCCAATTATCTTTCTCTGTGAAGTACTAAGACTTGAAGGATGTGATAGCAAGTACTTATGAGGCACTGAGAGGTGTGCTATCAGGGAAGTGGGGGAGAGAGAGAAAATAATTTAGAGTTCAGTTCCACTTAGTTATGAGTTATGACATACTGCATGATAATCTCTTTTCCCAATATGCCTTAAAGAAGTGGCTGTCGAGGCCAAACATTTGCACATCTGTTCAAATTGTTCCGCAGAAGAGCATTAAAGTAAGGACTCCATCCTTGTGCAATTTTGACATTTTGAGACAGTGTGCAAAAAATGGGGCCTAAGTCCTTGATATATTATTCTTTTGCTGCGAGTTGTTTATCCTCCAACCTGACATACGGTTAAGTACTTCCCGCTTTGTGTATGCCCGGCCAAGCTCAGTGCTAAAACTCATTGAAACTCCCTTGACACATGCTCTCTCTTTTTTAACTCAGTTACATAACAGTTGTCCTCCTTCTGATTCAGACACAAAAGAAACATAAGGGTGAATACTGTTCCCAGGATTCAATCAGAATAATGTACAGCCCCCCCCCCAATACGGAGAATTCATTCTGGAGCCCCTTGAACATAAGCGAAATTGCATAAAATGGGGAGCACCCTCTAAAAAGCTTCTATATGCCTATTTTTTCCTGGCTCTCCAGCTCTCTTTCCTGCTGTCTTCTCCTTAAATTGGGCACTTCTGTAAAATAGAGGAAATGTTCCCAGGAAAGGGAGCACTTTCTACTAGAATGAGGACAGGTGACTCTTGTGGTCTGCACATTTTGCACTGATCTCATGCTGGACTCTTTCAGCGACGCTGGATTTAGGGCTGTGTGGGTGCTTCCCCTGTAAAAGGGCAACAAGCTGAGGAGCCCTTCGATAGGCTTGGTTTTGGGACAGTTGTCGCGAGTTGGAACTCAGAAAGCAGTATGCAGTAATCAGTACTAGCTGTACCAAAAGGAATTATTGTGAAAATAAGAAACTGCAGCTTCCTCATACAGCAGATAGTTGTTGTTATCGTTGCCATTATTATTATTATTATTATTATTATTATTATTATTATTATTTTGCCATTTCAAACTATGCTTTCCAATGAAGATCCATACACACACAGAGAATTCATATCTTCTTTTATGATCTGCTTGATATCTGTTTTTGTTGTAATCCTTTCGTAGGTTCATTTCTTTTGAACTGTAATGGGGGGGGGGGAATTTGTGCAACCTCCAGCTCCTTATAACACAGGTTTATGCAATCATAAACTGGGGCTTAATAAGCTTAAGGAATTGGGAACCAAATATGATATCATCCACATACCTCTGAGCATAGCTCATCAGTACTGAAATTCTAGCTTTTTGTAACTGTACTGAGACCACTTTATTCAAAGGCATTCAAAGCTGGATTTCAAATTCAGATCTCTTCCATCTTTATTGGTTTTACTCTTCAAATTATGGACCATAGCTCTCACTATGATGATAACTACCTGGTACTTTGGAGAAGAGCTGTCAGTTTTAGAAAGCTCTTTTCCCAGATGCAGGATGAAGCAGAGTCATTCCATTGTATGCAGTACTGTTCTGTATCTGTGTCACATGGAAGCAGAAGGCAACCTGCTGAAGGGTTATCATCTTGTTTGACAGCACAGTTCTTTCAGACCTTTTTACTCATCAGCATCAATGTTTGGAGCCGGCAGCAAACATCTGTCCGAGACATGTCATGCTGTTTATTGGCAGCCACAACTGCAGAAATAAAACATAGGCCTTCTGTGTTTGGAATGGTCACTCACCAGAGTAGTTATCCTGTGTTTAAAGAAGTACATTTTTACTTAGTGCATGGAGCAGCTTATTCCTTTGCAGAAAGTAGAATCTGATTTTCAATATGGCTCTTGTAACTATGTCAAGCTAGTGTTGGTGTTTAGAGAGTGAGACTTTTCTTGGCCAAAGAAAGAACAAATTCCTTTTTGTACATATGGCAGTTTTAGCAGGTATATTTCATAAATGTATTTCATCATTATTTAGATGAGAAAATGAACTTTAAAAACAAAAACACCAAACCATTAGCAGATGGTTTCTTGATCTTAAGTGTGTGCAACTGTGTTTTTGCCTGTAATGTTGGCAAAAGCGAATGTGGAGGAAATACCACAAAAACAAGCTTGGGCAATGGTGGAGGTGAAGAGATCATTTTCCTACCACTGTTGCATCTTCTTAGGGCCATGCAGTAGAACTTTAATGGACAGGCAGGCATCTGTTTCATACTGCTCATATGGGGAGATGGTGGTGTCCTTGTTGTGATCAGGTTGTAGTACAACTTACTGTTAAAGTCACTCACATCTGTTCCAAGTTGGACTGCAGAGTTAGAGATGTGGTTTCTAATCATTCATATGGCATAGTTGTCAAGTTCTCCCTTTTTTTAAAGGGAAATTCCCTTATGCTGAATAGGCTTCCTCACGAGAAAAGGGAAAACTTGACAGCTACGTTCATGTGGTTTCTTCTTGTTCTAAACATGCATATGGTTCTGAGATGTGGTCAGGATTCTTGGAGAAGTGAGATGGACCACTTGCACCATCCTGCAAACTGATTAAACTTTGGGATAGCATCACATCTTGGTTGCTGAAAGTTTAAAATGCCTCTTTACGAAAGGGTGAGGTTCCAGCAAACATCTGGCCTGGTTGGGGGTTCAAATCTACCTTGGTCACCTTGGCGTATGAGCTTTGAGAGGAAAACTGTGAACCTGCTAATACTTCTGCTAATTCTTATCTTGCTAATTATTCTGGACTAGGTGGCAGTTGGCTTCTGAGCCCAATTCAAAGTGTTGGTCTTGAGTATCTGAGACCAGTTCATCTCAAGAAACATATGTTTCCATATGAAGCAGCATGGGTGATACCCTCAGCACTCAAGACCACGTTGTTTGCTGTGCTGCTGTCTGAAGTTTAGTAGGCAGAGGCATGATACAGGGCTTTCTTGAAGTGGTGGAATGCCTTTCATAGAGAGGCTGATATGCTGATATGCTTCTTGCATTTACGTATGCTGCCAAGCTTGCCTTTTTACTAAAGCCTTTGATCAGAATTGTCTGCTGTGCTGCGTAAAGCTTTTCACTATTTTATCTCTGTTTTTGGTGGCTTCTCTTTTTTTAAGCCTCACTGTTCAGTTTTTATTGACTGTTTAAACTTTTATTTTCATCAGTCATCCTGAGGGCCAATGATGGAATGATGAATTATACATGTTATAGCAAATAAGGAAAGAGGTAAATAATGTGGCTGCAAAAATAACACTTTTAACATAATAGGGAATCATAGAGTTGCAGAGTTGGAAGGGACCCAAATGGTTATATAGCCCAAACCCCTGCAATGCATTGGTATTATGACAATCATAGGTTGGCTCCAGACTTAGCCATGCTTAGAGCAGATCCGCTGAAACCAATGGTTTCATGAAACCATGATTAACTCTAGATCCAACCCATTGTATGTGCCATTATTGTATACATTGGCAGAGCTTCAAACATTGCACATAAAGGGTAGGAGAGTTGTAATTTCCATTAAATAATTTCAATTCTTGCAGAGGAAAGGTAATGTTAGAAAATGAACTTGAACAGGGGCCTCTGAGTGGTGAAATTGGTTATATATTTCCCACATGCAATTTCCCTGCCTAGTGTTACAATGCCATGTTAAAACAGAATGCACAGCTCATGCTTACATCCTCTTCCCTGCCTCTTGGTGCTCATGGTGGTACTCATGGGATTATGCAGGTGGTGCTGTGGTCTAAACCACTGAGCCTCTTGGGCTTGCTGATCAGAAGGTCAGCAGTTCAAATCCCTGTGATTGAGTGAGCTCCCGTTGCTCTGTCCCAGCTCCTGCCAACCTAGCAGTTTGAAAGCACACCATTGCAAGTAGATAAATGGGAAGGTAAATGGCATTTCTGTGCGCTCTGGTTTCCGTGATGGTGTTCCATTGTGCCAGAAGCAGTTTAGTCATGCTGATCACATGACCCGGAAAGCTGTCTGTGGACAAACACTGGCTCCCTCGGCCTGAAAGCAAGATAAGCGCCGCAACCCCATAGTCACCTTTGAGTGAACTGTTCAGGGTTCCTTTACCTTTACCTTTTTTACATCATTTCATGCTCTCAATAACCTAATGAAGTAGGTTAGGCTGAGAGATAGTGTTTGGCCCAAGATGCTGAGCTGAACCCAGGTCTCTCTGTTCCAAGTCTAACTCTGGCTCTTACGGCTTAATTGAGAGAGCAGAAAAATTTACTGCTTCACATACATTTACATTCTTCTAAAAACATCCTCCCTCTGCCTAATCTAGTGGGTTTTTTGTTTCCTTTTTTATTTTTTATTATGCTCTTTTCTTGTCTGTAGTGCAGTTAATAGTCTCTCATTATTATAATTCCTAACTGCTACATTCTGGGAGTATTACATTTTTTGTCAGTTTAAAATTGCTGTGGCCTGAAACAAATCTGCAGTGAAACATCTGTCTTGCCATTTTTGTATAGTTTCAAAGATGGGGGAAATATAATAAAATCCCCTATGGTTTCAATTGCTCTCCTAACAAGCTGCTACAGAAGAAAATGATAAAATAACAAGCTGTCACAAAGGGAAATTTACAAATGAATCTTGAGGAACTATTTCCTAATATTTACTCTTCTCCATGGGGTGAAACACTTCCCTTTGAAATGCAGGCACTGAATGAATTTGCTGCTGTTCAGCATGTTTGCTTTTTTTCTTGGCAATGACGTGAGCTTGCACAGAAGAAGAAGAGTTTGGATTTGATATCCCGCTTTATCACTACCCGAAGAAGTCTCAAGGCGGCTAACATTCTCCTTTCCCTTCCTCCCCACAACAAACACTCTGTGAGGTGAGTGGGGCTGAGAGACTTCAAAGAAGTGTAAGTAGCCCAAGGTCACCCAGCAGCTGCATGTGGAGGAGCAGATACGGGAACCCGATTCACCAGAAAAAAGATGACAATGTCAGCTACAGAAAAAATAAATAAATAAAGTGCAAGTCTATTCCTATCCTATCAGAAGTGGGTGAGTCAAATTTTAATACAACACGCATAACATTTTGGGTAAACTTCAGACATCTGCAGGTTCTGGCTTTCATTACTCCCCAGCATTGCCTATGAACATTGCCTATGAACATTGGAAAAACCGGGGTTCTCTTTTGCTACAAAATTTGGGATTCAGAATGATTTTAATGACAGCATCAAGAGCTCGGGGTCCTATGATACTGAGACTGCAATCATCTAACCAATTCTTCCAGAATAATCTTACTGATTTCAGTGGAGTTTCTCAAGGTTATGAAAAACTGCCCAGTTGTATAGCTGTTAACCCCATCTCTCGGCCTGAACTGCTCATCCAAGTAAGGGTTTGTGTAGAAGATTACTGTGCATGTATTCAGGAAAAAGAGGGTATAGGGAAGTCCAGCAGAGCTCATTTGCAAAGCCATCTTTAAAATGATCTAATGGAGAGCTGGGGCTGAGTCGTTGCACTGCTTAACAAAATCAACCGGAATGTTGTCATAGTTGTTGCATTTGGATGTCACAATGCGGTCTATATCTCCTGACATTTGCACCAGAGGAATAGAGGAGCCTAGGAAAGAGGGGTTGGAGGCCAAAGCTCAAAAGGCCTTGGTTAATTTCCCTTGTTAGAACTTGCTCACTAGGCACACTCCATGATGCTGCTGCTATGGACCTGCCAGTGAAGTCTGTGGCTGAACAAGCGACTTGAATCTGGGTTTCCCACCGCTAGTCCAATGCTCTATCTGCTACACCTATCTGCTCAGATAACCAGTGTGCTGGCTTTCCATTTGGTAATTTGAATCCTGGATGCAGTGGTTGTTCCTGACTTGAGTTTGCCTGCCTTGTAGATGTGTTTGTTGATGCAAACTTATTTTTCCCTTTATGTTCTGCTAAGTCCTTTTCTTTTTTGAAGCAGCTGCAGTCATGGTCTATCGCTTTGGACCACCTTTACTAGTGTACAGGATCATAAATCAACATGTAGCTGGTTGTCTGCATTTTCATTTAGCTTGTCAATATTCCTCAAGTGGTTAAAACAAGTACAGTATGTGGGGGATGGCAGGCTAGTGAAAATGTGAGCTGTACTATTTGCAACGTGGTAGTATACTGAATCCATAAGTGGCTTTAGATGGTATTTCATAACTTTAAATAATATATGCCTATTGCATACTTTTAAGTGTGAGACAAGACAATTCAGTTGAGTTTGCTGGAGGAAAGATAACATTGGAAGCCACTTTTAATGAACCAATTTCCTTTATTTTGTAGATTAACATGTCACACTTGGCAGTTCCCCATTGCCTTGCAAAAGTACATACACAACACATCACAAAGAATCACAGAAATGGGGAAGCAGATTCAAATTGGCAGACAGCATTGTCACCTTGTCATGCTTTGTATCAATTAATAACAATTGACCAGGCAATTTACAACTTTATACAATTTCTGTGTCCTCTGCATACTAATATTAATTTAATTGTGCATTGTGTGGAGTGATTTGCATGTAGAGTGGCATTCTGAGACTATTTGAACACACATACCATACCACTATGTAAATGAAGCATTGGCAGAGAGCCAGTTGAAGCCATTTCTTTTTAAGGACTTGGGCCACTCTCATTTGGTAATTTGCTTGGATACACTGAAGACACGGTTTCTTGAATGCTGTCTCGAAATCTCTATCTATCATCTATAGATTGATTGATCTATCTATCAATCAATCTATTGTGATTGAGACTCTCTCTCGGCAAAGCAACCGCTCCTTATATTTCCAGCATGTGTGCCCACATTTAGAACTCTGAAGCTAGCAGGAAGCAGTAGACGGCAATTTGGAACAGCTAAATGGTTAGAATGGAAAGAGTTTAAGTGCCAGCTCCCCATGCAGTTCCTCTGCTCCTGCTTGTGCCCTCCTTTCCTTGGTGTTGGTTACTTTGCTTTTCAAATGAACTGGGGGGGGGGAGTTGCACAGATCTACATGTAATATCTAGTTTGGCCCTTAAACTGAGGAGATCTTGAACTTATCTGTCACTGCAGAGGCATGCACATGCATTTATTTCCATATTGCGGTGATGTCAAACTGTTTGCTCCAAGAAAATGAAAAACAGTAGAATATTTTACTTGTTGCTTTGGAATTTGCTTTCAGCTCCATTTAGCATTGTTTGGTTTGACAGGCTGTGAAGTTTTCTGCCGTTCTTCTGTTCTCCACATGTTGTCATTTGCATGCAGAATCCCCCAGCAATAAATTCACATGCCCATCACTGCTCCACTCCATGACTAGAATTAACTCTCTCAGGTGCTCAGGATGGAGGCTGCACAAGGATCTCTGTGCTGCTGTCAGAACTGTTCTTTGTAACCAGGCATTTTCCATACCTGAGGGTATATAGTAAACTTTGTTTGGGTCCAGGACGCATCTTATTCCTTGGCTCCCTTCAGCCTGGTTAACCTAAGACAAAATAGAGAGTGGCATATTAGCAGACTTGTTACACAGTTCTTTGCATAGTCACAGATAATATCAGTGAACCACTCAGGAGCCAGAAGTGCAATACTGTAGCTCGTAGCATAACAAAAAAGTTATTTATTAGGGCAAATATAGAGCTATCAAAACCATTTTAGAAAAATAAAACTCACACAGCACTTGACTTGGATAAGAATGTATAGTCCAGTGTCTGAACAAGATAGCATATCAAGCTTTGTTTAGTAACCATAGTTATTTATCTCAGGAGTGTTTTTATTAAGCCATTTAGATTACCAGGTATCTGCAGTTACAATACTAAGTGAGGAAGCACTTTCTTTTATCTGTCCTGAACCTTTTCAAAATTCAGCTTCATTGGATGTATCTGAGTTCCAGTGTTATAAGAGAGGGTGAAAATTATGCTATGCCTAATTTTATAAACGTCTATCATGTCTTCTCTTACTCACTTCTTCTCTAAACCCAAAAGCCCTAAATGCTGCAACCTTTCCTCATAGGGTAGTTGGTCCACCCTCTGCCATTATCTGAACCTTTTACAATTCGACAATATCCTTTGTGAGGTGAGGTGACCAGAGCTGTACACAGTATTCCAAGTGTGGTTGTACCATAGATTTGTAAAATGGTATCATGATATCAGCAATTTTATTTTCAGTTCCTTTTCTAAGGATCTCCACTATGGAATTCACCTGTTCCACAGCTGCCCCACATACAGCTGTGTTGACATCTTCATTGCCCAAATGCCTCATTCCTGGTTCACCAGTCCAGACCCCATGAGCATATATATGAAATTAAGATACACCCCCCCCCCTGTCAGGGGATTGTTGCAGCTACTCTCGAGTAAAGACGCTCCAGTCTGCTCTGTCTTTAAGAGCTTTATTGTGCATACATTTACAGTACAGAGACATCAGAAAACATAAAAAAAATCCTTCAGTAGCACCTTAAAGACCAACTAAGTTTTTATTTTGGTATGAGCTTTCGTGTGCATGCACACGTATCTGAAGAAGTGTGCATGCACACGAAAGCTCATACCAAAATAAAAACTTAGTTGGTCTTTAAGGTGCTACTGAAGGAATTTTTTTATTTTACTTCGACCCAGACTAACACGGCTACCTACCTGTAATCAGAAAACATGACTGCCTATTCTGATTCAGAACCCAGCAATGGCGCTTGTCTGTTTTTGTGCCAGCATAATAGTCTGGGGACCCCAACATGCCACCCCCTTGCCCTACATCTGGGTGTGTGCCCCAACGTGGGCGCCGGAAGGGGCTGCGTTCCTTCTCCCGTCCTTTGGCTGGAGCGTTGCAGAGGCTCCGACACCTTGCTGTGCTGTCCTTCCTCCTCTGATGCGCCTTGGAGCCCCCTCTCTATTCCGCTCCATTCCTCATTCCCTCTTCCTGACCCGCTGCTTGCGCTATCACTGGGCAAAGTGCTGGTCAGGATGACTGGGGGAGGGTCCCTGTAGGGAGTCCCCCTGAGACCCCCCCCAACATGCATCACTTAACATTTATCTACATTGAATTGCATTAGACATTTTACTGCCTATTTGCTCATTTTGGATGTGTTCCTTTTGGCGCTCTTAGCAATCCCTTTTTGTTTTAACCTTTTAGTGTCACCAGCAAACTTGGTTCCCTCATTCTTCAGCTCTAGGGCTTTCACCTGCTTGCTTGCCAAGCAGAGCCAATGAGCAAGCAAGTAATGGCAGCCATAGCTCCTTCTTCTCATTTCCACTGGGAGGCAGGTGAACAAACAGGCAAATTGCAGTACAGTGGTACCTCTGGTTAAGAACTTAATTTGTTCCGGAGGTCTGTTCTTAACCTGAAACTGTTCTTAACCTGAAGCACCACTTTAGATAATGGGGCCTCCTGCTGCTGCCGCGTCACCAGAGCACGATTTCTGTTCTCATCCTGAAGCAAAGTTCTTAACCTGAGGTACTATTTCTAGGTTAGCGGAGTCTGTAACCTGAAGCGTTTGTAACCTGAAGTGTTTGTAACCCAAGGTACCACTGTAGTGAAGAAGAGGAGCAGGTCCAGGGAGCTCTTCTCAGTGGGCCTTCAGTCATGCTGTCCCTTGACCCTGGCAACTGAAAGGCACAATCTCTTTTTACATAATCCTTCCTCTCTATAGCCCTTCCTCTCTTGGTCCTATCCATTAATGAAATTGCAACCCCAGTGGGGGTGAGGAGAGTGAGACTCCAGTGACTGGTGCCATTTTATTTCCTAAAATCATAGAATTGTAGAGTTGGAGGGGACCACAGGGGTCATCTAGAACAATCCCCTGCAATGCAGGAATCTTTTGCCCAGCTTGGGGCTTGAACTCACAACCCTGAAATGAAGAGTTTCATGCTTTACCGACTAAGCTGTATGCGGCAGGATAATGCCCCTTTTGATACATTATTCACAAACACAAGCATTCATGTCCTTAACCTATCCTACCAATCTTGCTCATTTGTTAGGAAATAAATCTCATTCTCCAGCACAAATTGTAATTTTTTGCACCAATTTCTTACTTTCTATGCCTGACATGTCATTGCAACCTCACATGTACACTCCAAATGAAACACAGCTAACTTGTTTAGTACTTGTCATAGGTCAGATCTATTTGCGCAAGGTTTGTTTGTCAGTTTCTTTGCAATACAGTGTATCAGCAGGTGTTGTGTCTCAGTTATTTGTCCAGGGTTTTAAAGATCAATTTGTTAAAGTGTAATGGTCCTACAAATTCTGGGGATTACGAAATGGTAATTGCCGAGGGTGAAACCTGCCTTGAAAGCCACAGTCCTTCCGGGGGAGCTGTCCAGCAATCATGGCTGAGCTGCTACACTCAGGATGGCTTCAGAAGTCTCCTTAGTGATCTCACCTCTAGTAAACTGTCATTAAAGGTAAAGGGACCCCTGACCATTAGGTCCAGTCGTGACCGACTCTGGGGTTGTGGCGCTCATCTTGCATTATTGGTTGAGGGAGCCGGCGTACAGCTTCCGGGTCATGTGGCCAGCACGACAAAGCCGCTTCTGGCGAACCAGAGCAGCACACGGAAACGCCGTTTACCTTCCCGCTGTAGTGGTACCTATTTATCTACTTGCACTTTGACGTGCTTTCGAACTGCTAGGTTGGCAGGAGCTGGGACCGAGCATTAGCGGAAGAGAAATAGAATACTGTTTCTAGACCACCCATTGTCTTTACAAGATTGTATATTCCTGTTTTTGTTTGTTTGTTTGTATTTGTATTTGTTTTGTTTGTATTATTGTTAACCCTCCCTTAGATCTTGCCTGCTCTGACACTCACAAGCTGCACCTAGGCTGGGTCAGTTCTCATTTCGACTTCAAAAGTATCAGATTTGGGCTTTGCAAGATCGGCAGGTGGCACGTTCCAACACAGGTACCCTAGCTCAACACCCACCCATCCTCACAAGCTAATTGTTTCATTTTTGCTGCGATACGTCCCTCCCATCCCCACACATTGCCAGTTTTGTATTGCCATACTAAATGAGCTGCTTGAGTGAGAATGGAAGCTGTCATATTATGGCGAGAGGTCTTATTTCTTTATTTACTCATGGCATTTATATCTTTGTGTGTTTCACTGCTGTCACCAGTCTGCATCTCATTTCTTCCTGCATCTTAGCCCTGCTTCAGCCTGGTTTTCCCATTCACCATTCTGCACTATCTAAATAACTGGCTTCTCCTGCTCACTATTCCCAGCAAACTATCCTACTCCTGCCAATACAAGAACTGTCAGGCCTGGAGCCATGAGCTTGACAGAGGAGCTATTCACTTAGGAAGGAAGGTTAAAACTGGAGCCAGGATACAAACTGCAGAAACAGCAGAAGTAGTGCCCACAAGCCAGCTAAGGTAAGGAGGTGGATAAAAGGTGCACCAGCTAGCAGCTAGGCAGTAATTTCTTATTCTAAGCCTGCAAATTTGATGAGCACCTCCTCAATTCCTGCATTCAAGTTGTTCTTAAAATGGTTGAACAACAGCAGGCCCCGGACAGAACCCTGCAGCACCCCACTTGTCAGTTTTTGTTTGGCCAGTCAACCAGCTACAAATCCACCTGCCAGTTACCTTACTCCGCCCCAACCCCCAAAAATGCCCTCACAAACGCCCCTGTTTACAAGTCCAGGTCATGAGCTCCCAGAAGCTACAATCAGCTAAATAGAACTGCTGCTGACTTGAGTTGCTCTGTGTGCTGAATCCAAAGCTATGGCTTTGGGGAACCCCTCTCCCTTGAAACCTAATGGGGAAGCAAGATAGGTTGGATAGTTAATGTTGTGAGCCCTTCCACCCTATACTCAGGATATATATTCACATATCTACACATACACAAAACCATCTACATTAACGGCACCGTCTTCAGTGACCTTCATTCGGAGGAAATTGAACCCTGGATTCAATTCTCTTGCCTCTCAGAGTTTGGGGTGTGCACAACAATGTTATAAATGTACAATAGATAAACCAGGGACTATGTAGTGGTATACACAAAAATGATATAGAAGCAAAAGGAGTTTGAGTTTGCTGTTTGGCTCTTCATCCAGCTTGGATTATGTTCTGTTAAACAGTATTTTTCAATCAACAGCTCTGCCATGAAAAAGAAATGCTCAAAGGTGTATTTAATAGTAACAAAATAAAAAGCTTGTATTATGAAAATGAGCTTTTAATTGCTTCTCTGGGACTAAAGCAAATTGGAAGTTATGAAAAGTATTTACGTTCAAACTGACTTAATTAGTTTTCATCTGCTGTAGAGTCAAAAGTGCAATGAAATTATCTAGAGTTTCCTAGATATATCCTGAAAAACAACAAAAATTGCTTGGTGAATTAAAATGAAATCTTGCCCCTTTGGAAATGTACTCTGATAATGTCCTAAATATCTAAATATATTTTATAACATATGCTATGTATCATAATGTGCTAGGTCTAGCACTGTTGAATGCTTGGCACATCTTGAGAAAATGTCCTCTGGAATTATCTTCTTTTCTAACCTATGGGAGTGTTAACAAGTGAGAAAATTGGTGGTTGCCTGAAAAGACCTAATATTTCAGAAACTCCATTTCTTGTGATTCTTAGGGGTCATGATGTGGGTTGAGAGCTCTGATAATAACTGTGGCAGATGCAAGGTAAAGGTAAAAGCATTCCTCTTTCACACATGTGCACTGGTCTCAGATCAGAGAAAGAAGGGAAATCACATTGGTGTTCAGGAATATATCTATGAAAATTGGATAAGCTGTGCATGCATGTGAGATCATGGAATGGAGAGATGTGAAAAGAGGTTCCTGTCCCAAACTTGGAAGCGGAGGGCATTTGTGTGTGTGCAGAATTAAATCTGTATTGCGTCTGATATTACTGCTGTAGGCAAAATTGGATCTTCTTGAGTACATGTTTGTGAATCAGTCCTAAGATAAATGACATGCCAAGATTCTGTAGTTTTAATTTAATTTTTGTACAATTCTAATTCTGAATTGATAAAAGAAGATTTAATTGGGAAGTTTTCAGATCCTGAGCACAAACATTAAATTAAATGCTATGCTGTGTAATTGCCCGTGGTATGTTTCTAAGATGAATGGGTGTTTCTTGTCTGAGCTGCTCAGAGTTCTCATAAGGTAAGGAGGCAGTCAATCATTCTTCTTTGTTGCTTTAAATAATAGAATAGCACGAAACCAACAGTACCTTGTGTGTTTGTACAAAATGTTCCTCTTTAACCCAGTACCTTTCTGAACACGAATAAGGATCTGCTGGATCTTTCAAGGATGCAGTGGTTAGATCTTACCAGGTCCCATAGCTTTGGTGAAGGGGCTTTAAATGAAGATGCATCCCATATAGGTAAGGGTAAAGGGACCCCTGATCATTAGGTCCAGTCGTGGACAACTCTGGGGTTGAGGCGCTCATCTCGCTTTATTGGCCGAGGGAGCCGGCGTACAACTTCTGGGTCATGTAGCCAGCATGATTAAGCTGCTTCTGGCGAACCAGAGCAGCCCACGGAAATGCTGTTTACCTTCCTGCTGGAGCGGTACCTATTTATCTACTTGCACTTTGACATGCTTTCGAACTGCTAGGTTGGCAGGAGTTCACCCCATCACGGGGATTCAAACCGGCGACCTTCTGATTGGCAAGCCCTGGAATATGTGGTTTAGACCACAGCGACACCCACATCCCTTATATATCCCATATAGATGAGCATAAAAAGACGAGTTGGGGCAAGATTTGCTCCTGCAGTCTGAAAAGACTATTTTAGACTATTTTAGACTGCATAGTTTATCTACTATGAAGAAAACTACCCAACTCTAAATTGATTACATCCGTATTTAGCACGCATGAGTTGTAAACATGTTCATCTGAAGAAAAATGGGGTGTTCCAAGATGAGGAAGGGGGCATTGAGCAGAACGGTAGCAGATATGGCTTACATGTGGTAGAAAGCTGGCTGAGGAGACGGATAAACCTGTGAACTTTTTTTTTTAATGTTCAAATGAACTTTTTGGGAGAAAAAGGACTGTACACTAGCATGTATCTCCACAGCATGGATTATGGGAAAGATCATGAAGCTCAGGCACAGACCGGCTACAAGTCTTCTTGTCAAGCAGAAATTACAACAGGAAACAATTAATCAATCCTCTTACTTGGGTGCCTGAAGCAGAAAAGACCCTCCCACCTATGGATCCCTATATAAACCACTCCAAAAATATTAGAGGGTGCTGGGTAGATTCTGTCAACAATATCCCAATGATGGATGGTGCTCTCTTCCATAACTCCCATCCTCAGGTATTTCATGATTTCCCATCTATTTGTTTCCTTGTTCTCTTCAGGCTATATGTAGGTGGTGTGGGAGGATCTCAGTTTTGTTTTATTGTAAGACTCCACATCCTGGACTGATTTAGGCTGTGTGAGAAAGTTCCAGTATTAATATTCTGGCTTCAGCTTATAGACCAGGGGTGGGAAACCTCAGGCCCTGGGACCAAAAATGGCCATTCAGGACTCTGGTTCTCAGGACTCTCCCCAAGCCACATACCCCCCTCACTCGCCCTTGATTTGCACTCTGGGCGCTTTTGCTTGGCCAGAATGTATCCTTGAACCTGATAATGCCTCTCGGTTGCCTTGATGGACGACAGAGGTGTGTATGTGTGTGTGTGTGTGTGTGTGTGTGTGTGTGTGTGTGTGTAGAAAGTAGCCTATTGTACAACACACAAAACGTTACATCTATAGCTCTGCCCCCACATTTGCCTCTCACCACTGGCATGCGTCCCTCAGGTGGTTGCTGAGAAGTTTCAAAAGGTTCTCCACTCCTGTTACAGATGTGCACTTTAGTGTTCCTGAGGCTGCTTCACACACCCCTACTTTACTTGTATGTATTGAAGCCTGTCCCTTCACTACTGCACACAGGCATTGAGAAGACATTAGTGGAGGATGATAGGTTAGTTAATGTACAGTCCACACTATCAGACGCAATACAGATTTAATGGAAGTACCTATGTCCTATCCATGTCATCTCCAAAGAAAACCCCACTGGAGAAGGCTGCTTTACAGAGCTACTAACTGTTGGCAGATTTTATGCTAACCTAGAGGTGGATCATTAGTCTGACAAAATAGGACCACTTCATATAGAATAGGCGGATTTCCCCATACACAGTGCCACAGAGACAGAATAATCTGCACCTAACAAACATTTTCTTACCACACAGCAATTAAAACAGGGGTCGCTAACCTTGCTTTTTAGCTTGAGGGCTGCATTGGGAAGCTGCAGGCCACTGGTGGTGGGTGACTCTCTCTCTCTCTCACACACACAGCAGAAAGCACACATTTCTTTAAAATCAACCTTGGTTTTTAAAAGCAAGCAAGACAGCAATTCTACATTTGTGTGTATATGTGTACGAGGAGGGACAATCAAGCCTCCCCCTCCCCACTTTCCCAAATAGATGAGCAACACCACCTCCCACAGTCTGACTGCACACAGCCTCATCTTCTAGATCACGCCTTTCAATTTCTCAGTAGAGACAAGCTCACAACATTTTGGAAGTGGAGGGTGCGGGGGGGGGGGGGAGCCAATCAGCAGCTGTTGCTGGTGAGGAGAGGAGATCAAACGGGAAGCAAAAAATAGCAACCTCTCGGCCTTTCCTTTGCCATGAATAAGGCAAAAGGCTGAAAGGACAGGCACCCACACAAGCCCCCAGTCAGGAAGACACCCAGGCACTCACCTCCCAGCTGCACTTCCTCACCCGTTCTGTTCCACTTGGTGTCAGGGAAGTATGCAAGCAAGAAAAAGATTGTGGCTTTTTAATGTGCATTGTTTGTTATGTTTTATGTATGTCACAAGCTGCCCAGAGTGGCTGGGGCAATCCAGTCAGATGGGTGGGGTACAATATCATCATCATCATCATCATCATCATCATCATCATCATCATCATCATTATATAGTGGCT
The DNA here is from genome assembly GCF_963506605.1 of Zootoca vivipara. Lineage (NCBI taxonomy): Eukaryota > Metazoa > Chordata > Lepidosauria > Squamata > Lacertidae > Zootoca > Zootoca vivipara. The sequence goes on from NC_083279.1 coordinate 36,190,216, forward strand.
GCTTCCCTTTCCTCTTCTTCTCATCCTCCCTGGGCACCATAGCAGGGAGGACTGGGTCCATTATGAGCATCTTCCTCCATCTGGTGCCGCACAGAGAAATGGGAAGGGAGGCTTGGGCCGCCCAGATGTTGTTGTACAACAACTCTCATAATCCCATGCTGGCTGGGGGCTGATGAAAGATGGAGCCCAACAACTTCTCAAGGGCTACAGCCGGTTCCCCCATCCCTGGCCCAGAATGTTAGTTATGGAAGGAACAGCCTCTTTATTCTTACCTGTACTCTCCCTCTAGGTGGGTGCAGTGGTTGGAACTGGGTCCAAAACCCCAATCCTGCCATCCTCACCACACAGCGAGAGAGGGCGGCTTGCCTTCTTTTGCCAACAGGCTCCCTCTGGATGGCATCTGCTGGACTCAGCCCTTCTTGCTTCAATCCCAGAAGACAGAGGGAGGGATGTGAGCAGAGGGAGCATTCTGGCAGGAAGAGGGCAAGTGGGCAATTATCAAGGGCAGTAGTAGCAACTATCATTTGCCCAGCCCTCCACTTGTCTTCACTTGTGGGCAGCATGGTGGGCAGAATCCCAACCATTGTGCCACCCAGTCTATACCACAGGCCCAACAGCAGGGGAGTGAGCCGGCGAGGAGGCACAAGTGGCTGCTCACAGTTTCTCTTTAGGTAGCACCATGGCCCCAATCCCTCCTGCTACAGTGCCGAGAGAGAGGGTGAACAAGACTGTGGAGGTGGGACCAGCAGGCTTCCCTGGAAGTGGCAGAGCTCAGAGGAAGAGGGATAAAGGAAGCAGCCTTAAACCAACTCAAAGGCTAGATCCATCTAACTCAGGCACGTCTGAACTGACTGGCAGGGGCTAATCCAGATTCCAGGCAGGTATCTCTCCCAAACTTAGCTGGAGATGCCAGAGACTCTACCTGAGGCCTTCGCCATCCAAAGCTGCAGCTGTTCCCCAAGGTGCACCCAGCAGGGATTGCTTCCAGGCCCGTCTTAATCACATCGAGCAAAGGTCCCTCCACCGCCTCCCCCCCCCAACTCACCACAGAAGCAGAAGAGGGACATGGCATAGGCGGGCCAGGCGCTGAGGGCAGGCCGGGCTCAGGGGCGCCGCAGCGGGTGGGCCGGGCTGCCTGGTTGTCCTCCAGGGCGCCGGCGCCGCCTCCTCCTGCGTGGAGGCCTCTGTTGGGGGGAGGGCGGTGCCGCGCAGCGCCCGGCCTCTTGTCCTCCTCCTGCCCCCGACCAGACCCGCCAGGCTGAGGCCAGGACTTGAACCCGCGGCGGGTGGGCTGGAGGGAGGCAAGAAGCAGGGCGAGTAAGAAGGCGGCCCGGCTGTCTGGCGGCCCGGCACATTGCGCCACCCAGCCTTGCCTTAGGGCCGGCCCTGATTGCTTCTAAGGGAATTCCTGGCTGGGGCTCTTTCCACCTCACATTGCTTTCCCTCTGAGGAAGGAGGGATTGTGTGTGGGGGGGGGGTTTACTGCTTCTATTGTCTTTCCAAACCAGCAAGAGCTCCTGATCTGCTTTTCCTTCAAAATGAGAGAGGCTGTGAAGCACTCAGGGTGCTTAAAAATAAAGCACCCGTCAGGGTGGCAACGTGAATAAAATATTGGGGGAGAAGGTAAGCCCCGCACCATATAATCCATCACAAGATACAGTGCAAGCACACAAATTGCATGGCAATGTCCATTAACTTTGGGGGCCCCAAGCACCCTCAAATATTTTATGGGGGCACATGGGCATAGACAGGATTTGTGTTAGGGGGCAGCACCCCAGTCAGTTAAGTATTTTTATTGATTTTTATTTATTTAGCTTCCCCCTTGCCCTGCTTGGCCCCTAGGAGTTGGCTTGTATGGTGCCGGTTGACTCTCAATCTTGCATCTGCAAGCACAGCTGCATTTTGAGAAGGAGCTCGCTTGCATCTCTCCCGGGGACTTGTTTGTCACGGTGCAAGTGTCTTGCAGGAACAAATGAGAAACACCGTGTGCCTCCATGCCTACACAAAGTGTCACCACTGAGCAGCCCCCTCCAAGATGGCATCACCCACTACCACCACCAAATGGAGCAGAAGCCCTGCGCGCCTGAGGGAAGGCAGTGGCGGGCGCGAGGCAGCTGGTGGGCCCTGTCGGCAGGTGCACGGGATTAGCAACAGCTGCTGCTTCCCCAGCTGTTGAGGCTCCGGGCCGAGCGAGGCGCCTTTTTTTTCCCGCCCCCTGCGAGGAGGCTGCTCGCGCCACGGCGAGGAGGCTGCCTGCTTCGTTCCTGCGCGGAGCTGGCCTCTGCGCAGACGCGGAGGCGCTTCCTCCCTTCGCCTAGCCGGCCCGACGCCTCGCCGGCTTAGCCCCAGAGCTGGCCGGGCTGACGAGGGCGCGCGTGCGCGAGTAAGCAAGCAAGCAGCCCAGGCGGCGGCGGCGGCGGCGGCGGCGGCGGCAGCAGCGGCGGCAGCAGCGGCAGCAGCAGCAGCAGCAGCAGCAGCAGCATTTTCACTGCCATCGATGGTGCTGCCGCTGGGAGATGCTGCACGCTCAGCTCCCGGCCGGAGGGGGGTAGCAGCAGCAGCGGCAACAGCAGCAACAGCAGCCACTGCCATCGCCTTCGTCGCTAGCTCCTTCTTCCGAGGCAAGGATTGCTGCTGGTGCTGGAAGAGAACAGCCATGCCTCACCTTCTTCCTGACATGGAGCTGCTGCTGGAGTGAGCGGGCGAGCGGGGCACGAAGCAAGGCAGAGCTCCGGCCGCTGCATGGATGGATGTGTTTAGCTTTGTCAAGATTGCCAAGCTCTCCGGGTAGGTCCTCCTCCTCTCCTCTCTTCACTGGGTCTTTCTTGGGTTATCTCGAATTCTTTCAGCTGCTGCTGCTGCTGCTGCTGCTTCCTCCTCCTCTCTTGGTCTCTCTGGTCCATTTGGGGCGATGATGGGCGTTTGGCGCTGGAGAAGCGGAAGGGAGTGAGAGGTGAGTCCGCGAAGCCCCTTCAACTTCCTCGCCGCTCCAGCGGAGGTCCTGCGTTTGCTGACGGAGGGCGCCCCCTCCCTCCTCCTGCCCGCGGCATCTGCTCTGGGCTCATGTCATACAGCCAGCGGCTCCCTATGTGCGCTGCATGGATCATCATGTTGATGATGCTCCTCGGAAGGGGAATGTGGGGCGGGGGGCTTGGACATGGGGCAGCAGTGGTGTCAGAACTCTTTGGCTGAGCTCCAGATGTAGGTTCTCCTTAGTTCATGGGCGATTCCCGCACCAGCACCCCAAAAGCTGGTAGGGTGACCCTAGGTGGAGAAAGCCCCCCCCCCCAGCCTTAATTGAGATGCCCTGAAGCCCTGCTTGGATGGGAAGGGAGGTGGATCCACAATCTTACGGAAAGCATTATATAGTTTTTAGAAATCTTGTGAATTAACTTGCAATCCAGTCTTGGTTAACTAGCTACCCTCAACTTGGTTACTGAACTATGGTGGTGCTCCTTGGTTATCAAGATGGCATTAGTAAATTAGAAATGTTGCGCACTAAGAGTTGTGGTTTTTTAAAGAGAAGATGTGCACCAATGCTCAGGACTTTCAGTTCTGCCTTGCATTGGTACCAGCTGATCAGTGCTGAGGAGTTAATTGTGTCCTTACTTAGCATAGCAGGTGGGAAATGCATCTTTCCAGAGGATGAATTTATGTGTCTGATACATTCCACCTCCCTATGCGTAGATATCTCATCTCTTCTCCCAATAGTAGCTGAATGTTGATCTATTGCTGTAGAAAGGAAAGCTCTTTAGAGAAAAGTTAGGCCTAAGGCTACAGAGATATGCATGCACAAACAGGCTGAGACCATTGAAAGCCATTTCATTGTGGTTAAAAAACAGGAGTAGGCTTTCTTGGAAAAAGGTGTCATGGAAACCACAGACATTCTCAAGGTTGTGGTGTGAAAGTGGTCCACCACTTTCATGGTTTTTTTTTTATAAGGATAATCTTACTGAAGAGTTTTCTCTAGATTGCAACACACTCCAAGTTGCTACTGTGTTCATATATGCTGGTTAACATGCCATATTTACCACTGATCTTTCTTTAGCCATTTCTGAGGTTCTGACTGGAATGAGATGTAGTCAGAGAAGAAAACTCTTGTTGCAGAAATAAAAAGCAGATACGTTATATCAGGATTTTACAGGTTGTGCCACCTGCCAAATTGACAAATGGTTCCTTTATAGTACAGTGTGTATTAAAGTTGGAAAATGCCACAGGTGTGAAACCATATTAAGCCAAACTGCCTCTCCAGTAAAAGCAACCCAAAAAGCCATTGTCTTTATACCACCCCTCCCCCCCAGTATTTTCAAATTATTTCTACCCCAAAATATCCCCATTACATCTTCCTGTGGCAATTGCTAAGGTTTTTAAGCTGTGTGGTTAACCTAACCCATCTCAGAAGCTACTTTGGTATACTATAAATGGCCTTCTGAGGGTGAGGTAATCATCAGGTTTGAAGCTATACCTCTCATGTGATATTTACAAAGTTGCTTAATGTTGTGAAAGGACCTGACCTATGATGTGCAACCTTATATCCATTTTATGCTTTCAGAGTCTTAAATGATAATTATAACAATTATCATGTGTATAATGGAATGGCTGATCTCGTCCTCAGACTTGCATGCTCTAAAAATCTACAGATAGAAATACAGCACACCAGGGAAAAAATGTAGAGGTATAAATTGGCTCCTAAAATACATCTGGTATTCCTTGTTCGAGGTGTATAATATTTTATGGCCATCAAATTTGATGGTGGTGGTTAATATTGCAATCATCTGAATTTGAATAATGGGGATCAGCTGACTAAAAATTGAATGAAAATCCAGAAAAGGAGGAGAGAACTTGGAGGTAGAGGGGAGCAAAGGAACAATGAAGAGGTGGAGGACAGCAGAGACCTGACTGAAGGGGAGCAGATGAGGTGGTGGGGGAGGGGCAAAGAAGAATGATGGAAGCAAAAGTTCTATGGGAGGAGGACTTGAGACTGGGGAAGTCGTGGGAAAATGTGGGGCAAAGTCCTCAGGAGGTATGAATTGAGGGTGGCACTTGCCAGTCAGTTAAGAAGTAGTCTTTTTATGGCCATGTTTCCATGAACACACACTTCCATCATTTGATAGGCATTTTACTACTGGTAGTTATTCCTTGTTGTGTGTGCGTCAAAATTCTAAGCATACTTACTTTGACATAAATTTAATTGAAATCGGTGGGACGTATGTTCACATAAGTGAGCATACAATTAGAATTCTAGTTTGTTTTTAGGCTTGTACTGTACATGGATTCACATGTGAGACTGATCCCTCACAATGCAGTTATCCTAGACATACTTAGATGGGAGAAAACAGAGTTGAACTCAGATGCAGGATTGTGAACCCATAAGGCCTATTTCTAATTTTCTGTGCATGAAACACGTTTAATAATAAAAAAGCTGATGAATTATTCTTTAAGACACAGGATTGCTTCAAGTGATAACTGGTATAGTCATGGCATTAGGTCTATCAGTTGACATCCTATGTCCTTTTAAGATGTGGGGGTTTTTTGTGGGGGGAGGGGTTATTGGATTGTTGTTTGTATTTTGATTATGGATTTTTGTGGTTTTATATTTTGATTTTATTCTGTAAACTTCCCTACGACAAGCGGGTATAGGGCAGTATATAAATTTAATAAATAATACATAAATTTATCAATTACCATGGACAGTCTTCTTCATATGCAAGGAGCATCTGTGAATTAGGATAAAAACTTCCATATGTGAACTGGTTGTGTGCATCTACAAATACTAATATAGGTCTAACTAAAAAATGGTCTCTTTTTTGCCTAAAAGTTTAGTTTTGTTAAGTGTTGTCTGGTGGTGTGGGTTGTTCCTTACATGCAAACTAATTCAAATTACTTGAACTCAAATGCATTGGTTTTAATGAGGCGTACTCCCAAGTTTCCATGGAACTTAAGCAGCAGACCCTTATTAATTTTTTTTATGATAGTTGATCTGAGATCTAGCAGTCCTCGATCATTTCATGGGTAGTTTTCTACCATTTTAGGACCATAAAACAGGAAGAAATTGTTCTGTAGCAAGTTGTGATGAATACAGTTGGCCTTTGTGTCACATTGCACATGTTGCCTTATATCAAGTCAAATTGTTGGTCCATCTAGTCTAGAATAACAGCATCTGTCAAGGATTTTAGACCAGATACTTTATCAATTCTTACTGGAGATGCCAGGGATCAAACCTGGGACTTTCTGCATACAAAGCATGTGCTCTGCTACTGAGCTATGGAGATTGATTAAGTGAATAAATAAATAAACAGTGTGCATGTATGAGAAAATGTTATAAGTAAATGATCCCCCCCCCCATGGCCTGGGAATAACTTCACAATTGATTGCATTTTATTTTTTTCCATAATGGAATTAACAACATATCTTCTTTTGAGGGAGCATAATGCTAATTTCAATGGCCAATTTGCTTGCATTTTGATTTATAAAATTGTTTCTATTAAAAATACTGTAAAAATAAAATGTGTCTTTAAAGAAAGGAAAACTGCTGGCGGATGGATTCTAGAGTTATCCACATAGGTGTTAATGACCTGACACAGGGAATGAAGCCTGGATAAGATGCCCCCTTGATGTCTCTGGAAGCAGAAGTGGTTTGGGGTGACCCCCTTCCCTCATTCAGTTGTTTTGAAAGCCTTCATTCAGACATGGCAATATTCTGGACATAATTAAGCTTTGTGAATACAATTGAAATTGGTAGTTGATTGCCTGCCCACACATAATTAATACTTAATTAATGACACAGTAATGACTCAATAAAAGAAGAAACAACTTTTCCAGTTTATTAGCTTTCCCAGGTGGAGCGGCTGTTTATAAGCTGCTGTATCAGCACCAATGCAACTTCTCTCACTATAGATACAAGCTAGGGAGTTTTGATGAAAGATATATTGTGCTACATAGATTGCACTGTTAAAGTCCTATCACATGGTTTATTTGTTCAGAGGTAAGCTCCATTGAGTTCAGCTGAACCTACTTCCAGGAAATTACATGTAGGATTGTAGTTTAAATCTTCAATCCTATGCTGAGGTATTTATGTGGGAGCAAGCCCCAAAGAATGCAATGGGACTTGCTTCTGAGTAATTGCTGTTTATGCTGGATTTATCTTGAAGCATTTCTGTCTCCAGTTGCTAAATAAACTACACACACATAACTTATTAAGCCGAAGAAATGCTATAGAATGCTCAACATCGAAGCTTTGCACATGTAGCATAACATTCTAAGTTGTATTTTGTTGGTGTGCCATATATGTTGTATTTAAAGGATAGTGAAGATAAAGCCTTTAATTGTGTTTGTTAAAGTTGTGGTGCCAAAACTTTTTGTGAAGTAAAAAAAGAAAAACAAGACCTTTTTTTGTAGTGACTCCAAGATTACAGGACTCCCTTTCCATGGAAGTGTAGAACTCTGCAGATTTTCAGCTGTGCAAATCTTTAAGTGAACCTTGGAAAATTATTTCTTTTGGGCTGCTTTTTCCTGATTTAGATTTTTATTTTATGAACACACATAAAAGAACTTTTTTTGAATGTTTAATTTTTCAGCTGCTGGAATATCTACTGGTGCTTTATTTTGAGCTGCCCTGTGTTTCCTTTTTTGTGTTGCCACCTAAAATTTTCTGGTTTGTTTTGTGTTTTTCTTATATGGAAGCCACGACATAAATAGGTTTATAAGCAAATTTAGCCCCAAAGGGCTATGTTGTTTAGCCTTCTTTCATTTCCACATACTTCTGTCATTCAGTAATTGAGAACAGGTCTTCTGCAATGCTAGAAGGGGACATACCGGTATTTGACCAGTGACTTTGAACTAACTGATTTTACTGCCAACTTTGTGTGCCATTTGGTTCAAGCATTATATGATAGCATTTAATCTAGCTTGGCCATTATGGAATGTTTGATAAAGAGGGGAAAGGGTTGCATGGGATTTGCTGGATTTTATTCAGTGTAGGCATATGCCAGGAAAGGGCTTGGTTCTATTTAGGATCAATTTGTTCTGCACTTAGCACTGTTAAATTGACCAAGACGATTTTAGTGCTAAGGGTGCTTTTCATTGCCTGTAACATGGAGACACTTTGAAGGTAGGTTTTTCTTATTTAGTGTCATTTTCAGTTATTATGGTATGCCAGCCAATTGTATTTTAAGCCTGAGCCTGAAATTATAAATGGATTGTAGATATTCTCAGGTCTTCTGGAAAGAATTGATGTTCTATTGCATTCTCAACAATTTTCTGAAATGGGGATTACTGTGTATATCACAATTTAGCATCTAAGTGATGAAAGTAAAAAACCCAGAGTGGGTACATGTAAAGATCCACTCTTTATTCTCTAAACTGACAGTGCATTACTATGTATAAAGCGAATTAATGCACAAGATCAAATATGAAAAGGGTAGAAAAAAAGGGACTCTTCAAACAAGTAGGCCTACTCTTTAGATATGTTTATATACAGTTGAGGGACATCATTCCTTAAAGAGCCCTCCTTCTTTTATCTGCAATTTCCTTGGAGTAACATGGTGAACAACTAAAAATATATTCTGCTTCAATCTGTAATCTGTAATGCTCCACAGCACCTTATCCAGTTTATGGTGGCATGAGCGGTTGTGGAATAGGGCCACAAAATGATGCATGGGAGCTCATTCTCTGTCATGTATGTGTCTAATGTTGCATGATTGTAGAGGAAAGAAATGTAATATGGGAGTAGAACACCATGAAATGCAGTATGTACAGCTCTTGGCATCTACACCAATCAAATGTATGCAAGATAAGCACATGACCATGCACAAAAGCGCCAACTGGCTATCATCTAAGCAGAGGATCTCCACTGGTAAGAAGAATTGAGAAGGGAAATCACTTTCAGTTAGAACCTATATGGTGCAAGCTTTTTCAGAAGTCCCCCTGAACTGAACTGAATTTCCCCTGAGTGTGCTTAAGAGTATATACTGCAATGGAAACATCATAAAATATACTGTAAAAGGTAAAGGGACCCCTGACCAATAGGTCCAGTCGTGACCGACTCTGGGGTTGCGGTGCTTATCTCGCGTTATTGGCTGAGGGAGCTGGCGTACAGCTTCCAGGTCATGTGGCCAGCATGACTAAGCCGCTTCTGGTGAACCAGAGCAGTGCACGGAAACACCATTTACCTTCCCGCTTGGAGCGGTATCTATTTATCTATTTGCACTTTGATGTGCTTTCGAACAGCTAGGTTAGCAGGAGCTGCGACTGAGCAACGGAAGCTCACCCCATCACGGGGATTCGAACCGCTGACCTTCTGATCAGCAAGCTTCTAGGCTCTGTGGTTTAACCCACAGTGTCACCAGTATAAAATATACTGACTAATCTTAAGTAAAGTTTTACAAATGTTCTAGTGTTTTCTGAAACTCAGCTTCAGTATTTTCCTAGTGTAGAAGATAGCTGAGATAAACGTAAATAAATAAAAGTAACAACACAGTAATTATAAATGACACACTCCTTTTTTTTTAAAGAAATTTTTATTGATTTTACAGAACAAAACATACAGTATAACCCTGTCCCTTCTTTTTCCCTCCACACACCGGTCCACTTCTGCCACCAGTAGGACCCGTGTGCTTTAAGAATCAAAGGGGTCCAATTATGAATTGAGTTCTGCTTCCCCCCTCCCTCCTCCCCCCATATCCCCCCCCTGCCACTGAGAGAACAGGTAGGGAAGAGTTATGGGGATCTGCATCCCCCAACTCTTTCTTAATCATATTAACAAACCTAAAAGAGAAAGAAAGAAAGAAAAAACAAAAGAAAAAACAGAAGAAAAAAATTGGGAAGAATTCAAACTTCCCAGTTCTTATTATTTTAACATCTTAATTGCGACTCCCTCGGTGGTCTTCCTGATGGTTTTCCAACAAAAACTGATTACTTGTGGCGAATTTTCCAACTCAGTTTCAAATCTTAATCTTATAATATTGACTCAATCCTCCTCCTTTTTCATGCTGTCCCCCCACAGGTCCCCTCCTGCCACAAGAGGTACCTGCAGGGTAACAGCACTTCCAAGGTTCCATTTCCTCCTCACCCATCTGGGCACCCCCTGCCACTGAGTGCCTCAGAATAAGAAGAGGAGGGTGGGCAGCTTTCTGCCTAAACACCTCACTTAACCTGCAATAATTTACAATCACTTAAAAGTTCTTTCCCAACCATTCTTATACTCCCTTAAGGAAACATAACTTTTTTTTCCCTTTCTTTTTGCATTCCGTTTCCTCTCCCCAAGTCTTTTTCCCCCAATTGGTTCAGCGTTTCCATTGTCAAGCCAAGATTTCGAAAACCGTCTTTCAGAGACCAAAACAGTGCCTTTTAACTAAAGTTTTTACCCCACACCCATTCTTTCCCAAATCCATCTCCAGACCTTTGCCCCCCTTTGCCCCTGTCCTTCCCATCCCACAAAAACCCCACTCCACATTTTAACCCTTCCAGGATCTTCAATTCCATTAGACTTTAAGTCCCTTTGTCTCTCATCTTCTTGTTCTGCTTGTTTTTCTCCCTTTTGGAGGTCATCTTTTGCTTCATCCCAAACAAATTTGTCATAGTCCAAGTCCTCTTCAAATTGTTTCTTATCACCCACAGTCTCAGAGTCAATAATCTCCAAATTTGAATTAACCTCTAAGTCCTGGACTTGGACTTCAATCTCAACTGGTGGTGAGCTGGGATGTTGCCGTTCCTTGTAAAAATCTTCCCATGACAGCAAGTAGTTCAGCACAGTCTCCTGGAAGGCTCGAGAAAGTTTTGTTTTCATACCTCTCGTAACCGCAGATAAACAGGGTGTAGGGAACAATGGGTACTGGAAAATTCCTTTCTCAGACGATCGACTCCATTTTGGCTGTTCTTTTTCTTAGTTCTTAACTCAGTCCCAAATCCATTCTTACTTCCAATTTAAGTAATTCTTTGACAATTCCAAACAATTTTTCCTGTTCACAGCAGTGCAATCAATCCACCCGGTCTTTTGACAGTTTGACAGCTTTTGACAGCTGTCAAAACGCTCTTCTCTTTAATACCGCTGTACCTCAAGGGGTGCCGGACTCAGGGGCTGAGATGGTTCCAAAAAGTCTTTTTTCCCTCTCGGGTCCACAGTTTCAAATTCTTTTGTTATTCGGCTTAGGATTTTTTTTTTCCAAACGCCTCCCAGTTTCCCATTAGGAAGAGACCGGCTTCCGTTTCTTTAAAGTCTCTCCTATTTTCCAATCAGCAAATTTAAGGTCCAAATCAAAGTTCCACTTACTTCTTTAGGAATCTTTAGTTTCAAATCGGAAGAATCCGCCGCTTGCCGGGTCAGGACTCGGAGCTTCGCTTCCCGGAGGCAAGATGTGGCCCAAAATGGCTCCCGCGGTTCAACCCCGCCGGCTCACGATCGCTCTATTGAGCTCTCGGGCGGCGGGGGATCCGCCAAACGGAGCGGCCGCTGGGCTCCTGAGTCATCGGAACTCTCGATCCGATGTTTTTACGGGGAGTCCGCTCGCTCTGCGGACTTCCCCCCCCTCCGAGAAGCCAGGGACCTCGGCACGCGAAAGTCCCTGCGTCCTTCTCACCGCCGCGATGAACCGGAAGTCTCTATAAATGACACACTCCTAACCAGGCCTACACAGAAGAACGTTTTGCTGAATTCAATGGGGTTTAGGATTGCAGCTTGATAGTTGGATAAGTTCTAAAAACAATAACATTATCATTCCTCAAAATGTTATATTTAAATGATAGACATTGAAGATTTTGGATTGGATTAATAGCAGAGCATGAGCACACTGACTAGGATCAAACACGTTCAGTAGAATCTTTCATTTCTTCACTTTTTATCAGCTAACCCTTACATCAAACTTTGATTTTATTGTGCAATTTGTGTATATATTTTTTTAAAATTCTCATCTATGCTGTAAGCCACCTTGAATTCATGTAGTTGAAATGCATAATATATAACTTATATAAAATATTTACAGTAGCTTGATTAATCAATTAATAAACTAATCCTCATATTATAAATCTACTAACATATATTAAATTGAAGTGTTAGACCTATTTGTAAACATGGTGAGTTTCCTCAAGTGCCAGAAGAGGCAACATTTTGTAAAAAGTTTAAAATATAATATATATTGAAAGTAGATGTGAATTTTCATAATCCACAGAGGAAAAAGGCAACAACCCTAAGGCAGAAACTTAGAAGGATGAGAGAAGCCATACTGTATACTCTTGGCCTTGGGGCAGTTATGTTCTTCTGGAACAATTTTGCTGCTTGGGTTACAGTGTGTAATTAATTTTAAGGAAAAGACAACTAGACTGAAATTTTACTATTCGAGTTCAGCAGAACGGATGAATGCAAAATAGAACCAAATTCACCTTTTCTACAGAGCTGGGTCAAGATTGCAAGCTGTAACCATCACAGACTGCATTTTATTCAACAGCATAGCTTTGGAAATCAATATAACCCTTCCCAAACACTTTGAACTGGAAGCAGAGGCAGATTTAGGGCAGCACAACCGGTTCCCCAGCACAGGCTGCAGGGGCCAAGTGGGCACTGCCTTGCTTCTTCTCAAAGCCTAGTTAAGCACTTATGCAGCTCTGGAAAGGAGGTGCAAGGGCACTATGACCCTGCCAGAGCCTCTCTCCTCCTTTCCAAAGCCTGGCGCCTCCCTTACCTGACTCTGGGAAGGCAGCTTTGGGATGGGTGAGGTGTGTATGTGTGTCAAATATTGGTCTTGCACAGGGCGCTATATTACCAAGGTCTGCCCCTGCTGTATCGAGCGCATTAACAAACCTCAAGTGTTAATGCACTTTTTGCATTCCAGACATCTAAACCATATATGCTTGCCAGTGTAAGATCCTCATACAAATTCATTCTTTGAGGTCTTCTGGTGCCTTTCCCGTTTTATGAATGCAATCCTAAACACAGTTGTTGGAGAGTAACCTCCTGCCCCAAGCTCAATTGCTTCTAGAGATGGGAAGGCCTGGAGAAAAATTGGCCTTCCCATCTCTAGTTGCTTCCCAGTAAATGTGCATTGAATTATGCTTCCTGTGCAGTACAACAGACTGTTGTTCAGTGCTTATTTGTTTGGAGGGCTGAAAACATTTTACTTATGCTACTACCTCATGCAGTTTATGAGGTTTATGTTACTCTCATATAGATTATAGGAGGCATAGCCTGAAGAAACAAGCATCCGACACTTCCCTAATATGCAGCTAATCTTCAAAATGGTGCCCTCCCTCCTTTTTTTTGCTTACCTGCTAATGCGCATGAGTCCCATTCTTATGAATTTCTCCACTTGGACACAATTTTTGGGACACCTTATTCCGAACAAGTCTATTGTGTTCTCTGTTGAGTTGGTGGGGATTTTGGGTAGTGTGTTGACAGGAATAGTTGTTTTCATCTTTAAAAGCTGTTGGAAGCACAAATGTATTGAGCATGCTATAGAGAAGAATCTGGTATTACTATCCATAGTATAGGCTGATCCATTAGAGTGAATGAGGGAGTGCCCCACCAACATTAGTTTGCCCTTAACCACCCACACCTTCCTGCCTTTTTACTTGCAGCCAAACCTTAGCTATGGGACCCAGGTGGCGCTGTGGTTAAACCACTGAGCCTAGGGCTTGCTGATCAGAAGGTCGGCGGTTCGAATCCCTGTGATGGGGTGAGCTCCCGTTGCTTGGTCCCAGCTCCTGCCAACCTAGCAGTTCGAAAGCACCTCAAAGTGCAAGTAGATAAATAGGAACCGCTACAGCGGGAAGGTAAACGGCGTTTCCATGTGCTGCTCTGGTTTGCCAGAAGCGGCTTTGTCATGCTGGCCACATGACCTGGAAGCTATACGCCGGCTCCCTCGGCCAATAATGCGAGATGAGCGCGCAACCCCAGAGTCCTTAGCTATCAGCTTCCTCATCTCAGTGTTGCCCTTGTAGAACATAGCAGGGAGGGGGAATGGAGACAAAACCAGAATTATTTGACTCTACCTGTCATTGGCTCCATCTACTGTTAGCTGCTGTGCTAGTCCCAGTGGCATCAACGCACCCTAAATATTTCTTCATTATCTAATGATTTAAGACCTGGGATGGGGTTGGGGAGGGGATAGGATGCTCTTTAAACAGGAGATTTTCTTGTTAAGCACTAGGGATTAATGAGTTTCTCTTTCTGAAGGAGCTGGGGGGATTATTATGCTGTTGTCCGCAAAGGAAATTGCTACTAGAAAAATTTGGAGCTTCCACAACAGGGCCAAATAATGATTATGAGCAAAGGAAGAACATCTCTCAGGTGAGGATTTGCTTTATAATAAAGGCTTTATAAGTAAAGTTTCAGGGTGCAAATGCTGTTTTCTTTTAGCAGCATATCTGCTAGAGACAACCAGTTTCTTCTAGCTTTTACTGCAATTAGTGGACTTCAAAAGCTTGAAAGGGGGAAATGGGTACATTGTTCTGGTAAATTCAGGTAAAAAGGTGAAGCAGTTATGAAGAAGGAAGCTGTTAGAAAGTAGGACTGCTTGATAGCATACACGTGGGCTAGGGGTAAGAAGCTCACTAAACTCCCCATATCTTCAAGGAATTATTCCTTTTAGTCTTGGTAGAAATTTTTTGGAGACTCCAAATGAGACTCCAGAGATTTTGTAAAAAATATATATTAAGTCCATTTTTCAAGGAAACTGTAGATAAAAAATTCAGTTCCAGATATGCCATATGAAACTTTAATTGGAATTTTTATGAACGAGCAAAGTAGGGCTTAAGAAGGTATGAGTCACCAATAACTGGAAAAAGTTATTTCTGGTTTGACTTTGAATTTTGTGTGCATCATTTTTCATCAATGCTTGTTGAAAACATTTTCTTTCACCTTTGTTCTATAGCTTGCGCCAAACTTTGATTAATAAAGTTATAGTTATACAAAAAAAAAACCTCACTCACAAATTATTTAAGAATTACCCATTGCACATCTTACCTTAAAATGTGCACAACCCTTAAATATAGGGTTTCTGAAGGAAATGTGATGAGTTGTTAAACAGTCTGTGGGACGCTTCCGCTTCTTGTGAGAGACACCTAAAGTATCATGGATGGATTTTTGAACAATTGTTTTTTTTTGGGGGGGGGGGGAATTATTGTCAAAGGATATTCTGTCTCTTCCATAGGAGGTTTGCCCCACTGATCTTTTGTTTCAGTGCATGTGTGACTCCTAGAATCTACAGTACAGTATATGGTTGCTAGACTGGAATTGCTATTGTAACTGTAATTCTTAAATTATTTCACAGTGATATGTGAACTTCCTTGCACCCCAACATCTCTGTCATTGCTGGGGTGTGGAAAGTGTGTACCGATCTTTCCATTAAGGAACTATTTCTAAGGATAGTATAACTTTGTCATGAGGGCTGCTGGGCAGCTAACAGAGGATTTGGAGGTCCTGCAGCCAAACTATTGTGGTCCTATGGGAATTTTTGAGACTTTTACAAATAATTTTAACCCAAGTGCTATGTGTGACTTGCAAGGTTCGGAAGGCTTTATAAAAGGTGAAGAAATCCAAGAATGTTACTTATGGCAAGGACTTTTCTGAGGCACTGCTTCTTTTCTCTTTTTCATCTGTAGCAAATTGTTCTAGTATAGTGTGTGTGTGTGTGTGTGTGTGTGTGTGTGCATTTAGATATTTCACTAGCAAATTCTATGTAGGTTTACAAACCCTGATAAACATGCTTCAACTCAGTGGCAGTAAGTTCTGTTACAGCTTTGTGTGCAGCTTGCATTTATGCACCTTGTTTTTTCTACAACTGTCGCACTCGACTACCGTATTTAAACCCTACCGGTAGGAGAAAGGGATCTTAGAAATATAGATTTGCAATCCAGTGCATAAGGGTGCTGATGCAAAAATCTAGCAAGGGATTGGTTTTTAGGATTGCCTTAACCATCTTAGCTTCATATAGTATACAGTAGTGCACTTACTATGATATTTCATGCAGACCATTACCAAGAACATTAGTGCTATAAGCACTAAAAATAGAGTGTATGGTTTTTATGATGAATTCCTCATTTTCAGCGTTATCTAGTCAAATGGATGAACCAATCAGCAGCTGTCATATATATATGTATGTATGTATATGAATGAGATCAGGTTTTTGTTTGTTTATTTTGCCCTAGTGCCGTTCTGTTTTACCACTGATCAAATTACTTTTTGTAGAGAACTGTAGATGTGCTAGCTAAAATCGTAGTCATGCCTGGAGTTTGATTGTGTGATGGCATAAGCTAAACTCCTAAGGCATAATTCTGTGGTGGGATTTTGGTAAAATTGGGTAGGTGAATGTACAGGGGTAGAAAAGGATAGGGGAGATCTTAGGAGCATAGGAGGAATCTCATGATCACTGGAAGTGTCATCCTGGCCTTTTGTAGATTCTAAATATTATTCAAATATATTTTAACAAAGTAGATGCATTCGTGCATCACATCGTTTAGTGAGATGTGTGTATGAGGCTAAGCTAATATTAGGCTTGCACATTCTAACCACCTCTCTTTTCCTCTGGCCTGGTTATCAGGAGGGCTCCAGAAGCTTCCATGTTTACTCAACAACATCTTGTTGTGTTGTCTAAATCAGCAAACTGTGGTTATGATGAACTGATTTGTTTGGGGGGGGGAAGTCACCTTGAAACCATGGTTTAGTGGTACGCATACCTGAGCGTGGACATTATCTTTTTCTCTGGAAGCAGGATGCAGGAGGTGAGTGTCTTAGTAGAACACAATGTATGTTGGGTTGGGTGTGGAAGCTTAGCCACTAAGTTCACCTTTGTTACACAGTTCTGTAGTGATAAAGCAAGCTGGGTTGTCTGGTTTTGAAAGGAAAATATATGCATGGTCAGTAATTTGAAATAAACTCCTGACATGCTATTTTTCAGTGTCAAGATTAGCTAGTGTTTCTACTTCACTTTAGTTCTTGTGTGGATTTATATACAGTGGTACCTCGGTTTATGAACACAATTGGTTCCGGAAGTCTGTTCATAAACTGAAGTGAACTTTCCCATTGAAAGTAATGGAAAGTGGATTAATCTGTTCCAGATGGTCCGCGGAGTACTTAAACTGAAGCGTTCATAAACTGAAGCGAACTTTCCCATTGAAAGTAATGGAAAGTGAATTAATCCATTCCAGATGGGTCCGCGGGTTTGTAAACCGGGTTTGTAAACCGAAAATTTGTAAACCGAGGTGTTCGTAAACCGAGGTTCCACTGTATGTTGAAATATATATCAAATATTTTATGTCCCTAGTTCAGAGAAGGGGAACCTGTGGACCTCCAGGGGCTGTGGTTGAATTCCAACTCCTATCAGCCTCAAACAGCATAGCCCTAAGGATGTTGTTGTCCAGCAACATCCGGAGAGTCACAGTTACCCCATCTCTGCCTTCCTCCTTCTGCTTCCTGCTTCTCATTTTAACTGTTTTCGTTTGCAGACATCTGGTAATGAATGCACCTTTGATACTGCATACAAAAGTTGTGCTAACCAAGCCTCTTGTGTCTACTTGAATGTAATCCCAAAGAAATACAGATTTTATGTAACGTAACTTTTTCAGAAGTAAGCATTATATTTGTATAATGTGGATTTTATCACACTGGCTGCAGGTGATTTGAGGAAACAACTTTGTGAAGTTTCATCATGTTTGAGAAAGTTTAAACCCTTCACTATAGAGTAGCTTGAAATCTCACTTTGTTTCATCAGCACCTTTTTATTTTTCCATTAATTGAAATAATTTTTCTATAAACATCATGCACTGGTTATGTTTTCCAAGGCTTTCCTTAAACCATAATATAATGTGCTTTTTAAAAAATGCTATCAGTTTGTTCACTGTTAAAGGTCATTATTATGGTTATGCATGTCATGATTATGTACCTCTGATGACATGGAAGATAATGTTAACAGTGAGAATTCGACTGTATTCTCTGCAGTCATCTTTGCAGTTGTATGAATAAACACATTTCTCACTTTACAGAAACTCTATTTCTTCCACTGCTAATGTTTTTCTGTTCAAATTCATGACCTATTAGTCTCATTATAGCAGGCCTGTCCTGGTATTGCACGAAGGCAATTGTATTTTGCCAGCTGTGTATTGTGACAACCAGATTCTTAATACACACCCATTTTGAAATCCCAGAAAAGCCCCCATTTGGGTATTATGGGTCAAATGGTGTGATAACCTGCATTACCATAAATGATAAATATGGCGTCCAGATATTCTAGCAGGGTCTCTCTTATTTGTAACTTGAATTCCAGTTGCTCAACATCCCAACCCAAATGGCAGCTAAAAATACAGTTCCCCTAGTCACATTGTTTCCTCTAGTGCCAATTAATTTCTGTTGCTTCCGATATCTTTGAATACTGCTGCTATCTGCCCTGTTCTATGCAGATGATAGTGCATAGGGATGCTCTGTTTTTAATGTGTTAAAAGAAACATTGTATATGCAGCTCTCTATATATTTGCCTGAGAGTTGGTACCTTGGAACGGAATGGGGTTGAATTCTGAGTACATATTTATGGGTTTGCACTGCCAATAATACAACTTCAGAAAACGGCACAATCAAGTGGGGATTGATTCATTTATTTTCATTCATTTGTCGGCAATATCCAGTAGGTACCTGTGACTCAAGCAATTACATTTCATATGATGGACACAATACTAGTTGGTGTGTGAAGTGGGGAGGAGTGCCCTTTCTGCAATATAAAATTCTGTTTACAAGTAGGTAGCCATGTTGGTTGGACGTAGTCGAAACAAAATTATAAAAAAAATCCTTCCAGTAGCACCACCACCCTTCTGAGTAATACCCCTCCCTGCCCTCTCACTACATATAAGGGTCTGGTGACGTCTGTTTCAGTGTATCTGAAGAAGTGTGCATGCACATGAAAGCTCATACCAATGACAAACTTAGTTGGTCTCTAAGGTGCTACTGGAAGGAATTTTTTAAAATAAAATTATGTGTTACAGGTAGTTGCAGAATGTGGTATCTCTTCAACAGAAGTCCTACCTTTGAAGGAAGATGATCTAATCTTGCAGAATAAATCAGCGAGATCTTCACATTTTATTGTGTGCAAAAGCAATCATGTGGAATACGTTGCTTTCCTCTCTGCTATTTCTCTTTTTCTAGTACACTTAACTGCTTGGTTTTCTTTCATAGTGCCCTACTTTCTTTGTCCTTCATTAGTCCCCCCCCCTCAGCCCACTCAATCAGCTTTATTCTGCCAAATCTTCATTTCAGCCACACTGTGTAATCAGGATAGCTTGTTAGTTCATGGTGTTTGTCATATTAATGAATGCTGGAATTTGCTTAGTAGACTAGTATTAATCATCCACCCCTCAAAACATGTGTCCCAAACACAATATGGTATAAGAGGTTGTCTTTTGGGGTGGGGGAGGGAAGGTAGACATTAATTATCAGAAACATATTATAAATAATTTGTTGGTGTCACTTCGATATATTCTTTTTCTTTCATTTGAAAGAGTATCCGGAAGAAGAATCCCATTTGCAATAGACCCTTCGTGGTAATGAGTTCTGTTAGCAAAATGAATTCTCCATCTAAAAGATAATTTAGAGAGTCATATTGGCATGACTTTTCAGGGCTAGGCTACATGTGATACTTAGTAATGTGTAATTTGCACCCAATAAAGTGGAGCTAAGGCAAAAAAGTGGAAATTGGTACTGGGCAGTGGTGTCCTTACCCATTTCTGGTTTGTGTTGGTTTCCCCCAAAATCATGCCTCCCTAGCTGCTTTTTGTTCTCCACAGTCAAAAGCAATCAAAGGGGATGATTTTGAGTGGGGAAATGGTTTAAGGGGAAGGAGTCATGACTTCTCTTTCCTATCTGCATTGGTCAAAGTCACTGGGAACAAATGATATGGAAATTAGCATCAACCTGGTAGAGTTTGATCCTTGCTGTATTTCAAGCTCTTGGAATCTGGCATTTCTGTGCGCTCTGACACTCGTCACGGTCCTCCATGGGCCGGTAGTGGTTTAGTCCTGCTGGCCACATGACCTGGAAAGCTGTCTTTGAATGAACGCCAGCTCCCTCGACCTTAAGCGAGATGAGTGCTGCACCCCATAGTCGCCTTTTACTGGACTTAACCGTTTAGGGGTCCTTTACCTTTACCTAGATTGTAATTCTCTCATTCATTTGTTAATTACTCTATATGATTTATACTGTATTTGCTAGCTGCTTTGGGATTCATTTGAATAAAAAGCGGCATAGAAAATATAATAAATCAAAATCAAATCAATTGTTAATTGGTAGTGCTAGGCAGGTGCAGTTTCAAACCAGCTTGCCCAAACAAAAACATGCTATAGAAATTATTACGTATTTGATCCCCCCCCCTTTTAAACCTAACTATGCTCCTACCATATATCATAATTCCCCTTTCTTTTTGACACTTCCAGGATATGCCTGGATAAGTTCTATTCATACTGCTTATTTTCCCAACTATGCTTAAAGAAAATGTGTGTGTACTTTTCTATAAGTTTCCCAGATTTCCAATGCAATATTCTATATATTTTTGGCCTATTGAATCATAGATTCAGTTCTGTACCTTTTAAAATACAATGATGGAACCTTTTTAAAAAAGAAAGGTCGACGTAATGCAGTCATTCTTGCTGTAATAAAATTCACTGTAATCCTTATGTATTTTCTTATGTTGGAAGAGTCAATAGGATGCATTTTAACAGCAAGACACACATTTCCTGCTTGTACAGTTTTTTTACCTGGTAGCACCTGCATATTCCAGCCTAGGCCTTTCTAAAATTTCACAGAGCAATATAGGAATTGTTCTCTCTTTTCACTGCTATGGGCGTCTAAAACCTGCAGAAATAGCTTTTCTAGTAGATTGGAAAAGATAAGAAATGTTCACATTTACTGCTGGACAAGGCCAAACAAAATGCATCTGATTCCAAATCGAACAGCGCTCAAAAGAACATAGCTGTCAAAATATTTGACAGTTTTTACCAAAAGGACTTGAGAAGACTATAGTACCGGAAAACATTGCTTTCTGAAAATAGACCTCTAGTGAAGCATATCATCCTAATTGAAAAGTAAAAAAGCTGAACAACTTCTACCCTCAAGCTTTTTGATGTTTGAGTCAGTTCAGATAAAAAAATCTGTTTTCTCTGCTTATTTAAGACATATTTGAAACGAAGCAGAGAATTGCTTTTAATTTCTGATAGAAAAAAAATATTATCAAGAATTACTTCAGGTTTTTTTGGCTTTTATTTAGCAGCTGATAAAGAACATTTATCAGCATTTATAACAATAAATTTGGCATAGCCAATGGAGCTTGGGAATATTATTGGTTTGTTACCCATCTGTCAGCAGTAGGTGATGGGACAGAGTCCAAAACAGAAGCCAGTGAAGTTTGCCTCTTCCAGATCTGGCATTGAGGCAAACCTTCATTTCTGTTAGCACTCTGTTGTTGTTGTTGTTTAGTGTCCGACTCTTCGTGACCCCATGGACCATAGCACGCCAGGCACTCCTGTCTTGCACTGCCTCCCGCAGTTTGGTCAAACACATATTCGTAGCTTCGAGAACACTGTCCAACCATCTCATCCTCTGTCGTACCCTTCTCCTGGTGCCCTCCATCTTTCCCAACATCAGGGTCTTTTCCAGGGAGTCTTCTCTTCTCATGAGGTGGCCAAAGTATTGGAGCCTCAGCTTCACGATCTGTCCTTCCAGTGAGCACTCAGAGCAACACTTTAATTCTATATTTAAGATCACTAGAGTAGGGAGTATCTTTTTTCTAATATTATGATTGATTTTAAGTTGATTTATGGTTGTGGTTGATTGTGGTTTATTTAAAAGCCCTAAGTTGTACAGCAGGCATCCCCAAACTGCGGCCCTCCAGATGTTTTGGCCTACAACCAAGCTAACAGGACCAGTGGTCGGGGAAGATGGGAATTGTATTCCAAAACATCTGGAGGGCCGAAGTTTGGAGATGCCTGTTGTAGAGTATAAAAACAGACTATTGAGTTGAAGAAGAAAAAAGGAAATAGCAGCAGTAGTAGTAAGCTGTAGTATTATTTGGACTCGAAAGTCCCTCACCAAGAATTTCTGTTGGTAAAACCATGCACTTCATTGGCGCTGTGGGTGGTATCCAACTAAAGCGTGAGAGGAGCAACCTCTGCTTACACAATGTACTCTCGTCTCCCCATGTGTACCTGCACCATGCCCAGATCTGCTCCAGAGGGAGATTTCTCTGGATGGGAAAAAACCTAGAACATATTTAGGAGGCGCATGAGGTGAGGGGTAAAGGGAAAATACTGCACTGCAAGTGGAAGGCATTCTGCTCATCATGCAAGCAGTTACTTAGTGCAACTTTGGATACAGTCCTATATTTGAAATATTATACCTACTAAACACAGAGTTTATTATTAGTTACATGAAATATGGTATTATAAGGAGCTCAAGGTGGTATACATGGATCTCCTCCTCCCCACTGTATGCTCTAAAACTTCCTGTGAGGTAAGTGAAGGACAGGGACTGGCCCAGTGTTGTTCCTGGAGCTTCATGGCCGAAGGTGGATTTGCAACCTGGTCTCTCAGTTCCCAGTCCAACACTTCAACTGCCATGCTACACTAAAGCTCAGATCCCCCCTGCTGAAGAGGTGCTTGTGCCCCAAATGTGCTGGGCTTCCTTCTTTTTATTAGTATTAATGTTTTGAGTACTACATTAGTTACATGTTTCAAACAAACTTTAATAAACAAAACTCCAGAGCAGAGAAACTTCAATGGCATGGTAGCTGAGCTAGCACATTCTTTCTCATTAGTGGATCATTATTTTTTTGAAGTTTGTCACATATTTTAAGTGTCCTTGTACTGCCAGTCTTAGTATGAGAAACAAAACTGCATTCTGGACCAGGGAGATGTCATATAAACAGCATATATGTCTGTGTCTCTGCAGTGGCAGCTTCCCAAAGTTTACCTTTCCCAAGATATATAGTAAGAGTCCTATTGCTCTTCTGTTGTTAATATGAGCCTGACAGCAACTAATATGAATTTAATCAAGTCATTAAATGCCAAGCTTTCCCACCCCCACAAGTAAAAAAAATGCAGGGTATTTTTTTGAAACCAGTTCCCTTGACTCATCTGTGCCCAAACTGAGGCCTTAACAGGCATGAGACATTCACTATCTTGTTCCTGAATATTCCTGTTGGAAATAAAATAACTGATATGATTAATTAAATCAGTTGACTTGGATATTGATTAATCAGTTGGTCAGTTCTTCATCTGTGACTAGATGAGTGTTTTTTAAGTTCCTACACCAGTACAGTCCCTTTTCTTCCCAATCCCTACATTATATCTCTTGACCACTTTGTAGAAGGATGGATGATTCAACACAAGTATCAGGAGGTACTGGCTCCAGATTAATTTGGATTCCTTGCTTTATATGTTATAAGTGCACAATGTGTACACATTACTTAATTTTGGATCCTTTGATCCTGACACAACTATTTCCATCCAGGTCTTGTCTTTGCTGCCTGGTATCAGATGAATTAACTGATGCAGCTAAAATGCTTCCCAGTGCTTTGGCAGATGTAAAATTCTCCCCACTTCAGTAGATTGTTCTTTTGTGCAGTAAATCACAACCAGGTTTCACCCTTTTAGTTTGGAAAATCAAGTTGCTAGTGGAAATTGTACTTTTTGTCAAGGAACAATTTGGTGGATATGTTTTCCTCTTGCCTGACTCCTTGGGTTATATCCAATGCTGTGCACTATTCCCCTCATGCCATGGGAATTTCCTTTTCCTTTTCCTTTTCCTTTTCCTTCTCCTCCTTCTCCTTCTCCTTCTCCTTCTCCTTCTCCTTCTCCTTCTCCTTCTCCTTCTCCTTCTCCTTCTCCTTCTCCTTCTCCTTCTCCTTCTCCCTCTCCCTCTCCCTCTCCCTCTGGGGCTTACCTTGAGGGTGTGCATACAGATGCAGGGAAGAGGAGGGGGATGAAACAGCAGCATTGGATACAACACCTTGTGTTTATTTCCCCAACCTACAGTGTTCCATGAGAAGTTTACTCTGGGATGTATGAAGTTAGTTATTCATAGGTATATGATTTAGTTCGCTATCATTAAAGACAATTCCAGTGTTTGAAGGTAGAATTAATCACTGCATCTAGCATAGCATTGATTTTCCTTCAACCTATTGGTAGTAGAAATGCTCTTGAAAACAGACCACCTAAGGAAAAAAAGATAGTACTCTGATGTTAAGGCAGAAAGCACGTTGAATTAAGCAACTTATTGTGCTTACAGCTACAATTTACAAAAGAATAATTTAGGAAAACGATGGAAAATGAAATGGGAAATAGCATAATGGGTTCAATCCAGACTTAATCCACTCCATTACTATTTTACAAATGTATTGTGAAGACACATTTACAATATGGTGTCTAGTTAAGAAGGGGATTCTTTACCATATTGTGCACGAAGCATTAGTTTTAGAAGCACCATGACTAGTCTGTGATCCCTCTGCATGATTCAGTAGGTAGGGCTCAAATCTCTTCATATGTTAGTATCTTAATGCTCCATTGAAACAAACTGCCTGCTTGTTGACTCTTTGTACAAGTGTTATATTTAAGGTCCCTGCCTCGATTTTGCCCTTTTCAGCTTACATTCTGTGGAAAGTGTTCTGCTGTTTATAAAATCTTTATTCTTTCAGTGCAATTCAGTTCTTAATGGCAGCAAATTAATTGATAGTTGCTTGATTGCCTGATGTTTCCTTGCTAAGCCAATAGATGGAGCACAAATCAGAAAGGAGATAACTGAGCCTGAACTGCTGCCAGGGAAGCTCATGCTATGAAAAGTGCAGGTACATATATGAGTGCAACTGAAAGGAATTAAAGCTGGCCAGACCACTTTCCTCCTTTTAATATCTGTTGAGATCTATCTATCTATCTATCTATCTATCTATCTATCTATCTATCTATCTAATCTCTCTATCTAACATGGAACTCTTGCAACTTGGAGATAATTGTATTCATTCCCTTACTGCAACTATGAAAGATACTAAGTTTGAGTTCTTGTTGCATTCCATTCCATTTGTTTTCAGCTTTACTCTTGTTGACTTGGTGCTGCTCTATACAAGTTTGAGCAAAGGAATGGACTCAGTTCTCAGATATGTGCTAGAGTCCGTGGTTTGCAGTGGGAAGCATAAAAAGGCAGCGCGTGTACCAGATGGGATCAGAGTACCCATCAAACATGTGTGGTGGTTGCAACATTGCAGAATGTCATAGTGCTCTCTCTCTCTCATTTCCTCTCTGCCTGTTTCAGCTTCCTCACCATTCCCCTTCCATAAATACAAATCGGAACTGATTTCTGGCTCCTCCCACTTTATCTATTTCAATTTTTTTCTCTAACCCTCCTTCTCATCCTCTAGGCTCCCCCTCCCCCACAGAGAGAGAGAGCAGAAGGCAGAGCATTTCCCAGTGGGGTAGTCTGCAGAGCAAGAGTTGACCTGTACTGGCTACATGAGAATAGGCTGCTCCACCACTAATTCTAGTCTAATGTAGAAAACACCAGAATCTGGACATATTTGATAATCAGGCAGACACATGTATTAAGAACAGCAAAATAAACTGAACATGTGCCCACATGGGTTGGTGTTTAAAACATAATTCTTAGGAAAGTGTAGTGGCAGTTTAAAACACTGCACCCACTGTTTGTTAACACATTGGATTGACTGTTACTTTTAAAGGATGTGTGCTGCAGTATCTTGGAAGAAAGTTGATGGTAGACATTTCTTTATCTTCAAATGGTGATGTTTAACAGCCCAGACTCTTTCCAATTATCTTTTTTCTAACTCTGTACAAATGAGTGAGTGAGAGCGAAGGAGAGATAGTAAATATTCCCAGGAAGGAATGGTTAAGACCCAAAACATCCATCCCGAAAACACTGTGAGGTTTACATGTCAAAAAATGTTTTATCAGCAGGGATCAAGGGAGGTGACACAGGTTAATTTCATATCCTTTGGCACTAATGCATAGTGTTACTCAGCATGAAGCAGAGTGACAGAGTAGAACATTCGCTTATTTCACTGCTTTGCCTTGGAACAGATAAGATGTAGCTTTACGTGATTTGACCAGATACCCTGATACTTTTGCTACAGTAATTTGCAATTAAGCATAATAAGGTCAGCAAATACATTTAGTCTTATGAAGATTTATTGTGTCAGTCTCAGTAAAATTGAAGGAATGATGGATTGCCTCCTGTCTTGAGGCTAACATTTTCAGTACCCATTACTTCACATATAAAATGTGATTAAATTGCTGAAGTAAAAAAACACACAAATCCCTAGATTTTTCAACTTGGCTTTATGGGACTAGAGCATAGATGTCCATCAATCAAATGTACAGTGTAAATAATGCAAAATGCACAGGGACATTGGGTGTGTTCAGATGTATCAACACATGGTCCAGTGTGCTGTTTTCTGCTTTAAGTCCAGCTTTCCTTCCATTTTGCTTTCCAGACGGCATGCATACTTCCCCCAAATCAAATGCAATTTCCTTTTTCTCTTTCTCCTTCCTTCTATCCCTTGCTCTGCCTTGCACACAGTACCAGATGAAATTGTTATTATTTTAAAATCTTTTCCAGAGAGAATAGGAGGAGATGTTGTGATTGTCACAAGGGTTAGCCAACCTGCATTGTGCACAGTCTCTTTGGATAAAAACATGAAGAACATAGAAAGGCTTGTGTGCATATGAAAAGGTGGGGTGGGGTGGGGGCTTGTAAGGGCTAGTCCTGCCCCCTGTGCTGCTGATGTGTGCATAACCACCAGTGGGGCAGACAGCATTGTAAAGGGCTCTACTATTTATTTTTGATTCATTCCCCTTCCCCTTCCCACAATGGTTCAAGCTCAGGAGAAATCAAAGGTACGTTCACAGAAATCTCTCCTATGTGTTGAAATAGCAAGTTAGGAAGCTGCATGGTTAGCCTCACTACCTGCCTAGGGATAAGGGAGATATTTTATTCCAAATAAAGAGCAAAATACTTGGGTCATCCTCGTGGGCCTTCCATAGGCATCCAATTGGCCACTGTGAGAACAGGATGCTAGAGGAGATGGGTTACTTGCCCATCTTACATGATCCAGCAGGGTTTTCTTACATACTGTTCTCAGATTTCTTTATTTTACAGTCAAGTAGCATATGCATTTTATGAAATAAATAAATCTCCTGTCCAAACTTCTGTTTACTTTGTCTTTTTAATGGATCATTGCATATTAGGCTCCTTGCAGCATCAAAAACTAGAATTGACAGACAATGATGAAATGCATTCTAGCACTATCTAAAGATTGTCAAAAGTGGTTGTGTGCAATGCCTTCTTGGTAGTTGCACCTGGTCCTGTTGAATGCCCTTCCCTCAGATGTCAAAGAGAGAAACAATCATACGACTTTTCATAGACATAGGAAGGCTGCTGCCTGTTCCGGGGGAGCTTTTTGTGTTTGATGTTTTGTTGAGTCCCTTTATATTTTGTTGGAAGTTGCTCAGAGTTGCTGGGGCAACCCAGTCAGATGGGCGGAGCAGAAGAAAGAGATGATGATGTGTTGTGGGGCCCTTATGTTTCTGTACACTTTCCAGGTTGGTTGATTAGAGAATAAATTTACATTCCTTGCTAAATTATCAGAACACAACACACAACATCTGTTGATAACCAGATTCCATTACAGAATACTGCTACTCCCTTCTGATGTTTAAGGTCCTGGTCCTCCAATAATTAGGGAGAGTGGAAAGCTCCAGCAGCAGCAGAAGGAATATAATTTGGGTACTACTTCCTAAATTAGTAAAGAATTAAAGCAGGGGTGTCGAACTCAAATTCATCAGGGGCCGCATCAGCAGTTTGGTCACCCTCAAAGGGCCGGTGGAATCTGTAGGACTATGTGTCCACTCTTTATTATCATAAATTATTGTCACTGCATTCAATTATTACTGTTTTTTGTAATAATGTAAGTAATAAATAGCTCTGAAAGCAGAAACATAGTCAGAATAATGGCAAGTAGATATTCAAATGTACAATTATTGTACAATTTATTGAAAAATGATTTTTGGTAACAGACATCAAAGCAGGGGGGAGGAGACGGTAAAACAGAAGGGGGAAAGATCACCTACAAACAGAAGGGGGAAAGATCGGAGCGTAGCTGTCAGCCAGCATACTAAACCTCCGGAGAGGGAGAGGCGCAGGGAGAGAGAGGAGGAGAGGGAGTCTGAAACACGCACACTTTGACCAAACTCTTAAAACCACGGCCCAAGCCTGAGATTTGCACACACACCCCTCCCTCCCCCCATGCTAACGCTTTTTAAAGGGCTCTTGCAGTCCTTCCTGTCCTCCTTCTGAGAAGCCCCCCCCCTGCTCCTTTTTGAGTACAGCAATCTACATTTGTTCAATTGTGGTTGTGTGTTCGCTTATTCCCTGGTTGGTGGCGGTCCTGGACATACCTTGCTTACTTCAACTAAGACTCACTAAGCTCAGAGTAAACATGCATTAGGATCCATCTCAATTCTTGCCATCAGAAGCATTTTCCCCTTCCCTTGGCCTTTTGATTGCAAGGAAGGTGGACGTGAAAGGTTTCGGAAGTGAGACGGGAGGGGGGGAGGCTAGCTAATTTTGTCTTTCTGGAAAAAGAGGAACATTAGAACTGAGAGGAATTGGGAAAAGCCGCTCGACTACTGGGAGCAGAGACTCTGTCAGACAGCGAGAAGCCATTGTGATGTAACAATTGCAAGAGTGAAAGTGCTACTTTTGTTTCCGCTTGGATTACTTTGTTCTTTCTGGACTGTTATTTTCAACTGGAAAGAAAGGGCAACATTCTTTCTTCTAAATCACTCAAAGAGGGAAAGACAGACAAGGGACTGTGTTGTGTTTTATTTTCATCCCCTTCTCCCAGGGGCGGCGGGGAGGTCCTGCTTCGGCGGAGATGGGGGCTCTCTCTCTCTCTCTCCAAGCGCGGCAGGCGCACGGAAACTAGAGTGACAGCAGGGGTGTGGGGAGAGAGAGCGCTCGGCGCCGGGGTGCACGGAGAGGGACACCGCAGCAACACAAATGGTGCGGTGTGGTGGTGGGGACACGACTGGAGCCAGCAGGATGGGAGAGCCGCTTCCCTCCTCAGCCAAACCCGCCTTACGGAGCGGAGCGGGCTTCTGGTCGAGCGGGATGCCGGCGCCCACCGAGCGGCCAGCCGCGTCCCTTTCTGCACACGCGCTCTCTCCGGAGGGCGGGCGGCAGCAGCTGCGCCACAGCCGCTTCCCCTTGCACTGTCCGCGCTTCAGCGTGCGGGACCCGGGAGGCGCTTCAGCGGAGAGGGGAGGTGGTGGCGGCGGGGGGAAGGAGGAGCCGGTTTCGCCTCCTTTCCTCCCTCGTGGGGCTCCTCGGCAGCCCCGGCACAAGGCAGAACCTCGGGCTCAGGAGCCGCCGGCCGGCACTCACCGAAGGGAAAGGACCCAGTGCGCTGGCGACGCGGCTCGCGTGTCTGTCAGCTACACGGCTTGGATTTGCTTTTATTAAAAGGACATGGTCCCCGTCCGCCCCCTCTCTCACTCCCTCCGTCACCCCCCTTCTCCGCTGCAGTCTCCTCCCTTCACCACCACCCCCGTCACGCTCGCAGGCAGGCACGGGCTGGGGCTCAGTGGGTCGGACGCAGCCATGGCGGAGGGAGGCGAGGGAGAATAACTGCTCCGGCCACCGCTGCCCGCCGTGGGCTCGCCGGGCCCCAAGCGCCTCGGGTAGTGAGGCTGGCCTCCCTCAGGAGCTCTATTCAAGGCTGTTTTAAGGGAGGCGCCTTGCCTCTTCCTTGGCGCCCTCCAAATCCCCACGAGCTCGGCAGGGCGTGAGGCTGGGAGCGCGGCGCCTGACTGCCTTCCCAGCTCACGACTTCCCCTCCGCCTGGACCCTGGGCGGCTCTGACCCTTTTGCACTCTGTTGAGCTCCTCTTCTGATTTCCGGAGGAGCGGCCGCGGGCGCCTCGGCTTGCCATTGGCTGCCCAGCGCCTGACGTCGGGGCTGTGGGGAGGCGGTGGGGGCGCAGGCCGCTGGAGGATCGATCCCAAACATGCTGAACTGAAAGCCCCGGAGCAAGTGGCGGGCGCCGCTCTCGCCCTCTTGCCCACGGCTGCGCGCTCCGCCGGGTCCTGGCCATAGTGGATGCGCCGGCCCTACTTCTAGAGGGCGGGCCACATGACAAGGTCTGGCGGGCCGGATTTGGCCCGCGGGCCTTGGGTTTGACACCCGTGAATTAAAGGGAATGTTTCTCCTAGTTACTTGGGACTGCAGCTGATCACCATTTAGGGGCATGACAGTGAAATGGTTCCTGTACCTCTGTCGCTATACCTATTTTATCTTTTTTCATGGTATGAAAGAGACGCAGTATGTATTGAAGCAATGTGTAACTATATTGCTTCATATTCTAATGCTGCTATAGAGTAATGCTCAAACATCTTTTATACTAGTGGGCATATGGCAGAAGCCCAAAGTGGATAGACTGAAAAGCATTGGAGAAGTCCTAAAGAGAGCTGTGTCTAGACAAGGCAGAGCGCACATGTATATAAAACGCAATATTATATTTGTATTTACATATTTCTATGTGGTGATTTTACTCCAGCAACATTTGAAAAAGCATGTTGCATGCCTTGGAAATTCATGACTTTTTTTAAAAAAAAGTTGGCAGCTCCATGGAAGGAGTAATTATGGCCTCCCTTTTGGAAAGCTAGTCATTACAGTGGCACTTGCTTTTGTTTTGGAGCAATAAAAATTGAAATTAGCTTAAGACAGCAAGGCATCGTTGAGAGTGTCATGCTAATCAGACTTTTAAATTACTACTTCACGGCCCTTCTATTGTGGATGCTAAGCATAAAAGTAGCAAAGAAGGGGCATTCCAGATGTCTAGAAATGTTTGAACAACCTTAAAGGAAAAGAACTGAAAATCAAAAGAAGGGCAGAGAGCTGAGAGCAATGATGGTCAGTCAGCATGTACTGTGCAAGTTGCATGTTAAATAATTGGCGACTGAACCAGGAGGTTGCTGCTACCGTCATGTGTTTTGGGATTTGAGAGGAGTGGTTGGCAGGAGGAAGACAAAGATATAAATCTACCCCAAGCTTTCTGTTTGGCTAATTTTCCATTGTGCACCACTGTATAGGATCTACTTTAGGAACAAAAGTACTGTGCTCACATGCAGCATTAAGAGGCTTAGCAATGGCCGGGATTAATCCTTGTATTGAATGCCATAGAATAGGATCCAATTACAGGTTCTGTTGTATCAGGAGTGGGTCTGCCTTGCTGCCTGCGATTACAGCACAGTAATTAAAACAAGTAAAAAAGGGCAACTTCTTTGGACAAAATATAGCTAAATGTATGAATGAAGTTAGTACAAGGGAAAATAGAGACTAGAATTCTGCATTAAGTACATACTTTGAGACTAATGAAACACTGGTCACATTGGGTTTGCTTAATCTACATAAATAAGGGTAGGTAGAAGATTGAATGATTATTCCATTATTTCCAGGACAGGGTAACTTGTAGTGGCATTTCAGAAGATGAGCCTTGTTGCATCTTTAAGCCACGTGAATACTGTTTGCCACAGGGACATTAGTAGTATGTGGTGTGTGTGTATTTAAACTACTAATTTAGTTTCATTCATTCTATCACATGGTGCTGAATATTGTTCAACATGTCCCACCTTCTCCAGTGGTGAGAAGTGCTTGGGGAAGGTCTTCTTTGGGCTTTGTTTCCTTTGGAAGAGAGATAATAAGAAATGCTTTAAGGCAGCCAACAGTGTTCTTAAAGGTGGTGGTGGAAGACTAGATTTGGGAACGCTAGCCAAAGCAGTTCCTAGGATCAGGTGTTATATTAACAAGTCACATGGACAGTCATGGTGGCCTATGACAGTACTTCAGCTGAAGCTAGAATTCCTTTAGAAGGGCCTCCTGGATCAGGCCAGGGGCCCCATCTAGCCTGGCGTCATGTTCTTACAGTGGCCAACCAGATGTTTATGGGAAGCCCACAAACAGGACCTGTAAGCCTTAACCGAATAACCTTTAAGTCTGCAGACTAGCTCAGTTTGGTAACACCGATGTAGACCTAGTGAAAAAAAGAAGTGCTGGTACCATTTTTTCTTTTGAGTTGGATTTGTTTGGAATGTTTTCCTATCTCTTTGTGTTCTTGATAAAAAAACATACTGGCCATCAAATACTCTAGACCAGTATGATTCTGATTCAAATCCACCTCTGTGCTTAACCAGTTTTCTGAAATGCTAACTGACTTTAAGGAAAACACATACAGGGATATTTGAAAGAACCCAACCATGAGAGTGATGGAAGGAGTATAAAACCTTACAATAGGTAGGGCATACCTTCGGGAAGAACCCCTTTTCTTATACAGTAGTGACTCCTGTAATCAGTGCTTTTCTTCTAGGAAGAAAGGTGCCAGTACTGTGTACCCTTGAGTAGCCCCAGAAAAAAAACATTGCCCGTAATAGATAAGATAAACTGCATGCTATAAAGGAAATGGTGGAGGTTGTTTAAAGCTATAAGCACAAGCCAAATAAAATTTGTCAGAATGTAGAAGGCCTTAAAAAAGTAGGCAAACCTTAGGTTAATGGACCCATCTACTGTTGGGATAGACCCACATAAGCTAAAGGATTTGATGACTGTGGCTTAGTTTAAGCTATAGTGGAATTTTGGGGGAAGGAGGGGGGATGATCAGATTTTTGGGGGGTACTTCTACTTCAATGCACAATTTAATTGGTTACTTAACAGGTGTTCCTTTACTCTTAATGCTCCATATACCAAATGACAAAGCAACTACAGTTAGTTTAGTATTTTTATTTTGGTTTGATTTTCTCCTGCAACAATGAAAGGAAACAAATTAAGTGTAATAGCACGTGAGCATCTCCAAATTGTTTAGAAAAGAGCTGTGTGTGCTGCAATGCAAGAGCTAAACAGTGTTGAATTAATTTTTAAATTCCCGCCCCCAATATTAGTACGTACACAAAATGAACTTTGCAGTAATGAATACCGAAAGCTGATGCAGCTGGGAATGTGATTTTCTTACATAAGCTTTATATGTTGTGCCTTTAACTATTGTCTCTTCTCTAAGTAGTAATGAGTTATTTATCCTGGTACTTGTCTGCAGTAGCTTGCATGTTTTAATCTGCATTTGCTGAGACTCTGCCAAATTGCCTTTTCTTTCCTGTGCCAGTCTATCCTCTTTTTATGAGGACAATCCCTCATCCTCACCAATTTATTAAAGATTGTAATGGGTAGAGGGAGAAGCTACTCTGGACCATGTGCAGCAATATAAAACAATATATTTATGCTTATTTTAATAATACACAAATGTGTAGATATGACACTGAAATGGCAGCTCAGAAAAAGTTTTCTTTGGTTTGCTAATCTGGGGCTTTAAAAGCCAAGTGCATGAAGAGATGACTTCAGACAAACTGCTTCAGATTAACTTAATCTGATTTTATTCAGTTTTCTTCAATCTGTAGTCAGGAAGCAGAAGGATGAAAATGGTGGAGGGAAATTTTGTAGTTTGGGATGGGGAGCATCCATTTCCATTCAAGTGTAAAACCTTAGCGAATTTTGAAATAGTATATTATAATGTCATACGTTTTAAAATGCAAAAAATATATATTATTAAGTAGTTAACTAGGTATAATCAAGATTCCTGCAGATCAACAACTAGCTTTAAAATTGAACCTCCATGTGACATGGCCATTCCATTATGTGATTGCTTTATAAATTGAAATTAATGCAAGGTGGTGATGGGTGAAATCTGACATCTAAATTCAGAATGTTTTTGAAGAATTATTTGGAGAGAAAATATCAGGCTCTTCCTGAGAATGCTGCAATGACCCAGCCCAGGAACTCCTCTACCATTGCCAGGAGTGACATTCCTTCTCCAGCCTCTGCCCTCTCCTCATCCAGCTGATCATAGGTGTGATTCCCTCAATATTCTTTAAGTGGTGTTTTATGATGCACTGGGAACACTTTAAAGAAGCACATATGATTTGATAGTACATGCAGTTCACAATTTTTTGTATGTGTTTTACTGGTGTGCAAGAGTGTGCAGGATCAATAAAACACTGTTCAAATAAGAATATTAATGAAATTGTACTTACTAGCATGCCAATGTTGTTTCTTTTGTATTCTGCTCTATCTGTGAGCATGTGGTAACTCAGAGGAGAACAGAAATCTGTGCCAACCCGCTCATGTTCCAGTTTTTGGAATTAATTTTAGAAATTCTCCAGGATTCAGGAGAATTGGGAGAGCAAAAGATGCAGTCATTGCCTTCTCCACCTGCTGCTGCTACACCAGCTATGATTGGACCCACCTCACCTCACATTGGCCATTGGAAGCAGAGGAAAGCTGCCGTCACCATCCCCACTTCTTCAAACATCCATTTTTAATTAAGGGTCATTCTTACTGATTTTAGTACTGTATAAGCTATTCTGGGAGCCTTTTTGGCTGAAGACCAGAGCAAGACTACTTCAAAATAATAGTCTTCCTCAATATGGTGCTCTCCAGACTGGGAAAAGTTAGTCTGGGCTATATTTCTTAGAAATTGTTTGGAAAACGATGAAAGGTTGTTTTTACAGACTAATTTGACCATTCAAAATATGAGAACCACAGTTTCCAGGTTGATTTCTCAGTTGGAAGCCCTGAATACAAGCTGATGTCTTGAACTAGTGCTTCTCATTTATATGACTGTATAGGAGCTTAGGAGAAATTGAAACAAACTTACCTAAAAAAATCAATGTACTGAAGTACTATTTGATGTACTTGAATAGTAAAGAAAAAGGGAAAAAAAGGACAGAAACAAAAATAGACTAATTCATTGAATGCCAGAAGAGCAAGTTATGAATTTTGTTAGTGACTTAGCAAGTTATGAATTTTGTTAGTGACTTGCATTGATAGAAGATGGACAGCCCAATGTCAGTTATCTCAAGCCATTAGAAAAGACCCCTAGCTTTATGTCTTAAAGACTCTCAAAGTGAAACCATCAAGGACTGTGAAGAAAGAAATCTAGTCTGACAGGAACAGTCTACATCATCTAATAGTGGCATATGAGTCTGGAAGGCACATTGTCTTGCAACCAATATTAAAGCATGAACTTCTGCCTGTATTTGTACCATTGATAGAAATGAACAGTGATGTCCAAGACAGAGAAGGTGCCACTTTTACACCCACTTAAAGCTGACATTGATTGTCCAAGAATTGTGGAACATGTCACTGATTTCATTCTTCTAGTAATTGATGGGCAGGCAATGGTGATTGCATTGAGTAAGACATCAGAAGCAAACACATTTAGGGATTTTGTCAATATTTTTGTTCAACAGTTGAACAAGGACTCAGTGTCCAAGCAAGCTGATACTTTGTTCGACAGCTTCTGAGAAAAACAAAACAAAAAACAAATTAAGGTTTGCACTAGTCAAAAACATGCAGACCTCCATGCCAGCACGATCAGTTATTGAGAACAAGAATGCCCCTCTGCCACAGAACTGGAAACTATTTGGTAATGCCTGAATGTATAGCAGATCTGACTTTCTCTGTATCCTTTTATGAGAACCTCACTGTTGTCATTTTTAAGGATTCAAAGTTGAAAGAATGTGGTGCTGAATAATCTATCTATAAACATAGCACAACTAAAGCTGTCACAGGTAGAAGCTGATACCATTGTAATTTCAGCTTTTTTTTCTTTCTTCTGATGGCCTTCCAAAAAAGAAAGAGGAAAGAATTGGAAAGTATAACTAAGTGACCTGCATTGTGTTTGGCATGTTAAATTAAGAACTTAGACTTTTATCTTGAGGTGTTTTTTTTTAAAAAAAATTCTTAGATCAGCAGTTAGTACAGAAAGCACACAAGCAACCTGCAGAGCTTTTCTTCCCATTTGGTACTGGGTCACTTTAGGACAAGCCTGCAAGATATGTTGATGAATTTGTCATGTGGTTGTGTACAGGGTAAGTTATATTTCATCCTGTAGGTTTAGAACTTATTTAATGGTTAAAATTTGTGTTGTATGTAATTGAAAGTCACCTTTTTGCTGCTTGTTTTGGTGTAGCACTATTTGGTAACATTAAGAAACCAGAAACACTGCCCCTTCCACCTCACAAAGCCTTCTTGCTTCATCATATGAGGTGCCTTATGGGGAGAGTGTTCGCCTTGCGGAAATTTGATTACTATAGCCAATGAGCTGAGGCTGGAAAGAAGGGAAAGAGGTCTCACTCCTGTTTTTAAAAATTTGGCCGTATTCTTGAGGTTTGCTTAAGTGTAGTGTATGTGGAGGCAAAACAGGATGTGCCAACTGGCCGTGTAATTGCAAGCAAGTACAGCTCATATATAAACATGTGTTTTTGTGGTGCTATCTGTTTCTTCCTTTTAACCAGATAAAAAATGTGAACTCAAATTGCAGGTTACACTGAAACTTGTAGAAATAAAAGTAGTAAAGAATATTATCCAACTTATTATTTTAACCTGTGTAACATTTTAATTTACAAGTCATCTGGAATAACTAAATATGTTTTGTGTTTCTCCAATGCCAAATGTCTTATGAACAGCTAGCCTCAAGTAGAGAGCACTGACTATAAGTCTACTTCCAATCCTTTTCTCTTTCTTTTTTGGAAGGCCACCAGAAGAAAAAAAATATGTATATCTCAAGCTGAAACTACTCTGGGACTGAATAAAAGTATTTTCAAAAAATTGATTCCGATCAATGTGCCCAAAATTCACATCAGCAGGAAAATGCAGCTTTTCACCTCATGCTTTTCATAGTAAGAAGAGGTGATTTGTTTTAATTGGTTTAGTGAAACTTTCATTACATACTACATTTTGCAAGGGAAGAAAACATGCAAGGTCAGCTGGTTATGTAGATATTTCTCATAATATACCGTAAAAAAAATCTATAAGGAAAGCACTTGGCTTCACAATTTAGTCAGTCTGTCACCTTTCAAGGGAGAAAAAGTGAAAACTGCATAGTTAGCTTATTCAGATACAAAATGCTCAGTAGGTTTCCCCTCAAAGTCAAACTGTAATCTGTACCTATACAAGCATTAACACAAAATAAAGATTAAAGCAATATTACTTTGATAATGGCAGGCTTGAAAAGTTCATTTCACTCCAAATGCTTGGTGGTAAAGTTAAACAGTCTTTCTAATTTTGATTTTAAAATCCTATTCCTCTTGATGCATGAGTTAACAAATGTTTTAATGTTTATAAACCACCCAGTGAAACCCATTCTACAGCTCTATATTGGCTCCTCACCACAGATCATTTGGAATTGTAGCTATGATTTTTTAAAATTTGATGCTATGCACCAGGCAGCAAAATGTCTTGAGTTCGCACTGTGGAAAAAGTGAAGTGTGCACAATTCAAAACATGAGTACTATCAGTTTTTATACTGGATACTTTAGGGTAGATCCATGCAGTCATACTTTTCTTTCATTCTATTCTATCCTGTTGTGATAGAAAAAGAAGTATGTCCCTGTCTTGTGAAAAAAGGAGTAGCATGAAACTTTTCAGTAGCTATGGATCACCCTGAGGTTTTGCTTCTGGATATAATTATGATTTTTTCTTGTGCTTGGTTTTCATATTATCTCTCAGCCTAGGACAGGCATCCCCAAACTGCGGCCCTCCAGATGTTTTGGACCACAACCCCCATGATCCCTAGCTAACAGGACCAGTGGTTGGGGAAGATGGGAATTGTAGTCCAAAACATCTGGAGGGCCGATGGTGGTGGCTAAACGTACAAGTTTAAAGTTTCTTTAACAATTACCCATTCAAGTTTAGGGATACACTATAATGTTAGGGATAATAGAAGACATTAATAATGTTCTATTCGGACATCATATGACTATGTGTAAGCGGTGGATTAATTTGTCTTAACCTCCATTTGTTCATTATAAAGACTGAAAGAACCTCCATCCATACAGCTGTACAGAGCTGGTTATCCTAGCATACTCGAGAAGAGTTGTACTGAATGCATAATGGAGAACAAGCACATACTATCCTGGTCCACACACATACACAGACACCCTCCACAAGCCACAATAGACATATATGAAGCCATAACAAAGGTTTGCATGAATATATTTTAACTAGTTCTTTGAGACCTGTTGGGGCATTTTTCTGTGCATTCTGTTTGAATACATATGCTTTGTTAAAAAGAACAGAACATTTCTTCTAGAAATTAGAGCAGGCTATTTTCTTTTGATCATCTCTTTGGTGTTTTAATGTAGTCTACCAGGATTGATGTTTGCTTTGCAAAGTATTTTCCGTTATTCTTCCTTTGATTCATCTGAAGTATGTAGCCACCTGTTCGGAAATCTGTGATGGAGCACAGCATAAAAATCAAATGATTTGATATGATTGCCTTTTTGATCTGAAATGAGTGGTGTTTAAGTCGTTGCTACCTTGGTAGATTGCATTCATATTTATTTGACAAGGTTTTATATGTATATTTCTAAATGGCCTTTTGTATTGTTTGGACATAGAATTCACTGCTTTATTTTGCGGTGGTTCTTCGTTTTGAATGTTACTGAAGGCCTTATGATGGAGTGTTTGAAGCTCTGTGGTCTGATTTGGGACAGATTTCTTTGACTCCACAGGTCCTATTTTGATAGGACTGTGGGGAATAAACAATTGTGCACATGACTAGAAGGATTATTTTTCTATATTTAGATGGATTTTGCTGGAAATTTAGTAGGCTATATCCAACAAATTTGTCTTGTTGGGTCTGCCTGTGCAATGGGATTTCTTCTTTCTTTGCATGTTCCCTGCACTCCCCCAAATGTGTTCTGTATTTCTTACCAATGTTTCAGAACAGATTTTGGGATGGTAGAGCAAAGGGAGAGGAAGTCCTGTTGTGCAGGCATGTATTCTGGAACTGCAATGGATGGATGGTGGAAGGGTACTTCCCAAGCTTTTGGTTACAGTGTTGAATGATAGCTGCTATGCATACCCAACAGTACAGCATGGGATGGCTCCAGATTTAAATAGCAGCCACCATGTAAACATGGCATATAAATTGGTAAACTAACTATGATTTAACATGGAGACACTTTAGGATCCATGCATTATTTCTCTGGAGTTCAGGTCCCGAATAAGTTGTCAACAGTGGTCACCACTGACTTGTGTATGGTCATTTTCTTCCTCTTCTGCAATTGTGTCACCCATATAAGTTCTTCCTTCCCATTAAAACCAGTGGGAGAGACAAGCTTCTATGAGAAAAGGGCATTGTGGCCCTTTGGTAAATACTGGGAGGAAGCTTATGCTCATTCTTATTATTTACCTTGATCTCTGCAAGGATAAATAATGACATGTTGGACACATTTCAAGTAGTTGTAAATAATTGCGTCAATTTGGACAGCTTTCAAGCTTAACTTTTCAGGTAACCATAGCAGCAAAAGGGAATGTTTCTAGCTCTCTGGGTCTTATCAGGAGAGAAGTGGAATCAAACTTTACTCTGGATAAAGGATTCTTCTTTAAAGTGAAAAATTAAAACTGAAATACTTATGTTTGTTTCTTCTTTTAGACAAAAGGTATTTTCCACATTTTTGGTGGAATTTTTAAAAGGAAGGGAATGATTCTAAAGCAAAGATAAAACATGAAGCTTAGTAGAAGAAATGGTTTGGTGTGTGTATTAAAGCTTAAACCGAGTAAAGTATTAAAGTCTAATGCAATAGTTTTAATTTCATATTATTTCCAATGTTTTTAAAATGATAAATACTTGGTTTCAGTGTACAGTGTTCTAGTTCTGAGTCTGTGAAAAAAAGAATATATCACCAAGAATTTATTATACTTGATTTCAATGTTTTGTATTAAATGCCAGTGGTAATACCTAAGTAAGACTAGTGGGAAATACTTATTGGAGAACAAACCCCAGAATGAAATTGAAATAAATTCAGATGTTCTGCTGAGCTGGTGTCTTATTATATAACATCATTCTGACACGGCATATCAGAGCAATTACTGAGCATTTCTGCAAGGCTGTGTAATGTTGCTAATCTCCAATAGATTATTAGGGCACAGAGCAGTCAGGACATTAAAAAAAACCCCTAGAGAATGAACTAATGCTTTATAAAATGGATTTTTCTGTGTGTACTGAGACTATGGCATATTCACAGAATTCTTGGGTAAGTGATCGTAGCTTGAACTGAGCTGTAGGATGGAACTCCTGGTTTTACAAACATCATTGCAACTCCTGTTAGGTGGATTCAGATTAAATAATAGGTCTGCACAGAACTGAACAATATGCAGTGGTACAATGCATGGTGTACAAATTTGCACAGTGCACAAAATAGCCACAGCTAACTTGAATGTTTAAGTCGGCATCATCAGAGAAGAGGGGAAAGGAGGATGCATATATAAAAACAAAAAGAAAGGAGACCTCAGAGTTGCATTGAGACAGTGTGACAGACAGTTTTGGTTATCTTTTAAATGGCTTCAAAATGGATTGCCCCTGAGGAAGAGTCATAAGACTTGAAATGTGTTGGGCTAATAGAGGCTGTAGAATGAATGTTGTCATCTGAGCAAAAACCCCATAAATAAATATTTTTGTGATACATTGGTCCTTGCATACTTGCTGATAGTTTGTTCACTAACCAACACCCACAAGCATTGGAGAATTTCTTACGTAAATTTCATTGTATGTATCTGATGAATAATCAATAAATGGCACAGACAGCATACTAGTCCTGCCCCCCTCCCCCAATCTTCGCAAGCTGTATTCTGTCCTCATGAAGGTTTGCAGTGGAAGAGGTTGAGCTCGCATACAGTGGGGGTGGGTGAAATTGGTGGGCACACATGGCTCTGTGTCCACTATACAGTTTGTACCTTTGCAAGTTTGGCTGAGTGCCTGAGTAGAGCTAATAATTATTGTAAAAACCATTATTGCACAGAGAGAAGGATGTGGATTGTGAAACAGCCTAGATCTGTTTCTATGCCAAATCAAGCCTTTTATTTTTAATTATAATAATTAGATCACTTATGACCTCATTGTAACATTTTCCTGGTTATCCAGATACAAGTCATATATGAGTAAGGGAAGCAGAACCATGGACAGCTCCTAATACAGCTGGAATAAAGGCCTGGAGTTGTAGGCGATGGCAAGTGTTTCTAACTGCACTGCTCTGAGGAGTGTGCATGCACACGAAAGCTCATACCAAAATAAAAACTTAGTTGGTCTTTAAGGTGCTTCTGGAAGGAATTTTTTTTTAATTTTGCTCTGAGGAAGCTATTGGTGCTTAAAGAGGCTATTATTGATTCTTCTGGCATTGTCTCTAGTGGAGGAGATGAGGGCAGGGAAGCCCTTGCTGTTCCAAAGGTTTGGAGTTTGGAGTATTCAGAATACATGGAAGGCAGAGTTGGGTTGCTTATGTGTAGTTGGCACTAGCTTCTCGGGTACTTGCCTCACAGAAGTTTCTGGCAGAGTGGCATCTTCTGGACTTTTGCTATGGGAGTCATTCTCACAGCACACCTTTTCCCTCCCTCCCTTTGTGTCGTCATATCCTTGTCTTGGGTCATGACAAATGAGCAGTAGCCAAGCATAATTCATGAAGCCTTACCCACTAAAAATACCTAGAGTATGATTCAAGTTTAATAATGCAGGAAAAGAATATGACAGCATTAAGAGGATTGCAGAGAAAACTCTGCAAACACCCAATGATGGTAAATCAATATAAGCTTCTCTAAAGGGAAAAAAAAAACCTAGCACCAAATATATTTAAAATATGGACTGCTTAATAGTTCATAACATTTTGATTTAATGATACATTTGCTGCATGTAGGCAGGAGGGGAAAATTACAGGCCAATCTGACTTGAAAACTGCTTGAATGAGCAATATTGAAGTGACCTAGTTGACCTTCTTGAAATAATTTGTATTTCTATGGTAGTCTTATTTGGTGCAGTTGTGTATCTTAATGACTGACCGATAAAGCTGTTATTGTGTCCAG
Source organism: Zootoca vivipara (assembly GCF_963506605.1). Lineage (NCBI taxonomy): Eukaryota > Metazoa > Chordata > Lepidosauria > Squamata > Lacertidae > Zootoca > Zootoca vivipara. The sequence goes on from NC_083279.1 coordinate 36,232,148, forward strand.
AGCTGATGTAGGGAATATTTGACCCTCCAGGTGTTTAACTCCCATCAGCCCCAACAAGCATGGGCAGTGGCTAGGGATGATCTGAGTTTTAGTTCAGCAACATCTGCAGGGCCTTGCAGAGGGACAAGCATCTGCTTTTTAAAAACCCTTTCTTTTTTGCAGGCACTTTTAACATCATAATGTGAAACAATAATGCATGTATTAAAATAGGTTCACTGATACTAAAGGCAGTGAAGTATTCAGGAAAGAATACAATAAAACTGTCTCTTTAGCTGTGATTTATATTTTAGTTTGTGAATATGTTTCTCTTAAGAGTTCTCTATTGCATAGAGTGCATTTTATTTATTTTCAAGTGGCCAGTCATATTGCATTGCAGTAATGCTACTATTTACTAGCTTTTATTTTGCTTCAGGTTACTTGCTTTTTGTTTTATAGGTCTTGTCTAATAGCTTGACATTTGTATCAAATTGAATTATTGTACCTCTAAATTAATAGTTTTAGCTCCTTACATTGAGATTGTTTGGAATGTAGCTTGGTGTTTGTTGAATGTAGCATAGCTTTGTAAAACACTCTGATAGGCCCACAAATAAAATTTCACACAGTGAAGTTAATTTATAATGGCCATTAATTGGAGTGATCCATTTGAAGAATGCTGTCTTGAATGTTTTTTGGAGGCAGTCTACTTTCCCCCCAATAGCTGATGATAAAGAGAGATCTCTAGAGTTCTGTTTACCGTCCACAAAACACTGCCAATCCACTGTTTCTATTCTCTAGGTTTTATTAATATGGAGTGGATGAAATATAATTTGAAAGAGAGAATGTAAATTCCTAGTTAAAGGTAAAGGGACCCCTGAACATTAGGTCCAGTCGTGACCGACTCTGGGGTTGCGGCGCTCATCGCTTTATTGGCCAAGGGAGCTGGTGTACAGCTTCCAGGTCATGTGGCCAGCATGACTAAGCTGCTTCTGGTGAATCAGAGCAGCACACAGAAACGCCATTTTGATTTAATGATCAAGGTAGTGTTTGATTTAATGATCAAGGTAGTATTTAATGATAAAGGTAGCGCTCTACGTGGATCTACCTTTGAAGGTAACTCAGAAACTGCAATTAATCCAGAATGCGGCAGCTAGATTAGTGACTGGGAGTGGCCTCTGGGACCACATAACACCAGTCCTGAGAGATCTACACTGGCTTCCAGTACGTTTCCAAGCACAATTCAAAGTGTTGGTACTGACCTTTAAAGCCCTAAACGGCCTCGGTGCTGTATACCTGAAGGAGCATCTCCACCCCCATCATTCAGCCCGGACACTGAGATCCAGCACCAAGGGCCTTCTGGCAGTTCCCTTATTGCGAGAAGTGAGGTTACAGAGGGCCTTCTCAGTAGTGGCACCCGCCCTGTGGAACGCCCTCCCTCTTTTAGAAGACAACTGAAGGCGGTCCTCTTTAGGGAAGTTTTTAATGTTTGATGCTGTACTGTTTTTAATATTCGGTTGAAAGCCGCCCAGAGTGGCTGGGGAAACCCAGCCAGATGGGCGGCGTATAAATAATAAATTATTATTATTATTATTACTATTATTATTATTATTATTACCTTCCCTCTGGAGCAGTACCTATTTATCCTGCTCTCTTAATCCTAATCTGTTGAAAACAACAGATGACAACACAAAATATTTTATAAAACAAAAATAAACCCATAATGTCCCTCTCACAAACACATTTTGAAGTCCATAGAATGTTAAATCAGCTAAAGGAAATGATCAATTCAATGTAGCTATGACCTGTTCTTCACTCAAGTCTGTATGTGGTATCTATCCCATCTGTGCTGTATATTATGTGCACAGATGTAGGAAAATCACCCAGAAAATATCCCTGGATTCAGATGAAGTAGTTTCCTGATTGTGTTTTAAAACTGAATAATAAAAAGTTCTAGACTATTATTAATGTTTTTACTATCTTCAGAACGAACACGACAAAATCAAAACTAGCATTGAATAAATAACTCATTCCACACAAGATAAAAACCCTTCAAAGCATGAGATATGTATTCCCCAAATGGAGCGTCTGTAATGGTTCTGAAGGATGCTAACTCTCAAACTTGTGCCCATAGAAAGATATTTCTTAATTTGGGGGCAGCTCCCTGCCCTTGCCAACCTAGCAGTTCAAAAGCACGTCAAGTGTAAGTAGATAAATAGGTACCGCTCCGACGGAAGGTAAACGGCGTTTCCGTGCGCTGCTCTGGTTCGCCAGAAGTGGCTTAGTAATGCTGGCCACATAACCCCGGAAGCTGTCTGCGGACAAACGCCGGCTCCCTCGGCCAGTAAAGCAAGATGAGCGCAGCAACCCCAGAGTCATATGCAACTGGACCTAATGGTCAGGGGTCCCTTTACGCTTTACCTTTACTCAGAATCAACATTTCTGAGATTTCAGAATAAGCCCTGTTAAGGGGACCCACTTCCATAACCCTGGAGGCAATTTTATCCAATGGTGTTTCCTTCATGCAAGTGTGTGTGTGTTCGTGTATTCATACTTGCAAATATTTGGAGGTTGCCATAGGACATGACTGAGTATAACAAATCCTAATATTGAACAAATCACAAGTTGGCCAATGTAACATCTCTTCAAAAACATGTTGTAGCCAGCTGTAACATGAAGCAAAGTCTATTAGCATTGTTTACAAACCTGTTTTTATAATGAATGGTGGAGGCTAAAGGTCTAAACAGAACGGCTAAGGAAAACAATAAAACAAATAAACAATTATTTCATTATGAAGTCAAAGTTCAACATACCAAATTTATAGCTCTAATTTAGACATTACTTTGCCTTTAATGCTCTCCCATCTGCTGGTAAAAGATGAGATATAAAATATACCCAACCTCCTGCCACCAAAAAAAAATCCATCTCTACCATGTATTAAAGAAGGTGTTTTATTATTATTGCCAAAATTGCTAAGAGTTTCTGTTGATTTTTTTCTTACATTGTTGTATTTGTTTTATTACTTTTAATTCCTACTTTGCATATTTGTTAAAAGAGCTGCCAGGGGAGATTCTGTAAAATCAAAAAGCCAGATATCCATGTTTGTTTGTTTGTTTTATTAAAATATTTATATTTAAGAATACCAAACAAAAATGATTTCTTAAATGTAATGGTTACTACCTGCTGCGTATACTTTACAAGCTAAGTTTAGATGAAAGTGTTTAGGGAAAAGCATACACTACAGTTTCTGATTGCATTGTTGTAAAACAATGTAAACTTGCTCATGGATATAAATCAGGTCCTTTAAAATGTATAGCAAAAAAATTATTCTGCAAAACATTCTTTTCATTGTACTCATGTTACTACTTTCAACTGTAGTTTCTTGTTAAAAAAAATGTAACTACATGCAATGGACCCTTTAAAAAAATCCCATGAGCAGAACTGTAAACAGTACTGTTAAAATGAATTGCAATCCAGAAGCTCTTGCTAACAAAACATCATTCAGACCCAAAAACATATTTCATTACCAAATTCACTGTGACTTCAAAAGCATCACATGAATATATATTCCCACAGGGTTCATTTAATCGTAATCCAGATGGAGTTCAGAACTTTTATAAAAAATGATAATTGCATAAATCTTTTTTGCCCTTCTGTTTATGGTAACAACCAATTCACATGTCCATGCCAAGAGGGCTGGCCTGCCTTTTTCATTGCCTAGATTACACAATGCATGCAACAAATGTGTCAATTTTGGCTTTGACTTCTCCTTTAAAAAGAAATTCCAGGAACTTTGATTCCCATATATATCAACACACGATGAGAAGACGCACAGCATCATGCATCAGTATTCATGAATCGGTTGTTACAAGCATATACAATTGTGTATCAGTATGACATGACACGGGTGGTGCTGTGGGTTAAACCACAGAGCCTAGGGCTTGCCAATCAGAAGGTCGTCGGTTCGAATCCCCACAACGGGATGAGCTCCCGTTGTTCGGTCCCAGCTCCTGCCAACCTAGCAGTTCGAAAGCACATCAAAGTGCAAGTAGATAAATAGGGACCGCTACAGCAGGAAGGTAAACGGCGTTTCCGTGTGCTGCTCTGGTTCGCCAAAAGCGGCTTAGTCATGCTGGCCACATGACCCAGAAGCTGCCAATAACGCGAGATGAGTGCCACAGAAGCGGCCAATAACGCGAGATGAGTGCCACAACCCCATTCGGTCAGGACTGGACCTAATGGTCAGGTTAGAATCCCTGTGACGGGGTGAGCTCCCGTTGCTTGGTCCCAGCTCCTGCCAACCTAGCAGTTCGAAAGCACGTCAAAATGCAAGTAGATAAATAGGAACCGCTACAGCGGGAAGGTAAACGGCGTTTCCGTGCGCTGCTCTGGTTTGCCAGAAGCGGCTTTGTCATGCTGGCCACATGACCTGGAAGCTATACGCCGGCTCCCTCGGCCAATAATGCGAGATGAACGCGCAACCCCAGAGTCAGGGGTCCCTTTACCTATATATATATATATATATATATATATATATATATGAACGAGATTTAATATCCTGATACTTTAGCAGATTTAATGGGTACAGCATTAAGTTAAAATGTAGAACTATAGCATTTGAAGGCAATATTTTAAACAGCTATATTAGAGTTTGATTCTGTTTTGATATACCAATTTGGCATCATAATACCAGGAGTATACAAGCTACAAGGCCCACAAGTTAAATATATTACACAGTAATACCCTTTCATTGATTATTCCAGGTCATCTCAACTCTCCACCCCACTCTGCCTCTATCTCATGCCTACGCTTCTGCTTTGAATGCAAAACTTCAAGTGATGATCTTATTAAATTTTTAATCTTGGTGGTTTGTACTTTACTTTCATTATCTTCATCATCCCAACTTTATTTATGGGGAAATAAAAATGGCATGGCCTATATACCTCTTGGATTCAAACTCCCCACATAAATCTCAGTTACACTTCTGTTATTAAGAATAAATCATCCAAGGGCTCACTTCAAGCATAAGCTTTCTTATAGCAATATCTATGCCCTTCACAAATGCTCAGATGAGCACTTTACCGATCTCAAAATGACAACTTGTTAATGTCACCTGAATCTTTATTGCTGCACCCAAGTACCCATTTTGTTCAAGTTCAAACTGCAGACTGAGCAGGGAAAAAATCATTTAAGTATCTATCTATTCCAAATTTCTCTTAAAGGATTTGTTAACTAAGCCCACCTGATAGAGTAAGGTGTAAAAAAATCGTGCACAGTTTTTGTTCAACATGAAAATTATCAAGCTCATTGTGGATTATTGCTGTATATCAAAGAAAGTGCTGCTACTCAGAAAAAGTGATCTGGAATAAAATCCGAAGAAGCCAATTCCATCTGTGAGTTCCTCAGCTGAGACAGGGCATGTCATCTCTTCATCCAGGTGATTGACCTTTAATCTATATATATAAAGTCCAAGTTGTCCCTGCGTCCAAGCTGTCCCGTGTGTCCCTGGGTCACTGCGCATGTGCCCCAGGGATACAGGGATTGGACAGCAGAGACAACCGCCGCTCCGCCAACCGCCAACCCCTCTGCCTACCGTTTCCCTGCCTGGGCAGTAGCGGCAACCTGAGGTGAAGGTGGAAGATGGGTCAATGTGGCGGCAGCCTCCAGCAGCAGCGCCGCCCCCGCCTTCCTTAGAGACCCGCGAGCAAGCGAGGGAGGAGGAGCAGGAAGCAGTGGCTGAGGAGGCGCCAGCCCGGACAAGCCCCATGCGGAGGAGTCGGCACGGAGGGGGCAGCTGCGGCTGCTGAGTTAGGCTGAGAACCCAGGACACTCTCATGCGGCGCCGGAGGCTGTGCTAGCGGGCCGCTCCCAGCGCCGGCCTCCACGGGCGCCTAGAGGATCCCCACCCCCGCCGCCACCCCGGCTTCGACCCCGTGACAGCCATGTGTGGCCCCGGAGCCACCTTCCTCACCAGCCTCCGTTGTTCTGGTGAAGGAAGGAGGAGGCGGCGGCGGTAACAGCAGCAGCGGGAGCAGCCCGGCCCGAGCGTCTCTCACCATCCCTGGCCTCTGCCCGTCCTGAGCTCCTCACCCTCAGGGGGCCGGGTTCTCTCAACGCGCGCTCTCTCTCTCTCTCAACTCTCTCACACACACAACGCGCTCAACGCGCGTGCTCACTCTCAGCTCTCTCTCTCTCTCAGCTCTCTCTCTCTCTCTCTCACTCACACACCGCTCTCAACGCGCGCGCTCTCTCTCTCAGCGCTCTCTCTCTCATAGAGGCGGGGAGCCGCCGTCGTTCCCCTCGCTCTCCAGGAGGGCATGCGGCAGAGCCAATGGTCCCAGGAGCCGCATTCAGTGTCTTCTCCACCCCCTACATGCTGCTGATTGCTTGAGGTGGTTTAGATGCAGTGGGGCAATTTCGGAGATCTCAGCCTGTCGAGTCGTTCTGGTGCTTTTAAGATCGAGGGCTGAGATCTGACAAAGTCAGGCTCAAAATAGACCCACTGGCATCAATGGAACGAGGCAGGCCTGCAGATTTCAACAATCCTATATAATAATAGATGCTCTAGCGCCCGTTATTGAACGGGCTGAAATACACTAGTTGTATATAATAAGGTAATTGTCCACATTTTATAACTTTCAGGGCTGTGTTTCAGAGCTGGAGTATACCTGTAAAATGAGTATATCTTAAATTATGTATTGGCTGGGTGGTTCTTTCTCAAGGAATATGTATCAGCTTATTCCCACATGGTGTCAAAAGATGTTGTCTTTCCCTATTCCTATGACATCCATTAGTAACTGTGTGCTCTGAACTGAAAGCTTTATCTCATAATCTTCTTGTGCCATTTCAAATCTCCGACGAACATTTCTTCACACAAGGTCCTTTGCACATGTACGGAACTTAGCTTTTTAGGGGAAGACTTGTAAGGTAGTCTTGCCCATGACATCTTAGGTTGGAATATGCAAAAATAAAAATGGGGGGAGGGGGGTTTATACTGAACGTTTGTTATGGTAAATGTTCAATGAAAGCAGTCTAAATTCAGTTTGATCACGATTCCAAATAGAGCCTCACCTGAACTGCATCATTCTGCACTTCTGTCCCTCCTTTCCTTTGACAGAAAACATACTTTCCCAAAGGAAGAAAAACTCTGACCTCAGTGAAGATGATGGCAGGCAATAGAACACCCACCCATATTGCTCTGGCACACTGCTGGCATGGTTATGTAGGCTGATCTGCCATAGGTGTTAAAGGATAAACTCTCTCCCAAAGTGTTAGGCTAGATGTAATTGCATTACTTCACTCCATGTTTTTTTATTTACATTTCTGCATTTTTCTTTTTTTCAAGAAGTCATTGGGGAACCTTTGATTATACATCCATAGGTGTGATGTGTGTCCATGCAGTAGCTCATGAAGTGGTGATTCTTCCTCTCCTCTCTGCAGTCCCACCCCCAGTGCACCCCCAAAATCTGCTGTAGAGCGTTGGGGACCAGATTTTCAGGCACTACAGGGGGGAGAAACTGGAAAATGTCCATTGTGCAAGAGGATGTCGCTTGGAGTTTTTATGCTCAGTATAAAAGGGGTGTATGGCTGGTACAAGGTATTCTCAACACTTTTCCCACTACGATTCTATAACAGTGTCTTCTCTTAAAATGAAATCACATGTCTTCTCTTATAGTGAAATTAAATAACTGCTGTGTTTCCATATCTATAGCTGTCAAAATAATATATAGGCCTCCTTAAGGAAATGGTACATAGACAGTTTCTGAGGAAGAAATGCAAGCTCTCAAATCTTACCACTTCAGCTGTGTTTCAGCTCAATTGTGTACAAGGGGACAATGTTCTCCATACCATAATATCGTCCCAAGATGTATAACAAATGGTCTTACAACAAAATGTTGCAGTGTATCCAGCGTATCTGTTCAGGGTTCCATTTCTCGCTCAAGAATATTCCATTCAGTTCCCCCTTCCTCCTCCATCAACCAATGTTATGCTTTTTCTTTTCCTAATGTCACACAACATCATTGGACAGGACAGGTTTTAATGTCTATTTTTTTTATTTAAAAAAATTCCCTTTTTTTCACTAGCCCCATTTCGGCTCTAATGTTGGCATTCACCACCTGAGTTACTCATCATCATCGTAATCATCATTTTATTATTTATACTCCACCCATCCGGTGGGTTTCCCCAGCCACTCTGGGAGACTTGCAGCATATATAAAAACATAGAGGAACTTATGGTTTAGGCAGGGTCTTCTGAAGTTGTGGTCCACAGACCACCAGCGGTCTGTGAGCTTCATTCAGGTACTCTGTGGCATTGGATGTAGAGTCAATATCCATAATGATTTTTAATTGTATTTGAGTCTATGGAATTCGAATTGTAATCCAGTAAAATACAGTATATAATAAATAAAAGAATAAACATACAGAATCTTATACAGAATGTTACAATTGCTACTGCAGACAGAAAAAAAATCATTTAAGTGGTCTGTGGGGAGCATATGTTTGGGTCCACTTGCATAGGGCTCCCTCTGGGCTTGGTTCTATGTTTGAAGGAGATGGGGTGGGGAAGTTGCCACTTTTTAAACTGCTCTGCTACTGTGCAGTTTCCCACTGGGAACCATGAAACATTTGGCCAGCCCATGTGCCTTTTCATATTTCTTTCTTTCCAAGGCAGTGATGAGAGATGGAAAAAGAGTTCTGCCAGCCATGTGATCTGTCTTTTGTGTCTTCTCAATTATACCCTTAGGAAACCCAAACTATTTTTAAAGCTTTTTTTTTAAACACACACACACACACACACACACACAGAGAGAGAGAGAGAGAGAGAGAGAGAGAGAGAGAAATTTGCCACAATTTGAAAGCTCCTGTCCTACATTTGGGAGAGAAAAATACATTGTAAGGATGAAAAGCTTGAAAGCCTTGTTTTCTTAGATGAGTTTTGATTTAAAACACTTGTAAGGAATCATGTATCAAATTGCTTCCAAATCATTGTGAAGCTTCCTCCATTTGGCCATCTGGCTTCTACACTTGCTGCAATGGACTAATTAATAATTTTAGTAAATGTGGAGGTGTTGATCACTCAGAGCAATATTTTCTGGTCTTTCTCCAAACAAATGACAGGGTTCTGGAGAGTTCTCCCACTCCTTGTTCCTGTAACAACTGAGGATAAGTGGGTATGTGTATTGCAGAATCTTTTAGGGGAAGGGGTTTCTTGTTGGCATCCACCTGTCTTGTGAGGTTGATGAGCCACATCTGCCCCTCAGGGTAAGAAGGAGTAAGAGGAAGGAAATGGTAGTGATTCATTTTTCCTGTCTCAGCACTTCCTTGTACAATTCATAATGGAATGGATGCATCGTGTTCCATGAAAGAAAAAGTAAATACTTACTACATGTTTATTAATTCAACCCCTTTGTATGATCCAAAATCATAAAACTGACTGACAAATAATAACTGGGCATATCAGTAACAAACAAAAGTGGGTGTTGTAAGCCCTTGAGACTTCTACTTTAAGCCTGGAAGGCTAAATACTCACTATCTATTATGCAATACTCTGAGGACCTTACTCCCCTGGCTGCTTTTGCATGTATTTTTCATATACACCAGTTTTTTGTGGAAAGCTATCTGGAGAGCATTCATGCACTTATATGTTTGCCAGCAGTGTGTGCTTTCCTCCTGTCCTTTAAAAATATATCTTTGTTTTCTTCTTTTTATGACACTTAAAAATTAACTTTAATATTCTTCTTAGGGTTTGCTGCAACAGGTAACTCTGTAATAACATTACCATATGTTCTGTGCAGGCTTCTTTTGTGAGCACGTGAGGATTAGTAATATGGTGAACATGAGCAATATGCTGTTGGGGATCATGGATGAGCAAGCAACATTTAATTTCAGTGGGTCTGGGCATTCTGTCAACTTTGAATAATCCTTGTGATTTACAGCAGATGTTCCAGACATTGGACTCTTTTCCCCATAAAATAAAAAAAAAAGTTGTGTACTGTATAGGGGAGTGGAGAGCCTGGTGGGGTTTTTTGTTTTTTGTTTGCAGCTAGATTCCATTGTGGCTCTGAAAGTAATTAGAGGTATAGTGTAAACCTCAATGTGACACGGAGTCATAACACTCCTAAATTATTGAGATATTTGTTTCTCATTAAAATATTTTGATGGAAAAGGTAAAGACATTTTCAGGACTTTTCTTATACCAATTTTTTTAAAACCAGCTCTTTAAAGCAGTGTTAAGAAATAGGCCATGATAATTAAGCCAGAGCCAAACCAGCAGGACTTTGGTGGAGTAAATGGTTTGTTGGTTACACTGTGAGTCATAGCTGTCTTTGCCTCAAAATAGGAAGGAATTACACTAGACTGCAGTGTTTGAAAAATAATAATCACACAATTAGTAGTGGATAGCCAGTTTAAAAAGATTTGACAGTGTGTCCTGTTGAGTAATTGGGAAATAAAGTGGATTTTTTATTAAGATTTTCCCATAATGCAGTAAAATTACAACTACAGAAATCACAAATTGAGCAAGTAAAATATGGAGTCCAAGTAATTCTTGGCCTCTACCACCCACAGAGGACAGCTCTCACCTGGGATCTTTCCTTTCGCCTTCCAGCCTCTCACCCTCGGAGACAGGAAAAGAAAGTGCCTTGTTTGCAGTGGGAGCAGGGCATGCATACACTATTTCTATGAAACATGAAGTCATTGTTGACGCGCTGCAAGCTTTTAGGGGGTGAATGCACTGCCATAAAGTGGATGTTACTTCTTACCTCTGGGCAAAATTCTGAACCTTCCTGAGTTAACATGTTTGAGGAATGTTGTGATGGTTTGACAATCATCCTCTGTAATGAGGTGTTTCCATCATTGTTCCAAAAATATTGCATACATGTTGATAATTATTCTATGTGAGCGGACTGAAATAAATATTTTAAACTTGTCAGATTAGTAAAATAACATGGAACAGTTGCTACCATACTTGCTTACTTTAAGAATATCTTCTGCAAATTTTAATCTAACAGAAGCAACAAATTTTAGTAAAAATGTTGTCTCAGGTAAAAACAGTTCTGAGCACATGCACACACACACACTATGGGATATTGCCTGAAGAAGGCTAAGTGACTGAAGCTGAAAACTGTCAGTACCGTAAAGGAAAAAAATAATATTCAGATTGCTCATTGCTTTGAAAAGATGAGTTGCTCTGCATTAATTCATTCTCGCTGTCATTTGTATCAAGTTTCATTTGCTGTTTCATTTGCTGTGAATGCACTCTTTTAATATCAAAAGTGCCTTTGCATTCACTTGAAACACTTCCTTTCCTGGCAGTATTAGCTGATAGAATGAGGCTCTTTGGACAATATAAAAATGCAAGATTAATTCCTGAGTTAATGTGTGTGAGTGTGTGTGTATGAGAGAGGGATGGATGGATAATGTGTCTATGTACGCATCATGGAGTGAATAGGAGAGAGAGAAAGTCCTTAATGGGTGAGTGAGTTAGCATGTTCCTTAGCTTTGTGGACCCAACTGCCGTGAGCCCTGTAAAATCAGTGGGGAAGTAGGAGATAGAAGCAGCAAAAATGACATTACAACATATTTGAATTGAAATGACCACAACTTTATTGATTACAGATAACAGTAGGCTTTGGAATCGCAATTGGATAAGTATCCTGAACCAAACAGCCCGACTCTTGGTTGATTCTTCAAAAGGGTCTGTCCTGGGTTAAAGATCCCCTCAAAATGAAAGTCAATGAAGGTGATCCTTCCCCCCACTTAAGGCTGCCAACTGTGAAGTTCTATCTGCCCCATCTGCCCCTTTCTGGACCTTCAGACAGACCCTTGTACTGAGATTTTGACTTGTATAAAGGGTGAGGCTCCCTCTCAACCCCCTGGAGTGGACTAGGCCAATGCCTTTTTCACCAAAAGTTGTGATAGTTGCTATGAGGAAGGCAAACGGGCCTAATTTGTTTGCAAGGAGCTTGCTCCCTGATTCCAGCAGGCAACCACTTAACTCCACAGCAAGGTCACATACACACTTTGCCCAGTTACTTTCAGAACAGGGCCAAACGTGCCCAGTGGGTGGGAGGGATGATCAATGGGTGACTATTTTTAGTGGGCTATCTGATTGCCCCTCATAGCCGTCCAAGGCCAAAAGAAGTCGGCCTGCCATGTAAGGCCAACTTTCCCCTCTCTTCCAGCTCACAATCCTGATCTGCGTTGGCACATCACTGTTTTTTTGAAAAATGATGAGAGGGATCTCCCTAATATTATCTAGTTTGGTCCAGAGAGTGACATTTATGGTATATACATAATACCCAAGATACCAAAGATGACAGACCGTTGCCATTAATTGGGCATGTTAATGTGTATCGGAACATGCCTATTAATAATAAATGTTAAATAACCTTACTTTTCTGCAGTAGTGCTGCATTTCACCTTTAAACAGGACCCTCAAAAATCTAGTGGTTGGTTCCCATTTATGAGGTAGTAATTTATAATACCCTGTTTCCCCTTTTTTAATACATAGTCATAAAGTAAGCCATGGCAGGGTTTTTAAGGATTTGAGAAATATAAGACATACCCCGAAAATAAGCCATACTTCCACGCCGCGGAAACCAACCCCCACAGGCACCTCCACTCACAGAGTCACTCCATGCGGCCGGCACTGCAGGAGCGCGATCAGCTGTGAAGCGGCGCTCCAAGAGCGTCCCTACTGCTTCCGTGCTTGCCGCCACCGCTGGGCTCACTGCTTCTTCCTTGCCTGGCCCAGCCAAGGAGCTTGGAGCGCCCTGCAGCAGCGGGCGGAGCGCCTGAGCCAGCGGCCTCCGCCTGGCCTGGTCAAAGACGCCTGCCGCCCCGCCACCCGGAACCAGTGGCTGCTGCAGCACCGAGCACTCAAGAGAGCCCAGCGGCGCCCTGAGCCATAAATACCATACCGGCAATAAAAAAATAAGACACCCCACCGAAACTAAGCCACCCTGTGTTTTTTTGAGGAAAAAAAGTTATAAGACGGTGTCTTAAAAAAGGGGAAACACGGTATGAACTGAGTGTACCCGCCTGGAATGCTTGTCCACTGTGAATAATGATTTGATTTGAAGACTCTGTAAGATGGTTATCTGCCCAGAGTGTCACAACATTCTCCCACCCACCCCCCCACATTAAGGATTTGTAGCGTTGTAGACTGTGTTGGTGCTGGGTTATTTTTGCACCCTAGGCAAGCCTAACTACTTGCACTGCCTCCCCCTTGCCCCCCTTTCAATTTTGAAAAACAGGTGTGTTGTAGAAAAAATGAAAAACACAAAACTTGTGTCCTGGTGAACAAATAAAGGGACAGACATGAAGGCTGGAGTTGAGCTAGGCCGCTTTTATTCAGTGAACATAACAAGATAAGCAGAGTGGGGTAGCTATAAAGGGGGAACTAACTTGAACTACAACTGTAGTTGTGACGTCCCTGCCTGCTGGTGACATCCCAGGAAAGATATTCAACAAGTGCAAAGTTTACTAGCATTGGAGCTATTCTTGGTGATGAAAACTGCATCAGTTGAATTTTGCCTGTCATACTTCCGGATGGGTAGTATAACAAAGATATGCAGCTTATACGTGGTTATAAAGTCATGAGAAATGCACACACTAACCCTAAACTAACATTTAGTAGGTAGTTATGTGATTGTGTTGCTAATCTCTGAAGCTGCTTTCCGTGTTAACTACTCAAGATCTGACCACTGTCACACCTAGCAGAAAAATATACTTGACTACTCCAAGGCCATTTATACGTGGCCTTTATGGACCTAAAATATGCCTTTGATTCCACCCCAAGTTCCAAATTATGGTAAAAGTTGTATTTGGTGATGGAGGACAAAATGCTCCTATACATTATATCAAGCATAGGCAAACTCAGTCCTCCAGATGTTTTGGGACTACAACTCCCATCACCCCTAGCTAACAGGACCAGTGGGCAGGGATGATGGGAGTTGTAGTCCCAAAACATCTGGAGGACTGAGTTTGCCTATGCCTGCCTTATATAGTGATAGTAACAAGCAGGTAAGATATGGTCCACTGTGACAACCCTCTAACAAAATCATGATGTCAAGAGGTGTCAGACAGGATTTTTGCTCCCCTATTGTATAATCTTTTAAAAAATGACTTAGAGGAATTCCTAATGGCCCTGACAGACACTGCCCCATACTGGGGTTAATATAATATTTTTTTGTACTGAGCATTTTGGGTCTGTGGACCACAATAAAGTGTTTTTTTGTGTTTGTGTGTTGTGTTGCACATACTGAATCATTACCATTCTTCATGCCCCTCCACTTGCACCTATTTATTGCTCTCTAAGTTTCACATCTTGATGTACTGCTAGAGTGTGATGGAAAAACCTTGGGAACTGGCTTTTTAATGTATTGTCAATAAACCGGTCCTTAACTGTCCCAAGCAGTGCCAGTCCACCAAAGATAAATGCTATGCCTTTTTGATGGCACATCTGTCTGTTGAACAGAAGCTTTCAATCTGTAATTTCTTTTAAATTATATTTCTACTTCAATGACATTCTTCTTGTTGATGTTCCCAAACCCATATTTCCCCCAGACATTCAGTTGTCAGAATTATAAAACTGATGTCAAGGCTGATGCTGTTACTGGTCTATGGGCAGCCTGTTCTATCAGCACAAGCAGCAAATAACAGTTCCAAATAAAAACCAAGTCCCAGGTGGTAACTTTTCTTCTTAAAATGGGTGGTGTTCATATCATGTGAAGAAGACACAAGGGACTCCTTGGCTGCTCAGTTCAGTTCACAAAAGCCTTGGTTCAGGACTGTACTGTACAAATCCTAACACAGAATCACATCACTACCAATCTTGGAAGATATAAATTCATTTTCAGATTCTCCTATTGATTCTCCTATCTCATAAGAATATAATAAGAAGTCTGTTGGATGAGGCCAAAGGCACATCTACTACTACAGCATCCTGTGTTCATTTTGCCCAGTCAGAGGTCTATGGGAACCCCAGAAGTAAGACATGAATGCTGTAAAACTCTCCCCACTTGTGATTTTGAGCAACTGGTATTCAGATACATACTCTTCCTGTGCATGAAGTTGCATGTAAGATAGGCAACGTTTTAACATCTTACACTATGTTGGCAGTGTACCAATTAAAGTTGTTTTTGCATCAGAATTATATCCTAGTGTGGGCTCAAAATATAGTATATTGCTTTAAGTGAACAGATATTCTGGTCTGAAGGTGGTGGGGAGCAGGGAGCAGAGAGAGATTCTTACAGAAGGGAGCTTCAAAGCTACCTGCTCTTTATAGCATACGCCATGCAGGAGAGATGACAGAATGCATATTATGATTTATTGATGTAATAGGAGACTGTAAAAAGAATAAGGCATAGCAGACAGACTGGCTCAAGGGAACTCACATAAAACTGACTGTCATAACCATAACAGGATGATTTTTAGGTTAGATTTGCGAGATGCTGTATAGTTTTTGGCTCGATTTAAGAGAAATACCAGGCCTGATAAGTACTGTAGCACTGGGGGGAATACTGTTGCATCACCCAAGAAGAACAGTGTGGGTTAGCTTGCTTTGGGGAAAATTCAGGTAAGCATCCCAACTACCTTTTATCATTATGTATTTATTTTATTTATTATTATTTATGAAATTTATATACTGCCCTTCATCCAAAGGTCATAGGGCAGTTTACAATATAGAAACACAAAAATGCATACCATAATAACAAACAAAACAATACCACCCCACCGCTGCAAAGCCCCACCCTCAGAGTTGTTTTAGGGCATTTTGGTGGGTGGGGTTGCCCCCAAATTGTGGTGGAAAGTTTTCAGAGTAAAATCTGCAAAGTGGCCTTTTTCAGAGTGGGGAGGTTGGGGGGGGGGAATCTTGGAATTCTCAGGAAAAAAATAACTGAGAAATTTCAGCTCTGCTAAACTTTTGGCTCTTACCTCCATCTGCTGCCTCATCTGCCTCTTTATAACCTGCCTCCTTCCTCTGTTCTCAAGGGCCTGCATTACTTAATGTGGTTCAAGGTATGTAAATGTAAAGGGGCCCCTGACCATCAGGTCCAATCGTGTCTGACTCTGGGGTTGCGGCGCTCATCTCGCTCTATAGGCCGAGGGAGCCGGCGTTTGTCCGCAGACAGCTTCCGGGTCATGTGGCCAGCATGACAAAGCTGCTTCTGGCGAACCAGAGCAGCGCACAGAAACACCATTTACCTTCCCGCCGGAGCGGTCCCTATTTATCTACTTGCACTTTGATGTGCTTTCGAACTGCTAAGTGGGCAGGAGCTGGGACCGAGCAACGGGAGCTCACCCCATTGCAGGGATTCAAACCGCCGACCTTCTGATCAGCAAGCCCTAGACTCTGTGGTTTAACCCACAGCGCCACCTGGGTCCCTTCCGCCACCTGGGTCATATAATCATATAATCATCCTGATTTGCATAGAATCATATAATATAACCATATAATCCTGATTTGGGTCATATAATCATCCTGATTTGCATAGAAAATGGACCTTTTAGCAATATTATATGTAGCCGCTATGAAACATGAAATTTGACCCTCATTCTGTTATCTAACAGCTGACTAGTAGTTCCATGTGATTCCTGTAAACTCAGTTAAAGCTTTCCTCTGCTACATATGTAGAGGCTCTCAGCTCAGGCAGCACAACAGGGATGGGAAACATTTTTCAGACATAGGGTCATATCTCCTTATGGGCAACCTCCCAAGAGCTGCATGCCAGTGGTGCACAGCGTCAGAGGCAAAAATGGGTAGAACAACTGAGGTGACTCTAACCTTTGTACAGTAGACTACCATAGCTGCCAAGTTATCCCTTTTTATAAGGGATTTTCCCTTATGCTGAATAGGCTTCCTCGCGAGAAAAGGGAAAACTTGGCAGCTATGTAGACTACATTTCAGCCCAAAGTCAGATGTTTCTACACATACACAAACACATACATGCATTTCTCAATCAAGATAAGCAAAAGGCATTACTACAGTTCAAGTACACATTCCAGTCAGGCAAAAGTAGTAAAGCAGGCCAATGAAAAGTGTGGTCTGGGAAGAATGGGTGAAACTTGGGGATGGGCATAAGCCCCAGGGGCCAGACAGAGAGGCATGGAGGTCCACAGTTTGCTTCTGGACCTGAATTTCCCCACTTCTGCAGTACAGAATTACCGGTATTTTTGGCAATTTGGTCTGTGCTGAGATCCAGGTTTGGGATTGAGCTTCTTGTATTTAGATATACTGTACTGGTTTGCTTTGAAAATTGCTGTATTTTTCTACTGCAAGATAAAGAAGATAGTCAGTGATTAAATAGAGGTTTGTGACTGACACATAGATGGGATAGCACTGTGATGGAAAAAATGGAGGAGAGAAGAATGAAGAGCAGTGCCAATGTTCTGCAGAAAAGGACAGAATACCTAGTTTGTATCTCAGGCCAACTTGAGAGCTACAGTTATATGCCATTGTTTGTTCCTCTCACTGTAGCTGTTGAATCTGGCAAGTAAACATAGTGTTTGTCATGTCAAGCCTTGTTGGAAGACATTTATTTTAGCCTGTGAACTGTATAACTGCCTGGCAGTAACACAACACTTACATGATGGGAAATATCATAGCATCTGTGATTCTGAATCTTATTTTATCAGTGTTCGAAAATAAGATGCCACTATTTATCTTTGGTGATGTGCTTCAAAGTCATGTCCTTAAAAGTTTCTTTCTTGAATATAAATCCCTTTCATTGCAAGGCTTGCCTAGCAGCAGAAGACCAAAATGGCAAGACAATGTTGCCCATTTGAAGAGTTTAGCTGCTGCAAATCATCTTTTAGTAACCAAACAAACCCCTGTGTTGCAAAAAGTAGGTCAACAATATCAAAGGCAACACGATGACCATAAACCGTATACAATATGAAAATCTTTATGGAATTCCTCAAAACATCAAAAGTAATAAACTGAAATCTTTGAAAATATCTTAAGGTCTTTCAACTCAACCTCCTTGTTATTAGCACCACCTGGAGACGGCTTTATATATATTTCAAATAATGTTGTTAGTAGCAGTGACTACATAATTATATGAGCACTGCTCCATAGCATTTGTCATACACATCTAATAGAAAAGAAGATTGGGTATGTACTCTTTGATATAACAGTTTATATTTCAGTTTATATTCTTTGTTATTGTAAGTTGTTATGTATGTACAGGTCATCTTTTTAAAATCTATTTTCAGTTTAATGAAGCAATTCTTTATCCTTCCACTGGGCTGATGAAGAGTTCTACGAAACAGTTGGCATTATCCGGAATCACTGTTCAGAGTTGGACATCATATTTGCTGATTGTAAAAAGCTTCACAGCTTGTTTGCCATTGGATAAAGTTTGGCATTGCACCTCGTTTAAAGACTTTCAGAGACCTTAAGATATTTTCAAAGATTTCAGTTTATTACTTTTGATGTTTTGAGGAATTCCATAAAGATTTTCATATTGTATATGGTTTATGGTCATCATGTTGCCTTTGATATTGCAAATCATCTTTTGGCAGCAGGACCCAAAGGTTTGCAGCTTCTGTGTATTACCGGTAGTAGTTGAGGGGAGTTTGGAGTGGGAAGGGGAATGTCAAATGTTCCCAGTTTCATGTTTGTGTGCACGGTCTTAAAGAAAAGGCACAGTGATAAAAAATGTTCAGAATGTACGTTTAGAGGGAAAATGAATGGGAGGAGGAGGAAGGAGAAACTAATCACAATTAACCATTTCTGATCACATGGTGATTGATTTTCCCAATCATATAGTAGTTTACTTTGAAAATCCCTTCTTGAAATCCAGGCTACTCACTCCCTTTTATCACTCCAGTGTCAAGCCAGATATTTTTGGTTTTTTTAAGGTGGGAATTTTAGAAATAAACTTTTAAAAATTACTGCTACCCTTCTGTTCTGTTAAATTATTTTTGAATTATTTTTAATTATGAAGGGATTCCATAGGATTTTATATGTGTTAGTGGTCTTCAGTGCTAGGGTAAAAAGATAGGGCATAAATATTTTAAATCAATATATAAACAGTAGGATAATAAGGTTTTGTCATCAGGATGTAATGAATCCCTTGTTAAGACATAAACGTTGAAAGGAATTAATAATGTATTTGTCCATAAAATCAATGGCAGCATTTTCACACAGTGACTACATTCCCTGTGCTTGGCAGAAGATGTAAATCTCACAAATTGTAGTATTTTGTATTTGTTCCCTCAAGATTTAAATAGCTGACCATCTATTTTAACATCTTAATTAGATCTTTGTATTATAGTTTATTAAATATACTTGCATGTAAAAGGCAAAAATGAGCACATGAGTAATACCCACTGGTGTTGTGTGTATGTATGCTGAGTTCAGTGGGCCTTACTCCTAGGTAGGTGTTTATTAGAATGTAGTCTTAGTGCTGCAGTTAAGCATATGCATGGACAACAATAGATTTCTGGTTTAAGATGACTTTTCAAAAGTGTTGAAGTTTCCACCCCGCTATTTAATGAGTTTTATTGCCCAGAAATGATTTTAATCAGGAAATGGAGCAACAACTGACAGAGGAGGACACTGTTTGGCTTTTTGTAGGGTTCACCAGAAGACCATTAATTAAATGGCCATTGAGAAGAAAGGCGCTTTTACAATCATTTTTGGGCAATGTCCATATAATGATTACAATATTTTCAGTTAGAACTAACAAAACAACAACAGAGCTGGAAGGGAATAATTGTTTTTACCTGGTTCTGGCTGCCTTGGTTTCCAATTCCATGGGAGTTCGAGGCTCACAGGGCAAAGAGGCAAAGGCAGGACCTCGGACAGCTCGTGTTGAGGATGTTATCTCAGTAGGGAGTTGGAACAACTCTGGCCACGCCCCCCTAAAAAAGCTCAACAACTATGATCACTTCCAGGTTTTTTTAAATACTGGGAGTAGATCACAGTCTCTTGGGAGTTGGACGTGCCTGGCTGAGATCAGTGGTCTTTATTTTTCAAACCCCTTAATAGCAAAAAAAGAGAAAATGGCTAGGACCAGACCTTTCAGCATTTGTTGTGGTTATGGCTGTGCACTTGTCCCTTTCACTTTGCAGCAATATGTTCAAGGTTGCCAGCTTTTTCAGGGCAAGTTCCTTATGCAGGAAAGAGACATATAAATATACACTGCCTGTGTTTGGGGGTTTTTTTAATTAAAAAAGTCAGCTGAATGACCAGGAAGCATAGGGGCACAGCAGCAAGACTCGGCAGTAGCAGTGCTAATGCATTTTAAAAACCCAATTGGCTCTGTGAAGTTTTCTTGAAAGAATCTTTTAAAGTGGCAAATGACTCTGAATAGGGTGAGGTTCAGGCTGCTTCCCTGGGTGGGGGCATGGGTCCTCCAAGTCAAAAGAGAGACCACCACCATTGCCTGATTCAGATGATCCATCCCTTGCAGGGCTGCTATCTCCCCAGCTTCACAGAAGTAAAGTTTTGCAAAATAAGCACAGGGCTCTTTAATCACCCTTTCTACCACTCACATTTGTTTTACAACTGAGAAACAATGATGTTGTTTTCAATAGTAGTAGTAATAATAGTAATAATACAGAACCCAAATAAAGGGGTATGGGGACATAGGAGAGAATATCGACTTCTTACTTTCCCATGAGACATATTAGACCTGTAGGTTGTGATACAGACAAAATGAAGCACTTTCAAGTACTATCATTTCAATAGGAAAATGTTAAAGAACGAACTCTCCACCCACTTAATGGAATATAAGAATTTAATGTTATCTGGACTGTATCCACATGTGTCTTGAAATTTAGCATAGGATCATCAGGAATTTTGTAAAAAGGTTTAGGGACTAAAGTAGTGTTGTCAAAAGAGTGGACAGAATTGGAGGGAGGAATAGCTATTCTGCTTTTTTAAAAATAAAAAAACGCTATTACTGGGGAGATCTATGCAGAACATCAAATGTGGCATATATCTAGGATGAGTCATGGATTAAATTATCTGCTGACACTGAAAGAAACAAAAATGGAAAGTAATTGGGCCACTTAACATGCTGTACTAAAAGACTTTATTGCAAGACAGAAAATGGATATAAACACAGGTTCGTTTATTTGTTTTGGAGGGCCAGAAAAAGGTCAGTTGCCTTTGATATCAATGAAAATTATGCTCTCATTTCTTTAAAGATATATTTGAATCTTTTAAAGTGACTTTTATTTACTTTCCAGTATAGCTATTTCCCCAGTTAACTCATTTTGAATGCTGCGTGTCTGGAATTTAGTTCACTTCCTTTGGAAGATATTTGTCACATAATTTAGCATAACAACATAAATACTATAAAACCCATTATCTTGTAGGAGGAAATGTATCAGCATATATGACCTGCAACAATCCTGAATGAGATATTTTTGCATTAGACCTTCAAACATAACCCTGTGTGAAGTCTACAAAGAATGTGTAATGGAAAATTAATTAATTACAATGAATTCAGTGGGATGAATGTGACTTTTTTTCTTTAGGCTATGTCCCCAAGTATGTGAAATTTAAGACATGTGAAAGCAGGTCATAGGAGAAACAATATTATTTTTACTTGCTAATGCATTGCAATGGAGTCTGTTATTCAATAGCATGCAGCTTTGTACTCTTCTGGTGTAACTTCCAAGATGGTAAGGTGCATTATTGAATTGTACCAATAATACCTCGGTTTAAGTACGCCTCGGTTTGAGTATTTTCAGTTTAAGTACTCCGCGGACCCGTCTGAAACAGATTAATCCACTTTCCTTTCCTTTCAATGGGAAAGGTCGCTTCAGGTTAAGTACGCTTCAGTTTAAGTACTCCGCGCACCGTCTGGAACGGATTAATCCACTTTCCGTTACTTTCAATGGGAAAGTTCGCTTCAGGTTAAGTACGCTTCAGGTTAAGTACAGACTTCCGGAACCAATTGTGTTTGTAAACCGAGGTACCACTGTATTTCATAGCAAGTAGCTTTAGGGATGCCACCCCAAAACATGTTTATTTCCTGTATTATTGCAAACCACAAGTGACTCTGGTTGTTGATAGATTAATAAACAACAACAGCAGCCGCAGCCTATAATAGCCTTCTACATGATTATCTCAAGGCAATGTACAGTTAAAACAGCAAAAAACAGCAAAAAAGTTAAAAACACAGAAAAATGCACTTTCCAATTCAAATGAAAACAATGCAAAATAGATACTCATGGCAAAGTCCCATGTATCCAGCTGGGGAAGACTCCTGGAGCAAAAACATCTTCATTTGTTTCAGGGAGTTTAGAGTGGACACCTGCCATATATCAACAGGAATGCTATTCCACAGAACAGGGGCAGCCACAGTGAAAGCCCTGCTCTGAGTTATTTGAGTTGAATCCTTCACTGCTTTTCATCCTATGCAACAGACTTCTACTTGCACAATGGAATTTCCCCCTCATCACCTCTCTCCTGTAGTCCCGCCCATGCACCATCCACTTCTGCACCAGAGAGTTTGGGGAACCTTTGGAGCAGTTTTGGGGGGCATAAGAGGAGAGGGAAGTCCCATTTACAAGCAGAACTCCATTTGTGCAGCATTGGATACAACCCTGTTCTATTCCATATAGGCACTGAAATTTCTGTTTTGCAGGTTTACCTCTAGGATGTGACTTTGAAAATATATTCCATGAAAAGGTTTAACACAGATAAAAAGCTAAGGGCAAAGCTCAATTTAAATATCATTTTTCTTCATCAGGAAAGATATGTAGTTAAAATATTAAGATGCACAGTATTCATAATTAGCATTTTGAATTATGCATAGAGTGCGATTGCCACGTGCATTTGATGCCTGGCTCCAATGTGTATATTTAAAACTGCGTTATAACTTGTTGTCACATAAGTTACTGCTTGCTTCAGGGTGCATATTTAGCATATCCATTCTTACTATGCTAATTTTTTTTTTACTGTAATCAATTTGCATTGTTTATCCATTTAAAAATCATTAAGCCAGCATCTGCCAGATTCTTCACTGAATTTTTGCAGATGTATGCAAAGGCATATCACTCAGCCACATCACTGAAAAGCACAATTTCTAACAAGAAATATAAATAGCACTGCAGAAGTTATTTCTTATGTTATTTTTAAAGATGAAACGTATGGATAAACCACTTTCAGCTGCATACAGGTTGGCCAACAATCAAAACATCCAAATGTGTCTTATTATGAGCTACTGGTTGAGGTTTAGTTGTGCTACAGTGTTGTTGGCAAATTTGAATACAAATAATTACCATTGAGAACATTCTCTCTCTCTCTCTCTCTCTCTCTCTCTCTCTCTCTCTCTCTCTCTCTCTCTCTCTCTGTGTGTGTGTGTGTGTGTGTGTGTGTGTGTGTGTGAGAGAGAGAGAGAGAGAGAGAGAGAGAGAGAAAGAAAGAAAGAAAGAAAGAAAGAGCCCCACTAACACATACGGCCAACAAAGGTCCGTATAGTTAAAGCTATGGTTTTCCCAGTAGTGATGTATGGAAGTGTGAGCTGGACCATAAAGAAGGCTGATCGCTGAAGAATTGATGCTTTTGAATTTTGGTGCTGGAGGAGACTCCCGAGAGTCCCATGGACTGCAAGAAGATCAAACCTATCCATTCTGAAGGAAATCAGCCCCGAGTGTTCCCTGGAAGGACAGATCGTGAAGCTGAGGCTCCAATACTTTGGCCACCTCATGAGAAGAGAAGACTCCCTGGAAAAGACCCTGATGTTGGGAAAGATTGAGGGCACAAGGAGAAGGGGACGACAGAGGACAAGATCGCTGGACAGTGTTCTTGAAGCTACAAACATGATTTTGACCAAACTGCGGGAGGCAATAGAAGAAAGGAGTGCCTGGCGTGCTATGGTCCATGGGGTCACGAAGAGTCGGACACGAATAAACGACTAAACAACAACAACACATACGGTAGTGATTAAACCATAGAAAGTATGGTGGCTAAATGGATAATAAGTACTGTATCACACTCCTTTAAAAATGGATTGATTAAAGTGAACTAGCTCATAATAAGGTACCCTAGCTTACAAATGTTACCAGATGATTTAGGTAGGTTAAATCCCAAGCAAACTGTGCATAGTTCCACAATAATTTCCTCAGACTGAGCAAGAGAATGAGCAATAAGACAGAGCATATTTAAGTAAGTGCCAAAACTTCTCTGCTCTATTGAAATAGAGCACAAATATTTTCTTTGGGTTTGAACTTGGAATTTCGTATGTTGGTAAATTTCTGACCTACTGAAAATGGGTCAGGATTTATATTCATTTTATATGCGTTGTATACAGTATTACGCTACTTTCAGCACAGTCTGTTTGGGCTTTTCTATAGCCTGACTTTCACTTTTTAGCTGTTCCTGATAATTCTCCATATGTATATTTGGTTTGGTCTGAACTTTCTAATTTATTCCTCTTGGTTAGAAATGTATACTTACCTACCTACCTACCTACCTACCTCTCATCTTGAAATGTCTTTATTTTTGTTTAAATTTTACTATAGATATTTCAGTAGTTGACTCATTAGCTTCTACATGCTTGTTGTCAAACTCTACCCCAGGCATAGGCAAACTCGGCCCTCCAGATGTTTTGGGACTACAACTCCCATCATCCCCGACCACTGGTCCTGTTAGCTAGGGATGATGGGAGTTGTAGTCCTAAAACAAGAGGAGGGCCGCTCTACCCTAACGTTGACACCATGGAGCATTTCTATCATCACTGCCAAAATGATGAGTTGTACGGATATTGATGTTCCCCAAGAAGTTGGTTTTAAAGTTTGAAATATATTTTTAAGCACTCATACAGATGCAGAGCCTGTTCTGATATGCATAAAGCAGCAGAAATGTGTCTCCCCCCATCCCAGGAGCAAACAACAATCTGAGCTTGTGGCAGTAATGCAGAAATACACACACACAAACCACATATCATTTAACGCTTGTGTCATGGTCGACACTACTGTGTGCAATATATCCAGTCTCCAGAGGAAACAGCTGTCATTTTGAGTACAGTAAGAACAGTGTTTCCAAGACATGTGCGTGACAGCAAAGAGCAAAATACTTGACCTGTGACACAACTACTAGCATCACCAATGATGCTTCAGATAGGAATATATTCAGAGTTATAGCAATGAGAATCAGTGTCAGAGCTTCAACAACATACACAGCGCATCACTGTCTATACTATAGCTCATGTTTGCTTTTCAATTTCTCTATGTATAAAATTCCCAGAAACCAAGACGTGGGCTTTCTACTATTTGCAAAGTAAACTGTGAGTCATCCTTCAAAAAAACAATATACCGTAGTTATTATGATTGACAGTTTTCATGGAACAAGTTATGTTCAAAGTACCTCATTAAAAAGGAGAATCTCTTTTATATATGAGAGGATGACAGTTTTCCATTGCATGAAATACCCAACAAAACACTATTTAAATAAGCTGGCTATTAAAACTAATACCTTACAATAAATGTTGTGTCTCATATAATGGGATACAGCAATTTCTTATTTTTATTAGGAAAAAAAACATTTCAGAGGCTTTATTCAACCCACACTCAAAGCAGCCTGGACTGTTTTACCAAAAATGTGCACAGGAGCATATCTTTTAAAGAAGAATCTTCTATAGACATGCTCATCACAGTCCAGAGATTTGCTGCAGATGTGGGAGCTCAGAAGTAAGTGTTCCTTAGATTCCTCAATTCATGTACTTTTGAGGAAGAAGATTCATGTAAGCATTTGTTTTGGATCGGCAGATCTCCTCAACTCATGAAACAATGGCAAGTATCTATACTGTCAGTAAATTATAGTAATGTGGAGGTACATAAAAAATATCAAAGGTTTGAATTGTTTTGAAGAATGAGTATTTTCCAAGGGAGGAAACATCAATTTATGTGATGCAATCACTTTTGACATGTCTAATAATAATAATAATAATAATAATAATAATAATAATATGAATAACAGAGGCCTTAGGCAGCATTTGTATATAGGCAGTATAAAGAAAAGGTAGGCTGTGGAAATAGAGATGTAGTAGCGGAAAACAGGAAAGTAGGCTAATACGTTCAGTGGTGCATGTTGAAACTAGAACTACTTTCTGCTTTACTGGAGCATTTGTTGATAAAGCACTCTAATGGAGCACAAAATCTATGCAGTGCATAATTTGGGCTAAATGATTTTGTTATGTAGCCCATAATAATGGAGCTATGATGACCTTCCATTGGAAAGCTCTTTCCAGCAATGTTTGAATAATTTCATTTACTTATTTATTTTTGTTCTAGCATGTTTTTAACATCCCCTCACTGGAGCCACTCACGTGTGTGTGTGTGTGTGTGTGTGTGTGTGTGTGTGTGTGTGTGTGCTGTTCTTCCTTTCATAAAAAATAATGAAAAAATAGCTTCCTCCTTATACACACCGCCACCGCCCACTCCCCCGCCCACTCTTGGTAAGCATGTTTCTAAGCATAGAGGAATTCCCTTAGGCCACTGACATGAATGCATAATAGTGAGAATCCTCAGACGTTTCCTACTGGAACATATTGCTGAAATGCTTTTTAAAATAATCATCAAAAGAGAAAGCTGCCACTAGAGAAATGACTGTGAAAAGTTGCTTGGTACCAATTATTATTATTTACTAAATTTATGTACCGCCCTTCATCCAAAGATCCCAGGGTGTTTTGTGACATAAAGATACAAAATGAAAATATGAATTGCAGAGTTTGTGCTGCTTTTCTGCTTGAACTGAATGACTCCTCAGAAAACTTCAGGGTGCTTTTCTGCATGCGATTTTCCTTTAAAGAGAAAGAGAGAGAGAGAGAGAGAGAGAGAGAGAGAGAGAACTGAAGTCTATTATCACTAACACTAACAGCATTGCTTACAAAAAAGCACAGAAACGCTTCAGTGGATTTTTTTTTAAAAAAATGTTTTCTCTGTTTACGAAAGTACATGCATTATCTCTTTTCTCAGGTTGTAAAGTCTTTTCCATATATCAGTTACATATGTGAGACAGTAGGTGTTGTATACAGAACAAGGTTGGGGAAGGAGAAAAGAGTTTTGTTTGCGTATGGTCACTTGCCGTAGGAGAGAATGAGAAATTACAAGATGAGCTGCAAAATTATTCCCCCGTTTCTTGAGGAGGAAACTTTAAACAAACTGTGGACACACATTTTAACCTTACACCTTATTGCTGGTCAGAAAGACTTGTACGTTCTATCAACAGGTGAGCAGGGAGTACTTAGGTAAGGTTCCCATTCCTAATTTCAGGTGCTTCTTCATCCTCCCACTGCAGACCCTTACAACAAAGCACACATAGCTCAGGTTATTGCGTACACACACCCCTTGAAAAAAATGCTATGGAGAGGATTTGGGGGCTGCGGCAGGGGAAGTGAAGAAGAGAGAGATCAGTTGTGCAAGTTGCCTTTTGGTGTGAATTTGAATATAACCCATTATATTGTTTGCACAGAATGACTAATCTATATCACCTCTCCCCTTTTTGGTGTCCCTGGGGAGTATTTTGTCTTCTGAAGAACTGATTGCTCATTGGAATGGTGATGAGAAATACGAACTGTGTTCAAGTTTCCCTGGCTTTCCCTTGGATTACTAGAAAACCTCGGGCTTTTCACAGTGAACACATGGGTTTCTACGCCTCAGGCACTGGAATTTTCCTAATTGCCCAAATGTTTTGCTCTTTTTTCCTGCTCTCTGAGTGGCCCTGCACCTGCACTCATTACAGGGGGAAATAAACTCCTGTCAGTTAAATATAGAACAAGCTATTTTAAATGCAGCCAGTCTTCACTGGTGTTGCTTGAACCTAGGAAGTGCTCCTGATTTCAGGGAAACAAGTGGGGCCAGCCAACTGAGCTGTAGGGGATGGTTTAAGTGTTGTTGTTTAGTCGTTTAGTCGTGTCCGACTCTTCGTGACCCCATGGACCATAGCACGCCAGGCACTCCTGTCTTCCACTGCCTCCCGCAGTGGAGGAATTACTGTACAACTGAACTGGATATTTAGGGTGTGTTCGCATACAAGCAGAATCCTGCTAGTCTTGTTGACAAATGTTCTTGCTGATGGAATCAAAACCTTTCATGTTTCGTCTAAGACAAGAACACCTAGTCCTTCTGCTTTAATCCTAAGAACACTTATTTGCAAACACTGAAATCAATGGGACTTTCCAACTAAGCATGTTGACAAATGCGGTATTGATCTTAAAAAAATAAAAAGGAACACAGTGCCTGCTGAAGTTAGTCAGGCTTTAGTTTTGTACACATTTCACCAGATGCTAAAAACATTTTGTAAAATTCGAGTTTTCACTGAAGGATGGATTTATTATTTATTTGAGAACTGTTGAACTGTACTATTTTTGTAACTTGTTTTGCTTTTCACTATTCTATGCCTCTCTGGTATTTTAGAATGTTAAGCAGTTTATAAATATTCCAAATGAAATGAATATTTCAAATATAATTTTTAAAAAAGCAAATTAAGCACTGTTCTACCCTCCAATCATACTTCCTAGTGTACATCCTTGATCAGTAGGTTTCATGCTTCCAAGGAATCTCCACACATCCTCCAAGGAACCACTGTGTATTGCATAGGATTTTAGTATTGCATAGGATTTTAGTAATACTGCAAGGTACCGACTTTATTCAAACAGAGGGCTAGCTAGGCTGATTTGGCCTAAGCATTGCAAAGGGAACATCTGTGGCAGGCTATCTGTGTCTCAGCTCAGATTTTCCAAAGGCTGGGCTTTAACCTGGGTTGCTTGGAAAACCAGCCTACATTCAGGATATTATTTAAATATTGCAATTTGTGGGTTTGGCTATAGCAAAACCCAGAAACCAGCAATGGTGGAGGCCTAGGTCCATGGCCTGTTCCTCCCCCTGAAAGGAGGAGGCTACCGTAGTTTCTCTCTCCTGCTTAACCTGTAATATACGCCCTGTCAACATGTTTAGTGCTCAGGGCCAGGATAAAATGTGAAAAATAGTTAATACCATAGAGATGTGATATAGGATAGCCACATGTCTTACTTTATGGAGGCCAGCACTCTTTATGGAGGCCAGTCACCTCTTGGAAGTCTGGTTTAAAGATAAAGAACCATAAGAAAGTGGAGCAGAGGCCAGGATATTGTCCATTAGCAATAAGCACATGGAAAGCTGACCAAGCAGGCACAGAGGTCACCTAGGCACAGTTGTCCCTACTATGATAGTATGTAAAATATTTCTGTTTAAATTATAGCAATTATTTCTAAATCTGCATTTGTATGAATTAGGATATGCAATTTTTGTGCGGTTGCAATTTTTTCTCCTTTTGGGCAGTGCATGATTGGCAAGTAGCTTCATCCCCCCCCCATGTAACTTTTCCACCATAACTCTTGCTCTTCAGGTGTCCTCAGGCCATATTTTCCAAGTTTCTCTGGCTTCCCTCAGACTAGAGGAAACCCTCAGGACAGGCTTTCATATTTGAAGTCTGTCTTTCTGAGTGTCGAGCAGCAAATTGCTACTTAACAGCCCAAATGTTTTATTCTTTTTGCTTTGAGTGCCCTGCAGTGCGCTAGTATAGAATATGGAAGATGATGGTGATGGTTAGGTCTGTTTCCACCTTTATAATGGCACTCTATCAGTTAAATAATATTAACTGCTTAATTACCAGTCTATTAAAATTTGCATATAAGTAAAAACTCAGTTTAGGTGCCTTGCTTGAGATGCTGAATGAGATGCTGTTTAATACACAAAAGTCACCATTCATTTCCAGAGTGCTGCCTTTGATGTTTTTCTTTTGAAGTCACGATAACAAAACTATCAAAATAAATGTGCCTTCATATATTGGCATGACCACATAAAAATTGCCCCCCATTGTAATCAACAACATGCTACTTCATTACAACTAGATTTGATTAAACCAACAGCTTAGGACTGCCATGATTTAAGGACCACCTCTTCCCATAAGAACCAACCTGGACCCTGCCATTATTATCTCAGGACTTCTCCACAAGATGTCTAGAGGGTGGCAACATGAAAGCAGGCCTTTTCTGCGGTGGTTACCTGCTTGTGGGATGCTCTCCCTGGGAAGGTTTGCCTGGTGCCTTCATTACATATATTTAACTGCCAGGTGAAAACATTCCCCTTCTCCCATGCCTTTGACTGATTAAACAATCTATGACCTTTAAAATGTGTCTGTGGGGCAGGGTGGTGTTGTTGTTGTTGTTTTATATATCATTTTTATGTTGTAAATCACCCTGTGATCTTCAGATATAAAATTTATAAATATTAATAATAATATATCTTGTGTCTCTAATGCAAAATCACAACCTAGAAATGTGTGGCAAAATAATAATGCTGCTAAGTAATATATTTAAAAGTTAGGTACATTCTTGAACAGAAAATGTGGTGATTCTTGTACTTGTTTCTCCCTTATACTGTAATGCCTTTATTATTTGAACCGACCCTCCCTTAATATTCAGCAGAAGAAATAATCAAAGTTACAAAAATAAAATAAAATCTGTGCCTCCATCTTCCTTCTTAAGGAGCACTGAATATTACCCCAAAACAACTGTTGAAAAGCTATATTCTTGATTTTAAATCATGTTGTGCTGAATGTCTAAAAGCGAAGTTTCAATAAGAACTATAGGGAAGTTGGGTTAGTCTGCCACAGTGGCACAATTGCCCTGGGCAATTGGAAAACAAGGGGCAGATTTAACTAATGACTCCGACTAATGGAATATGTGCAAGGACTTCCACTAGTACAGCAGAGCTCTCCCCCCCCCCCCCCGCCCATCATTTAACTCCATATCCCTCCAATTGGCTCGGGGCAAGGGCTAGGTGAATGCCCAGAACACTATACAGGGAGAGAAGGGATTGTTCTGTTTGACAAGCTGAAATGATTGTACTGATGGAGCAATGGCCACGGCACTCAGTTGAATTCCTCCCATGGAAACCCTCTTATATTCTGCTAAATCAGGAAATCTCTGCCATTTTCAAAGCTCTTCCCTACACAGTTGGCTGACCAAGTTGGCTGACCAAAGCTAGTTGTTTTCCATACAAATTTCTGCAGATGCTGCAGCAATCATTTGCTGTGTCATAGACATAGGGAAACAATTTTTCAGCCACTTCAAAATTAAAGTTGACTGATAAGTACCAAGAAGAACAATTAGGAAACTTATGAACAATTTGTTGAAGAATTTCCAAGGTTCTTCTAATTGTTTTTTTTTTCTTAAGAATTTATAAAGCTCCTGCACACGGTGCCTCAATGTGTCGGTGTCATGAATCTTGATGCAATTTCCTGCTGAATCTATTTAAAGGATGTATATTTCTGAGGTTGTCAAATAAATCAAATATTGTGACACTTACAAATCACTCCTAGGAAGTGTGGATACCAAAAATACCTAATCTAAATTCCCAGCTAATTAATTTCCCATATGCATTTGAGAACACAAAAGAGAAAATTAGCTTGATTTGATTTGCACCTGTAATAGGCATAAAGTTGCTTCAACAAGTTTCTACTGAAGGCCTAATGTGTGGAGAATTGCTATTCAAGGGTGCCATCTCTTATCAAGTGGAAAGTCGGTATAGATATCCTAAGTCTTTCCGCATGTGATACAATGCTGCATTGCACATCAACTGACAAATTGTATCCTGTGAACCAAACCAAGAAGGTCGTAGACTTCATCATGCAGAAGATCTGCAGCAGAATGTTGATGTTTAAGTGCTTATTTAGTTCAAATCAGCCACATCATTTCCTTAGTCTACTCATCACCTCATTAATAGCAAATTTAACATCTACTTAGACTGTAATGGAAAGGAAATTACAGCGAAGGTTTACTTATCATCTAGTGATGTAGGCTACTATATAGCTGATGCTCATTGACTCATTAGCCTTGCATTTTGTTTATTCACGAGCAATAGACAAATGTGCTTGACCTATGACTCTCCATGAACTTGGGGTAAGTGGCATTTCCACGTCACCCCAAAGGCTGCTCTGTGACGTATAAATACATGCAAATTTTGGTTGTTCAGATTGATAAATATTTTATATTTTCCATGAGACACTTGAAAGCTTAACTTGATTGCTATGTTGGATAAATATGATATTATTTAGAACACTTCACAAGACTTCTAGTCACTTAGGTGAAAACATTTCTTATAGCTGGGTAAAATATATGATGACAAGCCTGTATAATAGAGGCATAATAGATTTATAAGCCCTTGGGAAATCCTGGTGACATGTTTCAATGTTTAAATGATTTATTAGTAAATAAAATTAATGGGTAGGAAATTATTTTCCTTTTACATGTTTTGTTTGCCGAAGGCTTTCGGCTAACATGTTGGTTCAGCCTGTTTTGTGATAAAGGCTTCACTCAGTTGTAAAACATAACTTCATAGCTGTCAATCAGACACATTTGCCTTTTATTTTACAGCTGCTTTGGCTTCGTGCCCCTGATTCTTCTATGTTAAGTGATGAATGTGATTTTGTTAAGAACAGAGTAATTGGAAATATGTGACCTGCACAATCTGGGGGTTTAATCATGCAGGGAACCTCCCAAGGGTAGAGCAAGCTCCCTGCTTCAGACCTTGACCCCAACTGGTCCTCACACACTTATTTACACACAAGTAAAGAGAGCATGTGGGCAGGGATTTAGTGGAGGTTGATTTGTGGTCATAGAATTGTAGAGTTGCAGGAATTATAACTAGATCATACCTGACAAATGGCCATCCAACCTCTGCTTAAAAACTTCCAAGCAAGGAAAGTCCATCACCTCTCATTGGAATCTTCTCCACTGTCCAACAGCTCTTAATGTTAGAAAGTTATTCCTGATGTTTAGTCAGAATCTCCTTTCTTGTAACTTGAATCTGGGAGCTGGAGAAAACAAGCTTGTGTCAGCCCTTTAGATATAGACTTTTCCTTGAAAATTTTGCAAATGGACTTGTTATCATTTCTAAGATAGTTTTGTTATGAATAAAAAATGGGATGGTTCCTGGTAATATGTGTTGCACTGGTTAATCAGAATTGTAATTGCATCCAAATCTTCTCCATTACATTGTATATCATACTAATGACATTATGGTGCCCCCCCCAAAAAAAAACCCATATCCTCTCTCTGGGAATATTGATATAATACAATTAGTTGCAGTCTAGGTCTCTTGCCCTGATGAATAAAGTTTGCAATCATTTTTTTTTCATTAGCCCTTTAGATATTTGAAAATGGTTATCATATCTCCTCTCAGTCTCCTCTTCACCAGACTAAACATGCTCAATTCCCTCAACCTTTCCCCATAAGGCTTGGTTTCCAGACCCTTGATCATCTGGGTCACCCTCCTCTGAACATGTCCCAACTTGTCAATATCCTTTTTAAACTGTGATGCCCAGAACTAGACACATTACTTCAGGTGTGGTCTCACCAAGGCAGTCTATTACTTCCCTAAATCAGAAATTATACTTCTGTTGATGCAGCCTAGAATAGCATTAGCTTTTTGCTTTTTTTTTGCTGCTGCATCACACTGTCATGTTAAGCTTGTGGTCTCCTCAGACCCCTAGATCATTTTCACACTTACTACTGGCAAGCCAGGTGTCCCCCATCTTACATTGGTGTAGAGGGTTCTTCCTACCTAAGTATAGAATGTTACATTCATCTTTATTGAAATTCATTTTGTTGGTTTTGGCACAGTTCTCCAGTCTGCTAAGGTCATCTTGAATCCAATTCTGGTTTCAGTAGCATTGGACACCCCTCCCAGCTTGGTGTTGTCTGCAAATTTGATGATCACCCGCTCAATACTTTCAAGGTGCTGGGTTCCACAATAGTGTGCAAACTCTCAAGAGGGTTGGGAGAGCTACATGGAGGTGGTGAGGTGTGAAACAAACATTTTATAAGAAAAAAATAAAATGTGGTGCAAGGGGTTAAAATTCCATTATATGGTTTATTACTAAAACATGCTTATAATAACTATATTGGGGTTCATTTTCCTTACTCAATTAATTTTCATATCTGGGAAGCTGAACAAATCTTGGCAGCATTTCATGTTTCAATCCACTTCCTTGCTTGGCTCCTAGGCAGCCATTTTATTTGCCAAGTTGCAGCTTCCTTCCTTGGCTCAGTCAGAAGAAAGCCCCGAGGGAAGAAATCATGTTACGTCCTTCTTCATGATGCAGTGTAGCCGATACATCCTCAATGCCTGCTTTGGCTGCTTTTTAACCTGCTACCAAATGACCAAGCAGGGCTTCGTTTAGACTAAAATGACTTGTATTATTCATTGTATAAGGTACAACTTCAGAAAATGATGAAGTACATGAATATTTATGGAATGCTAAAATAAAAGCCTATTGTGCTGCAGTTAAAAGAAGCAGCTTGGCTGGCTATTACCAAGTTGAAGTAAATGGATTGCAGTATATATGTACAGTGGTACCTTGGTTTACTAATTTAATCCATTCCGGAAGTCCGTTCTTAAACCAAAACTGTTCTTAAACTGAGGCACGCTTTCCCTAATGAAGCCTCCCGCCACTGGTGCCCTTCCACAGTTCAGATTCTGTTCTTAGACCAAGGTAAAGTTCTCAGACCAAGACACTATTTCCGGTTTTGCGGAGTTCGTAAACCAAATTGTTCTTAAACCGGACTGTTCTTAAACCGAGGTAACACTGTATATGAAAGGGTCCTGACCTTATGGTCTTTCAAGGCTATTCAGTCAAAAGTAATTTTGTTTTGATGTTCAGCATCATAGAGTTATAGAGAACTCTTAATATGTTAATTGCACTTGTTTTCAGACATCTAAGTGTTAAATCAACATATTGTTTTCTTTTGGATCTCCCCCCACGTCCCGCCACTCTTATTGCAGCAGTGTGTCAGCAACTTGCCTTTAAGGTTCATGCTGTCATAGCAACTGCTTGTATGGGCATGTCCATTTGGCCATTTGTGAACCCAACTTAAACTTGGTACTGGCCAATAAAACAGCCCAAAGAGTAAGCTCTTGGTCAGCATGCATATGTGATAAGCCCTAGGGTGTCAACTATGTGGTGATTGTTGCACTTACAGAGTATGGGCGTAAAATGTTTGGGCTCTGGGAATGATTGGCCACTAGCGGAACATGAGCGGCAGATGCAATAACTCCATACTCAGATTGGTGTGTTTGAGGCAGGACTGCACACTGTTAAGAAAATGAGACTGCCCCCCCACCCTCAAATAGTAGGTGTGTTTCTAATTCAGTGCATACTATGTCCTCATGTCTTTGTGAAGCACATTTCCTTCTACAATAATACAAAAATAAACATCACTATTACATTTCATTAATTTCATTCCATTTGTAATTGACCCACACAATGACAAATAATTACAATTTCAACAAATAAAGGCTTGACATATCTTGCTTTGCATGTCATGCATCTATCTTATATATTGGTTTCACTTTTTAAGCTGCATTACTAAAATAAATGCACTTTTCAACAATATTCTAATTTTCCGAGTTTCACCTGTATATGTGAAGTTGAGGGGAGTAGGATGGGCAGAGATAACTCATTGAAGTATTTTAGGCTTGGATACTCACGAGTGTGGTCAAAGGAATCATGCTAGGGTGCATTGGGACAAGGTGTGCAACACCTGGCTTATTGTATGCTAACTAACCTTGACCAGTATTCTGTGCAGGGAGAGATTAAAACCTCTCTTTTCTAAAGTTAAATAGAAATGGCTATGCTATTCCTATAATTGCCCCTGCCCACACATATGCACTTTGAAAGTAACTTTCCAATATCATGAAAGAGCTTTTATTTATGCAACACTTAAATATGGAAGAAACACAACATGTGCATAAAAGAAGCTGAAAACTGAGCCATCTGTTGTGAGCAGATGTAAGGTTTTGTGTTAAAAAATATTAATCTGCCAGTGCTTGCTTTTTTTGATTGTGAAGCAAACAAGAAAGATCACCTGGAATGTCACGTCTAATAGTTTTCAAATAACATCTGTTGGATAATGTCTGTGGTGCATTTGTTTGTGTGGCAAACCTCTGTCCTGCAGAGAGCTGAGACCTACTTATATGGTTAAAACACACACACACACACACAAGTCCACAGTGATTACGCTCTAAGCAATAATCATTGATTGGTGGCCTCCCGACTTTTTCCATGATGTTGAAATGTGCTTACTCAAAGGCATGGTAACAAATGGACATTGATTTTTTTTTTTTAAGTTCATTATAATTTCAAAATGTCTGTAAGAATTTAAATAGATAGTAGCAAAAGGTGGGGAGGTAAATATTAGCATTGTGCCATTCCAGCTTTTTGGCAGAGATTGGAAGGGGACATAATTGTTAAGGGTTAATAGCCAAGTCAGTTTAGGAAATGCAGTGTATTCATTTGAGGAATGTGCAAGTAGATTGAGTGATGGGAACATCAAATCAGATATCAAATCCAATGGAGCTGTGCAATAAAGAATAGCAATTGGGTTGTTGGCTTGTTACAGAGGCAGTGTCCTTGCTGTGATCCAGAGCTTAAAGAGAAGGTCCTAGTTAATCAGATTACGAATTAGACTTTTCCAAACATGCTTCTGTGAATATACCTCTGTGTTCTGGACAAAGACTGCTTCAGCTATTTGATTCATAAGAAAGATGTGCTAGAACTGGCCAATTTAAATTTGAGCCTCATTGATCTTAATAGGGTAATAGAGTAGGGTAAAGTGATCTTATCTGAAGGACTTGGAAAAATGTATTAGCAGGCAGATTGGCTTTCTGCTTACTAAGTCTTTTGACCTAGCTGTTGCATTTCCCCTCAGTTGCCTAAGACTAAAACATTTGAATTCCGGAGAAAAAAGGCATGCGAATTTTTGCCTTTGTTAAAGCATAGACTTTCAACATGCAAGCTAATGCAAACCATGGTTCCATCATAAAATGATTCCATAGTAGATTTTAAATGATACAATAGCAGCTTTAAAACCATAGGTTTAAGCCTACATGTTTGGTATTAACAATGGCAGGAATAGGAAACTTCAGGTCTGGGATCCAAATAAGACCCTCAAAAAAATTTCTCTGGCCTTCTGGCCCAAGCCACACCCCTTTCCCCAAGCCACACCCCTCACCAGCCTTTCTCTTTACCTTCCTTGAGTACCTTTGCCAGGCTGGAATTAACCTATTAATGTATGTTGCTTACTTGGGTGGAGAATGGAGAGGTATCTGTGGGTGGGCAGAAATCTCTGATTCTTGCATGGCTGAAATGAAACCTACAATAAAAAAGTAAAAGTCTGGTTATTTATACCTCTGGCTATATACCCCACAGGCATGAAACCCCTGAAATGTTTCCCATAATGTAATGTGACCCTTTAGCTAGAAATGGTTCCCTGCCCTTAATCTATGGTTATCAGCACCTGTGTAATGTAAAATAATGTTCAATGTCAAGATGGAAAAGTCATGGAAAAAGTGTTGCCCTAGGGCAGGCATGGAGAGCCTGTGAGCTTCCAGAAGTTGCTGAACTACATCTCCCATCTTCCATGACTATTTGCCATGCTTGCAGGGGTTGATGGGAGTTGGAGTCTAAAATCATCTGGAGGGGCCACAGGTTCCCATCCCTGCTCCAGAGAAAGGAGGTGGGGGAGGGGCATGCTCTCAGAGGCTGAATTCCATGGTGTGTAATACATTTGCAGCAAGCCAAAGATACTAAAGAACAGAAACTTTTAAAGGAATTTACCTTTTTTTGGTATGATAGCTTTTACTGTACTCAGTAAAAATAAAATGCCTGTTCCCAAACATGAACCATTAGTTCATAACATTTTAGGCATCTCTTTACACTGTATTAACTATCAATATGCAGTGGTACCTCGACTTACGAACGACTCGACATCCGAATTTTTCGACTTACGAATGGGGCAAATGGCCCGCACGCTTACGAATTTCTCGACATCTGAACGGAAACCGCGGCAGTTTTAGATAAGGTTTTTTCAACTTACGAATTTTTAGATGGGGTTGCTTCAACTTACCAATTTTTCAGTTTCCAATGCATTCCTACGGGAAATCATGTTTCCAGTGGCGCTTTTTGACTTACCAATTTTTCGACCTACGAAGGTGCCAGATTAAATTCGTAAGTCGAGGCACCACTGTGTTTCCAACAGAACCACGCAAATTTAACTTTTTGTATGTATTCACATTGTGTGCTTTGTTTAAGCTTTGAAAAACTAGCAATTTATTGTAGTCTTTAAAAAAAGGAATTGCCTTTCTCAACCTAGGAAAATTGTCTATTTTAAATTTTTTCACTTGCTTTGTGACAAAAGCAAAACACTTAACCTATATGTAACATATAGGACTTGGCTATACAGCTGCAAATACAACGTTTTAAGTGTG
Organism: Zootoca vivipara; assembly: GCF_963506605.1. NCBI lineage: Eukaryota > Metazoa > Chordata > Lepidosauria > Squamata > Lacertidae > Zootoca > Zootoca vivipara. The sequence continues at coordinate 36,270,400 of NC_083279.1, forward strand.
TTTTAAGTGCAATATACAATGTGATACTAGACGGCAACGATGAGCCTTATGGTAAATTCCAAGTACTGTATTTTTAAAAACGCTTTGTAAAAAAGCATTTTCAGAACTTTTTTATATGTGTGTAAATTCCACCATAGTTAAGAGCCTTGGATGAATTTGTTCTTTTTATATATATACCTATGGCTGGAATTTGGCAATAAATGTCAGAGAACATTTCTCTATATTTTTCTGTTCCTCAGAAGACTTAATGACACCAACAGTTTTATTTCAAGCATTTTCTGTTATGATTAATCCAACTTATGTTGTGTTTGTTCTGTGTTGGTATGTACCATGATATAAGCATTTGAGGGAAGAAACAGTGTAAGAAGGAGGGGGAGGGAATACAGAAGAGCCATGGGAATTGGGTTAGCGATTAGTGAATGGTCTGTTTCAGAGTTAAGATTACTCTCTGCTTTAGAAAACTTTGTTTGGGATATAGAGTGTGGCTCAGCTTCTTAGAGAGTGATCTGCATGAGGAAAGACTAAACCTCCTCATAACTATACAAGCGCTAAAGAGCAAAGGAGCATAGCTGCCAAGTACCCCGTTTTCCCCGGGAAACCCCCATTTTTACTTTCCTTTTCCCGGTGCTCCCCCGTATCACTTCATTTCCCGTTTTTCTCCGTTATTTTCTCCTGCCGGCGGCCATTTTTTTCTTCCCGATTTGCCCTTCTATGGGCAACAAAAATGGCCACCGCCAGCTTCAAAAGTCGCATCTACGCATGTCCGGAAGTGCATAGAAGCGACTTCCGGTGTCGGCGGCGGCCATTTTTTGTGCCCATAGATGGGCGGAGCGACACCGGAAGTTGCGTCAACGCACTTCCTGACATGCGTACAAGTGACTTTCGAAGCCGGCGGCGGCCATTTTTGGTGCCCATAGAAGGGCAAAGCGACACCGGAAGTTACGTCGGCGCAACTTCCGGTGTCACACGGCTGCCGGTCCCAGATTCTGCAGTCCGGGACTTGGAAGGTAAGCAAAGGAGGGTGCTGTTGGAAGTTTATACAGTACATGGGGCTGAGGTTTTTATCCTGATTGCTGTCTGAAATCACAGAGCAACTAATAGAAGAAGACTAAAAGAGTCACTGGGCTTTCGATGGACAATTCAGTGAGCTGACAATCATTTCTTCAAGAGCAAGCTATCTGCAGAGAGAAGACAACAGGATATCTCAAGGTGACCTTTCTTGCTGCTAAACTATGAAAGATCCTGCTGAAATTCTAATTTTAAGGGCCTGGTTGCAGCCCCAGGCTTGACTGTCAATCAAATTCTAGATTGTCTGACCAACTCTTCAAAGGTTAAGAGCACTCAAGCTTCTGATTTACCACCTGATTTGCTGCAGCTCACTTGCATGAAGCACAGCATCCTCTGAGACAGCTGGAAGAAAGGAATCACTCTTATTCTTCTGCTGTTATTCTCCTTTTCATGCATAGAGCTAAATGCATGGATTGCACACATACTTGATGTGCAAACAGCACTGCAAATCACACAGTCAGAACAAATCCCTAGAATTTATGTGGGGGGGGGGGACTCTGGCAAGTGAGGAGAAGCCCCTTGCAGTTAAATCTGATCTTTGCATACAGATTGGCCCAGGCAACTTGGCTTCTATATTGAGTTTCTCTATATGCTCTTGGCCAAAGATGAGCATTCATAAAATCTTCTCCCCTTGTTCCTGCTTGGATTGCTCCCAAGACCCTCAGTTTTAAGAACCCGAAGCCTGTTAAACTATAGAGCTTGGTGTACTTTGAACACTTAGGAGTAGCTGAAACTATATTGGAGTAATGCATTGGTCATCTAAATTGATGGAGCTGCCAGACCATAGCTATTATTGTTAAAAGGAAATTATTGTGGAAATAGCAGCTGCTTGTAATGGAAGACTTCTATTCTCCAAGGAAGAGAATAATCTTCTAATCAGAGAGTAGAAGACTCCATGGTTTCCATGGAGTCCTAGCAATGCAGTTGCCCCAGTCCAGAGGGAACTGAGAGGGTATGCATTGGGCCATGTTGTCCAAGAATGTCAAAAGGTTCCTGGCCTGGTAAAGTCTAGGCACCTGTCCCCATGCTGTCATCAGATATGAGGAGGGGACCTGAGGAATGTTACCTGTACTTTTCTTTTGTCAGTAAAGCCTACTTTCAGCACATAACCATTTCTCTCATTTGTGGGCTTAATTGCCAATCAAAAGGGAGGGGGGATGGATGGAATCAGGCCGTTCCTTCCCTCACTGATGAGCTTGTGGGATTGTTGCATAATATTTCAGCAGCACAATGGTTTTTTTTTCTTGCACCAGTCAATTGCTTGCAGCAATTTGGAAGGTTAGCACAGGGTACAGGCAGTGGAAGAATTATTTTCCACACTACCCATTAGCAATGTGTCTCATAATTAGCAAAGTCTCTCTACTGAAAGCACTATCCTGCTGTTCTACGTAGATTGGAGACTGGTCTCAATTTCCACCATGTTTGCTGCGGGAATTATGTGGATTAGAGTTACCTAGGCAATACCTAAGCAAGGGACCCAGGTGGCGCTGTGGGTTAAACCACAGAGTCTAGGGCTTGCTGATCAGAAGATCGGTGGTTCGAATCCCTGCAACGGGGTGAGCTTTTTAATATAGAATGGAAACCGTTTATTGAATATTTACAAAATTATTGTAAACAAATTAAGACATTAGCAGGATTAAAGTAAAAACGTGCAGTAACAGAAAACATATTGATTATCTGGGATAAAAAAAATAGGTTAACTTGGAAATGCAGTAAAAAAAAAGTAGTATAAATACAGTATAAGAAACTGCAGAAAGTGGAGGAGGAGAGTCAAAACATGATGTGTGGAATAATTTACGGTAAATCTATGTTTTGTATTTGTTGTAAAACAAAAAGTGGGGGGGGGGTTGCTGCATTTTAGCTGCAGATCTGTATTTAATTTCTTCCTTGCTTGATGTCTTACACAATACTGATTTCAGTACGTTGGTAAGTTTTTAAAAGTCCCTTTTCTTGCTTTACACCATGCCCAAGGTAATGAACTATGGCAGTGGGCAGGCTTTTATAAACTTGGACCAACTCTGTCTGATCTAGGCCATTGGAGGGAAGCAGTGGTACAAGAGCAGCTGTATAAAGTAGATGCACACAACCCTCCACACATCCAGCTTCAAACAGAATTCACATCCCTCAGTATGGGAAAGCAACCTGGAAAGGATAAAATGATCTGAAAAGGAAAATGAGAGGCATAGTGTACAAATTAAATGAAGGCTACAAAGAATTTTGAATATGTTCTATGGAATATGCTGTTACTGGAAACTTTAACTTGCATTTCAGATGCATGTTCAATGCAGCATGGTATATGGGAAAGTTTGTATAAGAACTCTAAAGAACTGTGTATATTATTAGTAGTATTATTTTGTAGACATAAAAAAACTTTAATACAGGCTCCTTTAATCTTTAATATCTACTTATATTGTGCAGTCATTGATGTTCACCCTTGGACAATAGTTACTGTTTTATGACTATGTAAATAATATCAAAGAAAAGGACTGAGGCTTGGAAAGGAGTAGAAGAAATGATCAGAGTACGCTGATCAAGAAGTAGTCTGCAATTTGATAACTTGCATGTTTGGCATTAAACCACATGGAACTTAATCAGGCTTGTTTCTGAGTAGACATGGATACAAATTCATTCAGTTTTCAGAACTGCTATGCTTTACATTTATGGCCAAGTCCCAGAATCATTTTTTAAAAAGAAAGTAAGAATGGAAGGTGGCAAAAAAAAAGCTGATTATATTATATTTGGGTCAATTTGTTTAGGTGGATTAAGATCCCGTGCCACAATTAAATTTCATGAAAATGACTTACTTTACTAAGATGCCCACATATCCAGTTTAAGCTGTAGCCTAAATATTGCATATAAAATAACATGATGATGAATTTACAAACAAAACAAAGTGTAGACCCATGGCAGAGAAATAGCAATCCGACCGTGAATAGCTTGTTGGAACAAAAATGTCTCAAGTTGTTTCCTGTTGTATCTTGACCGGAATGCTGATAGAATCATAGAATGGTAGAGTTGGAAGGGACCACGAGGGTCATCATCCTGCAATGTGGGGCTCAACCCCATGACCCTGAGATTAATCTACCAATTGAGCAATCCCAGCAATCCAAAACATATTGAGGGCACCATAATCAAGAAGGTTGCTATAAGCATAAATTGTAGGGCTACAGTCCACTTTCTTGCAATAAAAAATAGGATTTATCTTTCACTATAGTGGCAGGTGGATGCAATGATAATGAAGTCCTCCCTTGAAACTTATCTTTAACACTTTGCCTGAAATCTCTCCCCTAACCAGAGTCAAAATCACATGTGTATATGGAACTTCCAAAGGTCGACATGTTTCCATATTTTTTATAGTGCCTGGGCCTGTTCCACATGTGCAGTATAATCTTTTCCTTCAGAGGAAGCAGTTTAGAACACCTGAAGTCAGATAATAAAAGAAGAAGAAATTATGTGCTTCAAATGTCAGGCACTGTGCTGTGATTGTGCTAAAAAGGAATAAATGTTGCCTGCAGGCTTCTGGTCGATGAAAATAAGAGAGTTATCCTCAAGGTGTCCCTACAACTTGTGGAATTAGTCACCATTATATGCTGCTGCTAAATAAGGGTCTAGTACCAGGCACTATAAAGGCAGCAATACAGTGTCTCAGTCATCAGGTTTTCCATTACTGTATAGGGAAAGTGGATATGAATAAATATTTCTTCAGATAGAAAATACTGTGATTATGAAATGGTTCTAAGCAATCACCCTAACCTACATTTCCCCCTTCTCCAACGGGGGCTGGGAAAATCCTCTGCTGTTCTCTATGTTCTCTGCAATGATAGATTTTAGCAACAATTAGATCTTCAGCACATTTCATCTTCTTACACATGCATAGTAAATGCCACTAGAATGGCACACCCCAGGCGACCTTCCCAAATAGCTCCTCATAATTTTGCTAATTCTACTATACCCCACCCATCTGTATGGGTTGCCCCAGCCACTCTGGGTAGGTTCCAACACATAAAAACATCATCATCTTCCTCCTCCTCCTCCTCCTCCTCCTCCTCATAATTTATTTATACCCTGCCCATCTGGCTGGGTTTCCCCAGCCATTGTGGGCGGCCTCCAACCGAATATTAAAAACACAATACATCATTAAACATTAAAAACGTCCCTAAGCAGGGCTGCCTTCAGATGTCTTCTAAAAGTAAGATAGTTGCTTATTGCCTTGACACCTGCTGGGAGGGTGTTCCACAGGGCAAGGCCACTACCAAGAAGGCCCTCTGCCTGGTTCACTGTAACCTCACTTCTCACAGCAAGGGAACCGTCAGAAGGCCCTTGGCACTAGACCTCAGTGTCCGGGCTGGACGATGGGGGTGGAGACGCTCCTTTAGGGATACAGGACCGAGGCCGTTTAGGGCTTTAAAGGTCAGCACCAACACTTTGAATTGTGCTTGGGAACGTACTGGGAGCCAATGCAGATCTCTCAGGACCGGTGTTATATGGTCTTGCCGGCCACTCACAGTCACCAGTCTAGCTGCCGTATTCTGGATCAATTGCAGTTTCCGAGTCACCTTCAAAGGTAACCCCACGTAGAGCGCATTGCAGTAGTTCAAACAGGAGATAACTAGAGCATGCACCACTCTGTCAAGACAGTCTGTGGACAGGTAGGGTCTCAGCCTGTGTACCAGATGGAGCTGGTAGACAGCTGCCCTGGACACAGAATTAACCTGCGTCTCCATGGACAGCTGTGAGTCCAAAATGACTCCCAGGCTGCGCACCTGGTCCTTCAGGGTCACAGTTACCCCATTCAGGACCAGGAAGTTCTCCACACCATCCTGCCCTCTGTCCCCCAAGAACAGTACTTCTGTCTTGTCAGGATTCAACCTCAATCCGTTAGCTGCCATCCATCCTCCAACTGCCTTCAGACACTCACACAGGACCTTCACTGCCTTCACTGGTTCTGATTTGAAAGAGAGGTAGAGCTAGATATCATCTGCATATTGACGAACACCCAGCCCAACCCCCCTGATGATCTCCCCCAGCGGCTTCATGTAGATGTTAAAGAGCATAGGGGAGAGGACCAGGGCCCTCTCAAGCCGGTTGGGCGCACTGGCGCCGTGGTGCGGAGATTGCTCCGGCGCCCCGCCCTGGTGGGCGGGCGCAGCGTGCAGCAGGGCTTCTGCGCGGCTTTGCTGCACAGCGCCCTCTTGCCAGCCCAGCACCCTGGCGCCCCGCACCACCGAGACTACCCCTAGAGCTGGGCCTGGAGAGGACGGAACCCTGAGGCATCCCACAAGTGAGAGCCCAGGGGTCTGAACACTCATCCCCCCACCACCACTTTCTGGACACGGCCCAGGAGAAAGAAGCGGAACCACTGTAGAACAGTGCCCCCAGCTCCTAGCCCCTCTAGGCGGTACAGAAGGATGTTATGACCAATGGTGTCAAAGGCCACTGAGAGATCCAAAAGTGTCCTGGAAAATGTGGTTTGTTAAGGGTGCTGGGAATGGTAGTTGCTTGGTGTTTGCAGAGGACATAGTTAACGTATCTGAAAGTGACATTTCCCTGCATCTGCAATGAATGACGAGGGAAGATAGAGACTACTTGCAGGGTACCATAGTACCGTATGTGCTAGTGAAGTGAAAAGAGAGCCTTGTAATGAAATCTCATTGAAGATGCAGAGAGTATGTTTCAGCATTAGGCATTCTCCTCATGTTTCACATAAATGCATCCTGGCCTCATGAGAGGATGAGCAGTGCATTTGCACTGGCTCATTCAAATTGAATGTTGGAAGGAGAAGCATCTTGAGCAAACAGGGAACAGTCTGTCTGCTTGTCTGTCTATTTATTTATTTATCTACTGGTTTATTGGGAGCAGGGAGGAAAGGTTAAAGCTGTCAGCTACTTACCCTGCTATTTTACTGGATGTTTATTTGCTGGTCTTTTTGCACGCTGAAGGCATTCTTCAAAGAATCGTTTGGCAAGATTACAGATTTCTGCATAGCCCAGGTCTGGACAAAATTTAACCAATAACTGCTTTACAAAGTTGCATTCGTCACAACGTCACCTGTTGTAGCATTCTATGGAATGGAATGGATAGTGTTGTGTCAGGGGCCACAAAGGATTCAAATGTCTTTCCAGGTTTTCCTTCTTCATTTTGCTTCTTAAAATTGTAACAGCACTGCAGCGTTCTCATTCATTTCCCCTCTCTCTTTCCCTCCTCCTTCCCTCTTTTTCTCTCTCATCCCCCTCCTGGACTTCTATATTTTAGTGCTGAAATGAAATGAGACTGTAAATGAGAATTTGATATGACTATCCCAAAGCAATATTTTTTTGTGAACAAAAGTATACCTTAGAGACATGCTTTTTTGTCATTGGGCGTTCATAGCCATGGAAGCTTAATATACAGAGAAGCAATCCTAGACTTGATTGTTTCTTCAGTATTGCACTGAATTCTTCATTTAAGTGGAATCAGGTGTTTGTTTGCAATGGGCTATGGGTATCGTCTTGCTTCTTTACTTGATATTTTAGAAACAGTATTAATTTGGCACAGCAAATGAATGAGAGTACTAGATAATAACAAGAAGATTAAGATTAATGTTCTGTGTAACTTCCAAACTTATTCGGCTTCAGAATTTGCAGCTATATTGAGAGAAAAGAGAAATTACTCTTTTGGAAGTGATTGCACTTGGGATACACGATGTTTGTGAGGATTTGCTTCTCATGTGTTTTCCTCCTTGAACATTAGGCAACTTGCATTACTAAAGAGGCCTCAAGTTTCACTGAGCCAAAAAGTATATTCTATAGCACTGCAACACTGTTATTTTATGCAAAGGATGAAAATGATATTTCAGAGACAGAAATCTGTAGAAAATGTTTGCTGCTAATACTCAGTTTATTATGAATCTGCAGAGTTCGCTGGTGAAAATTTATTTCCTGTAAGGAACAGAAAGTTTCAGATTAAAAATGTATGCACACAGGAGTGTATGTACACACTTGTACACACACTGCGTTGCTGAAGAATTTCACTAATGAGTAACATGCCTTGCCATTGGAACTACTTGATTGGTGTGCCTGAAAGAGCAGCTGCAAAACTGTGTAGGAAGCCTCATGTCACTCCTATTTGAGCAGATATATTCTCTGGATATGAGTTCAGCCTAGTATAAGTTCAGTTCCTATATCCTCGTGTTTACTGACTGGACTCCTCTTTTAAAATATTACAACCTAGTCATAGCCTGCAATTTATTTCATGCACACTGGGAAAGGAGTATCATAAGGGGCTGTTTTCCATTTATTGCACGAAAGTAGATTTAATCCGTGTTTAAGACTGATAGAATACCTGTGGCAGTCCTATACTTGAGGACCACAAATTCTAAATAAACAGAGCCCGCTGCACTAGTAAATTAATGCCCTGGTGAATTTTTCAGAATGAGCTATTTTTCTGGATGACAAATGATTATGTGAACTGTTGTCATATGAAACATTTTTTAAAAAGACCTGTGAGACTGTTTTGCTATTTCTGCTGCTTTAGGTTGATGTGAATGTGAGCTGGCTCACATTCCAAGAAGGATCCAATAAGAAAAGAGAGGGAGAAAGTGACAAGTTGTCTGGCAATAAATTAGTGTGAGGGATTGCATTGGTACCTCCATTTGTCAAATGCTCTAGCTTGTGCATTTTGTTTTTATCTGGTGCAGTGGAGACTGGCAAAGAGATCTTTTAAAATTTTATGGTTGTGCATAGAAAAAGGGCAAGAGACAATCCAAATTGTTCCAACCCATTAAAGACTTCTGAGGTAAGGGAATGTTCTTTCTGTGTGCTCCATGTTCTGTTCTGTATTAGCAGCAAGGTGAGGTGTTGTAAAGTTCTGGTTAAACTTTTGCCTCATATTAACAATGAGCTTTCTCAAATTTCACTTTTTAGCCTTTTTGAATGGAGATGATCAAGTCAGGGTTATCCTTAAGTCCCATTGATTTCAGTGGAAGGGTTTAAGTGCATTATTGAATTTCTCCGACTGAAACAAATACATTTTAAAAGTGCTTACATTTGTCTTGGTAATATACATGTGTTTAAATATTTTTAACGTTTTGCTGAAAAAAAGTGCATGCCTTAATGGCAGAAACTTACTTTTCTGGAATCTATGCCTTAATGTTTTTGTTTGGAGGTGTGATTTCCTTGTTTACAATGCTATGAAAGTTCCTTATTTCCAACATTGCACTGTCTTATTATTCTTTATATTGAACAGTATGGAAACTGGGAATTGTGATATTTAAAAAAGGAAAGTATATTCTCACTGAGAATATGAGGAGAAATTAAATAATAATATTTTGCCATTAGCAGACATGATAATGGAAACAAGTGGTTCCAAAACCTAAGACATGCTCTTATATAAATAGCACTCTACCTTTCACATAGTAGGCAGCGTATATATTCAGCAAGAATATATACCCAAAGCAACACCAACACCCAAAGCAACACCAAAATGAATCGTTGCATATTTTCAGTGAGTGATCAACACTACACAGGGTAATAAATACCCTGTGTCCTTTGCAGGGATGTGGTTTGGAGAACAGTTTCATCCAGCCACTAGGCACAGTAATTTGTGTATCCTTGGAAACTAGCCACACTGAGGTCCAGCACCGAGGGCCTTCTGGCGGTTCCCTCGTTGCGAGAAGACAAGTTGCAGGGAACTAGGCAGAGGGCCTTCTCGGTAGTGGCGCCCGCCCTAACGAACGCCCTCCCATCAGATGTCAAAGAGAAAAACAACTACCAGACTTTTAGAAGACATCTGAAGGCAGCCCTGTTTGGGAAGCTTTTAATGTTTGATGGACTATTGTATTTTAATATTTTGTTGGAAGCCGCCCAGAGTGGCTGGGGAAACCCAGCCAGATGGGCAGGGTATAAATAATATTTATTATTATTATTATTATTATTATTATTATTATTATTATTATTACCCTGGCTGGAAAATGGAGGTGGAAGGATTTGCCCTGTTGCTTGGCTTGCTATCCCCAGTGTATGCCAGATGTACAGGGACAGGCTTGTCCCAAAGTTCTCATGTCCTAAGACAAGGCTGGAGATTTTGTGACCCAATTTCAGGAAGCAAATTAAAATGGAGGAGGGGATGGGAATGGCAGAAAGAGGAAGGAATGGGGTGCCACAAAATAAATGGGGTGCCAGCATTTTGCTTCCTGTAGAGCCTATATGCTTCGGTTTCCTTTCTTCCTTGAAAGGAAATGAATGTGTCTTCCTTCCTTTTCCCTCATAAAAAATATTCTTCCCCTGAGATTAACATGTTCCACAAAAGAGAAATATGTGTGGCCATTGACTAAATACTTGAGCCACTGAAGTCTCCAACACAGGTCGTACATCTCTAGCTTCATATGACTTTTGCCATTCATGGAACTTGGCACAGATTAGAATAATAGAATCATAGAGTTGGAAGAGACCACAAGGGCCATCCAGTCCAACCCCCTGCCAAGCAGGAAACACCATCAAAGCATTCCTGACATAATGGCCATCAAGCCTCCGCTTAAAGACCTCCAAAGAAGGAGACTTCTTCTCCTTGGCAGCAAATTCCACTGCCGAACAGCTCTTACAGCTCTTACTGTCAGTTTGAATCCATTGCTCCGTGTCCGCTTCTCTGGAGCAGCAGAAAACAACCTTTCTCCCTTCTCTATATGACATCCTTTTATATATTTGAACATGGCTATCATATCGTGCCTTAACCTTCTCTTATCCAGGCTAAACATACCCAGCTCCCTAAGCCGTTCCTCATAAGGCATTGTTTCCAGGCCTTTGACCATTTTGGTTGCCCTCTTCTGGACACGTTTCAGCTTGTCAGTATCCTTGAACTGTGGTGCCCAGAACTGGACACAGTACTCCAGGTTGGAATACAGTAGTACTATTAAGGCCTCTGTGTGTGTGCATGGGTTGGGTGTACACGTGCACACACACAAACATGCACATTAGAAGGGTGGCATCATTGTGGCTTCCCTGCTCTTGCTGCACATTGATGGGTAAATCCATGCATGATTATGCATGAGGGTCTCATTGGCAATAACACCATGATTGAATGGTGGCTATGCAATTTTCAAGGATGGTACATGGCAAAGTCTGCAAGTACTCGTTTGTTTAGATTTAGTTTCTACAGCTGTCATTTCTGTTAGATTTGGTGTAGGATTGTGGCTACGGTACACCGGCTAGACCCCACCTCTGTTTGCCACACCATTTGCCCCTGGGAAAACCTGGGGTTTACTCTTAAATCAGACCAACAGCAATCGGGTTATCCACAGACTGCCCTATGGTCTAATTCGGCGTTAAAGGGTGTATTTTCCAGGGGGAAACTGGGGAAAACACAAAACATCTCGGACCCATGCTTTCTAGGCACAGAACAAGCAGAAGTGTAGATGAGCCCTTTGTGGCTTAGTTGGACCATAGGGATTATCATGTTGGAATTCCAGGTAGCATCTGGTATTCCTTGTTCAATATGTATAATTGGTGCTATTTTTTTCTAGAAAAATAGGTGCCAGAACTCACCACGAACTGCTCCCTTGTTCTCTTATCATGGCAATTGCATTCTGGCGAGTTCTGGCTGAAAAAAAGCCCTGGGCATAAGTGAAAGCTAGTGTCATTTTTCATGCAAAAGATGGAAAGTGGTGCAATTCCCAAATCTGCCGTGTATCATTCCCAGGATTTAAGTTCGGACAGTCTCCATGTTAAATTAGGAAGAGGACAGTGAAGATTTGGGAGAGCAAAGCCGCATAACAACAATGCAACTGGTAGGGGAAATCTTTTCATCTCCAATACATAGAAATATTGTATTATACCTATAAAATCCCATTTTTATGAATAGCAGCATGATAAAGTAACAGAAAGAACAAGGCCAAACTAACTCAGCAAAATGTTTCATGCCAGGGTCAGGATCATAAATTTGACACAATACATGAAGCAGCAACCCTCAGTTGCTTCAGACATTTTGTACAGACATATCTTTTTGCCTAGGTCGTAAGACCAGACCCTGTTTTTATCTGTATGAGTTCCCCGAATCCCTGCTATGTTTTTATATGCTTTTTTATACTACAATTTTACTGGGTTTTTATGTTCTTGTTGTTTTTAGTGAGATTGTTTACTGTTTTTTATGTTGTACACACTGCTTAAAGATTTTCAAAATATTAAGTGGTTTGTTGGCATCCATCTGCCTCAAGAGACAGTGGAGTGCGCCTCCAGGGGTGAAGTCAAACCGCTGGAGAATCACAGCACCTGCTGTGGCTGCAGAGAAAGCTAACTTGTAACTGCTCCCTCCTGCATTGTTTTTGTGGCATTAGCGGCACCAAAGTGACTTCTCTAGGGTGCAATCCTGGACAGTGTATATGGAGATCCTGGGCTTCCCAGACAACAAAACCCCACTCTCAGCCCCACTGATGTGGTCCAAAAGGAAATCAGAACAATATGTTTGGCAACTGCTTGGCTGCAGGAGTTGCCAGGAGGAGGCGAACAAGGTGCCATCCAACCGTCTTAGAGACTCCACTTTGGATTTGTGTAGGGTTTACTCCTTAGCGTTTTCTTTGGAGCCCCATGTTGGGCAAAAGATTCCTGCATTGCAGGGGGTTGGAAGCTCCTGCAGCCAACTGGAAGCTGTGGAAGCCCTGTCGGATGTTCGGCTTCCAAAAATAGTTAGCAAACTGGAACAGCCACTTCCTGGTTTGTGGTGTTCAGGAGCCAAAACATTCGGAAACTAAGCTGTTCCAAAACCAAGATACGACTGTACTGGGAGAAAGGGTATAATTATATAAGGGTATAATGATCAACCTACCATTTGACTCTTTGGGCTGGTGTGATTTAATAGGACCTTGTTTCTATCAAGTGCTAGCTTTCTTTACCTTCAAAAATACAGTTTCTTATGTGCAGTCTGAATCAAAATACCCCAGGTGCAACTCAAGAATATGAATTTGCTGAACATGTAGCTCAGCAATTGCAAATACAGTTTTTGTGATTCCAGTGGAGCAGCGGAATTAAGTCACTGTAGCGCAAGAGCAGTTCTTGTTCTCAAAAATAAGTTCACCTCCTACAGGTATTTCTAAACTGTAAGGTGTTTGGGGTGAGCAGGGGGTGGTATACTCTTAGAGCTGGTTCACATTTACAGAAAACTGGAAAATTTGTTCAAATAGCTGCAGTAGTTTTGGAACTAATCTGTGCCAGGTTCCATGAATGGCGAAAGTCATATGAAGCTAGAGATGTACGACCCATGTTGGAGAGTTCAGTGGCTCAAGTATTTAGTCAATAGCCACACATATTTCTCTTTTGTGGAACATGTTAATCTCTGTAAATTTAGGACTTCTCATTTCGAACAATATCATCCTGGTGAAGCATGAAACACATTTCTATGCAGATATTAAAAGTCCTTGCATAGAAATTCAATAAAATAACATTGTTCTAAGGACTTTCATGCTGAAATGAATTATGCAAATAGTTCATTTTGAGAGTAACTAGAGAAAGGTTTGATTTTATTTTATTGATGTTCCATTAGATTATGTTGAAATATAAGTTTCTTTCATGCTGTATTGGGATGTTGGCAGGTTTACACCAGATCAATAAAATATAATGGGCCGTATTTCACAGCTGACAAAGGAACAGATCTCCTTGGTAACTAAAGAGCTATAGAGATCATGGGAAAATAAATCTTTTGTGGGAGGAGTATAAATGAAAAGGTTTAGATGCAATAATGAAGATAAAACACATATATGTAATTTTTCATTTACATAGAAAATTATCCAAAGGTGCCTTGGTACTGCTGTACTTTAAAATGATATTTATTTTGAAAACACAATCTTTACATTAAAACACCAGTTTAAAATAATAAAAGTCCTTCATTATGAGACGGGTTTGAAGAATTTTTTAAATGCAGGAAAATGGAGCTGAGAGCACTTGATGTTCAAAAACTGTCCTTGAATCTCTTAAGTTTTGCATAGACGACTACCTATGCCTCATCCAAAGGGTAGAATGAGGATGAGATGATGATATTGCTGTAAAAACAACAATTAATCACTCTGTTCTGTTCCATTTTCCAAGGACTACATGGCAGATTAAATTTCAGGAGACTGTAATAATGGATCGTGGTAAAAAGGGTGAGGAACTATTAGTTTGCAGCAAACTGAGAAGGTGACAGAAGGTGGCTATAAAATGGCACAGGACAATGAATCATAGGAGAGGCTTCTTTCCAGAGCAGATATCCAAAGTAGATATGGGAAGCCTGCATTGTCTACAACATAGAAGTACTATGCACATTTGCTGAATTACCCATCTCCATAAGACTTCACCTTCTCACTTGGTACACTATAGTCAGTCTAGCCATTTACCACTGCTGGCAAAATAGGATATTAAAAGTTTGTTGCAACCATCTTTTTCAATGGCTGTTGAACCTGCTACATCTGACCAATAGCCCATCTAGTCCAGCAACCTGTGCTCATAGTGGCCAACCATGTGACTGTGGGAAAATCCACAAACAGGACCCGAGCATAAGAGCACTCTCGCCTTGTGTGGTTTCCAGCAACTGGTATTCAGAAGCATTACTACCATGGAAGCAGAGTGTGACCACCATAGCTAATATGCACATTGTTCCTATTATTGAATGGCTCAGCAATTTCAGTTTTTAAAACAAGTAATACAGAAAACATCTATTCTTGAGCTTCACCAAATAAGACCAACCTTTATCTTATCCACTAAAACCTTATGGGCAATATCATGTTTGTAGACATGTAGTGGGACTTCCCCCTTCCTCTCCCCCCCCCCAATAGTTTCTGGAGGGTCCTTCAACCCTCTGGAGCAGATCTAGGTGTGTATAAGGGGCTGCAGGGAGAGGAGCGGGATGATGAATTCATTTGTGCAGAACATCCATTGTATGTCTAAACTGATACAACTGTATGTTGCCCTATATTTCTACAAGGTAATCTGCCCTTGTTTGTAGTTTTATTCTTGAAGGATAGTAGTGATTGCTCTTTGCCTCCTGTATTTAATACATGGCTTTAAAACTAAACACATAAGTTTCTTCAGACACGAAATTGTATCCTCATAAAAAGAGGGTCAAACTCCACCCATTATTCTTCTTATTCTGCCGAATTGTTCTTTCCAGAGCTCTGTTAAATTTACCTACTTAATATGGACAGAGCTCTCAAACTAGGAACAATCCATAATAGTGATTGTAGTTACTCATGCAGGCAAGAACAACAACAGAATACACCCTGCTTGTTTATAAATGTGTCAATCACCAAGATAGCATACCTTTTAGCTTTCTTGTTTTTTGAAAAAAGAATACTGGTTGAAAGTGTTGTATGTAGCTAAGTTGTTTGTTAACATTGATTCGGTGTATCTCATTGCTGTCTAGAAGACCTAAGTGCCATTGTTGTTGTTGTTGTTGATGATGATAATATTTTACAGTTTATATTTCTATCCTACTTGGAGGCAATGTGCTATATGTGATGAATCTACACATTATTTTTTACGTTTTTTAAAGATAAACTTTCATTGAAATTGATTTATGGGTTGTTTGCAGCAAACTTTGGAGGAGTCAGTGTTAGTTGCAAAGTTTGCAGCAAACTTTGGAGAATCAGTGTTAGTTTAGTCATGATTTAGAGTACAGTGGGTCTTTGCTAGACTAAGTATAGATCCAATATAGTGTACTAATTTTGCAAACTAGCAGAATGCTTATTTAACACGGTATCTGGAGCACACTGTGTTTCTAACCTGCTATAGGATGGTATTTCGAAAGCTCAGACAACCAGCTATCTGCTGTGCAGGCATAAAATCTACCATTGGGAGAGATTGGGAATTGACCATTGAACAGGCACAACTTGCTATCAAAGCCCAGACATAATTTTTCATGGATTATTGTTGTTATCCAGCTGTACTGTGAAACATACACTGTTTTAAAGGCATATTTACCAAAATCTTGTTAAGATAATTTGTGACTGGGCTTTCTGGAGGCTGTATGCTTGTGAAAAGAAAAGCAGAGTCTAGTTATATATTTGTTCACATTAGTGATTCAGACCACCCCATGAAATAAAAATGTTGAGTTATTTTAATGTTAATTACTGGTAGAATTAAGTCAATGTTGTTGGATTAGTAGAGCTTTAATATAAAAACCAGATAAAACCAGATAAACTATAAATATAATTTATGCAACCAAATAAAAATCAAATCCCACCACTGCAATTTCTGCTAGCAGTACTCAGTCCTGGGCTCAGGTACTCAGCAAAAATAAACCTTTTCTTCCCAAATAAGATAAATAAAATAAAATAAAAATGACACTGTTCTGCCAGGGTTTGATTGCTGACACTTTCATCCTCTTTGCAGAGTATTTGTGAGCATTTAATGGAAGTTTATATAACATATATTCACAATATCATTTTAATTACTTTATTATTATTATTTTTAAAAAGAAATATAACTGGTAGAAACTTAGTGGGATTATCATTGAAGTTACATAATGTCAATATATACAAAGTATAGTGCACCTGGTGTTTTTGATGCTTTTTATTTACAATACTTAGTTTGGGCAGCTGTTATACAGTATCTGACTTCATAAGAGCTAATAATTACACTGCCCATCATTGTAGACGTTACCAGGCTAGATGACCCAATGGTATTATGAATCTGTATAAGACAAGTCAGCTTCCTATGTTTCTATGTTTTTACATGAGTCTCAGTGCTGAAACAAAGTAGCTCAGTTCAGTTCAATTTTTATTACAGCAAAAGCCAGCAATAAAGAATATCATAATTCCAAACGAAAGAAAATCAGCAATAACATCACCAGAAATAAAACAATTACATAAAAGGAATTTGTAATGTGTCATTCAATAGAAGGGATTTACGTTTCTTGATAGCTAAAGTGCAGAATTTAGCCACGTCATATGACACTGGGCTTGAGGAATCTTCCAGAAGGAATTTTCGTAAGAGTTTGGGGGGAAATTCCAAACAATATTTCAAGGGTGTAAATTTTAATAAAAGGGGTAAAATAAGTCGAGCTCGTTCTTCACTATAAAATTCACAAAATAAAAGAATGTGAGTCACAGATTCTACCTTGTTAGACATGCAAGGGCAAAGGCGCTCATGAATTGGTACCCGCATAAATTTACCGTACAGCACCGCTGAGGGCATTGCCTCAAAGCGGGCTCTAGAGAAGGCCCATCTATAAGCTTCGTTAGTGATGTTAGATAAGTAAGGGGCAGTTGTAAAATTAGGCCACAATTTTAGACATCTATAATTCTCCGGGAGTAAGGCATCTTCTTGTTGTAATTCGACATCGTAAAGTCTCTGAGTAATAATTATTTTTGCCTTGTTCAGAGTTCCATTGAAGAGATCTTCAGGATTTAGGCCAATTTGTTTGATCTTGTTAGTTATTTGCATAAGCCAGGGTGGGTAGGGAACTGCGGCCAGGAAATGAGGTAGCATTCCCTTTGGATTGTAATGGATTTTCAACCAGAGGGATATTGCTTGCTCCCATACTTTAAGTTCCACTCTGGGAAGTCCTGCCTCTTGCCTTAACACTGCATTAGGTGTGCTCTTTGGGGTACTGAATAGTGATCTTAAAAATTTTGATTGTACTGTTTCAAGGGTCTTAATATTGGCAGAAGGTCCGATTTGAGAGCCATACAGGAGCTGGGCTAAAGATTTTGCCTGAAAGACTTTTAGGGCCATAGGATGGAAGCCGGCACCTTTCCTTTTGAATAATCTAAGGATGGCGTTTGCACTTCTTCCTGCTGAAGTAGCTGATGCGGTCAAGTGTGTTGATAATTTGGCATTGTAGGAGAAGGTTATGCCTAAATATTGGAAGATCTTAGTTTGTTCTATGGCGTTTCCCTTTATACTCCAATTGTCTTTCTTAAAGGATCGGTCAAAACGTACAATTTTAGTTTTGGCAAAATTAATTGTTAACAATTCGGTGTTGCATTGGTCGCTAAACTTCCCTAAGGCACGTTTCAAACCAACTGAAGCAAAGTAGCAAACATCTGTCAAATAACAATGTGGGTTAAGTCTTTCACCTACCATAAGATTCTCAAATCGCAAACTGAGCTCCATCATTTTGCCTATCCAAAGGAGGAGACTGGTGACACTATTAGGCTTGAAGGTATTGACCTCTTCACTGTCATTGAGCCCATTATCCCTGCTGGATAAAAAGGGTTCCCCCCCCCAAAAAAGTGTCTACTTGTATGGTTTTAGTCTTGCTTTAAATGTATTTGTTGTATTTGTTTTTTTAACTGCTTTAAATTATCTTCAGTGTAAATCATCTTGCAATGAATTTTTAGAAGGCAATTCATTCATTGATGATGATATTATACTAATTATTAATAATAGTCATATTTAGGAAATGCCCATAACAATGGACGATAACTAGTGATGCTTATGGAATCTGCCACTCCCAAATTCCATCCCAAATACTGAGGCTCTTCCATAACAGATATGTTTCTTGAAACAGAGCTCAACACGTTGGAACCAGTTACTGTCCATGAGATACATTTCTGGAATATTTATTATTACTTCTATATCTTGCATTTTCTCCCCATCCCTTTCATCTCACAAACTGATGCCACAGTTTCCAGATGCATAGCTGTTTTAGTCTCTTGCATCAAAACAAAGAAGAGACTTGTGGCACCTTAACGAATTTATTAAGGCATAAACTTCAATTCATTACAGTCTTTCATCAGATACGTGGAGTGCTATCCTGATTTGCAGGTACATTACTTGTTTTCATTCTCTTTACGTGTGTGGGGGTGTTTGTCAACAGTGGAAGGAACTGTCAGAAGGAAAGGAAATGTCAAAATGTATAGACAGTGATAATTACGGTACCTTATTAACACTGGTCATTCACAAAAAGTGAATAACATAGACATCCTGGCATTTAGAATCCAATTAATGCATATAGTGGAATTTTAAAATCCATAATGCTGAATTAGTCCAGAAGTGATAGTGCTGAGCCTCTTGTGTATTGTAGCTCAATGTTTTCATGTTGCAGTCTCCCTTTGAAGTTTGTCCGCTCAAGGATGGCCACCTTACGGTTAGTTACAGAGCATCCTGGGTAGCTAAAATGTTCCCTACCACCTTGTTCTATATTGCAATTTCTGTGTACATTGTCAGAACTGAGGGAAGCCACTGAATCCTAAATATATCCTAGAACCAAACTATTAAAGGAAAATTGTATAGACAAAGTAAGATTAATGTGATGTCCAGTAACCTTAGTGGAAGCTCCAAAGCTGCTTTATAGGCTCCCATGCTTGCCTTCCACATCTGAGGAGAACCTGGCAGGCAGCTGTCAAAGATGTGTTAGGTTTAAGATGCTCCACTTTCAAGGAAAGAGCTGGATCTTCATCAGATCTCTCCAGTTGCTTCTAAGCATACTATTCTGTGATTCTGTAAACTCCCCGTCTTGATTTACAGCAGAACTTTGGTAAAAAGTAGCAACCATTTCTGCGAATCTTCCATTTCTGTTATAATTTAATTTAAACACATCATCCACATAGGCACTGCTGTGATTACCTGTTGGCAAGCATTTCTGTTACAAGCTACATCTGACTATAAAGGCAATTCCAGTTTATTTCGCCATCATTTCCTACCTCAAAACTAATAGCATTTTATGAAATTGATGATCTTAAAAGGACTTTGAATATTTATTTATTTAATCTAATTAAAGTATGCTCTTAAGATCTTTGGTATCTCTGTGGTGATGAATTCTAACTTACAGTATTTGTAATATCTTACTGCTGCTGGTGGTGACAGAATTGCATAGTTTACCCACAAGTAGTTTTGACCTTGACACAGTGATGTGTGAATTATGTGCATGGGAGAGTGGAATTGCTGGAGGGAAAGGGAGAAGACAAGGTTGCCCAGATCATGGACAAAGGGATTTATGGTGTTGTGGGTTGCCTTGACCTGGAAAAGTGAAAAGGTGACAGACAATTGAAGGCTGTGGCCTCTGCTGACCCATCCCTCCTCTGGCAAATCCTGAGTTGTCATGGCAACCTGCTGCTGCTGTTGGTGATTGGTGAATGCCATATCACTCCACAATAAGACCTTCTAGAGTAGATTTGGCAACACATGCAGGGGGTAGGAAAGAAAGCAGAAATCTTGTTCCAGAAACATAAGTTTGATCCACTAGCACAGGCATGTCCAACAGGTAGATCGTGATTTGGATGTCCGCGGTAGATCACTGGTAGATCACTGGCTCCCCCCCCCCAAGAAGCTGAACAACTGTGGATCCTCTAAAAAAAAGCTCAACATTTTACCTCCTCCCTGGAAAAAACTCAACAACTTTGACCCGAACCCCCCTCCCAAATGGGCCTTCCTCCTTCCTAAAAAAGCTCAAAAAGGGGGTAGATCACTGCCAGTTTTTAACTCTAGTAGATCACAGTCTCTTGGGAGTTGGCCACCCCTGCACTAGCAGATGCAATTAGACATCTGCTATTGTGATGCAAAAGTTTTATGTGTATATAGACAAACACAGAAAGGGTGCCAGCTTGAATAAAATATTGGGGGGGGGACAGGTAAGCCTCACCCCACATAACTGATCACAAGCTGTGGTGCACCCCCCCCATTTGAATGGCAATCAACTTGGGGGAGGCCCTGGCCTCCTCATATATTTTATTGGGGTGGTGGTGAAGAGACCTCTGATCCTAGGAGTTGGCTCTTATGAAACACAGTAAGGTAACTGTCAGCACTGTAGTATTGGGACAGCTCTGTGAATCTGTCAGCATCGCAGATGGCAAAGCCTTGTGCACATTATAGTTCCTACTGGTTCCTCAGGTTGTGGGGTATTTCTCTCTCTCTCTCTCTCTCTCTCTCTCTCTCTCTCTCTCTCTCTCTCTCTCTCTCTCTCTCTCTCTCTCCAATACATACTGTAAACAGCTTATGAAAAATGAAGGAATCCTATCTCTTTCAAGATAATGTGATTAAGGAGCATAGAGTTGGAAATAATAAATCTGCTTCCTATGAAAAATGTTGAGACTTTGAACCAAAGTGGCCTCTACAGGAAGTAGAGTTTCATTGTTAAATCATTTTCTGCCTGTCTTTCTCTTTCTTGGAGCCAGACGCAGTGTGCTGGATATGTCTGGTATTAAGTGCAGGCAAATCGTTCACTTCCAAAACCAATTTCTCTAGATTTAAATCATGGTTTCATGATCAAGGGTTTTAGTGGCTGTCGCTGTAGTGCTGATTCATATACGTATGTAGATCATTTACGTTCCCATTGCTAAGAGCTCAGTCAGCTAGTACCTTAACAGATGAATGTGTCAGCTGCTGCCTCCACTGAAAAATATGGACTCCAAAGAGTGCCTTGCAGGAGCAGAAAGTACACATGATTTCTGCCAATTCTACCCCAGATTCCCAATGCCAAATTCTCTACTTCTTAGGAACAACCTATTGGGGAAGGAAATAAGACTGTAGGAGGAAGGGGGTCAAGAAGGTCGTGTTGAATGAGCAGAAATGCTTTCTGCAGATTTTTGAATCCATGCTGTTGTGAAGAGCAGTGATATGAAGCCTCTTTCTGTCTCTGATGTATGATCTGTGATCTTGAATTAGACCTGAGTTGCCATCCTGAAACAACAGTATTTTATATGTTCATTAAATCATCCATTGATGATCTATATATATATATAAATGTAGGCATTGCGTGTGCAAAGGTCACAGCCTTTCTCCGTAACCGCTGAACTGTAATATAACAAATTTGGCCACAATGTTCCATGCCCATCAGTGAGGATCTGGCATATTCCCCCCCCCCCCAAAGCAAACCTTTCATACCTAAAATAATGATTAAACACAAAACAGTGATTAGACGTCACCAGCAGAAGCTCTAAAGACTCCAGCAGCATCCAACAGAAAGGCAGATCGCCCACTGCTGCCTCGAAAGCCGCGCCACCAGATGACATCACAAAATTCCACAACAACCAACTGAAAACAGGCCTTTTGCAGCAATAAGGCCCAACCAACTGAAAACAGGCCATTTGCAGCAACAAGGCCCAACATTGCCAAGTGGAGGTAGGGGCCTGCCTGGGGGGTTGGGTTGGGCCGAATAGGGGGCAAGGATAGGTAATGGGTCAGGACAGGGTGGGGGGAGACACAGGGATGAAACCTGCCCTCTCCACAGTATCTCGCCTCGGCTTTGCAGACTAGGCTGAGTGGATTTAGGGGCCTGCCTGGGGGGGGGGGGACCGAATAAGCCACAGCATAGAATCAACTGAATATGAGTCTTTTACAGGGCCATGCCTTTGGGTAGAATAAATGTTATTTCACATAACACGTGGGTAGGGGAGTCAGGGTTGGAACAGGGCAAATTTTTACAGAACACGTGCATTAGGGGAATGATTGTGTGCAAAATGAAGGGGTCACAGGGATAACCCGGGGGGGGGTGTTGGATGGAGGAGAGGAGGGAAATCACAGGGGTAAGTGGGGGGGTTAGAGGGAGGGGGGAAATCACAGGGATAAGCCGGGGGTGGGGGGAAGAGGGGGCATAATAGGGTCATGGATCAGGACAGAGTTGGGGGATTCACAGGGATGAGGGAGGGGGATTAGGGGGGAATCACAGGGATAAGCCGGGGGGTGAGGAGAGGAGTGGGGGAATCACAGTGATACATCATGGATCGGCACAAGGGAGGGGAAATCACACAAATAACCCACAGCAACGCTTGGCAGGGCAAGCTAGTTCATATAAATTAACAAGGATGGTGTCACGGTCCGGTCGGCGGGCGTCAGGACCAGAGGCAAGATGGTCGTGAAGAAGCAGGGTCGAAGGCAGAGGCGAAGGTCCACGGGGCAAGAGCAAGGCGAAGCAAGGGTCCAAGGAGCAAGGAGCAAGGTGAAGGATCCAGGAACAAGAAGCAAGGCGAAGGTCCACGGGGCAGGAGCAAGGCGAAGGCGAGGCAGGGGTCCAAGAAGCACGGCAGCAACAAGGCAAGGGTCCAAGGAACAGGAGGCCAGATGCAACCAAGCAGGGATAGCGTTGCTGTGGCAAAGAGCTGAAGGGAAATGCTGGGCTTTTATCCCTCCCAGCTCCTGCCACCAGGTGCAGTGAGATCTCAAGTGGCCTCACCTGGGTGATTACTCCTTGCTTCTCCAGCACAAGCTGAGGACTTCACCTGTGTGGCCACGCCTTGCTTCTCCAGCACAAGTTGAGGCATGCCCCAGTCCTGCAAAGCACTACAGGCCCCAGAGCCTGACTCCTGCCCATACTCCTGACAGATGGAATGCAGAAGACAATAAATTACTAAAGACAAAACCAAGCCACAAATACCCACATATATCTGGAAATTCTAATAAAACCAGTACTAAAAGCTAATGTTTGTGAATGATCTCATGAATAAGTGTATGTCAGTCAGCCAGTGGACCAGCATTACTGTAAGTGCCTTGCACTATCTCTTGGGAAAGGCTGCTCCATAGAGCAGTATGGAGGCCACTGTGGAGAAGGCCCTTCTTCAGGTAGTCAAATCTCTAGGCATGGTGTGATGAGAACAGCTTCCTCCAATGATCTCAGTGAATGGACTGGATTGTACAGAAGGAGGTGTTCTCTCAGATAGCCTGGTCCTAAGACGTCCAGAACCCCAAACGTTAGCAACAAAACCTTAAACTCTGTTCAGTAGCTAATCAGCAGCCAGTGCAATTCCTTTAACACAGCATCACGAGTGTGGTAAGGATGCACAACTGAGCTTCCTAGTTGCTGCATTTTGCGCTAGCCATACAAATAATTCCTTATACTATGTGTTTTGGGCTTTCTTCGTCACTCTAATTTCTGTGAATTCTGATGCAAATTAACCCTGATCGACACTTTCCAGACAAATGTACAGAAGACAAACACAATGATCCTTCAGATTTTACAGGCCTCCAAATTTTATAATACAGTTCTCTGCTTGAAAATGTACAAAAATGTGCTTTAAAATGCATCTTTTAAGATAAAACATACTTTTAGCATTGAATATGTATCTAAATGGAATTTTTTGTGGGGGTTTTATTTTATTTTTTTAAAAAAACAGCACATTACAGCATAAACAAAATGTGGGAGACATGAATGAACAGAAACAAAACATGAACTCCTTTCATGGGCCACTTACAGAGGTTACCATGTTTCTACAACCATTTGCATTCTAGACATAATAATCATGCTACTGTTTTATATCACCAATTACCTCAGATTGACAAATAATACCCTGATTTTGCACCCTTTCAGCTCAGGAAAGCTTCTGATTCAAATGTGTAAGCGAAGCAGAGTTTTAAGTTATTCCAGGAGTTCTTACACAGGATAACTGGCTGTGTGGGGAAAGTATTTAGAAATCTCCAGAGTAAATGAGAGCTGTGTAAATTTCAAAGGGAAAGCTAACCTGGGAAGAGAGAGAAGGTATTATTTCAGCACACTTAAATACTGCAGACAATATATCATTACTGCACAGCCGGTACCCTGAGCTATCTAATTTATGTCCAGGTCACAAACCAATGCTGCTAATTGCTATTGGCTATTGTGACCTCTTTTGCAGACAAAAGGGTTGATCTTTATGTTGTCACTGTGTGGCATGGAACTGAGCAAAGATACATTTTTATTGTTTTGTTTTGTGTTATTGCTGCAAATGGTTTCCATGTTCCATGTGAAACCAATTACCTGAGCAAATAAGTCATTTATTTGTCTCTCATCATGAATCTCTTTCAAAATAAAAAGCAAAACCATCCTAAGAATTTCCAATCATAATATAATTTGCAGGTAGGTTAGCCACCATGCTGTTTGGCTTCTCCTGCATAGAATTTGAGTTTACCATCATTCACTTTTGTTAAATGAAAAATCTTTCTCCCTAATGTGAAGCACCGCAACGAAATTTATCCATAGCTTCTGTTTGCCTCACCTGTTGTTATGGTTGCATTTCTGTGTTACTTTCTAGCTCTAAATGGCTTACAGCTATTTTAAGTGCAAGGACAAATTGTGTGGCTTCATAGCTCCATATTGATCAAAGGCAACCCAGGTTAATATAAATTGCTTTGCAAATTCTGTCCCCTTTAGCTGTGACCCACTAAAAGCAAATATATTTCACAAAGATAGATGTTTGGTTTGAGGCAATGTATTAGAATAACATAAATACTTCAGGTGGCTATATGACAATTACCTGAATTCTTTTACGACACATTCAGTTAATAAGTAGTTATGGGAAATGAAGGTGCCTGGGTGGATTTGTGCATCAAGGAAACTATCTATCAAGGGGAAATGTATTTAAAAGCAGAGATAAAATAATACACTTAAGAAAGCCAAAAACCCAATATAAGAAATTGAATGCAACAAATAGTACAGTATATTATCACAATATGTACAGCACATGAAGCTTAAATGCTCAAAATCTGACATTAATTACAGTATGCCACATACAAAAAGGCAAAACTATAAAACCTCAATTCTCAAAGTATCAGTCACATGAAGAATGCCACCTTTTTAAAATGTGGTAACTAAAAAAACTACTTTTCTTTCACAGAAGTTCTTTCTGCCTTTAAGTTATAATGAATGCATTGTAGAATATACATCCATATGCATATAGACTAAGGCGTCATGTCTTCAATATTATATTATTATATTATATTATATTATATTATATTATATTATATTATATTATATTATTACCACACACACACAGAGTTGACACACAAATCTCTAAACAACTTGGGCCTCAAATATCTGAAGGAGCACTTATCTCATTATTAGCCTGCTTCTCTGTGTTAAGATGGACAGAAGAAGCCCTGTTAGCAGAACTGCCACATGTTGTTGTTTGAGGGATATGTGTTGTGTGAGAGGGCCTTCTCTGTTGTTTCCAGGTTGTGGAAGCCCTCCCCTCCAAGCTGAATCTTGCACCAGTGTTGTATAGTTTTTGGCACTGGGTCAAGATGCACCTCTTTCCCCAGGTTTTGGGGTGAGTGGATGTTCCCCCATCTGCACTGTTGCAGTGGTTTTTCTCCTCTTGTGATTTGTAGGATTGTTGATTCTTTAAGTATCCATTCCCAACAGAGCTACCTTGAACCTTGGAAAGACTGCCAGCTCCCAAATGGACAGTACACTTGCTGAGTACTTTTCTGATTCATTTAACTGAGAAAAGCGGACATAACCCCAAATTTGGCTGCCTTTCATAGCAATGCATTCCCATCTTGCATCTTGCTTAAATGGAAGCAATTTGGATAACTGATTAATAGTCAATTACTATACTCCTTACCTCCTGAACTGTGCATATCCCTTGCTTTACAGTTTTTTATCTTTCCATGGCAGGTTCAGCTTGACAGCCCTCTGCAATTGAGGCTGGCTATATGGCATCCAGTTATCTCTCTCTTTCCCTCTGTGCTGAATTGTGATTTTTGTGCAATAAAATAAATTTATATGTATATGAGCACAGTACAGAGACTCCAAGAGAGATGTTTGAAATTGCTTGAAGCAACTACCTAACCTAAATTATAGAAGCCTTGTCAATTACCAAATACCTCTTAAACTCTCCATCTTGCAACACAGACAATTTTGTCAAGTGGTACCCTGGCATTAATTTGTGTCCAGTGAATTCTATTCCTCTTGCATAGAACTTGCAACTTAAACAATAAAAATGGTGCCATAAAAAGTATTTTACATTAAGTTGCTACATTTAGAAAATTGTTAGGTATGGAAGAGTCAACCTGTTCCCTCATGTAAAAGCATGACATGGTGTCTGAAAGCTTTGATTGTAGTTATCTGGTAGTCTCCATGCAGTTATGATAGAAATGCCTTAAAATTCCTTTTAAAATAAATATTATTTGGGACAGTATATTTTGTGGCATACACATGTGGTGTAGTAGAGGGAGTGTTATGACACAGGGGTCACCCACACTTCCATCTATGCCGTGATTTCTAGACACAGTCCATGATTCGTAGGCAAGGGTCTAATCAGGTTTGTTTTGTTTTGGGTCATTCCACTTTCCTCGAGAAAACTTAGTGTTCACCACTGAATCAGAACAAACGTTAACTAGGACTAAGTGCAGGAAAAGTGCAGATGAGCCCTCTCAGACAGGTGATCTGGATTCAAATCACTGTTAGTATTTACAGACAGGAAAAATTCCTACTGAACATTTGATTGATAATATTAGTCTGAAGCTAAAAGCTTCATGGCATTAAGTTTCTCGCTGAGTCATTTATATTCAGGGTGTAGGGAACGGCATGGTCCATCTTGACTTCACAAGCTCAATTACATTTTCCATAAGCACAGTGGTCTTTTGCATGAGTTTGAAATATGAGAGCTTGTTATAAACACACACGCATGCTGTGCAACTGTGAATTATCATTTTGCAGATGAGCATCCCCACCATGCTTTTCAGCTTGAGGTGGTATATGTGGGCTGGCATTCCTAAAGGCTGTATTTAATGCACCAGTTAAATGGCTTTCTTGCATAGCATGGGGAAGATAACAATGCAGAAGTTTACAAAGTCTAAGCTTTGTATATCCCATCATGTGTTGATGTGTACCAGTGACAATTTATTTTAGGACTCAATAATGTTTAGCCTTGAGATAGATGAAAACTTGTGCAATCTTCCTTTGCCCTTTTCCCCAAGAACTATTTATCAGGACTCAGGCTTTGGATATTAGGTTGGATTGTCACTATCGGACAGACAAGTTCAAGGGGTAGTGGATGCCAGTTTTGCTTGAGTTTTTTCTTGTCTTGGAAAGATTAATGAGCTGCAGTGGCATTACCTTGAAAGAAAAAATAAGACAATATCTGGGACCAAACATAATGGGCACCACTGAAATTATAGATTTGGGATGAGAATGAAGTGAGTGGGGTTTGGCTAAAGCTATTGTTGAAAGAGTTGACGGAAAGGCTCAGATCCTTGCTCAGTTCATGGAGTTCATGGTGGCAACTAGGTTGCTCCCTATTACGTGTGAATCTCTTGTGGCCTAATCTCTTTCCTGCTGAAGTTTTGCCATGTTTTATTGCTGTACTGGGGGGTTGGAATATGAGACAAGCATCCACAGTGACCTTCAGCATTGAGTGGTTTCTAGGAAGACTTCTTGGACATGTAATGGGGCTTCAGCTTTCTTACAAGGCTTGGTTCTGGACTAAAAAGCAAATAATAGCTCCTTCCTTAGGAAATATAGGTCACCTTTCCTGGTATCAACGTCAAGCTAACCAGTCAGTAGTTGCCTGGGTCTTCTCCCTGCACCCTTTTGAAGATAGGGACAACATTTGCGCACCTCCCATCTGTGGGGACCTCACCTATTGTCAACAATTATAGACAGAGGCTCTGAGACTACATTTGCAAATTCCTTAAGTAGCCATGGATGCAGTTCATCAGGCTCTGCAGATTTGAATTCATTTCCAGTTGCTAAGGGTTCCATTAACACTTCTTTTCCTATCTTGGGCTGCAGCTCTCTCTCTCTCCCTGCATGCCTTATTATCAGCATGCCTATTCATTTCAATGGGTCTCCTCTGAGTAGAACTCATGTTGGATACAACCCAGAACTATCACATGTGGTAAGACATTATTAGTGGTTGTTATAGAGCTGTGGAACTCAGAGTTCATGCTTTCCTTCAGACTTCAAGAGTGTAAGTATCTTTTGAAAGCATTAGAATGTATAATAGTTTTTCTTTGACAAAGCACCTTTATTCTATGTATTCTTCTTTAATGAAATGTTTTCATTGCAAATTGATCCAAGTGTGCTGACTGGGTTCACGGCCCATTCATGTGATGGAAAATAGTTTGTGATACCACTTATGCAATCCATTAACTAAGCCTACTAAGGTACGACAGGAAAAATAGCATGTATTGTGGATTCTTTTATAGGCATTTGGCAGCTATTTGAACTCCAACCAAGTATATGATTTAACAGCTGAACTTCTCCACAAACAAGGCAATAAAACTATTTTAGTTGAATGATTATCCCAAATCAGCTTTATAAAGTCAAGGAGGTGGGGAGAGATGTTCTTTCAACTTCTGCAAGTGAATGTAGCTATTCTATATAGCTATTCTATATAGTAATTAAAATGCATTTTCTTCTGGAGATTTGCAGCCTATGGCTGCACACACACACTATACCTTCAAAGCATGTTTGCTTTGAAGAATTATGGGCAATGTAGCTTAGCCCTCAAAGTGTTACAATCCCCAGCAACCCTTAACAAACTACAGTGTCCAGAATTCATTGAGGTGGGAATAATGTCCTTCAAATGTGCTTGTGAAGTACAGTATAGTGTGTGCACAGCCCTGTGTTTCATTCTTTTGTCATGCTCAGGCAGCAGGATCCTGAGCCAGCCATACTTGAGTATTTTAAAGTTCCGTTGATTGCAACAAGTGTGTGTTAAAAATGTCCCATGAATGGAACGTCATTAAAACAGCTTAATGTTGGCTAGTTCCTGCGCTATGCTTTTCCATTGCCGCTATACCCAGTACTTTATGAATCCAATGCAAAATTGGTTAATGACTGGAGATTTCCAGTTCTGTGTTGCACATAACTTAGGTGTTTCTAACAAGCTGGTAGTGTTTTTCTTTCATGTTTGTTCTCTTATCATATATTATTTCAATCACAAATTGCTCTCTATTAAGCATTCATTTTCTTTCACATGATTGGATTGTA
This sequence comes from Zootoca vivipara, assembly GCF_963506605.1. Classification (NCBI taxonomy): domain Eukaryota; kingdom Metazoa; phylum Chordata; class Lepidosauria; order Squamata; family Lacertidae; genus Zootoca; species Zootoca vivipara. The sequence goes on from NC_083279.1 coordinate 36,300,037, forward strand.
TGCTACTTCCTCTGTGTAGTGAAACTTTCTCCATAAGTAACTATGCAAGAGAGAGATAGCAAACAGAATTGTGTAGATGTGTATATTCTGTGGGGTTTAAAGTGATCGTTGCAATCCGATCATGTTTCCATAATGTTATGTCCTTGCTAGGTTCAATGGCACTTGCTCCCAGGAAAGTGTGTACAGGATTGCAGCCTAAATCTTGTTGTAGTGTTTTCTTCAGAGTTAAAACTGGAAGAATAATTTACTAGAATTATGCTTCTGGAAAATTATTGTTTTGCTTGAATCTAATTAAGGGCATTTAAAAATTAAACACATGCAAATGCACACACAGAATTATTTTTTGAGTGTGTAAGAGTTAGCGCTAGGGATGAGCAGAACAGAAGAGATTCCGCAGTCATTCAGTTCTGGAAATATCTGTATACTGGGAATGATGGAATGATACAGATGGGGATAGAAAAGGGAATAATGCAGAAGTTCAGCAAGAGACTTCTCTGTGGGTGAGAAGTCTGGGATAACCGAACCTTTGTGAGTTACTGAGTAATATATTTTTTTTCTTGGACTACACACCACCAGTGGTGCAGTAGTGTGCAAATTACTCTGAAGTTGCTCAGAGTTGCTTTCTAGAACCCTGTGATCATAAGAATCCTGCTGTATTGGACCAACTTGGCACATACAGCAGTATAGCATTCTGTTTCTCACGGTGGACACTCAGATTTATTTTATTTATTTATGTATTTATTCATTACGTTTCTCATATGCTTCTGAGAAGCCTATAAGCAGCTCATGAATGTGATATCCCTCTTCTATTGTTCCTTTCAAACAACTAGTACTTACTGGCATGTTGCCTCTGAACTTAACACATTGCCACCACAACTAGTAGCCAATGGTAGATTTATTCTCCATGGGTTATTCAAGCTCCTCAGTTAAGGGATCTAAAATGGCAATTCTATTTCCACTTGCCTGGGAAGAAGCCCATTGAATTCAATAGGTCTTACTTCTGAGTACACATACTTAGCATTGCACCTAGTAGTCATTAGCATGCTTTGTGTCAATGAACTCCATAACCAATTATTATGTGCTGTGTGGATAACTATTTTGTGTGTCCTGAATCTTTTGCTGATCAGTTCCATTGGGTTTCCCTGACTTCTATCATGAGAGATGGGTAAAAAAAAGTTTCTCCTCGCCCCCAATGCATACTTTTTTTTAAACGCCTGCCATGTCCCCTCATAGTGTATCCCTGTGGTTCCACTTTCAAGTCTACCCCAATTATTTTATGATGCCAGTAATCATAGTTAACAAAGTACCATAATTCCGAAATGCTGTAAAGGAGAGCAAAAGTCAGGCATTTTCTAACCTCTAACATGACATCTGGCAGGAATCTGTTGCTAAATATAAAATTCCCTGTCATAAAACCTGCTTAAAATGTATTGCACTCTTGTTCATAAAATTTTTATATCTTTGGCCAATGTATCTTGACATTTGCCATTGAAGAGCAGTTAATACCTGCCTGCTGTATTTCTGACCCCTGCTCTGACACATCACATCTATTTGAAGTGTGCATGGGTTATTCGTCTTTTACCATCTGGTTAAGTGAAATAATATGTTATTGATGTACCCAAAAGTAGAGGTGCATCCTCACAGAAGCCATAGGGATTCATTAGAATTTGTCAGCATGCCAACAGGGGCTAGAAACATCAGGGCTCGGGGTTTGACCAAACATTTATAGTCATTGCCTCCGCTTTGGGACCAACCCAAGGGAGGTAAAGGCACTGGATACCAAAGTGCAACTGGAAGCCATGAGAAGCTATATTTCTCAATGGTCTTGGCATCCATTATGGTGTTACCACCACAAACAGCTCCTTTTCTACCCTGTCTACTGGCTGCTCAGATGGGAGACAGGCTATTGCCTCCTTGTTGCCCATGTGAGACCTTGGTTGGTTGAATGTATCTCAATACCTTGCCTGTTGCAAGGGAGATAATGAGCTACTTCCTTCTCCAACATGGCCTCCAGTCTCCCGCCTCCAACAGCAATCTTTGCCATAGTGACAAAGGGCCCTGTCTTTCTAGGCCAGAAGGGTCATTTGAGAGTTAACCTCGATTTGGTTATTTATGGCTTGACTGAAAGCCTTTGCAATGTTTCATTTCTAGAAACTAGCTCTTTTGGCTCCTGAGGAAGTAATTCACATGCCTTTTATGGCCAGCCATAAAAGTTATGACAATTACACACCACAAAATTAATAATGTTCATAATAAAAACAGGCTGCTCTTTTAAATGTTTGTAAAAGGTCAGAGTTAAGTCATTAGCCAGATATTGATCGGTATAATATAAACCCTCCTTAAAATTATTATCCTTAGTCTGAAAAGCACTAATAATTTTCAAGAAGGATGAAAAGAGGGACTATAATAAGCAGAATAATATGCTATAAAGTGCACATTGTGACCCTTCAGAAATGTTCAGCAAGAAGCAAGCTATATAAATTCAGTGTGCAGGTTGCATTTATTCCATGACATATCGTGTCGAATAAAATGATACTTTTCATTCCTGTAGTAAACAAGAGTTTTATATATTCAACCCTAATGTAGTTAGTTTTGCCCCTGGCCGAGATTGAATGGCAATAGAATCCATTTTGATACATGGGGTTATGTTGCTGTAATCACTGAGGGCTACCTCACACACCTAGCAGAAGCAAGCCAGGCTTGCCACTGTGTGCACTCAATAAGTTGCTGTCTTCCTGTCATGATTTCCTGTCAATTGTAACTGTACAGTAGAAGCATTCAAAGAATCATAGAATTGTAGAGCTGGAAGGGACCCTCTCCAATGCTGGAAAGTCAACTAAAGCAGCCTCTGCTTAAAAACCTCCAGTGAATGAGAGTTCACCACCTTCCAATGAAGTCACTTTCAGGCACACATAACATAACTGAGGCAAACCCTTAAAAATGTAATATGTGACATGGCCTTATATTTTCCTTTAGGAAAAGAATGGCAAAACTGTGTCCTATCCTATGGGTTATGGTGTGAAGCTTAAGGGAAGCTGAAATAGGAGGAGGATTGTGACAAACAAGGCAGAATCTGTCAGGACCCTGGACAGAGCATTCTGGAAGGTGCTGGCTGGAGTGTTTTCACTCACATAAGGGAGAACAGTCACTTCAGCAGAAGACCCTGGGGCCTTCTGAAGGCTGGCTCACCTGGGACCACTTTGGACCCTATCCCAGTTGAGAATTGGTCTGTATTTTTTTTAAAAGTGGTGTTGCCTGATTCTATATCCATTGGCTCCCATGGCATGCTTCCGTCAGAACTGCATGGGGATGTGTGCCGTCGAGTAAAACCGTGTTTTACAGCTTGGAAAATGCCAGAATGAGAAGCTTTAGTTCACTGAGTGCTGCATGCTCCCACTCCATGTCTTACTCTGAGTTTGAGAGTGGAGAACTCTGGCAGCAAATAGCAAACAAGGGGAACGAATGCTCAAATTTCTTTCAAAGAGTGCTTCAGAATCACTGTACACACTGTCATATCCTGAGTAAGACCACTGATCTATCCCAATACAATAGCCAATGACTGGCCTCATCCCTCCAAAGTCTCAGGTTTAGGTCCTTTACAGTTCTGTTACCTGTGGTTCTGTTTATTGGAGACGCCATGGATTTTCTGCATCAAAACATGCTCTCTACCACTAAACAATAGTTTCTCCCTGGTGTGTATAATTGCATGTACTAACACATACCCCTTATTCTTGCTGCTCCCTTCCCTCTTTCCGGTTTGTTGTCTCTCCTGTTTTTGAAATCTACATTGAGAGCTTCATACAGTTAATAGTTTGTCTTCGTTGTCCATCAAAATAAAAGTGCCTTCAATATCTGGCAAAAGAGAAACTGTGAGTGAGTCTGACACTTTAGTTTGGGATAGATTTTCAGAGTTGCAGCACCACAGAAAGACCCTACCTTTCATGCTCACTACGGTAACTAAATTTCCAAGATACTGAAATCAAGGCCTTTGATACTGATATTAATTCCTAGGGAGGCAAGTTTTTATGTAAAGAGCTACCTAATATGGGCAACACAGGCATCTGTACAATGAAAGAAGATAAAATTTGTTTGTTTATTTAAAATAATGTTATGCTAATTTTAGAACCAAGGACATTTCAAGGTGGCTCACAGTCAAAATCATAGCAAAATACAATAAAACAAAATTAATAATTACAGAGGTGTGTCAAATTGTCTTGGCAAAGTGCTTCTAAGTAAAGTCCCTCAGGAAATATGTGCATTGTTGTGATCCTTGAGTGAAGGTCAGTATACAAATGTTGTTGATGATGATGATGATGATGCAGTGCTTGTGGTTCTTTGGACTGTGACATGAGTCCCCTGACTCTACAACCCTCTTTTGCAGAATATTTATCAGTTTACTAGGCGGCATTATAGATGGCGATTCCAGCAGTTTCTCTTTTCTCCTCTTCATTCTTTTCAACTAGTGAGCATCTGATGCAATGACCTACATTCATATTAAAGTAAAGCGGAAAAACCTTGTTGAAATCGCTGCTTTCACAGCTTGTTTTGCAGTTCATTCTTTTCTGGAGCATTAGAGCATAACAAAAATTGGAATCCAATTGCACATTAGGGTATTATTTACCCCCTCCCCTTCTGAACCCAAAATGAACAGAAAACACAGTCAATAGTAACCATTCAATCTGAAAATATGCCAATCGAGGAATGAACCAATAATTTAAAAAAACAGAAAATTTGCACACAGAGAAGAAACAAAGCTATGGATTTCCTTTAAAAAAAACAAAAACAAAATAGCTATATGAATGGAGAACCAGCCAATCATATTAAAAATGTGTGATGCTTGGTCACCAGTAGAACATAGCATGCTTTTGATAGAAATCTGGACACATTTCAATTGATTATATATCAAGAAGGAATAGCCTACCTACATTATGGTGCTCCAGCAAGAGGAGGGAAATGCTGGACAAGCATCTGACATTGGTAGTTGTTATAAAATAGACTTATTGAAAATGTTCATGAAAAGCAAGTTATTTTTCCTAGATTTGGAAACAGCTGCGCTATTAGGGGTCTATGGTAGGTAGGAGTTAGGCAGCATATAAATGAAACTGTACTGATTTCCAATGTAACCCATAAGAGACCTCAACATTCAGAATACATAAGCAACTAAGTATAAACTCCTTTAATTAAGGCCTTCTCATTAATTCAGCCAGCATGGATTCCTTGGTCGGGGGAAGGAAATGCTACAGTCTTCAATGCATCTTAGCAGAGGATTGAAAAAGCCTTTCTGAGTAAAAGTTGGCTTTGACAACAAGCTGCATAAAAAAGACCCCTCATGGGTTGCCCGTTGTCCTGGTAATACACAATCAAGCAACGGCTTTAGTCCTATGCCATACCTACAATACTGCATCTATGCAGTCCAATGAAGCAGTATACTGAGGTCCTAGTGTTGCACACATTGAAGAAGTGGGGCAAAGAAAAGAGGAAGGGAGCCCAATACAGTGGTACCTCGGTTTGCGACTGCAATCCGTTCCGCGGAGCCGGTTGCTCCCTGAATTGGTTGCTTGCCAAGGCACGTTTGTGCTGATAGAGCGCTTCCACGCACAAGCAGGCTGGGAAGATTACTTCTGTGCATCCGAGCGCCACGGAACCCGGATGTAAACACTTCCGGTTCCGCGGTGGTCGGAAACCGGAGTGGATGCAAACGGAGGCGGTCGCAAACCGAGGTTTGACTGTAAAACCAAATTGTAGATAGCCGGCACCTTTGGCTTATGTTGCAGAACCAGCCCAATACATTTTGTTGCCTGAGGTGAATGACAAGAAGGTGCCCCTTCTCATTTCATGTATAGAAGCTGACCAGAATGATAGCTGAATCTTCTCATTTGAATCTTCTTTCAACACTAGTGACAGGGCACATCCTTCACCATACCTGAGAGCAGCAGATTTGTTTATGGGGCACAGGACAGGCATATGGCAAACACAGCTCTGTCATCCAATACTTTGTCACCATTACCTATCATTCCCTGTGCATGTGCCGTTTAAGGTGCCCACCTTACTCTGCATAATGATAGGGCCAGCCCTGCCCGTTTGGGTTTTTTTGTTTTTTTTAAAAAAAATCAGTTTTGTGTTATGTCAAAATCTTTATGGAACACCAAGGAAACACTCACACATGTAATGTAGGACTGGTGCTCTCTTTCAGTTTTTTACTCCTGGGTAGCACCAACCCCAATTTCCCACCCAGAAACAAAGACGGGTTAAAGGGGAAAGAGGTATGGACTTAAAGGGGTAAGAGTGATCTGAGAGGGGGGCAGCCAGAGTACAGCTTGCAGTTCCCAGTCCCTCTCCTTGGAAGCTTGAACCGGGAGGCAAGATTAGTAACACCAGGTCCTTTGACTAGGCAAAATGGTTGTCCACTTCTGAGTTCGGATCAAAAGAGCCAAATTATTTAAATCAGCACAAGAGAGTGGAAGGAGTAGGAAGTGGCTTTAAAGGAAAAGAAAACACATACCCACTATCTGAGGTTGTCTTAGCAACTGACAAAAAAAAATGTTCAGTTGACGTGCAAAACCGTATGGGTCATCCCAGGTGATTCATCGAAGGCACACAAATGGGAGATGAAGAACACTGGAAGCTATGCTCTTTTTTTTATCTCTGCAGTTGCAAAAGGGAAGGGCCTGCAGATTAAAAGGTATGAAGGTGATCCACCAATCCAGGAAAGCCAACTCTACTTAGCATCCTGGAGAACTTATCACATACTCAGAGGGGAATTTTGTCATTTGTGTTTGCAAGCTTGTTGAAACAATGCATGTCAGTGAGGCCAATCTCCTCTTTCTTTTTTTCCTGTCAGGTAACTGTGCAGGGTAGGGGTTGGGGCAGGGGGGCGGGAGTGGATTAGGGAAAGGACACCACCTGTGGATGTGAAGATGGGAGGGAGATGCTTTAGAGGTGGCTGGCTATAGTTAATGGCATGGTCCAGGCAAAGAGGCATTCTCTTAAAGGGACAGGCAGAGGTAGGAACAATATTTGCTTTACTTTCTCCTTTGAGGTATGTTTTCCGAGGTTCTATTTTGCAGGATTTCCATTGATGCACATAGGCACCATTTGCAAGATTAACGTCACGGACTACAGGCTTAATGCTGCAGAACTGTTACTTTTCACATTTCTCAACTGAAGTAATTTTTTTCCTATTGGAAAACTTCCTCTGAAATTAAGGATTTGATTTCCCAGTAATGAAACATATAGTGGAGGGCCTGTATACCATGTAGCCTTTGGGTCGGTTGCTACTTGAGTGACTAAAATCTCTGTGGTTAGTTTTACTTCCCCAATTTATCCTGTTTTTTTCCTTTTCTTTTTAAAGCACTTCCTTACCTTTCTGTTCTGTGAATTTTCAAAGAGCTTGATAATTCAAGCTCTCATACTTCCTTCAAAAAGCCTAAGGTTTATGTATTTTATTCTCACAAAATTCAGTGAGGTAGATCAGGCTGGGGGAAGGGGAATTGCCAAAGACAAACCAATGAGAAGAGATCTGAACTGCAACAAAGGATAGGTAGGGAAGGGAAGATGGCGACGAGGAGAGCAGCTTAGTCAGCTTCACAGCCTTTAACCAAGACTTTAAACTGTTCCTAAGTCCTCTAGGAACCTTTTTTATACAGTCCACAGTTTTAATGACTTACTGTTTGCCCCATCGCCCCATCTCCGCTTCTGTCCTCGCCTTCCCAACCAGCGTTTTTATTGTTTTATTGTTTTATCGCCCTGCCGACGCTTTGATACAGTTCAAGCTAATCGGGAGGAACGAGTTACGGAAACCCCCGCATCATCAAAGGTGAGAAAGCCGGCTCGATGGTGTAAACGGGTGGAGAGTCATCTTGGCTTTAACAAAACAACCATCAGTACTGCGACTTTAGCAAAAAATATACATTCCAGCTTGGGGAACAAAGTGGAAGCAAGGGTGTAGCCCTACTCCTACTCAGTTACAACCGTGTGAATCTCTGAATTAAAGAGACCCCAGCAACTGTTGTTAACTATTTACTTTCTGCCTTCCACCCACTGCTCCTTATCCAAGATGGTATTCACCAGGAAGCACTGTAAGGATTTGGGAATTGTGCTAACATCGCCTCAGGAAGAGAAGGTGGTGAAGGGGGCCCGAAGGAGGCAAAGCAAAATCACGAATTATTTTCCCCACAAAGAAGGAGATAAGGGAGCCCAGAATGAGCTATCCCCAATAGAAGCCACCTCAGCAGTGCTGGATTGGTCAATCCAACGTAAACACCTACAAACTGAACATGAAAGCACAAACTGTTCTATGAGCCTGGCGCAGGAACTCGCTCTAGCCGAGAATAACACGGCGTCTAGCCCGCTCAACATTATGGATCCCAAACCCCCAAGTTCACCACAAAAACCCAGGGTAAACCACCAAGGACCCCAAGGACTTCGGCTCATAGTGAATGGTGATAATACAGAAGAGCAGGGTGACCAGTTGCAGAACCAGATACAACAGATATGCACAGACCTTCTCAATATTACAAACTTCTTAGCAATAACAAATGGGTTACTCTTAACACTCGTGGATAATTTCAAACAGATAGACAGAGCCCCAGATCTCGTCCCCGACGCAGAAGCCAGAACCCACACATTATGTAATGTCAAACCAAGCAAGAGAAGACCTAAGATGAAGACGAAGAAAAGCAAAAATATTAAAAACATAAAGCAGTCTAGAAGAACATTACACATCAGCAAAACACAGTGGCAGAAACTCTTTGACCTGCTACCATCCCCCCCCTTACCTGCAACAAAAAAACCCAAAGTACAAGGTAAGAAAGAGACTAGCAAAGAAGGCTTGACAAAGAACAAAAGTGACTCTGGGTGTGAGAATAAATCTCTGAGTACACTCAATGAAAGCACTTCTCCCATGGACACCTCTCTCCTGTGCCCCCCCAGTCCAACTAAAGAAACAAATTTTCCCACAGACACTCGCGACTCGAGCTTACATAGAGCTCCTGCTGTAATCGCGAACAGAAATGAATTAGGGACACCTAACATCGCCGGGCCTGTATCATCAGAACCACCAGCCCCACGCACCAAGAATGGCTGGAATCTGGTTCTAAATCCAAATAAGATCGTATTCGTGAACTACCCTAAACCACCGAGCCCCTGCATAGGGATAGATCGTGTGAAACATCTGCTGACTGTCATAAATGGCATTCTACCGGGGGTAGTGAAAGCAGCCGACCTTGCTGATATAGAATATCTATACCAAGACGGACAATCATTACGAGCCCTGATCACATTTACTGATCACAAATTGGTCAACTTTATCCTGAGAACAAGGAATCTATTCAAAACGAAAAGAATAGATTTATTAAGATTATTCGAAAACAGAGCCCCACCAACCTCCTTATTGGCAGCTAAGACAGAAAGGAGGACAGGAGCAGAGGAACAAAAAGGAAGAGCACACAAGCAACATACCAGGAGCCAAGTGCAAAAGCGGGAGCATGCTGAACATGATGCACCAAAATCAAAGAAGGAAGTCATTGCCTCTCCGGAGAGCCTAGTACATCCGTGTGACGGAGAAGACTCCGTCTCTGCTGAAGAGGACGCTCTAATAAATCGATTTTGGACACTACAGCTGCCAGCCCAAACTGAAATCCTGAGAAGACTGGACACGCTGAGAACAAGGCTGGCTAGAAAAGAGGACCATGGAGAGATGACGGAGGGCCTACATATATGGCCCATTTCCCCTAAGTGCTTAGTGGACAAGAGGACGACGGGAGGCTCCTTTAAATGTGTAGACGCGGAACACCAAGATCAGCCCCCGCTAGCCTATGGAAAGGCAGAAGTAAACCAGGCGGCAACATCCCCGAGTGCATGGATTGACTATCTCAAGCTCTCCACCAATGAAATGGCTACTCCCGTAACTGCAAACTCCACATTAAGAGCAAAGGCATACCACTCTCCCTTGAAGCAGATGCCTACTAATAGATCCAATGGGAGCGTTTTTTTAGACAAAAAAGGACTGTTGGACAGTGTGGAATCGGCGATCTGATATCACGGAGACGTCGGGACTTAAAGCTGATGTCCTGGAACATCGCAGGATGGCAAGCAAAGAAAAATAACCAACATTTCATAACACTTCTCAAGCAATACGACATCATCCTTTTGCAGGAGACCTGGTACATTGATCCCATCCTGCTCAATGGATATTCCTGCCATTCTCTGCCCGCCACGCCATCCCTAAGGGGAGGCAGGCCAAGTGGAGGCTTAGCCAGTCTTGTTTCCACAGAGCTAGAACACTCTTTAACAGTCCTACCAAGCTGCAACTCACTAGCGACGGCTCTCTTACTTAATCTCAGGAAAGAAGCACTATTGCTGGTAAATGTTTATCTGCCCCCCTGTAATAAAAAATCCATAGTTAAAGCTAATTGGGAAGAGCTGGAAGCATTTCTAGAGCCCCTTGAATCCTCCTATCCATCCACCCCAATCATAATCGGTGGGGACTTTAACGCACGCATGGGAACAGATGATTACAACCTATACAGACAATACAATCAGATTCAGGACCCTGGAAGTACAACAGTCATAGGCCCCACACGACTCTCCAGAGACAGCAGATGCAACTATTCGGGGTTATGCTTAGCCCAGGCTGCAAAAAGAAGGGAATTGACAATACTAAACGGCAACCAAGCCGGGGACCGCCCAGGGGAATATACCCACTTTGCAAAGGTGGGCGGAAGTGTTATTGATTATATATTGATATCAAGTTTTGTCTACAACCTTGTGTCGAAGTTCCAGGTGGAGCATAATACCGAGAGTGACCACCTACCACTAACCCTAGTATTAGATGGCCTATCTCCAAACAAAGCCAAGGCTAACCCATTTTTCATCCCCATCACCAATTTGGATCAACCTGCACCTAGAAGAATAAAATGGACCCCCATTCTCAATTTTGAGTTAACCCACCTTCTTCTCTCGGAAGAAGTGAAGACTATCTATTCGGCCATCGCATCAGCTAATGCAGCGAGTTTGGCCATGGACCTATTTAAAGAGCTTTTAGAGAGGCTGAAAAGCTTTCTAACATCAGAAATCCTTAAAATTGCGACAAAGCGGGTAAAAGACTCAGAGAGGTGGTTTGACGCAGAGTGTAGAAAAGCAAGGAAACTCCTGAGACTAACATACCGCAAATACAGAAACACCGGAGCACCCTCTCTATTTACAGCATACATCACCTTAAGACGAAATTACAAACAAACATTAAAGAGAAAAAAGCAAGAAGCCGAGAGAACTGCATGGGGTTGTTTATTAAAGGCTTCGAACGAGAGAGATTCAGGCTGTTTCTGGCGTACCATCTCGGGCCTCCTGGATCAGGAGCGCTATGGGCCTTTATGTACGGTCGAACCACAGGAGTGGCTCAGATACTTTCAAACTCTGTTTCAAGATGACGAACTCCAACATAAAGAGATAGGTGCCCACCCAGGGGAGTTACCACCTTGGCCCCCAGTCTCTGCAGAGGAGGTAGGGAAACTAATCGGGCAACTTAAGAACAACAAAGCCCCGGGATCAGACTATATACCCGCAGAACTTCTGAAGGCAAATCTGGGCTGGTGGGCCCCCCTATTGGCAACCATGTTTTCTCACATCGATTCTACAGGCACAATCCCTGACTGCTGGGCAGAGGCAATAATTATCCCCATCTACAAGAAAGGACCTATGTCAGACCCGGCAAGTTACAGGCCTATTAGTCTCCTCCCAATACCCAGCAAGCTATATGCCAAACACCTATATACTAAACTAACCAGCTGGATGGAATCAGAGGCAATTTTGGCGGAGGAGCAAGCCGGGTTTAGACAGGGCAGATCGACTACAGATCACTGCTTTGTACTATCACATCTCATTGATAAGTATGCTAAAGAAACACGTGGGGTGCTATATGCAGCCTTTATAGACCTGAAGGCGGCTTTCGACTCAATTTCTCGAGCCAGACTTTGGACCAAACTGAATACAACCAACATTGATAGAAGACTATTGTTCTTGATAAGCTGTCTTTACAAGGACACCAAGCTTTTTGTAAGAACCTCACTCAATGGGCAACTTATTGGTCCCATTTCATCCACCAAAGGGGTCAAACAAGGCTGCATCCTAGCCCCAGCCCTATTTAATTTATACATCAATGACATGATTAACTGTCTAACAGGCCCGGAGTTCCACGCCCCCAAATTGGCTGAAAAACCAATTTCGGCACTACTGTACGCGGACGACGCGGTCCTTCTCTCACGAACCAAAATTGGCCTTAAAAGATTGATGAGGGAATTCTCGGCTTATTGTAGGAGAGAACAATTGGTGGTGAACTGCCAGAAAACTAAGGTTATGGTGTTCGCCAGGAGACACAGACAACATAGATGGGTAATGGATGGCCAGATAATAGACCAGGTTAAGACCTTCAAATATCTAGGAATAGTCTTTCAGTCAACAGGCTCATGGGTGGCACACCATAAGTACGCCAGTGAAAAAGCATCCCAAAGCTCTAAGGTTTTGTCGCGATTCTTTTACACTAAGGGTGGCAGGTACATCCCAGCAGCTCTTGAGGTATTCCAAGCAAAACCTCTGACGCAACTACTTTATGGGGCTCCAATATGGACGGGGAATCAGTGTAGTACTCTTGAAACAGTCCAGTCAAAATTTCTAAGACAGATTTTCGCTGTTCCATCATGCGCACCAAATGCGGCTTTACGCCTCGAAGCCAACCTTCTATCTGTCGAAACACGGACTTGGCAAAGAACACTTAAATACTGGCTCCGTCTAAATCTAAATCCACCTGGGCTATTGCCTCTAGTCACACGGGATGTACACAAAGGCGCATGGGCAAAGGCTGTGCACCAAAAACTCCTCTCATGTGCACGCACAGCATTTACTCATAATGGGCCCATCCAAGGCAAACAGCCTCATATACCAGCGCCTGAAGAACATTGAACAACAGAATAATATGGCCATTATTAAGAAATTTAGTGCATGGTATATCCGTCTTCCACCTTCCCACATGGACTTCCGGTCACCATACCTGTCCAACCTAACCATCCCAAAATACAGACGAGCCTTCACACTGGCCAGACTGGACATGCTACCCTCCGCCGTCCTTGAAGGTCGATTCTCAAAAACACCATACCAGAATCGACTATGTCCCTGCGGAGTTGGCAGCGTGGAGACTGTATCACATGTACTCCTGTCCTGTCCCCTATATAAAGACCTCAGGGATGAGATCATCACACCTCTGATATCCGCCATTTCGGGCCGCCCATCCGAGGATATACTGTTTTTCCTCCTGGCAGACCAGACTGCCCAGACAACAGAGAAGGTAGCCAGATTTACTGAGAGGGCCATGAGACTGAGGGCCGCCAGCTGAAGGACAATAGCGCCGCCTGTGTGAACATATAATTAAGATCTCATCTGTTCCATTTTAATTGTGTTATGCTGAATCCCGAGACAGCACATTTTACTGTTTTATATAGCATTTTTCTTTTTTCTTTCCTTTTTACCAGGTTATGTAATATGAATCCTTTGTTGCAATGGCCTGTAGGCCACGCAAATAAATAAAGTTTTTACTTACTTTACTAAAGGATAGGTATAGTGGACTATTTTTGGTCTGTACCAATTTTGCCTATGTTTATTTATAAATTTGCTGCATCCTGTTTCTATTTTAATCTGCATTTTTTTACTTTAATTATTTTAACAACTAATTAAAGAGCTACATTAAAATTCATATTTAGATATTTAAATAGGTATTTTATCATGAGATGTTCATTTGAAAGTACGCATTACTAGACTCATTTTATCACAGGAAAATGCACTTAATATGTATTCATGGTATGCTTCTGAGCTGAGCACTGTATCATACAAAGTGTGAAATCTGAAGCATAATCACATTCCGATATGCCACATTTATTTAGGAGATGCTGATCAAGGTAACCTTAACATAAAAATTCACAAAATTCAAAAGAGCCCTACCTGTAACTTTTCAGTGCAACACAATACAACACTTCATTGGTAAAGTTTCAAACTATGTGTCAACACTTGATTTTATTTTTTTTAAAAAAATGAATGCTATGGAAGTTGTAAAAAGTTCTAGATAAATGTTATTGTTCCACATTTGTTTTTTTAAATAAGCGCAGCCTGGTTTTATAAACTATGCCTGTTCTTTAAATGTGTTAGGAATTTGATTGTACATTTACATCAAAGGCATACATGAAGGGGCTTCTCAGTCTGTTGGTAAGTTGCAAAATAGTTTTTCTAAAGAGAAGGTTTTTTCGCAGCATATATATTTTAGTATCTCAGAGCCCATTGTTCTGTTCTAATTACAGTGAAAGCATAGAAAGAAGGAACTTAGACATTTTTTAAAACTTTGAACTCCACAGACTAATCTTGTGCCACTTTGTAAAACTCATTAAAGTTAGCAGAAACTTACAGATAATCAAATATGTCTTAAAATATCTATTTTCTCATTTTTATTTTTTGTGCCATGGTTTTAGTTATGTATATTTAATCCTTGATTAATTCTTAGGCTTTTTTCTCCAACCAACGTTTTCAGAAGATTTTTCTTTGCGTAATCAAAGTGTAACCCCTTAAATAGCTTTTTCCCAATGATACTTGAAAGAGAAAGCAATTAGTTCCTGATGTCTGAGCACTTCAAACAGCATTTTATTTTATTTATTATATTTGTATATCTCTCTATGAAGGCTACTTGCACCTCCAGTGGCAATGCTGAATCTATGAGCACCCCCTACTATAAACCTGATCCTTTTGGGGGGGGTGTACCTCCCTCAAGAACACATTGAACACCACTCAGCTGTGGGAGGGAGGGAAGCACCTATTGGGAGAAACTCTGTCTTATGTGGATTGAATTTTAAACGATGATCACAGAATTGTAGAGTTGGACTAGATGATACTCAGGGTCCCTTCTAACCCCCTGCAATGCAGGAATATGCAACTGCCCCATACTGGGATCGAACCTGCAACCTTGGCGTTATCAGCACCACGCTCTAACCAAGTGAGCTATGAGTTAGGGGGATGCTTTTGCAAAGGTAGCTCTTTAAAAGGGGAAGGATGTGTCTATTGTAAAATTGCTGTTCCTTCTTGGATCATAGCCTAAAACTGCATTCTCCTAAATAACTATGTTTTGATTAAAAATAGTAAATTCAAAACACATTTTCCCAGGCTATTTACAATACTTTTTAGAAGTAAATCCTGTTTTAAACTAGTTTTCAGTAGCTTCAAAGGGTCTGCTTGAACCACCCGCTGCACCCCTCCCCATTCAGTGTCACTGCTCCACCCCTGGGTATATTTTTCCACCAACCTTGACTTCCCTTGGCAAGCCTTCATCGATTTCTTTTTTTTTTCCTGTAGGAGAGAAACAGCTCATAGCTAAATGATGCATGCAAGGGACTGATAGGATCAGACTCCTAATGTATATACTGAAGCATTGGCTGGACATAAATCCTGTGAGCATTACTTGTTTCACAAATAAACCACTTTGTATACTTTGGGGGTTGTGATGATCCTGTGGTGTAGCTCCAGGTCTTTAAGTGGCTATCCTGGAATACTAGACCGGCTATTAATTTTTCATTTATTTATAGAAATGAATTATTAATGCTGCCTTCTGCCACCACAGTCTAAGATTTTGAAGGTGAGCACAGACAACTCACAGCATGAGCCGAACTGTGAAAATGTTTGTCTCACAGAACCCTGGAAAGGGAAATCACACCAAAAATGAAGAGGTAATCGAAAGAAATGCCTGGATTGGGGTTTTTGTTTTTTGGTAAATTGTTATGAGGGGACATGTGTTATTCTGCCATGAATAAGCCTTTATTTGTCTAACTCTTCTTCCGTATATAACTGCTATCTGCAATAAGAATCTCTGCTTTCAGATTAAATAACAAGGCTTTTGTTTAGTACTGTAAATTATGATTGTACCATGGAGCGTTATCTCAATACCTTGCAAGTTTGATTTTTTTGGTAGTAGTAGCAGGCTATTTTCAAGCTCAATACATGTGTCTTTCCTAAGGCTTTCCCCCCAAGTTGCACAGTAGCTACCTGACAGATGTTCACTTCTTTAGCAAACTGTTCCACTGGCTTTCTTAGTAGTGAGAAAGGAGCTTGAACAATTTATCTCCCTCCATAGTGCCTTCAGTAGAGATTAAGGGACTGCTCTGCCTAGGGCTTGCCGATCAGAAGGTTGGCGGTTCGAATCCCCGCGACGGGCTGAGCTCCCGTTGCTCAGTCCCAGCTCCTGCCAACCTAGCAGTTTGAAAGCACGTCAAAGTGCAAGTAGATAAATAGATACCGCTCCGGTGGGAAGGTAAACACCGTTTCCGTGCGCCACTCTGGTTCACCAGAAGCGGCTTAGTCATGCTGGCCACATGACTGTACGCCGGCTTCCTTGGCCAGTAAAGCGAGATGAGTGCTGCTACTCCAGAGTCGTCTGTGACTGGACCTAATGGTCAGGGGTCCCTTTACCTTTACCTTTCTCTTAATAACTGATAAATATGTGTTTGTGTATCTTTTTAGTCCCTCCAAATCATGAACTCTCATACATTCTTGTGGAAAGTTTTTGATTGTTTCTCGAATACATGAACATTTACTCCTTACTTCTCGCCGGGAAAAAGGCCTTTGTGTTAAAATCCTTACACGTTTCTCTGATAATTAGGCCCCCATTGCTTTGTGTATTTAATGCTACTCCCTTGCCAGCTTTTGGGTGGTTGTTTTTGTGTTGCTGTGAATCACAGGGCTTTTGCCATATTTCTGATACAGCGTTCAGAATCTGCTGTGCATTTGTATTTTCTGTTATGTGGCATTATGACATTTATGGCGCTCAAGAGTACAGCTGTTAATTATTTTCTCCTTTCTGTGTGCACTTACTGTGGCTCTTCATATTGATTCTAGCTGAATGGGCGCAACCTACAAGACTAGATGGGTAGTTCTTACATAACTTAGCATTTTTCATTTGATTTTTTTTTGGGGGGGGGGTCAAGGGTTATTCATATGCACAGCCAAAAGGTTCTTATTGTAGTGGAATGCCATATTTGCGAATGGGAATTTAATTGCAGAAAGGACTAATGTATTACACCACCAAGGGCTCTCTGTGGGCCAATCATATCATCAAATGCAAATATCCTTCAGCCAGGTATCTAAACTGAAGGTTTCAAGACTGAGGGTACTGATATAAAGTACAAAACAGGAGATCAGGTAGCAGTGTTGAATCCTCCTTATTACCATGGCAATCTCCCCTTCATACTGACTCCAGGCCACTTTCCCCGTTTGCCCAGGGTCACATCTGGTTACTGGAGTAAGAATATCTTTGAGGATAGATGACGGGGGACGGACGGACCAGGATACAAGGGGAAGGAATTCAGGACACATACACTCATCTTGTGCCCATTTTGTATTTTGACCCTTGATATACCCATGATTGGGACAAGGTATTTTGCCATCAAACATATCCCCTTTTTAGTATATTTCTAGAAAAAAAGTTTCACTTAAGGATAAGACAGAGGGAAACTTTGTTCTCTGTTTTTCATTTCTTGGCTGTTTCAACATACCTTTATTGCATTGCGTTTCTGCATGGCCCCTTACTCTCAGCTGCACCACAATAAAGCTTAATGCTACTAGGACTGTCAATGGGACAGGCATGGTGGGGAGCCTTCTACAGTCTTCAAAAATGAAAGAATGTTCAGAATCCTTAAAACTTATTCGCATTTTATGAATAGCCATATGCAATTAAGACAATAATTGTAGAGGATAAGAGAAACAAATTAACACTCACTGGAAAATGTGAAATGCATCTTGCAAACCATTTGACATGTGTTCAGATAAGTAATAGCGGCATTTGTTTACAGAGAATGATGAAAAGTGAAATTGTTATGCACCTGCAAGCTCTTTTTGATTTTTTTAAAGCCACCTTCTGTGTATGATGCAGTTCTTGAACTGGCACATTTCGGGGTCAATGATGGATTTTAATATATATTTTTGTAAGGGTGTGGGGGGTTTTTGTGCGCTGTTGACAGTAACATTGCATTAATATCTGACTGAACAAATGTACCAAGTTGGCTTTCATCAACCCTGGGGCCCCAGATGTTGTTGGACTACATTTCCCATCACCCCTGATCCTTGGCTAAACTGGTCTGGGATGGTGGAAGTTGTAGTTTAACAGCATATGGGGAACCAAGATTGAAGAACTGTGCTCCAAGTGACCATGGCAGAAATAAGAGTCGGTCTGTGAAACAGAATCATAGAATCGTAGAATTGTAGAGTTGGAAGGGACCCCAAAGATCATCTAGCCCAACCCCTAGCAATGCAGAAATCCTGCCCGCAGCTGTTCCTGGGTGGGCTCAAACCACCAACCTTCTGGTTAACAGTCTGACACACTGACCCATTGCGCCACAGGTTCCTCCCCCTCCCCCCCAAAATAGTTCACTGGTAGGAACATCTGGCCTCTGTTGAAGGCTCATTGGTTTAAACTGATGGATTATGATTAAATCATTTCCCCTCCCCTGGTGATACATGATGTCTGGAAATTGCATTTTTAAAAAACCCTTGTGGTGTGCCCAAAATTATGAGCTGAGAAATCTTTCAGTACAAAGCACCCTGTAGTCATCATGGCAGCGTTCCTCACATGTTGTTTTACTCCAGTTCTTTTAATCCTCAGCCACCCTGGCTGAGATAGAATGTGTGGTTCAACAACCTCTTGAAACACAAGGTAGGGGAAGGCTAATCTTTTGTGGTACAGGAATAATAAAGCAGGCCTACCTTACAGGGAGGTGGTAAGAGAACAGCTGAGATAATGTACCCAAAATCACTCTGAACACTCCAGAGGTTCTGCACAAGTTCTAAATACAAAATAACGCTTATTATTTATAGAATGCCTTCTAGGAGCTTCAGTTATGCCCAGCTCAGTAAATTAACAAATAAATAAACAACGTAGCTTCTCAGCAGATCATCAGCGGCAATCAGTAAAAGCTCATAGCTCCACAGTAGTGACTCATTTAATAAGCACAATTATTTTGTTTAAATCAAAATCACCACAGGAGAGCCTGAGATAGCAGCCAATTCTGAAGCCCTCCACATTTTGTTTCATTCCCCTGCCCCCTCAGAATTTATTACAAGGTCATTTTTTAAAAAAGTTTTTTAAAAAATGGTTTTGTCTTTTTTCTTCTCAACCTGACTTGCCTTATGCATTCTCCACCTTGTGCAGATTTACAGGAGCTCCAGGCGCCTTATGCATTTAGTTGGTCTGAGAGCTTCCATTTCTTCCCTCACATTCCTCCCTACGTTCTTACAGTGCTGGAAACAATAACAAAGCAAATGTACAGTAAATCATTCCGCTATAGGAAAAAGTGAAAATGACCTGTGTGGGTGCCTGAAGGAATATTTTAGCTTGTCGTTATTCTTGCAGAGGTGAAAAGAGCCTACTAACTTTACCATTCGTCAAAGGGAAAAGAGAATGAGCTGTTTAAGATTAATACTCCTTATGGTGCATCATTCAAAGCTTTTCCCTTCAGCTTGAAAATAGGGCAGTTTCTGCAGTACCCATTTATCACATCCTGATTTTAGCCCTCCTCCACCACCCCCCTACAATATTTTCTTCTACATTCTCAGCTAAACAGAAAATAAGGGTGTCAAAAGACTGCCTCAGAGGTGAAGTATGATTTTAAACAGCATTTTTGTTTGTTTTTTTAAAAGCATTTGAATTTCCGAGCTCTATAAAGAATAATTCCTTTCCTTACAAGAACTTCTGAATAAAAAGTGCTTTGGCACCTGAGGGGTTAATGATATTACAGACTTACAGATTATCAGTATTTCCCTTTAGCTAGGGAACCCTAAGAACTGTAGTTGCGTAAGGGGATCTGGGGGTCTATCAGACTCTGTGTTGAGTCCATTATGAATCTTGAGACTTGTGTTTATGACGAGGGGCTTTAAAAAACGAGAGTTGTTTTTTTAAACTCTTAGTACTTTTTTTATATAGAAAGGCTATGATTTCCAAGAAACCTATGTCACAGAGGTACAAGCTGATAAACATTTGCAGTTTGTCATAGGCTTTCCTAAGCTTCATGAGATGAATGCTTTCCTACAGTATGTATATCCGTCATGTAACAACTCCTGTTTTCTAGTCAATATGCTACCAAGAAAATAGCTAGAAAATCTTTCTCGTATATCAGTATCAGGGAGAACACTTTTTATTTCTGAAATTCTTAACTCCCAAGGAAAGTAAGGGGGGGAACCCCCACTTCTAGAGCATGTTCAAGTTCCCATTTCAGAGCAGTTCAAAAACAAGAAGCCTGCTCATTTTCATAAGGATATTGCTCTTATCAGTCCCTAATTTTATCAGCAAAGCGGGATAACTCAGCACTAAATGGGAAAGCAATCTGGGGGCAGACAGACTTTGAATTACTCAGTATGTCAGGGCCAGCCCTATCATTAGGCAGAGTGAAGTGGCTGCTTCAGGCAGCAAATTCAAGAGGCTGCTGGCAGGGAGCAATGGCAAGATGTTAAAGCTGTGTGTATGTGTTGTATAATTAGAGTGAATCTTAATTTTTTCTCCTCCTGTCATCATCATCTTCTTTTCTCTTTTTATTAGCAGGACCATAGTTTTGAAAAGTAAGTGGGGCAGATAGCTTGGTACGTTTTGAACAGGCGGGAAATGCTTTTGTTCAAAGACTATCTCTTTTTAAAAACAACAACAACCATGAACTAGCCTGCTTAATAACAATTCAGTAAGGAAAATTAACTTTAATTGAAGTCAACGTAGGCATATTTACATCCTCTGTATATTCAATGTAATCACAACTCAGTCTGACAGTCTCTAAACATTGACTATCTAAACAACAATTTGCCATTCCCAAGTGCTGTCAGTAACTGTGAAAAGATGTAAAAACAAATCTTCATCTTGTGCATCGTTAGGCATGTGTAGTGGTGATCTCTTTAAGCACAGGATCCTGCATTTCTGTGGTGATAAACAATGAGCACCATAGAAATAGATATTAGCTAGGAAGCTTTCATATCTTCAGCAAAGACCCTAAAGTAATGACCATTAAGGGATAACTGTGCATTAATTAAAGGAGTCAAATGACTTATTTTCTTAAATAAAAGCAGCATTAGAGGAGATAATTTTGAGTTGAAAAACTGCTGGGGGGGAGAAGGCAGTAACTAATCTTTACATTTGAAACTCCAAAGTAAGGAATGTTGCTTGGGAGAGTGACACTGCCCACTCCATGCCCCCCAGGAATGGACTTAAGGATTGTCATGATGACTAGCTTTCTAACATGGAAGCACTTTGTGTGTCCCCCCCCCTAAAAGAGAGGTCCTAAACTTGTGCTCCAGGAACCACTGGTGGTCAGCAGACTGTTGGTCTGCTGAAAGTTTGCAGAACAGTCAAAAACATATTCATTTGGTCCTGCTCTTTGATTTATTTCAAAGATCAGCTTTACTCAGAACAGAATCTACTCAGAATCAGAAGCAGAGCCAGCCCATAATCCCAAAATGGTTTTTTTGTCGAAGGCAAAGGACAAGATCAGGGGTCAGCAAACTTTTTCAGCAGGGGGCCGGTCCACTGTCCCTCAGACCTTGTGGGGGGCCGGACTATATTTTGAAGGGAAAAAATTGAATGAATTCCTATGCCCCACAAATAACCCAGAGATGCATTTTAAATAAAGGCACACATTCTACTCATGGAAAAACACGCTGATTCCCGGACTGTCCACGGGCCGGATTTAGAAGGTGATTGGGCCAGATCCGACCCCCAGGCCTTAGTTTGCCTACCCATGGACAAAATGGTGTCCTCCCCTCCTAATCCAGGCTGGATCTAGACACATCAAATAAGTGTTTCACTTAAATGCGTTGCAAAACTCATACAAGGAAATCAAGTTCTGAAGATATTAGGGTAAAGGTAAAGGGACCCCTGACCATTAGGTCCAGTCGTGACCGACTCTGGGGTTGCGCGCTCATCTCGCATTATTGGCCGAGGGAGCCGGCATATAGCTTCCAGGTCATGTAGCCAGCATGACAAAGCCGCTTCTGGCAAACCAGAGCAGCACATGGAAACGCCGTTTACCTTCCCGCTTTAGCGGTTCCTATTTATCTACTTGCATTTTTACGTGCTTTCGAACTGCTAGGTTGGCAGGAATAAAAGGTTGGTTCACAGCATAAAAGGCATATCTTCCACCACTTGAGGGCAGCAGGCTAGCTTAGGGAATGTCATCAGGTCACACGGCACACACAACTCTAATATATTGCCATTATTCTCTGCCGCCACCATGGGTTGCTCTGCCCAACCCCTCAAATTTGCTGCTTGAGGTAGCCACTTTGCTCCGCCTAATGTTAGGGCCGACACTGACAACAAACATAGCCATTACATTAGAAAGTCAAAACTGCTTATTAAAATACGTGTTGCATACTACTTTGATTTGTAGAACAAAAAGGAGTTTATTAAGTGATCTACTGAAGCACTCAACAATTTCCAAGTGGTCTCAAAAAGTTTGAGAACTGCTATCCTACAGCTTTGGCATATATGTTTTCAGTGGAAATCAATCCTTGTTCCTCAGGGAAGATCTCTAAACTCTGCGGGGCAAGCTGCTAAAATCTGCTAAAATGTGAGGAACTGTGAAAGACAGCACTTTGTACCATGCTGTGTATGATGCTGGAATGAACATTGCAAATGCTGTCGTGCTGTTTGTTATTCCTTCTTTATAAGGTGATCTGTACGTCCATATTAAAGCCATCTTTATCTGAAATGCAGTTATAGCAGATGACGCTAAACAAGAACAAGGAAGCATATTAAAGGTGTATTGATTTAAATGCACTTGGAATGTAATTTTTTGTTCATCTGCAGCATAGTTTTCAGAATATCTTTTATTTCTTCCTTCATACAAGAACATTTTCAGTGGCAATCACTACTACTGTCATAGTTTTGAGTGCTTGAATCTATTTCATAATTGATACGATTGTAAATATTAATGGTCGGATCAAACCTGAAGATTACATGGAGAGAATATAACACATCAAAGCATGTGATGAAAGCAGATTTAGGAGTGAGTTCTCCTTGTTTTCCACATAAACAATGCCATTTTTCAATGTTTTATATCTTTAACCATTTCTTTGCATCTCACCTCACTGGATGAGAGAGTCTTCTTTTACTGCTGTCATATTTTTGTTTGCCTTAAATTTTCACTCCTCCTTTTTGAGCAGTGTGTACTAAGATTGGAGTCCTTCTTTATATCAGATGGTGTCATAAACTGCTTTGTCACAAAGGTCAGCTTCTTAGCTTTCAGCACTAAAACAGGCTTAAGATACAGTTCCCCCCTCCCTGCCAGTGTGGCTTTTACAGAGCTATCAGGCTGTTTTGTTCTGGATGCCATTGTGCAGTGGCAGTAAAACAGTAAGGATCCGACAGATTGAAGGGGGACTCAGTCCTTGCAGAATTTGAAATGCCCTGTTTCAGGACCTTCTGCTGTGTACTGCTGGTAGTAGGGGGAGTTGCCACACTGATGGAGTGAGAATTTCATCAGTCCGTTGTTGTCAGCCAGTTGGAAACTGGTTTAAGTGGAAGAGCTAGGTGGAGGGACGCCTTCGTTCAACCCAGCTCCCTTTCCCACCTGGCAGAAGGGGGACATGGGCTGCTCTGTCCAACTCCTCAGTCACAATGAAACATCTGAGTAAACATACCTAGGATTTTATTGATTTAAACTCATGCATATGCCAGTAAAATCTCAGAGCAGTTCAGAAATCACATACCACAGCAACTGCCCTTAGAGGTTACTGCTTCTGATCATGTAGCAATCGTGCCTAGAAGCCATTGATCGCCTTGACCTCCGTGAATTTGTTCAGTTCTCTTTTCAAGTCATCCAAGTTGATGACCATTGCTACATCTTTGTGCTGGTGAATTCTGTAGTTTTAGCTATGCTTCCTTTTGACTGACCTCAGTCTGTGTTGGCCCATTTAGCTCAGTATTGTCAAAACAGAATGGCAGCCGCTGTCCAGGGTTTCATGCAGGGATACAGTGGTACCTCGACTTACGAACAACTCGACAACCGAATTTTTCCACTTACGAATGGGGATAATGGCCGCGCGCTTACAAATGTCTCAACATCCGGGGGGAAACCGCAGCGGTTTTATAAAGGGATTTTTCGACTTGCGAATTTTTAGATAGGGTTGCTTCGACTTACAAATTTTTCCGTTTCCAATGCATTCCTATGGGAAATCGCGTTTCCAATGGCGTTTTTCGACTTACGAATTTTTCGCCTTACGAAGGTGCCTTCGGAATGGATTAAATTCATAAGTCGAGGCACCACTGTATCTCCCAGCCCTACCTGGAAACGCCAGGGATTGAGCATGGAATTTTCTGCATGCATAACAGCCAACAATAGCCTCTCTCCTAGAAGCTATGCCATTTATGTGTATGGAGACTTCTAGGGTACTACATGAGTAATGTCGCTTCTTTTAGTTCTAAGTATACAACAGCATTGTAAACACTGGCATACAACACAGAGAGTTGTTGTGCACATTTTACAGCCTCTTAGTGGTGCACTTTGGCGTTTGAAGGATTGCTTTCAAAGGAGATTATAACATAATCCTGCTACTGTTTATATCCACCAATGGGAAATGCAAAATAAATCCCTGTAAAGTAACTAATAATTACGGATGTGAAGAGTGAAGATAAATTATGTTAGTGTTTAAATAATTTGTGTTGATTTTTCCTTTTTTTTAAAAAAAAAAGATCAGGAGGGTATCCAGTTCGGCTCAGTTATTTTTTGTCTTTCTCTGCTTTTCATCTGCACTGAGCACATCCAGATTAAATTGACACTGCAGTCATAGCTGCCAAGTTTTCCCTTTTCTCGTGAGGAAGCCTATTCAGCATAATGGAAAATCCCTGAAAAAAGGGGATAACTTGGCAGCTATGACTGCAGTTAAGATTTTTGCCATATGTATTTTAGTAGCACCTTAGAAATGGGTCAATGCCATAAAGACATAGGAAGAGTCTTCTGGATGTGGCAAATGGCCCATCTAGTCCAGCATCCTGTTCTCACAGTGGCCAACCAGATGCCTATGGAAAGCCTGCAGTGGGACCTGAGCTCAAGAACTCCCCCCCCCCATTGAGATTTTCAGCAACCGTGGCACCTTTTTTAAAGGGCAAACACTCTTTTGTGGAATTATGTTCCTACAGCGTGTACTATGATGAATCTATTCATGAATTATTCATCCTTTTTATTCTTCAGGAAATGGTCAAAGGTGACTAATACTTGGAGAGCATGAGGGCGCTCAGTACGACATTTACTGGGGAAGAAGCTGAGTGGTCCTTACTTCACATTATGTATTTCCCCAAACCCAGTTTAGGTCTATTTCTTATCATGTGTGCACAACATGGAAGAGGTTCATACAACCTTCCCAATGGTTGAAGGTGCCCATGAGTGGGTCTTGGGGGGTCATACCAGCTACTCTGCCACTTATGGTGGCATGTGCACAAGCCATGCATTTGGCAGCTGTGTGAAAGGGTTGTAGGTGCACACTGGTCCTCCATGCAGGAACCCTATTTATGTGCATTGGTATGTATGTAAGGCCCCTTCACACAGTTCCCGCTGTTAATATGCAAGGGTGAGCCTCCCAAAAGAGTCTTCTTGAAACAGCCTCTCTTTAAGGTCGCAGGTGTAAAGCTAGTTGGTCTGCCAAAATCAAATTAAGTCTAGATTTTAATAAAGCAATGAGTCCTATGATTATTCAACAAAGTGCATCTAAACATTTAGGTCCTAAAGTGTGTTATGGCTATGTTAGTTACTACTGGCTTATGTCACAATTCCACACATATAATAGGATTTAACATGAATTCACTTGCACTCAGAAATACAGAAAAGTCACTGTTGGATTGAATGGATCAGGCTCATTTTGAAATACTAATGATTTTCATTTGTTTTTAGCCACAGAACCAAGTCTTCAGGCTGGCCTCCCCCTTCAGGAACCTGGACCTTGAACCAGGGATCTTCCTATGGATGGGAGATGACGGCAAACAGAGATGGGAGAGACTACTTCAAGTAGGTTACTGCTTGATGAGTTTTGCATGCAGGCTGAAATGTAGAGTTTAAACCTAAGTATGCTATGTGCTAGCTGCAAATTTGTTAGCCAATAGGTTATATGTTAACATGAACTGTATACAGCATCTTCCACAAAGAGTCTTACATGTGTATTGTAAAAAACAACAACATCTCATTGTTTGAAATCTGGATATTTAAAACATTTAAAATATGTTTTTTTTTAGTCTGTTCATCTGAAGTTAGTGCATTCTCACCAATATAACACATCTACTTTTCTTCCTATGTCCATTGTGCCTATGTCAGGTTGTCCCTGAACAAATATGAAAGGCTTCAGGCAAGGTGTAGGCTTGTTGAATTCAGTAATGTATACCAAGCATGCAGCGTGTTACATTTTAGTTTTGCTGGTCTCCATTATGTGCCAGAGTGCTCCTTGTTTTCAAATAAGCGTTTCTGATTTGAAGGTCCCGGGGTGCAGAGGTAATGTCTGAAATATAGTTAATTGGCCAAGGCCATATATTCAGCACTGTGAATGTAAAAGAGGTCTCTACTCAAAGCATTCAGCTGAAAGGGAAAAAAGGTGGTGGTGTTCCAGAACAGGGACAATAAAAAAGGAAGACATGTGTGTTGTTTCATCTCCTTTTTGAGGTTTCAGTTCCTAGTGGCTGTACATTGCGGACATACAAATGCTGGGAGAGCATTTGTACGTGCTTTGCTGCTGTACTTCTGCTTTATCAGGTGCATCAAAAGCCCAAAAGCCTTAATACCAATCCACTGAGAGAGCTCTAAGGCTGCATGTGCATGATATATTTAAAGCTCATTTAAAGCACATTCCTCCCCCCGCCCCCCCCCCAAAAATCCTGGGCATTGTAGTTTACCCGTTACACAGCTACAATGCCCAGAACCCTCAACAAGCTACAATTCCCAGGATTCTTGGGGTGTGTGTGTGTGTGTGTGAATGTACTTTGAGATATAAACAGAAGGATTGGGATACATAAATGTTAGTTATACCTAAGAGCAGTGGTAGGCAGTGCCCGTTGGGACTGGTAGGGTAGAAGGGCAAGGAGACCAAAATGGGGTGAAACCAGAGCCAAAGGCTCCCACTCTCCTTGTGTAAGTAAGAAGGCAAGCAGGTGGAGGCTGAGGTGGGTCGGGGAGTGTCCCATTCATCCTAATGGACCAGCCTTCAATGCCCCAGAGCATTCTGAGCCTATGGGAAGGGGAGCAGTCTCAGTTTCCGTGACCTCTTTTTTGACCAACAGGGTGAAAGCCATAGGTTTTATTGTAACCTGA
This sequence comes from Zootoca vivipara, assembly GCF_963506605.1. Taxonomy (NCBI): domain Eukaryota; kingdom Metazoa; phylum Chordata; class Lepidosauria; order Squamata; family Lacertidae; genus Zootoca; species Zootoca vivipara. The sequence goes on from NC_083279.1 coordinate 36,327,381, forward strand.
GTTTAGCTTTAGCCCTGCACGGTGAAGTGTGCTCTATAGGTCTAAAAGGCTTGGGTCTGTTAGTTATGCTGATGGTGGTAATGGGCATAGCTGCCAAGTTATCCCTTTTTTTCAGGGATTTTCCATTATGCTGAATAGGCTTCCTCGCGAGAAAAGGGAAAACTTGGCAGCTATGGTAATGGGTTGGATTCAAGGATCCCATGAATGGGGTTCTACTCATGAGAAGGACATTTGCTACATCTATTAGTGGGAGTGTCCAGAGGATTGAAAACCTCTTCTGAGGAGTATATTGTTGCATGTCATCCCAGTCTCCGAGTGGTGTGAGATTCCAGGTGTTCCAGGTGCTTACCTGGATTCAGTTTCCTCGGCATGAAGAACAGCAGAGACTGTTGTGTCTTTAGGATATATCGTTTATTTACAAATATATACAACCTAAGCCCACTGTAGAACGGCTCATAGCTTTAATGACCCAAGAAGTTCTTCCTTCTCCTGTGGCCACAGCCTTGGATTCCAGCAGAAATGGCTCTGTCTCTCATCTGCCCAGCCTGCTTCTAGCTCTCACACACAACTCTGAACTTTGTACTTCACACTAACAGCCAGGTGAGGGAAGGGCCCCCACCCACTTGTTGTCTGTTATCTTAATGACCCATATTTAGGGGCCATTACAGTGGGACCTCGACTTACGAATTTAATCCGTTCCAAATGCACACTCGTAGGTCGAAAACTTCGTAAGTCGAGTTTCCCATAGGAAAAGTGGTTTCCCATAGGAATGCATTGGAAACGGAAAAATTCGTTAAGTCGAGGAAACTGCATCTAAAAACTCGTAAGTCGAGGAAACCGCATCTAGCCGCGAACGGGTTTTCCATTCGGATGTCGAGAAAATCATAAGCGCGCGGCCACTTTTTCCGCTCGTAAGTCGAAAACGTCAGATGTCGAGGAGCTCCCACTGTATAAAGTGGGGTCCCACTGTATAAAGAAACTTGTCTGGCTATTCCAACAATTGAATCCTTGTTGGATCCAGTAATTGGAAGGGACACAGACATACAGCCTACACCCACCCCAAACTCACAACAGTATTATGAAAAAGGCACAGTGGTTTGTAACCAGTATTGGCAGTTCATAAATTTGGATTAAATTCTCTAGCCATGCAGATAAGTATGCAAAAGCGTCTGTGTTCAGGGGCGTAGCCAGGATCAAAATTGGGGGGGCAAGGGGCGGGGGCAAGGGGTGGGAGGGGAGGGGCCACAGCAGAAATGTGGGGGGGGCCACGTGGCCTGCGCCTCCCAGGTCTTCCGAGGAGGCGGCCCCAGGCTCCTGCTCCCGGCGCGAAGCTCCAGAGTCGCGCCGGGAACGCGGGCCTGTGGCTGCGTCCTCCGCGCCTCCCAGGTCTTTGGAGGAGGCAGCCCCAGGCTCCCGCTCCCGGCGCGAAGCTCCAGAGTCGCGCCGGGAACGCGAGCCTGTGGCTGCGTCCTCCGCGCCTCCCAGGTCTTCGGAGGAGGCGGCCCCAGGCTCGCGTTGGGAGCGGGAGCCTGGGGCCGCCTCCTCCGAAGACCTGGGAGGCGCGGAGGACGCAGCCACAGGCTCGCGTTCCCTGCGCGACTCTGGAGCTTCGCGCCGGGAGCGGGAGCCTGGGGCTGCCACACTGCTGCGCCCCTCAGCCTTTGCTTCTAGGGGGGGGGCAATTGCCCCCTCCTGACCCCCCTGCCTACGTCCATGTCTGTGTTGGGTACTGAGACTCTCAGACACAACAGCCTTCATGAGTTTTGTTTTGTTTTTCTTTATTGTAAATACAGCTTTCCTTGGCTCTGAGAGAGCCAAACTCCATCATTTATATTATTAATGGCATGTCACTGGTTGGCGATGCTCCCTAACTACTAATAACACCTACAGTATTCAACACAGAGACTCACAAACATACTCATCAATTTATGCTTCAAGATCAATAGTGAACAAATGAGAAGGTCAAGGTTTTTGACTCCCATCTACTTATAGTTTCCAGCTCTGCAGCTGTGTTTTTATATATTTTATTGGGCATACATTATACATTGCCTCCTTTTCCTAATACCAGGCCCAAATGTTTGTTCCGCTCGAATTTTGTATATATATTTGCTGCTTTTTGTCTTGTTCACAGAATCAGGGATACTCCTAGTTGCTACTTAACATCTGTAATCCTGGATACCCCTGAGGTTTGTTTACATGGGCAGTACAATTCTTTTAAAGACCCAGTGTTGTTCTGAATGATGTTTGAAGTGAATGTGCATCCTTTGCAAATTCTTTGATTGTAAACAAACAAACAAACAAATACCACATGCTTAATAAGGAATGAACTTTCTATGCAGTAATTTTCTTAGAATAGTTTATACCTTCAGTGCGCACATATATATATATATATATAGAGAGAGAGAGAGAGAGAGAGAGAGAGAGAGAGAGAGAGAGAGAGATTGCTAAACATACTTTGCCCACATCATGTCAGTTACTGTACAGATCTCTGCAAGCTAATAGTTAAGAATTTACAGGCTAGAAAAGTTAAACAAAAGCCTCACAGATGCAGTTTAGAAGATTCCTCTGCCTTGGTGAGATCAGAGCAACATGATTTATAGAAAACTTGGAAATTTTCCATTCTTGTCATTACATAATTCTGGGGAAATTCCAAAGATGCACAGTGCTTTCATATAACCTCAGCTCACTTCAAACAGTATTTGTCAGTGGTGTCAGTAAACTCATACAGCTGTTGATCATTCAGTAATGCAGATGGGTAAATATAACTTCAAAGTGAATGTGGAGATTTAGAATATGTAATGAAAACCATATTGGACTGTATTCAATGAAATGCTTCTGCTAGTACAAAGGTTTTTGTCTGCTCATCAGAACTTCCCCTCTCCTCTTCTGATGCACCCTGACCCCTCAAAACCTGCTCTGTGGGCTTCCCCACAGAGAGGGGGGGTGGCATACAGGGAGAGGGTTTTGTCCCATTACTGGTGCTGAAATAAGATTAAGCTGCCAGCTGGCTTCAAAATGAGGAATGCAGAAGGGGGCACCATCTTAACCTTTTCTCCAGGTGGCAAAATATCTCTGGTCAACCTTGAGGAGGAGCTAATTTGCTGCAATTAACCCATAAATTATCCAGGATGACGAGGAACTATTAGTGAGTGCTCTTTGGGTTTCGTCATTCAATAAGCCACAAATGCGCCTAACTTCATCCAACCTGTTTCATACAAAATAAAAGGAACTGAAGTGTTTCTCCTGTGTCTTAGGACTTCAGAGAATATTTTTCTGACAAGGGAAGTAATTACTGGTAGCTGGGATTACAAATAGGAACAAGGCAGACAGAAATGTAGATGTACTTCCTTGGGGCTTAATCATTTCCCCATAATTAAAATCAAGGTTTGTGTTTTATTTTAGGATGCAGAAAACATGCACAGTAATAATGTTTGTGCCTCAATATAGTTCAGAAGAACAATAAAGCTACCTATGGTGAAAATAAATGCATATGAGGAATCTAATATTGTGTGTGAGAGAGAGAGAAAGAGAGAGGGAGGGAGAGGGAGAGAATTTGTTGTATATTACGCTAACTATATGTTTTGCTTGGAGTACGGCCCTATGCCTTATGAGGTGTGGTTAAGTCTATTGCCTTCATTGTTCTTAAGCACATATGCAAGTAGATGTAGCAGTGTATCCATCAGGGTCAGTTTTGTGCATTCAGGTCACTGAAAGCTGATTTAAATGTGTGAGAAGCCTGGTGGAATCTGCCAAAAGCATTACTTGTATAAATGACCCCAACACATCTGGCATTACGTCTGAATTGCTCTTCCCCATATGCATGTAGCATCTGCATGCCTGCACAGTTCTTACTTGGACCAAATCTCGCTGGTGCCAAAATACTGCACGCCTAATGCCAGGTCTTAAGGAAATGGGAATGCCTGATCACCTCATCTGTCTCCTGAGAAATCTCTATTTGGGACAAGAAGCTACAGTTAGAACTAGATATGGAACAACCGATTGGTTCAAAATTGGGAAAGGAGTACGGCAAGGCTGTATATTGTCTCCCTGCTTATTTAACTTATATGCAGAATTCATCATGTGAAAGGCTGGACTCGAATCCCAAGCCGGAATTAAGATTGCCGGAAGAAATATCAACAACCTCAGATATGCAGATGACACAACCTTGATGGCAGAAAGTGAGGAGGAATTAAAGAACCTCTTAATGAGGGTGAAAGAGGAGAGCGCAAAATATGGTCTGAAGCTCAACATCAAAAAAACCAAGATCATGGCCACTGGTCCCATCACCTTCTGGCAAATAGAAGGGGAAGAAATGGAGGCAGTGGGAGATTTTACTTTCTTGGGCTCCATGATCACTGCAGATGGTGACAGCAGTCACGAAATTAAAAGACGCCTGCTTCTTGGGAGAAAAGTGATGACAAACCTAGACAGCCTCTTAAAAAGCAGAGACATCACCTTGCCAACAAAGGTCCATATAGTTAAAGCTATGGTTTTCCCAGTAGTGATGTATGGAAGTGAGAGCTGGACCATAAAGAAGGCTGATCGCCGAAAAATTGGTACTTTTGAATTATGGTGCTGGAGGAGACTCTTGAGAGTCCCATGGACTGCAAGAAGATCAAACCTATCCATTCTGAAGGAAATCAGCCCTGAGTGCTCACTGGAAGGACAGATTGTGAAGCTGAGGCTCCAGTACTTTGGCCACCTCATGAGAAGAGAAGAATCCCTGGAAAAGACCCTGATGTTGGGAAAGATTGAGGGCACTAGGAGAAGGGGATGACAGAGGACAAGGTGGCTGGACAGTGTTCTCGAAGCTACCAACATGAGTTTGACCAAACTGCGGGAGGCAGTGGAATACAGGAGTGCCTGGCATGCTCTGGTCCATGGGGTCACTAAACGACTAAACAACAACAACAAAATGCCAGTACATGTCATCTTGAAGCCTTTTGAAGTTATACGAGAGCCAGTATGGTGTAGTGGTTAAGAGTGGTAGACTCCTAATCTGGGGAACCGGGTTCGCGTCTCCGCTCCTCCACATGTAGCTGCTGGGTGACCTTGGGCTAGTCACACTTCTCTGAAGTCTCTCAGCCCCACCCACCTCACAGGGTGTTTGTTGTGGAGGAGGAGGGGAAAGGAGATTGTTAGCCGCTTTGAGAATCCTTCGGGTAGTGATAAAGCGGGATATCAAATCCAAACTCCTCCTCCTTATACCTGCAGTGCTGTATAGAGGGAGAGGAGCAACATAATCTAGGGGGCTGTGATGATGAGGTTAGACCTTTTGGAAAACTGGCAGGAACGCTGTTTCTCCCCTGGATGTTCTGCTATGGCCAGTCATCTCCTTTCCTGCTGATATCACCGTTTCTCCTGCTCTGATGTTCCTTGGGCTAATGCAGGGTGTGTGTGTGCAGATATAAACATGCAAACCATGAATAAACAATAAAGGTGCAAGTGTGACTATCTGCGTGTTAACAATAAAAATGTGAGAAAGGCTGGCAGACGTAAGGGACTGTTGTAGCAGCCATAGGAGGGGGGAGGGGGAGACTGGAGCTCTAAACTTGCCATGATCCAAGATGGGAAAGATCCCAATTTGGTGAGAGCAGCTGGGAGTCTGGGGGAGAAGCATTCTGTTGGATGCCATAATGTGTGATGCATGGAAAAGTCTTAACAGTAACCAGCTTGCCAAGACACAGGAAACCTGGAGGTAACATGTTTGGGGAAGAGGATGATAAGTAGAGCCCCTCTAAGAGCCTGCTCTGCTTATTGTGTCCACTCTGCACATGCACATTGTAGTTTGACTAATCTGCTTTGGGATTTTTTCCCCACTTTTCAAGTACCAAGATTTTGTCAGGACTGGGAGCATGGTTTCCTTTTTTCAAAATCGCTAATGTCTTTCTTTCTTTCTTTCTTTCTTTCTTTCTTTCTTTCTTTCTTTCTTTCTTTCTTTCTTTCTTTCTTTCTTTCTTTCTTTCTTTAAGCTACCAAGCTGTAATTCTGCAAATAGCATTTGAATTGGTCACAGTGGACTACATATATATTTCTGTCAGTCTTAGTTTTGTTCTGTTTTGTTATCCTAGAATCTTAGTGATTTGCCTCTAGAAAACATAACTATATTAAGTGACCCCAGTGAAGGGAAGCAATTATTTTACATAAAATAAATTTGAGCTACAGGTAATTGCCAATGCATGTTTGGACCAATGGATTTGTACAATAACATTTCTCAAGTCAGTGCATGCTCTGAAAAATTGCTTTAGCATCAGACACACTATAAATAGTAGTTGCTAAATGCAGTGTGTTACAATATGATGGATGACAGCTCTGCCAAAAAGCCATTTTGCCACCATCGAAAGGCAGCTGCAGAAATGTAGTTTCTCATTTATTTATGGGAGGAAATGGGCAAGGAAAAAAAATCCAGCAATTTTCTTTCAAGTTAAAAAGGAAGTACACCTGCAATCTTATTAAAATAAAAGCAGTAAAATGGGCTATAAATGTTTGGACAAGAAATTCAGTGCATCAGCAAAATTTTATTGGCGTTTTGGAAGTTTACACAATTGCACAAATGGCAGCAGCAGCAGTAACAAGTCAATTAACATACAGTATCCAGGTTTGTATGCTGCCATCTTCTGCCTGCCCAGATAAAATAATTGCTGACACATGGATCCTGACCTACATAATTAAACACTATTTTAACCACTGTGAATATATTGTACACTGTTTTGAATTCCAAAAGCCTGCTAGGGCAGATGCTCCCTCTTTCTCCTTCCCTACTTATGCTCTGGGACAGATGACACTTGCTGCTGATATAAGTGTAACAGAAAGCCATATAGGAGGCCCCCAAAATAAAAAGGAGTTTTAAGAGTACAGCAGCATATGTGGGAACCATAAGGGCTTGGATTGGTTTGATACTGAAGTGCAAACTTCATTTCTCAAATATCGGGTTTTGAAAGTACTGTATTTCTTTTGAGAAACAAAATATGTTGTAGCTGGAGTCTAGGGAACAGGACAGGGACATTTCACATGCAATCTTCCACCTGCATTTTGAATCTATGTTTGACTGATATCAACTAAAGAAGTGATAGGTCTTCTCTTCTGAAGGTTGTGTGTTGTACTTCCTCAGACTAATCAACCACACACCATTGGCCAAGAAATCAAAAGGGAAGGGGCAATACTAGCAATGCCAACTGCACCTTAGTAATATTGGGTGTGGTGCTAGGATAACCTGAATAGAATTGCCTTAAGAATTCTTAGTGAGTATGGCTGTCTTGGCTTCTTGGCTTCAAAGATTGTTTTGTGCCTCATGATTTATTTTATGAACAAATAACTCTTCAAAATGCAGTCATAAAAATAAACACAAATCCTTGCATCTGCTTAGGATGGCTTTTTAATGCAGGATTTTATAATGGGATCCTCTCTCTTTCTCTATTTTTAAAATACTCAACAGTACCGATTACTGACAACTAATCACTACCGGGTGCCTGTTCTCAGTGCAGTCCAGCATTCAGAATGATTTAACAGACTGTAGAGGCTGCAACCCGTTTTGCCCCTTTAAGATTGGAGATGAATAGCTAATTTTGCTGCAGAGAATTTGCCTGCTATGAATCACAAATACTCCTTCACTTTGTGACTCTGAGAGTCTGATCAAAACATTGCTGCACACTCTTATACTGACAGAAAGGATTAATTGTTCTTCCTTCTGCTTTTCTCCTTGCCCTACTCGTCCAACCCCCAGGAAGGGGAAGAAAGCATTTGCATCATGATTTGGAAAGCAAATTAAGTGCTTTCAGCATGGCTAGGACTGTTTTCATTTCACCTGAAGATTACATTGGTATTGTTGAAATGGCTGGGAGGATTTAGGAAGGAGAGAACTCAGTAAGCAAAAGTAGCTGATGCAACCTGAGAGCACCAAAAGCAAATGAGGATGACACTTCAGCCCGTTATAAAGAATGCATGTGACTAGGGACTTAGGGCACTTCCAGGCGGTTGCTATTTTGAGGTGAAAAACACATACTGACAAATTCTGGTTGCACAATTATTGATTGGAAGGTCTTGTGCAACAACCCCACTTCCCTCAAAAGACCAGACTTTTTTGCTATAAGAAGATAGCATACTTCTAAGGGGGGCATTCAATGAACGCCCCCTCCCTTTATTTACACTTTCAAGTTTAAAGATATGTCAATAAATTCTGGCAGTACACCCATCAGCCCCAGTTTGAATGAGATTCAGGTTACGGGACACAAGCAGATGGTTATTTAACCTCCAAAGGAAGCAGAATGAATGTTCAATAAACCAGTGTTTCCCAACCTTGTGCCTCCAGATGTTTTTGGCCTACAACTCCCATGATCCCTAGCTAGCAGGACCAGTGGTCAGGAATGATGGGAATTGTAGTCCGAAAACAGCTGGAGGCACAAGGTTGGGAAACACTGCAATAAACAGACTGCCTAATCCAGGTTTCCTCAACCTCGACCCTCCAAATGTTTTTGGCCTACAACTCCCATGATCCCTAGCTAGCAGGACCAGTGGTCAGGGATGATGGGAATTGTAGTCTCAAAACATCTGGAGGGCCAAGGTTGAGGACGGCTGGCCTAATACCTTATACACCCAGTAGATTGCTGCCAACTGCGGAAAAGTCCTCCTTCCAAAGATCTCGGAAACAGACTCCACAGTAACTTGTAGCAGGACTTTTAGTGTGGCTTCCCCAGTTCTGTGGAGTAGCATTCCTGTTGAGATACAACAGGTACCCACTGTTTCATCTTGTTTTAAATGCAGTTGTGGTTTTTATGTGTAACTTGCTTTGCAATGGTGGTTTACAAAGCAATTAATAAGTGTAATAATAATACAACAACAATGAACAGGTTGCCAAGAAGCCCCCTGAAAGGCTCATTTCCCTGTGTCCGTACTGCATAAGCTGCTTCTGATTTTGTTGAGTCTGCACTTGAACACACATCTACTCAGTCATCTGTCCTTACAGATTTAGGAGCCAGCATTTTCTGGAAGTGATGGTGTGCTACATCTTATACAGTTGGTTTTTCTGGTCAACTGGCAAGCCCTACTTATGTCATGCACTCAAAATGCTACTTTTAAAGCAAACTGGGCTGCAAAACAAGGTTAAAAACATTTAGCCTACTACTGCCCAGTTTGCACACTCCAACTCTCAGGCCAGCTTGGGATAGGCTTTTTTCTCTGTTTCTGACAAGTTTGTGGTCTGAAGACAAAAAGGATTCTGCTAATTCCTGGGGGCTGTAGTTTCTATGGAGATGAGAAAGCAAAATCAGTTCTTTGTCAAATACTTTGTCAAGGTTTTCACAAAAGAAAATGAAATGAAATGCGGCTTCATAAAATGATATCACTGTCCAACTAAATTTATGGATTCTGTGACAGAGTGAAAAATATACTGGTTTTATCTTCCAGGTTCACTTTTTATTCAGTTTGTTTGGTTTATACGCTAGATTGTGTGTGGGGGGGAATAGCTGCTTAGACCAATGTTATCATATCTTCTGCATGCCTTGATGAAAGTGTGTTTTGCATATTTTATTAACTACTGTTTGTTTTTCTAAACTCAAAAGGTTTGTCTTATTTATATACTAAGTTTACATGAACTTGTTTGGCTTGTTACCTTGGTTACTGAGGCCCATCTTTGTATAGATTTGTGCTGATGCAACAATTCTTCTACTTAGTAACTTGAGGTTATGTCTCATATGGTAGCCTTTCCCCTTTTTTTCTATGCAGAAGTGTTTAAGTAGAAACTACAGAAAACAGCACCTCAACTTCAGTGTATTTTGCTTATGCTTTATCTTTGAATGGGTTGTGCTATAAACCTTTAGTCAATATGCAGGAAAGTAAGAAAATCCTACTTTTGTGAATAACGATTTAAGGGCTGCATGTGATGGAACTGTGGGCTCATTATTCATGGTGATAAGCACAGTTGCTTAAGTGATAAGTTTGCAGGATTTTCTCAGTAAGGCAAGTTTTAAGGTCCTAGTTGCTAAGACATCCTTTGACTTATTCTAGAGCATGACATTAAATGTCCATAAAGTCTTATACCTGTGATTACAAATGAAGCAATGAGTTACATGTCGGTATTCTCAAGGTCACAGATTATTTATTGATAACACAATTATATTGCAACTACTGTATATAATAATTTCATTAGAGGCAGCTCAGAATAAGAATTTTCATCTGCACTGTAGCTGGGGAAAGAAGGCTTACCCCAAATGCTAGAGTGCCAATTGAAAATTAATTCCCAGTTGCTGTTATTATTATTATCATTTAAGCAGATGGGCTTTCTAATGACATGTTTAGCATCACAGGTAATTTGGCCATCACAGGAGGAGGAAATGACAGCAAAATTTTCTGGCTTTGATCCTAACTACCATGAACAGATTTCTGCTTGTAGAATAGGGCTTTCCTATATCCTACTTTTTGCTGAAGTACAATGCACCAATGTTAAAGAACTCTGGATTTGAGACCCTAATTCTGAGAAATATTTTATCATAAAGTTATGATTGAATTCAGTAAATGACATGCATTTGGTGGTGGTCATGATCAATTACATTAGAAAGTTTCTGTTAAATTAGGGTTAATAAGGAGGCATGCTAATTTAATTGGGGATTAATAAATCATTAGATTTCCTGATATTAATATGTTATTTAACTTGAGCAACTTAAATATGTCACCATTAATTAAAAGTGTTGTTCTGCCAATTATGCTGTTCATTTTCATTAGGACTTCACCAAGCAATTCAAAAATCTACAAGTTAATATACTTAAATCTTGTGCATATTTCATCAGAATTATATTATTTCATTTTATTCTTTTATGTCCTGGCCCTCACTGCTGGATGAAGAATTGGAACTACGGACTCGGCTTCTGCCTAAAGCCCTGATGCATTAATCAAAACAGTGCATAGGCAAAGCTCAGTTTCCACAGGGCAACAAGTGCAGGAGAGGTACAGATGCATGGCTAAGAGCAAACTAAGACACTGATCCAACAAGTAACACACCCCAGTACTTTTCTTTTGGAAGACAGGGTGGGCATAGCATTTAGCATTACAAGTGGCCATTGTCCCAGGACTGGGCAACCAAATGGGCATACCTCAAGTGGTCTGGGTTTGCAAAGTTTGTTCATGCCAATACTGGTCTTTCTGTGTCCTTGGATACAGAGGCAAAGGTGGCACCATCTCATCAGATTTACTCTCAGTTGCCTCCTCCAAAGGAGGAGATTTCTCATTGGCAGGAGGTCTCCAGTGTCACAGAAAAAGGACATTCCTCTGCTAACCTGCTTGGTCCCTCTCCTGCATCCAGCTCTCCACTCCCTGGACTACTGAACCCCTCTTCAGACTCACCTCCTTCATCCTGCTAGGACCCTCCCCAGGGTCACCCAGTTTCAATTCTCTGGGCTCCTCCCATTCCACCTCAGGATCTGATGTTTCTCGCCATTACATATCCACAGGACTTATGGCATTTTTAAGACATTTGAAACTTTAGACTTCCCAGTCTTGAGTGTTCAAAAGTTTACCCAGTACAGATGACTCCAGTGGAATATAATTCTCAAAATATCATTGTCACAGCCCATAACAAAAATTGATGCAGTCTATTTAGGATTTCCCCAGCTCCGAAATGTGGCTCTCTGCCAAATGCAATATAATAAAACTATTTGCTTTTGACTTTGAGAAAGGTTGGAAGAGAAGGATTCACAATTTTAATGGAAAACAGTTGGGTAGCATATTTTGCTCTAGAAGTTGGTTTCTTTGTTTGTTTGTTTTTAAAAAGAACTCAACCCAAACCCTGAAATAACTTGAATTATCTTATTCTCATTTCTTGTTTTGTTTGTTTCATTAGGGAGTTGCAATGCTTCCTTGATTACCCCAAATGTAAATGTCAAGATCCAAATGTCACATTACTTCCAGTTCAATTATTTTGAAGTAACTGTTAGGGAAGGAGTGGAAAGAAGAAAAACTGGCTGGAGGGGAAGTAAGTTATACACAAGTAACATCTGGAGCCTAAACAGCAGCATTGGCTATAGTTTCCTGACATTTTACAGTACAGCATATCCAAGCCATTTACACTGTTACAGTCCAACAAGCCTCTTTGCATGGATGACTGTGCTCACCTATTTGCATGTCATTGGACTTTTCCCTTTCACATTGTAAGCTGGAAACCTCAGTTGCATAGCAATTACATGCATGTGTACACAAACACGCAGAGAAGAGTCTAAGCCAGGCATCCCCAAACTGCGGCCCTCCAGGTGTTTTGGCCTACAACTCCCATGATCCCTAGCGAAGAGGACCAGTGGTCAGGGATGATGGGAATTGTAGTCCAAAACATCTGGAGGGCCGAAGTTTGGGGATGCCTGGTCTAAGCTTTCCAGTGAACTCACTTAGGCAAGCCGTTATCCCCACTTTTCTGATAATGCAAACACCAGTTTTATTTGTATATTCCCTTTCCATATATGCTCAGGGTAGTTTACATCAAACTGTCAAAAGTATTGCAATGCATAAAATCATAAACAATCAGCCTCCAGTATCTCAGTAGTTGAAACATAAATTAATAAGAAGGCAATGCATAAATTTCAAAATCCATTAAAGCAACTCATAATATGGGGATACTGGCCTGTCCTATAGATTTGCTGAGCTAATGTTTGCAAAGGTCTTTAAGCACAGTGATCTCTGTCTTGTTAAATATACAAGATGTATTTATTATTGGAGTTTATCTCTGCACTTAATTTATATGCAAATAGACATTAAGGAGAGGAATAAATAAGAGTTACTTTATTACAACTGTTTAGATTTTCTATTGACAGCAATCTAAGAGCCAAACTGCACTAGACATTTCAGAGCAGGCCTGAGAAAAACCTCTCTTCGGAATCTTTGGGGAGGGAGAATTCCCCATTGTTCTCATTAATACCAGCCCCTCCCACAGCTGAGGCACTTTGCATTTTTAAAAACCTGAACTTTGTCTACATGCAATGTCAAGTGTGATAATCGTCTCTTCTCTTGTCGCTAAAGTGACTGATGAGTATATTTGCCTGGGATCGCCGCAAAAATGTTAAAAGAGCATTCTGATTACATGCTACTGGTTTGGGAACTATCCATGCCTAATGTCAGAAGCATTTGATGTGTACTCTAGTCTTCTAATGCCTAGGCCACACAAACACACGTCTGTATGCATGTATATCAGTTTTGCTGTGCTTAACGGCGTTTTTTCATGATTAAACACATCAGTGCCTTATTCTTCATGATGGGGAAAAGCTCAAGAACATCACCTGAAGGCATATTGGAGTTCTGTTTGTAGACTGAGGTTCAATTTAAGCAGATGTGTTGCTGTCATTCCCCTTAAAATGAAACCTGTCACAGACACAACTAACAAGAATTGTTCATTCCACTTTAGTACAGAGCCCTTCAACCTCAATTAATTTACCTTGTGTTTTCACTTCTCCAGCCCACTTTACTCTGCTTTATCTTGTAAACTGCATTTCATTAAGACTCTGCAACCGGGTTCACCAATGCATTTTTATGAGTCTCTTTCTTCCCAGGCCAATTTCTTTTCTAAAGCATAAGTTTGTTGACTAATAACGTAGGAAGATGGCATAAGCATGTACCAGCAGTAATGTGAATAGAGAAGAATCCTCAAAGGCTTGTGTTCACACAATTTCAAATTTAGAAGTACTCCACATGAAGGTATGCACTACATATGCAATGCACGGTGTGATGTGATCTGGGCATGCCCATGTACACCTTGATGCCCTTTCAGAGTGATTGCCAATCCGTCCAATTACTAAGCGTGCTGACTCGATGACATAATTGGCTGGGTCCAACATTTTCATTCTGTGAATAGAAACTTCAGGTTTAAATAGATTTTTTTATCCCAACCTTCAAATTAAATTTGCCAGGGTGGCTTCCAAACAATAAAAATTACGTGAGATGTAACGGAAGGCATTCCCACTCACAGGAGGAGATTCCTACTTTCGTAAGGACCTCTTAACTCACTGAAGAGTTCTTCTGTCACCCTTGGCACCCTACAACAACTTCACTAGTATCCGCCAGAGAGAGATGAGTTATATTTATGTGGGGTTCAGAAGTATCCGGGAAATTGCAATATAGAAAAAACAAATACCCAAGCCCCCAGTTATAAGTCATTATGCACCATTTCTCTGTTCAGGCTTATAGATGTATTTTTGCTTTCTTGTGTTTAGTTCTAGATGTTCTACATTTTGTATGAGGAAGGCAAGGCAGCTTTTGGCATGCTTGTATATGATTGATTTGACCAAGATCAATTTTATGAAAAAGCTGTACGTGACTTTATTTAAAAAAGAAAATGGACTTTATATATAAAAAAACAGATCCTTTCCCCCACCCCTTTCTAATTACATTTCTACCATATGCTCATCCAGATGGCTTCTACTTATAGAGCGCTATAAAATGACCTAACTTCAGAGGATTTAATCGCTGAAGAAGCTTATGAACAAATAGAATTTACACTTTGTCAGAAAAGGGGGGGAAATCTGAATTCCCCTCCCCTTGCTTTGCTGCAAAGTTTCCCATTCACCTGATGCGGTTGTCTTATAGCCTATATATTGAGTAAATATATTGAGTAAAACACTGTAAGGATGAAAATGCAGGAACCAGGGCATGAGAGGCACCTGACAATGAAGCAGCCATTTTGAATGTAATCTGGTCTGGGCCTAATTGTTGCCTTGATGTAAGAACATCTGAAGACTCCATATATACACCACCTTGAGCTTCCTAGAGAAAGGGCAGAAAATGAAGATTATAAATGCAGAATTGTGGAAAGGAGAAGTTGACTTTTAGAAATGAATATTTTTTTAGCTGATTGAGCAGACAAAGTATTCATACAAGAGTCCTCATGATAATTTGCTTTGCTTTACACCCAGTGGGCATTTTCCTTAAATGATCAGAAGATGTTAACTTCACGGTACTTATTTGATTGCCAAATACTAATGGTTTGTTGTGTGGTATTAGTTTGTACAAACACATTATTCCAGTGTTCCTATTTTATTCCTCCTGGTTTTAATACTTTAACAGGCAGGTCTAAGTTGACTTTGAAAAGAGATCTAAATACTATACAAATTTAACGGTACAAAATTTTAATCAGGGTAGGATATAGGGTTTTGGTAGTTTATGAGAAGTCCATCTATCACTCTTTCCAAGCTTCCTGTCTGGCTGAATGTTTGTAATTTGTGTTGGGTGTGCAGGACAGATTGCTGCCTTGGGCATGGTGCTGAGCACCCCCATGTTTAGTCCTGGGGAATGCCAGTATTCATGCTGACACATTTTGGATTTGGTTTTGTCAACCAGGCAAGAAGAGAGGGTGACCTGAAAGTGGGAGATTTTACAACTGTCTCCTTGCCATGGGCAGGTAACATTCTGTTGACACATAGGAATATTCCACACCTGGAAGCTGACTGATCCAGATGGCTTCCAGATAGCTCTGGGGAGTTTCCTGGCTGATGGGTGGAATGCCATTGATGTGACTGCTCCTGAACATCTTCTCTCACATAGCTGGTGTCTATTATGAATTCTCTTTATAATACCTACATTTTGGTTTAGGAGACAAAATTTGAATTCAGTTTACCAGTGCCGTATCTGTTGGTCCACCTGTGTGTTACGTACTAGGTAAGAAAGTTTCCATGCTGATGTATCTGCCTCTAATTGAAGTGTAACTTTACTACTGTTATTACTCTCTGGAACACTTCGACTGGACTTGCATGTATTGTGTAAACACCAAGAAGGCACAAGGTGAACCCAATTATGAGTGTTCTGCTGATATGTACTTGGGGGGGGGGGTTATGCAGATTTGAAGTTATATTCCTCATTTATCCAACATAAGATGATGAATTTTAGAGTAATATGAGGTTGTCCTCAGTTTATCACCATGTCACTCTGTCACCTAGGTAGGTAACCTTTAACAGATAACAAACATATATATTTTATGTTTCTTTTCCCCTTAGTCACATAACGCAGTCTGCCCCTTTTGATGACCCACGATTAGACAGCTGCCAAATCACACCTCCAGCTCCTCGGAAAGTGGAAATGAGGCGAGATCCAGTGCTGGGATTTGGTTTTGTGGCTGGCAGTGAAAAGCCCGTGGTGGTGCGCTCTGTCACACCAGGTATGGTTCCTTCTATGTTTGAGTTATTCTAAAACTTATGACCTGGCAGGAGAATGGATCTGATTATTGTGTGTAACTGACTGCATTGTGATTTCAACATTTCTGCTTTCTGCTGTGAATCCTTCTAATGTACAGCCATAATCAACATTAAAGCTTATATTGGTGACTAGGTTGGCTCTTTCCCTCATCCTAAATGAATTAGCAGGTGGCACATTACAATCAATCATTCGTCCACTGTGGCTGTCACTTAATAATGCAGAGCAGTATCTCACAGACCTGACCCGCTTTTTACCCTACTCAGTACCTCAGGATCTGAGATATCTTGGATGCTTCTTAAAGCACAAGGACCACACTTCTGGGAAGTCTGCAAGGGGGGATGGTTATCTGTGGTTAGGCAGAGCCTTGAGCAGGCAGACGTCCAGCTTCCAGGGTCTACTTCGGTCCTTCCTCCCACCCTTAGGACCCCTAGGTCAACCTGCTGGAATCAAGTACAAATGCAAAATGGACATACACTTGGAATTAAGAAAGCGCTCAGGAATTCTTGCTTTTAGGACCTGAACAAAGCTCATAATCCATTCCTATTTTTGCCTTGTTTCTTCATTTTAGCAGGCTAATTTGAAAAGTAAAAAATAATAATAATGTTGCTGTTCCTTGGAAGTCAGAATTGTATCTACTGCAAATCACCCAGTGATCTACCAGTAGACCCTGGTCTAGCTTCTGTCCATCCCTGCTTTATCCCTGCTTCATGTGCCACTAGGGAATTTCAGAAGTCTGAAATAAGAAGCTGAAATTGATACTAAAACTACTATTGGTACAATTCTTTGATCTGTCAGCAAGTTTTGCTTGTATATCTATACATCTCACGTGGAGGGGGCAGAGATCATTGCTTTCCCACTGATATTTGTTATCTCCAATGCAAAATGCTTGAAGGAGTTCTGCCTTCCATATCAGCTGAGCTAGCCCAGGATCTGTAGAGATGGTCCTTTTGGGTGTCCCACTGGTGAGTGTAGCTCACTGTGTGGTGAAGTGGAATAGGACCTTCTCCTTAGTGGATCCCCAAATGTGGAATTCTAGATCTACGTCTAGATTTGCAGCATCTAGTTAAAGACATGTCTGTTCACCCAAGTTTTTGGTGCGAATTTATCATTTTGATCATGATCTTACTGTTATGATGTACTGCCGCTGAATCTATTGAAATGATGTTTTTAAAAACACCGTTTTCTCACTTGCTTGTTGATGATGTTACGGTTTTATGATAGAATCAACAGTACTGCATTGTTTCTGTTGTTGAGATTGGGTTCTGTTTTATATAATATTTTGTAAGCCACCCGGGGATCTGTTTTTCATGAAGGGCAATTTAAAAGCAAAGTGAATTAATATTTTTGAATTATTAAAACTAGCCTTCAACAAGGATGATCTGGATGTAGAAGGTACTTCACATCTCCATCATAGTAATATATAATGAATATCTACTATCTGCCTAACAGAGATGTTTTATTGGTACATTTGCAATGATGTATAATCTGTACTTGAATGTCATATGTTTATAGGGGGTCCCTCTGAAGGAAAACTTATACCGGGAGATCAGATCATAATGATTAATGATGAGCCTGTCAACACTGCTCCAAGGGAGAGAGTCATCGACCTTGTCAGGTAGTTGTTTGTTTTTGTTTTATTTTGAGTAATAAACTACTTTATCAAGCTGTGGTTTGATAAACACCATTTCACTTTTGCGTTCAGTATTAGTAGTATTCATAGGTGGGTAATAATTTTATTCGTTTAGCTATAAGCCATAAGACAGAACCCTAACCCCCACACTCCCAACCCTACCCCCACACTCAAACCTGAGCTACAAATTCAGCTTTTAAACCCTTATACTGTTTTCAAAAGTCATGTGTTCCCTCAAATTATTCCAAGAACTATAGTTTCTTGTGGGTGCTAAAAGTTGTTTGGAGACCCATATTCCCTTCATAGAGCTATATTTCCCAGATGGATGGATTATTACCATTCTGGGATCTGTAACTCTGTGTGGGGAAGAAGCTTTTAAATATTATATATGGCTGTATATGGTACGTTCATTGTTCCTATTCTACATATATTGGAATTAGGTTGCCCAAGTGTTGGTGATGTTAGGGAATGATGAAAAACTGTAGTCTATAAAAAGAAAATATATTTAAAAGCTATCTATGGCTTTTCTTTCTTTCTTTTACTCCCCAAGACCACCTGTGACAAGCAGGGATTTTATACAGGTTAACAGTCTGACTATGGCAGACACAAAAGCTGTCAACTTGAACAAATTACTAGTGAAACAGCTTGGCAGGTGACAAGTCTGAAATTAATAGCTAGTTATATGTACTTGTGTATTAGAATCATCTTGACAAAGACAGAAGGATTATAAGAAAAAGAGCCATGGAAACTGGGAACTTACTGAGGCCAGCTTCAAGCTGACTATGAAGGAAGAACAAGGAGTTTTGCTGTGAACAGAACCCCCCTTGGACTTTTTACTTTGTCCTGTTGTGACTTCCATGATTTTCTCAGCCTCCATAAGAACTGGAGACATTCAGTTTTTAAATGAAAGCAGAGAGTCTCGGGAGTCTGTACTCCATCCTAGGCATCGGATTCTTTTTATGCTTCAAAGCAATGGTTGCAGGGAGTGTATGCAATCCTGGAGTATATGCAGTTTCCTGCAGGCAAATTCAGGCAGTTGATTGTAGGTCTTTTAAGCAAACCTCTGTCATTCTAGAATCCTAGATGAGCCATGCATTTTCCAGGGCTAATTCTGCGTGTAACCCCTTTGATACCGATTTAGTCAGGCAATTGTAAATGGATCCTGTAAGTGGTACTGAATTCTTGGAGGAATACTGCAGTGGTGATGTCCTTATACTGTAGAGGGCTACCCTTTATTTCCCATGTCTGCCTGCCGCTGGGACTTTTGACAGCAGTTGTCTTCCCTTTAATGAGTTTCAGTGAGCTGTATTACCGTTACATAATACTTCATTCCACATAAAGAGCTTACTATCGTCTCAATGGGGACATCTGGAATGATTAGGAAAAGTACAGTACAATCACCACATCATGGCAAAAAGTAATCCATGGTGACAATGTGATGAGGCATCCCTTCTGCGAGGCAACATAGCCCAAGATTATAAATGGTTTGGGTACTTTTATGTATTTAGAAATTGGGCTTCCCTTCCTTCCCCCATTCCTGCACCCCCAGTTCTCTCTTTAAAAAAATTAACTTGAAAGACACATTAATCCAAGGGGTAGGATTTTTCTGCACAAAACAATGAAAGTTAACAAAATGAAACTATGGCCTGGTTGGCAGGTAATAAAAGTATGGCATAATATGAATGTGCAAACATGTTGGTGCACATTTAGGAAACCAGGGCTGGTTCACTCCTCCCCTGCTGCTGCTTTGCTACTGGGAGCAAAGCCATGGTTTGGCTTAATGTTACATGCAAACCTGGGTTCGTGTTTTGTCTTTCTCTAAACAAACCATGAGTTTTAACCAGGGTTTGGGATAGACACACCACAGGGCCCAGGTTTGTATGAAGTGAAACCATAGCTTAGCTTCTGGCAGTGTAGCAGCAAGCAAAACCAGGAAGGTGCAAAGTGTTTGCAATTTTCTAAATGTTTGGCATACCGAGCCAATAACATAATAGCTCTCCTCTAATGCTTCATCTTATATATATCCACTCTACATATAATTGGCTATTTGCTGGCTATTACATGAGTACATTATTTACTGCTTAACAGGTGAAAAAATATCATAGAAAAGCGACATGTCACTGAAGCAGCTGGTCAGGAACTCTTGTCCTAGGTATCCATAGGCAAGTAGTTTTTGGACCCAGAAGATTTACAAATATGATCCTCCAGCTGTAGTCCAACTTTATACTGTATATGAAGTGATATTTTTGAATGTGTGCATTTTGACTGAGAGTCTATCATGGTTCTTGCTGATCAGCCTTCTTGTAGGAAAACTCTCTCTGGTAGAATGTGAAGTTAAAGGTCTGGAGACTACCAAGTAGATTCATTAAAAAATAATGAACTGTGGTTCATCCACATTTCTCATTTTACTGGGCTCCTGCTATGCTGACCATGCTTAATTAGAGTGTTCGTCGCCTTTTGAAGCCCAGTTGCTCAGATAGTGTTATAGTATAGTTTGCATCGGTAAGCTCTCATTATTCCTTGGCATACTGAACTGCCCTTCTTCTTGCGTTTTGCTCTGCTGAGTCCCCCCCCCCCATGGACAAAAAAAATAAGAAAACGGCTTGCTTATATCAGTATCTGTAAACCAGACTTGTGCTTTACAATGAGGGACAGAGGGTGCTTCCTTTACAAGCAAAGAAACAGGGAATAAGTTGCTTCCAAAAGCCAAGCTCAGTTCTTACTATATTAATAAACTGCAGAAGGAGAGTGGGTAACGTGCATGCCAAGCAGCTGAGGTCTATTTAAAGAACCTGCTGTGTTGCTATGTAGCAGCAGCTGATGATGATTTTATTATGCTGGTGGTGCCTGTTTTGGTGTCTTAAAGTTAATCACAGTATAGTTTGGAATTAGAGTGGTTTTAAATATGTATGTACAGTGGTACCTCTGGTTAAGAACTTAATTCGTTCCGGAGGTCCGTTCTTAACCTGAAGTACCACTTTAGCTAATGGGGCCTCCTGCTGCCGCCGTGCCGCCGGACCACGATTTCTGTTCTCATCCTGAAGCAAAGTTCTTAACCCGAGGTACTATTTCTGGGTTAGAGGAGTCTGTAACCTGAAGCATTTGTAACCTGAAGCATTAGTAACCTGAGGTACCACCGTATGTATGTATGTATGTATGTATGTATGTATGTATGTATGTATGTATCAACACACACCAGAGCAGACTTCTGCATCCCCCCCCCAAAAAAATACTCCATTTCTTCCATGTCCAGCATGCTGCAAAGTGTACAATACAAAATAATGACTGAAGGGAATGAGAGGCTTCAGGGGTTTGAGCACTAACCCAGGTTTGGTTTCCTTGGAATGAAGGTCAGTGGCAACTGTGGTGTCTGTAAGATATATGTCTTCATTTACACAGATATACAGTTTGAACTAGGGTTGTTCTGGCAAGATAAAGGACAAGGCGGTTGGGTTTTTGTTTTTGTTTTCAATCTGGTACTGAAGTGACTTCAAAGCAATCTGTTAAAGTCTATTTCAGCCTAACAGGATGGCCCCTCTGGAATTGGTCGTGTGCACACATACACATGAATTTATAAATCTGTCTGTGCATGGCTACCCAGAGCTTAAATACTTTAACTTTCCTGCACCCTTCCAAACACATGCATTTTGGAGAGGATCCATAACTTGGCAGAACGAGAGGGGGGGGAGAGAGAAAAGACCTAAAATACAGGACAAAACTGTATCAATGCAGGACGCAGCATTTTATATTGAAATATGGGACAATCCTGTATTGTACAGGACAGGTGGCAGCCCTTGAGCATTAGATGGAAGGGCTCACTGCAATAACATTCCAACAGATCCTGCCTCCCCAGAAGGCTTCCAGGTGGGTTTGCAAAGCCATACCGTAGCTATCATTTTAGCACAGAGAGAAAATCAAGCCTCTCCGTTTCCACCTTCCAGCCCCAGCCAACCTCACCCAGGGGCTAGCCCTGGCTATTGTTCTTCTGCCTCTAGGATGATTTAACACTCCACCAGGTGAGAAAGGGGAAGGCTCACCCATTTATCTCTCTGGCAACATGGCCTGCTTACAGGTCCACCTATGGCAGGCATATCAAACCTGCAGCCCTCCAGATGTTTTGGCCTACAACTCCCATGATCCCTAGCTAGCAGGACCAGTGGTTGGGGAAGATGGGAATTGTAGTTCAAAACATCTGGAGGGCCGCAGGTTTGACATGCCTGACCTATGGCATATTAGCCTGGCAAACAAGCTGCTCTGACCAGTTCAGCAGTTCCTTCTACTACAAACTCCCCTCTTGTAGATAGAAAACCACAGGCTTGGTTGAGACCTACAGGCAGCATTGAAACCAGCTTCCAAACCCTATAACGAAATATATCCACACAAAGAAAGTGTGACCACTTATCCTTTCTATCCTTTGTGAATGTTTTTTCTTGCACAAATATCCTGAGCAAACAGTGCTTGACTATGTGCTCCTGCCGCTGGATTCCAGGGACAGCTGAGGATACTACTCAGTATCCTGCACTCATTAGGTGTAGCATCCACCTAATGGCCAAGGGGACTTGACTGACAGACCTGTTGGAGTGATGGAATGAAGTTAGAGATCCACAGATTTGTGATGCTAGGGGACTTAAAGCTGAATCTGCCTTATCTGGCTTAAGCTTCAGACTTTATGACTATTATGGGCATTTTAGCAGTTTGAGGGGTAGAGCCAGGTCCAAAATAATGGCTCAAGAGTGACGCCAGGTGCTAGTTGGATGACCTGTATATTCAAGTACTGTACAGGCTTATACTACAGGAGTCAACCTTTCAAATCTACAAAAATAATCCAGTTATCTACTCATAGATCCCAATCTAACCTCTGTCTACCCTGTATAGTACAGGCAGACAGGTGGCTGATATCGCAAAGGCAGCATTGCAGTGGAAGGGAAGCAGCTATTCTGTCTGATTTCTTTCCTGAGGAGGGAGCAATTACCGGTATATAAGACTAGCTGGTCCCCTATTGGCTCCTGGGTCCACATGGCCTGGGCTGATAGACTGCACTACATCTTTCTGGCCATTATCTGGATAGTCTTTTATAGCAGCAATATGAGTCCAGGTTCTCTTACCTGAGAACTGCCCATTGCACAGGGAGTAAAACACTTGACTCTCACTGACAGAGTTCCTGGTTCAAGCCTGTTGGATCCCTAGGAAAAGTAGTGTTCTTAATGTTTTATAGACCAATCAATCATTAGATGAGTACTTTTGCTGGGAGAAACTGAAACGGTCTCTCTGAGACTAATTTACTGTTTTAAGAAAGTTTTCAATTTTTCCCAGTTTGCCACGACATAGTCTAATTGCTAATGTGGCACAGTTGAGAACATTTTGATTCCTCATTTGAATCTCTGTGCTGTCAGTTTTATTTCACACACAAGAAAAGTGAGTAACACTCCTCTAAAACAAATTGCCACATTGTTTAGCATATATCCCTATGGTTCTCTGTGTTGTTTTCCCAAACAATTAAAGAACCTGGAGTCTGCATTTGAATCATAACCATGGATTTATTTGACACTAATTGTGCTTGTTGTTGAACACATGAGGTTTCACAGGATGTTGAAAGACTATTATTTCATTTGACTGCATAGAATTGTGTGAAAGCTTTTAGGAACCAAAATATAGTAGACTAACCCTAGATACCGTGGTATTTGTGTAGTACTTTGATATAGCTTGTAATAAGCAAAGGAACAAATCTGATTTTGGCAAAAAAATTGACATAAATTCCATACTTTTTTAGAGTATTAGTGAAAGTTTTGAAAATAGTGACTAAAAGATTTCATAGAATCCTTGAATAACAGAATCATTGAATAAGGGTCATGTCATCCAACTCCTTGCAATGCAGGAATCTCAAGTAGATCACGCCTGACAGATGGCCATCCAACTTCTGCTTAAAAGTGTCCAAAGGAAAGAGAGCCCACTACCTCTTATGGGAGTCTGTTCTTTGGCGAACAGTTCTTACTGTAAGAAAGTTCTTCCTGATGTTTAGGCAGAATCATCTTTCTTATAACTTGATTCCATCATTTTAGGTCCTAGCCTAGTGCCATCCTCCATGTAACAACCCTTTAGATTTTTGAAGATGGCTATGGCATCTCTTCTCAGTCTCCTCTTTAGAAGCTAAACATACCCAGTTCACTCAACTGTTCTTCTTCCAAACCCTTTAGCACCTTGGTCACCTTCCTCTGCACACATTCCAGCTTGTCAATATCCTTCTTAGGTTGTGGTGCCAAGAACTGGACACAGTACTCCAAGTGTGGTCTGACCAAGGCAGAATACAGCAGGACTATTACTTCCCTTAATTGGGACACTATACTTCTGTTGATGCAACCTAGAATAGCTGTTGATTCATGTTAATGCATTTGATTGTAGTACTACATATGTCAGTACTAAGTATATGAGGGGGTGTGAGTGGCACTGTGGTCTAAACCACTGAGCCTCTTGGGCTTGGTGATCAGAAGGTTGGCAGTTCGAAACTGCGAGGTGGGGTGAGCACCCATTGCTCTGTTCCAGCTTCTGCCAACCTAGCAGTTCAAAAGCACACAAAAGTGCAAGTAGATAAATAGATACCGATGCAGAGGGAAGGTAAATGGCGTTTCCGTGTGCTATGCCTTCCGTCATGGTGTCCCATTGTGCCAGAAGTGGTTTAGTCATGCGGGCCACATGACCTGGAAAGCTGTCTGTGGGCAAAGGCCAGCTCCCTTGGCTTGAAGCAGGATGAGCGCCACACCCCATAGTCACCTTTGACTGGACTTAACCATCCGGGGTCCTTTAACTTTACCAAGTATAAAGGAAAGTTCAGCCTGAGCAAGCTGCAGAGAATTCTAAAGGCGGGGGGGGGGGAGCTATTCTTTCTTTAACTAGCCTTGATTCTGAAAATTATTCTCAAATGTGGGAAATAGCCGAAAAAAGAGGTTTCATTAAAAAGAGGAAAAATTCAGTAATCTAAAGTTAATACATATTTTGCCAAAAGAGCCGATTTTTAATTAATACAGAAAAAAGGAAATAGGTTAATTAGTGCAAAAGAGAGGAAAGAGGAGAGCTGTGCACCATTTGGCTCAAGGCAAACAGCATGTGCTCCCTGCATTTGTCAGATACTCACAGAAATAGCAGGATTTAACTGTGGAAGAATATGCAGAACTTAGAAAGCAGACAGACGGTAGCTGTTTCAGAGGCTTGAAAGTGATCTGAAAGAGGCATTGTTGCTTGTGGTGTGTGCACTTACCTTGATGTCATGTATGTTCAAATGGCCTTTGCAGGGGTTTTTTAAATGCATCAAACAAAACTCGTAAAACCTGCCACAAGCCAGCCAATCTTAACTTCAGGATATTCTCAGATCTAAACTAGAAGGGATGCCATCTGCACAATAAATGGCTCTTACGAAGCCAAATTGAGTCAGAGTGGGCCTGATCCAGATTTGGACCCTAGGTAGGGGAAGCTTTACCCATTTCCTCTAACTGCTGTTGTTCCGATTCTTTTCAGAGACGTTTACATTGTGAGGGGTAGAAGTTCCCATAGAGTTTGTCTCTCAGAAAGCTAGAGCTTTCAAAAGGTCTGATAAAATATTATGCCATTCCTTCATTGTTTATGGTGGTGTGTAGCTGCAGATAAAATGTTTTGTTTTGTTTTTTGTCTACCTAGACATCTGTATTACTGGAATCATATCTCCGAGCAGTGCGAGATTCCAGGAGTTCCAGGGGCACTTCCCCATGGAATGAGGTTCCATAGAGTCTGTGATGTCTATATGGTTTATTTACGCATATCTACAACCTGAGCCTATGATGGAGGGCTTCGTAGTTTTACCACCCCAAGAGGCCCTTGCTTTGCCCACAGTCACAGCCTTAGATTCAAACAGAAATCAAAAATTGTTCTGTGTCTATCTCCACAGCTTGTTGGTTTGCTTCTACCTTAGCTCACATCAGTCCAATTCTTGGCTCTCAACTTTGTCTTTCTAACTACCCATGAGTTGGGGGAGAGGGGCTGTCTTGCACAAATCCACTTCCTTTGTTCCCCTTAATGGCCCATCACTCAGATGATCACCTCACCAGGAAGATAGCCTGTATATTCCAAGAATTAGGAAAGGTGGGGGAGCTTGTTGGTGTAGTGTGAATTAAGGGTTAAATTACATAGTGCTTTGTCTCATATGTTTAGCTTCTGGATGTGACCTTAGTTAGGGAATGCCTCAGGTGGTTTGTGGGTCTGGTTGTTTGTCTCCTCAAAGTACGCCAAGAAACCAGCACATTTTCTAGTTTTAATTGAGTTTTCTCTGTGGTTAGAATAGATGGTTGATTTTCTGAGAGCTTTCTGCCCTCATTCAGTTGACCTTTAAGTCAACTGGGAGCCAATCCTACCTTCTCTTATATTGGCTTGCACTCTATGCTGGAGATGGAGGGAAACATAAAACTTTACATGAGTGTGTGTGTGTGTGTGTGTGTGTGTGTTGCCAATCCATAGGAGAAGATTTCCAAAGCATTTGACACCTGAAAAACTCGCTCATTCTTTTGAAATGAGAATCTTCTTTCCTAACTTGGCAACTCACCTTGGCTTTCTCTAATGCTGTGTATGTTGATAATCTAGGAAACGGAACATCTCATGATAAGGTCTGTCTGTAGGAAAGACATTATTATTATTATTATTATTATTATTATTATTATTATTATTATTATTTTGCAACCTGCCCTATACCTGCAGATCTCAGGGCAATTCACATCTTAAAGCCTTGAATAAATCCTGAGTTTGAAAAGCTTTATTGAGTGACCCCTAAGGGTCACTCAATAAAGCTTTGGCCACCTCATGAGAAGAGAAGACTCCCTGGAAAAGACCTTGATGTTGAGAAAGATTGAGGGCACTAGGAGAAGGGGACGACAGAGGACGAGATGGTTGGACATCGTTCTTGAAGCTACGAACATGAGTTTGACCAAACTGCGGGAGGCAGTGGAAGACAGGAGTGCCTGGCGTGCTATGGTCCATGGGGTCACGAAGAGTCGGACACGACTAAACAACAACAACAAGGGTCTTAGAGGCACTTATCAGTGGCAAAATAGAAAAATGTAAGCTGTGGGGGGGAGTAGAGAGAGGGGTGTGAGAAGAAGAAGAAGAAGAAGAAGAAGAAGAAGAAGAAGAAGAAGAAGAAGAAGAAGAAGAAGAAGAAGAAGAGGAAGAAGAAGAAGAAGAGGAAGAAACAGAAACCTGTGGGGAGGAGGGCTCTTTCCTTTGGCATCACTATGAGGAGGGGGTGGATATAAAGGCCCCAGGGGGCCCCACACAATGTGATTTGCCCAGCACCCTGTACCTCCCCTAGGATGACCCTGCTTCTCATTGCAAATAATTAGGACATGTTTATTCTGCTTGGAACAAGCAAGAGGCAGTTGGCCCATCTCAGCTCAGCACCCCCAACACTTAGATTCCAGTTCTTTATAGTGAAATGATGGAGACATTTTTGAACAATGTAGATAAGGTGGCATTGAGATAAGAGATTAGATGGCATCAAGGAGCTGGTAGTTCTGCTTCCTGTGATCTGACTCTGTTCTAATGTCTATTTTTAATCTGCACCCTTTGAGCCAGCAAGTTTCTTTGCTGGGCGGAATCATCTGATTTATTCCATCTGACAATGGATTGCAGTGTTTTGCTTTGGAATGAAGGTTTGGTCTTCTTCTTCTGTTAGGTTCTTGATGAACTATTAAAATCAGCATGCCTTTTCTTATGCTCTAAGAGAGGCGTCATAGAACCATGGAATGGGGTGGAATTGGAATGCACCCAGGGGTCATCTAGTTCATTGCCCTGCAATGCAGGAATCTCAACTCACGTATCCATTGGCAAATGGTCCTCCAACCTTTGTTTCAAAGCCTTCCCGGAAGGAGAGTCCACCGCTTCTCCAGGGAGTCCGCCCACTGCTGAGCAGCTCTTACTGCCAGACTGTTGCACTGGAGCTGCTGGGTGAAGGAGAGGGGAGAAGCACTGTATTGAAATGGTCCTCCCCCTCCTGAGGGGATGGGCACAGGAAAAGAGGGGCAAGTGGCACCTGAGGGCTGAGCCTGCCCCATGCATGCCCACTTACTTACCTGTAAGCCCACCATGAGGGCAGGTGATGTGACTGCCTCGGGCGGCAGGGTCCACAAGGACAGCACATCCCCATGTAGAGCTTTATTCAGAGCCGGCTCACCCATAAAGCCAGGTGAGGTGACCACCTCAGGTGGCAGCATCCGCCAGGGCAGTTTACCCCAATGGCGGTTTCCCCACTACATCCCCTTGTTCCTGACAGAGATCTTCTTTCACCCCTTTCCTCCCTGGTTGGGACTTAGGAGTGGAGGGGCTTCATCCTGGGGTCTGCCTCAGGGGCCAAAATGTCTTGGGCTGGACCTGTCTGTAAGGCCCTTGGACAGCAATGGGAGTCTATGAGAGCCAGCATGGTGCAGTGGTTAGAGCCACCTTTCTCAGACTTTGGGTCCCCAGATGATGTTGTTGGACCCTAACCACTGGTCCTGCTAGCTAGGGGACAATGGGAGTTGTAGTCCAACAACATCTGGGGTCCCAAAGTCTAAGAAAGGTTAGAGTGTTGGACTAGAACCTGGGAGTCCAGGGTTCAAATCCCCACTCGGCCATGAAGCTTGCTCTGCCAGTCTTGGACCAGTCACCCATCTTCCAGCCTAACCTAGAGGAAGGGGGTAGGGGCCATTTATATGCCACCTTGAGCTCCTTGGAGGGAAAAAAAAGGTGGGCTGCTAAGGCAAGAAATAAATAAACTGTCTCAGATTTGTTTCCAGTTTTGAAGGTACCGTAGAATGGCTACCTGAGACATTGGATCACACCCCTTGTACCTAAGGTTCATAGTACTATTGCCAACATTGCCTTTCCATATAACAGTGAGTGGCAGCCACCTTTCGCTTTTCACTTTTGTTGTTATTTTTTTGCAGCAGAGCCAAATTAGCCTCACAAAATAAGCAGGAGTGCACTTAATTCTCAGGCCCACCACTTCTGGGAATGTCCCTGTGCTAATTAACCAGAGCATTTGATGGTTAAGCATCTGAACTTGCAGAATTCCCATGATAGAAAATTCTATCGTTTTGCTTTCATGAAATGAGATAATAAGCACAATGCAGGCCCAGAAATATTTACCAAGACTAGCTACTAATGTGGTGTGTAAATATTACAGAGAACAGGTTCTGTAATGGTAACTGCTGTTGTGGTTGAGTTAATATATGAACAACCCTTTGGGGAAAAGAGATTGAATTTTCTTAGCAGTGGTGAAAGTGGATTACGTCTTGACTTTGTAGGAATGGCTTATAAATTTTGTCTGTGATATTCCATCCATTCCTTCTGCTTTCACCCTGGGAAGAGGAACATAGGTAGCTGCCTTAAACTGAGTCAGACCCTTGGTCCATCTTAGCTCAGTATTGTCTACACTGACTGGCAAGGGCTCTCCAGAGTTTCAGACAGGGGTGTCTCCCACCCCTGCCAGGAGACACTGGGGATTAAAGCTAGGACCTGCAATGCAGATGCTATATCGCTGAGTTTCATCCCTTCCCCAGTCTTTTCCAACTGGAAAGTGTGGATAGGCAGAGGATGAGGATGGTTAAATCAGCCACCCCCTACCATGACCCATCTTGGCGTTCAAGGGAGCAATGCAGGGCCGCCCTCCAGCTGCTGCCCGCCCAGAGGGGGGGTGGGGGGCACCGGAGGGATCCTTGCACCACGGCGCCAGATAAGCTTAAGACGGCCCTGATTACTAATAGACCATAAGGATCCAGCATTTTCTTACCCAAAGGAATTCAAAGCACTGTATCCTTGGGCAGCGACAGGGCTCGTTTTTCATGCCTAGCTTAGGATCTCCTTTTACAAAGTACCTGGCACTGGGAGCTGCCATTTAGATTTTCCACAATGCCCCAGAAGAGTCATTCTGGGACACTGCAGGAGATTCAAGTGGTGAATCCAAGCCATCCAGCCCTTATCAAGAATTCTGCTTAAGGGCTCAGCCATACTGCCACTTGTCCCACTGCTTTCCTCCAGGGAAACCATTCTTTATTGCTAATTGGAGCATATGCCAGTTTTATCCAGATTGACATTTCATCCGATTTAGCACTAAGGAGCAGGTTTTCTGGAGGAAAGCAGTGGGACAAGTGGCAGTATGGATGAGCCCTTAAGCAGAATAATAAAGAAGGTACCAGGAAAGCCTCTCTGTGGGGACTGTTCCATAACTGGAGTGTTACTACCCAAAAGGCCCTCTGCATGTTTTTCATAATAATTAGGATTTATATCATGCAAATAAATTTTATGTTTGTTCTCTAACTTCGTTCTCTTATTAAGATTGCCTGTAAATGTCAAGATCTCTAGAGAAATATGTTGTCTCCTGTGCAATGTATCATACTGAATTTGCATTGTGAAATTATCCCTGAAGTCTGTATATCCCCTCTCACACACATTATTCCTTGCTTGCCCCCTTTCTTTTGTGAGCAAAGTCACTTAAGTAATGCAATCTGAATCCGGAGACAAGAGTCTCGAGAAGGCTTTCCTAAGAAAAACGAAGAAAAACAGAGAATAATTTGAAGAGAAAGGAATAATTTTGCCTTTCTTATTTTTGGGCGTTGTACATACCAGGGTGTCATTTGACCAAACGTACAGAGCAAAACTCCATCAGAACAATGCAGCCAGTCAGAACACATGCTACCTCAATATAGATCATCCCACTCTGCTTGGCTGCTGAGCAGTACCTGCACCAGTCCCCTCTTGGCTAGATCATTTTAGCATTAAGAGAATGAACTCTTAAGTAACACATGGAATTATCTCCTGTTGCACTGACAACAGCCTTATCTATTCTGTGTGTCTTTTTTGACCCATAAAGATTGGATTCTTGTTCCGTGTTGGCCAATACCCATCAATGCCCTTCATATTTTCTAGTGCCTTTTGTTAGGACCAGGCCTCCTATCCCACTAATGTCTCATAAGTCATTTGTCATCAGAATATGATTCAGAGTCAGCTATTTCATGTTTCATCTCTATGCAGGAACATTCTTCTCAAAAGTTCTTTCTTTCCTTCTCCACTGAATAAGTAGAAAGGGGGGAGACCTCTGCACCTGCAAGTTCACAGACAAAGTCAATGGCAAATTTTATATTAAAATTCCCATGCTTCGTGTAGTCCGAGACAGATAATACTTAGCAATACTGCTTTGACCTTGGTAATGTTCCATCATCTGATACTTCTATTCACCTTTATGTTCCACATTTCTTGCATGTTAAGTATCTCTATGAAACGGGGTAGAACTGCCAAATACAGTCAAAGTGGAATGCACTGTAAATGTAAAGTGGATGGCCCTGAAATCCCCCTAATCTTAGAAAAATCCTCATTCAGGTTGTTGCTGTTGTTAAGCAAGTGTTAATTCTCTGGAAATAAAGAAAATCTGGTTATTGGCATCTGGATTCTTTGTTAGCTAGACAAAGAGCATATTAACTAAAGCCACTTTATGATCTCTGGTTTCTTTTCTAATCTGCCTTTGTTCAGAGTGGAATATACATTTACACCGCTCTGCCTGTATCTAGGGAGGCATAGCTAGCAAAGGGATGGAAACAGCAGCAAAGGGAGATTTTGATTCTTAAGTTCTAGGGCTGAATTTAATAGCATTTGCTGTGGTTCTTAGTAACATTTGGTGCAAGGTTCACTGTATTGACTGACTGAGGCAGGAGATGTATTTCTCAAGTCTTAATCAATCAAGAATAGCTTGTAAAACAGGAATATCCAATTGTGTTCTTCATGGGTTTGAAAAATGGCAAGTATAGCATTACAGTGAACTCTGGTGGTGCCTCATAAGTTTATGTGTCTCAGCCCTACAACATTCTTCGCTTTTGAAATAAATTGTCCATCCACTGATCAGCCCATGATAACCTGTCACACTTGACCATGTTTGCCTATCCTAACCAGCTGCATGATTTCACAAGCTGCTACCACAAAGATAACCACAGATGAGGTGTCCTATAAACCTCCAATGGAATATTTCACTCCACAGCTATATAAAAGAGTAGGGCTATTCTGTCTTTGTCCAAAGAGCTACACAAAGCAGCATGACAATACAGTGATTTCATCCAGTACACAACTACCACAAAATCTTCAAGTTCATGTTTTCCATCCAGACAGTGTCACATTGAAAGCCTCCCTTTTAGCCAAAGAGCTACTCACAAATGGGCCTTTCTCTGAATTTTTATTTCCTCTCCCTAAAGTTAAAGGGATCAGTACCTTTTCTTTCCCTTCCACTGTGGCTGAAAAGACTGAAAAAGACTTTGTCCCTTGGGTGGGAGTGGGGGTACAGAGTGTGTGTCATGTTCCTTAAGGAAGAGCTGCTACCAGAATGCTTTCCTGACACATGGTTGCTTTTTGTGGAGTTGTTCTAGACTGAATGGGATAGAGAGATCAATAGTGTTTTAAGACCAGTCACGTAAGTTGCAAATGTGGAACCACTTGCCAGGAGTCCCCAGTTACTTCACCTGCTGGATTATTCATGAATAAACTCTTTGGGGCTTTGCACTCATTCAGGCTAATGCAGTGGTGGTGATTTATTTTGTTTTTCCAACTGAGCAGCACTGGCATGCAAATTAGTTGCACTTCAGTCAACCTGGCAATAAATCTCAGAAGCAGGCAATTAATTGCATTGGAAATCGGGGGAGCCAACAGAAACTCAAGTTCATCACCATCAAGTGGCAACTAACCTTTCCCAAATGATAAAAAGAAAAACAGCCCCTTGATGTAATAAAACAAATATTGGCTTTGAGGGTGTTTACATGGCAAATAAATATGCATTTATCTATGTGTTTCTGAGATACTCAGTGAGATTAACACCTCATAACAGTTCCTCGGCAAAAGCTTTGAATGCTCCAGCACAGGCTTTTTGCAATCTCTGTGCCCCATTTTGCTGCTTTACCAATGTACTGGTTCAACTTTTCAGAAAGCTATCAATTAATTACTTTAAATTAATTATAAGTAGATGATTATGACTGTGGTTTTCCTCAGAATCTTTCCTCTTAAGCTTTAGAGGATGCTGAAGGATTTGAATGGCTGAGTCTTCCCTTGTGTGACCCAAAATTACTGTTAACTATGTGCAAACACATTTTCTTAGGGCAGCTGCACACCTGATGCGGCAAACATGTTTGGCGTGCATTTCTGGCAGCAAATGCACAAAGAATTAAAGACATCTTTTCCACGTACCATGCTACAAACATCTGAAAATCCTAACAGGGCCTTGCAAATATCTTATCCATGCTTTAAAAGTGCAAGTTTATGCATGTTTCCTTGGCAGTCAGCCCCACAGTGTTTAATGGGGCTTACTCCCAAGAAAATTGAGCATCAGGATTGCAACCTAAGTGTTGACTCAAATAATCATTGGAATTGGAAGAGACCCAGCGGTCATCTAGTCCAACCCCCTGCAATGCAGGAATCTCAGCTAAAGCATCCATGACAGATGGCCATCTAACCTCTGCTTCAAAACCTCCAGGGAAGGAGAGTCCACAGCCTCCCAAAGGAGTCTGTTCCACTTTGAAAGCAAACACCAGATAACATCTGTGTACAGGCATATGACACTATTGGTTCTCATTAGAAAAATAAGTACTGTAATAATATACAAGTTGGACTGCTATGATGTATGTATGTATGTTCATTTGTTTTGCTGTCAATCTGGCTTTATCAGATGTTGGTCTGTTTGTCTATGGACTGCAAGAAGTGGGGGGAGCTTGAAATACCTTAAAAGCCACTATAATGTAGTAATATTTACTTTCTTCTTCTTTGCTGCTTTCCCCACCCCACCCCCCTCCGGCTGCATGGGGTTTACTGGTTATAATGCTTGTGCTTCTGTCTTGATTTCTAATGTTCCTTTAAACTGCAGTACTGTACCTTGTTGTGTTATGGAACTGTGGCCTTTTTAAAATCAATATACTGCCATAAATTGCTGGGGGAACTGCATACCACCTGAAATTTCAGCAACATAAAAACTCCCCCAATTTTCTGAGTTAAGGAGGTTGCAAGCAGATTTTTCTATGGAAACAATGAAAATGGAAATTAGTGCTAAACTTTCATTAGATTCCACTAGGTTTCCAGAAGTGACTTTTATGTCATGTTAAAGATAGCATAAATGAACAGGTAAGTCAATGCTGTGAAGATGGAATAAAGTTAGATCTGAATGCAGTATCAGTCGTTACTGCTTTGGCACAATCGCCGGTCCCCATGTGTCTATTTTCTGGGTCCCCAGCTAGTGTGGAACCATATAGCAGATGGAGTGATACCAGGATACTCTATAACTAATCAGATTTGACCGTGTAATAACACCGTTGAGGGCAAAGAAAGATAAGTCAGAATGAAGACTCCCTGCACCAGAATTGCCTTCGTTCTTGGTGGGCAAACTGTCACCCTGTTTCAGAGAAAGCATGTAGGGTATGGACATTTCATTGTAGCCAAAAATACCTGGGGAAACTGCTGTTTGTCTTGGCTCAGCTTTGTTCTCAATACTCTTCGTGTTGTTGTTAACAAATGTCCTGTTACAAGATCCCAATTCTCTCCACTAAAAAGAAAACCTTGTTATCTCTGGAGCATAAAAATATGAATCATCACTCTCATCTCCTTTTTTACAGAAGCTGCAAAGAATCGATCCTCCTTACTGTTATTCAGCCTTATCCTGTAAGTAGTTATCATGTTTTTTAGAATTAGTTTCCTAGCAACATTTACTGCTTTTGTCTGCCTATTCTCTCTGTGTGTGTGTCTTCCTTATCTGCATAACCAATAGCACAAGTGAAGTACGAGCTGTGTCTTTGAAGATAAATGTGATGATTATATACTACTCTAGACAGAAGTGGAACAATGTAAGTGTAATTTAAATAAATATGGATATGTTCCAGTATGTATGAGGAGTGCTTCTTGGGGGCAGAGGGACAAGGATATTGAATTCTGCTCCAATACATTTCACAAGTATACTAGCCAATCTTTTTGTGTCTTCTTTTCTTGGCTTCCCTTTTCCCCCTTGTCATATCTTGTCCAGCAACACCGTGATTATATTCCTTTTCAGTGGGTTTTAAATGACTAGGGGGTCTTTCCCCTTTTTTGGTGACAGGGGGCTGCATTTATTCCCCTTGAGCAAGACCCAAGCAAACTAAAGACCCAGCTAGAGCTTAGATAAGTAATGGAGCAAAAAGTGATGTGGCAATTCATGGTATCCCCCACCCCCGCAGACTGTAAGACACAAAAGCAACATTTGCCTGTTTTTATGCAGTACGGGCAAGTGCATAGGCATGTGGCAGGCAAGATCCCTTTATTCACATGCAACAGTGCAAAATACAGGCCTGTCTTAAACAGGTGGGAAGAATCCTCCAAAAGTGCCTGGGGTACATATGACGTCCATTTTCCAGACAACTGAGTGCTTTAAGCTAAGAGGAGACTGTGAGTGCCCAAGATAAAAATGTGGACAATGACATACTGACTACAGGTGAATAGATCTCTCCAAACCTACCGTAGTTCTTGTTCATTTTGGTTTTGGATATAAACAGTCCAGTCCCATTGCTGCAGTTAATATGCAGGCTGCCCTCCCTGGCAAATAACCTGCATAGATATAACCAGAGGTGCAGTCCTGTGCCCAAGATTGTGGGCGCATGGAGCAAGCCAATCACTGAACCATGCCATGCTTGGCTCCACGCTCAGCCCCCCCCCCAACATTGAGGGGGCTTGGCTCCCTGCCAGCAGAGGTGAAGACACCTTGGCCTCATAGAGTTGTCTGGATATAACAAAAAGTAAGTACTTATGAAGGTCATCCGAGAGCATTAAAGCTCTCTCTCTCCCAACTTTATAAGCTGGCTGCCTGGATCAGCTAACAAGTGTAGCTGCTGCAGCATGGTCTACAAATGCCCCTAAGAGTGTCAGGCTGTGATGACATCCTGCGCCTCCAATGTGGCCATCATGCTTCCTCCCTATATAATGTCTCTGAAAAGGATGGGACATTATTGCACCCCAATACTCCCAGAGGAATTTGTGACCCTGTTTGCAACCCACACAGCAAGTGTTTCCTCTGGGTGGTGAGTGCCTGGGATGTTCACATTAATTTGTCTTTTTTTTAAAAAAGAAAAAAGTATACCTTTCTGAGTACAAGTCATCCAAAAGGGAGGGGAAACAATTTTAAAGCTCTCAGATCCACCTAACTTCGGAATTTGGTCCGGTGCAGATTCTGAACAAGGTCACAGTCTGATTTTTACATTGACCTGAGAAGTGTGGGGATCAGGTGAGTCCAGCTCCATCCCTGATTCTGACCAAGCAAGTGCTTGATAGATTGAGATATAGGCACTTCCTATGATGGGATGTTGGCGGCGTTGTGGGTTAAACCACAGAGCCTAGGGCTTGCCGATCAGAAGGTCGGCGGTTCGAATCCCCACGATGGAGTGAGCTGCCGTTGCTTGGTCCCAGCTTCTGCCAACCTAGCAGTTCGAAAGCACGTCAAAGTGCAAGTAGATAAATAGGTACCGCTACAGCGGGAAGGTAGGGACCCAGGTGGCGCTGTGGGCTAAACCACTGAGCCTAGGGCTTGCTGATCAGAAGGTCGGCGGTTCAAATCCCTGTGACGGGGTGAGCTCCCATTGCTTGGTCCCAGCTCCTGCCAACCTAGCAGTTCGAAAGCACATCAAAATGCAAGTAGATAAATAGGAACCGCTATAGCGGGAAGGTAAACGGCGTTTCCATGTGCTGCTCTGGTTTGCCAGAAGCGGCTTTGTCATGCTGGCCACATGACCTGGAAGCTGTATACCGGCTCCCTCGGCCAATAACGCGAGATGACCGCCGCAACCCCAGAGTCGGTCACAACTGGACCTATTGGTCAGGGGTCCCTTTACCTTTATGATGCTCTGACACTTCTCATTCTACCATAAAATATTGCATAATTCTCTTTCCCTTTAGCATTATCTACACAATTTAGCCTACTGGCATTTTATTTAATGTGCTTATTAATTTACATGGCATTTTATTTACACTATGTGGTAAAATTGTAGCTTTCACTGTGGTGAGCAAATGATGGAAGAAATCTGGCTCATAGATTTCAGAACTCATTATGCAGAATTCTCCTAAGTGAGTCGTGTCCTTCATGCTTGGACAGCCCCCTATTTAAATGGTAATAATATATCCCCTTGCCTTTATTCCACATCTTTTCCAGGTAGCTAAAGCTAGCAGCAAGGAATATATCATGTTTGCACCAAATTATTATGTAAACAGAGATCTATTTGTGGCCTAAAGTCTGTGTCTTTGATGTACCTTATTCCTTTTGACTCCAGTTAATTGAAGTCATAGCAGGGATCCATTGAAGGTTTGTAAGTTAGTATAAAATGGCATCAGAATTAAACTCACAGTACTGTACGTTTGATGCCATGGTTTTTAGGAAATTCATTCCACGTTTTATTATTAAGAAACACAACCGCTTGTTCCATTATTGGATTTAATAACATAGAAAGCAAAAATATACAGCCTGCAGTGAAGCTGTATGCAGCTTGGAGACATTCTTATAGTGCTAAATGCAATCAGAGGGATGCATGTTATAAATTTTATTCCTGGCCTGAGGCCATGCTACCTCTGATTGGGTGGCAGCAATCCTTTTCTTGTACACTTATAATGCTCCTGAGATTTAGAATGCTGAAACAGTAACTGGCTGTGTACTCAGAATGAACTGTTACATGGTTTTTTTAAAAAAACAAAAGCAGAAGCATATTAGGTCAACTGCAAGAATAAACAAACCAAGGTAGTTAACTTGAAGCTTCAGATGTACCCATACCACTACAATAACCTCAGAAGGACCTAATGCATTACTCTGTGTGTGTATTTAAAATTCTCCTGTTATTTGTACTGAATTTTCTCATTGGCTGAAACAAAACAATACGAACCGTTTTAGAGTGGCCATGCTTCCTAGTTTACAGAGGACAGTCCTGCCTTTGAAGGGCTGTCCAGCCCAAGTCTGAATTAAAATAAAGAACCAAAGGAAATAAAAGCAGAGCCTCTGAACTTGCCCCTAACATACATACTTACAAACATAGTTTTATTTTTATGCCGCCTTTCCACAGTTCAAACCATGCTCAAGGTGGCTGACAACATAACAAAATACATAACTACAACATAATAAAAGTAGTTGTGAGCAATAAACAGAACATTAAAAAATACACAACTGAACCGAACAATTTCCACATAAACCACAAAGTCTAACATAAAGATACAAAATGCCAACAGCAACAGCCCTTCCTCAACAAATTCCCATACGCAATCCAGCCCAGATGTCTGTTCAGCAGCCTCAGGTTTTGTAGCTGAAGTCGGTCCGGGCCCTGCCCTCCCAGGTCAGTTGGATATAAGACCTGCAAGGAAGGGAGCAGGTCTTCCAGGACTTACAGACCTCAACAGTATCTGGGCAGGAGACTGAGTAGGCACACAAAAAACGATTGCCAGTAACATTGCTCTTAGGTAGTGTGCTAGTAAGTAGATGGTGTTTTCTCAGCTCATGGGTTTTACCAGATGAGTTTGTTGTTTTTTTAAAAAAAAATCTGACTCCGGTGCTGTATGTGTTCAAAGCAGATACCACAGCAGAAATATTTTATTTTCTTTGCTTCAAGGTAGAGATGGTCTTAAATGAAGTATAATTGCCCCCCTTTTGTTTTGCAAATTTGTTTTGATCACCTGAGGAAGTGTTGTCTATCCAACAGTTGTGTAAAGAGAAGAGAGAGCAAAGGTGTATTCTGAATTGGATAAAACCAGTAGTATATGTACGCTTGCTACTAACCCATCATGAAAACAACTCGGTGAAACTTACACTATTATAGAATT
This sequence comes from Zootoca vivipara, assembly GCF_963506605.1. Lineage (NCBI taxonomy): Eukaryota > Metazoa > Chordata > Lepidosauria > Squamata > Lacertidae > Zootoca > Zootoca vivipara. The sequence goes on from NC_083279.1 coordinate 36,366,004, forward strand.
ACAGTACTCTGGTCATCTGCTGAGCATAATTCACTCAGTGTCTTCCAGATTAGTTTTGCTTAAGCTTATTCATTTTCAGTTTAATTACAACCAAAGCCAAACACTCTTCTTTTGTGCTTCCTGTCAATCTAATAAATCTTTCTCAGGTTAATTTGAATGTCATCTGTGCTGATAAGGAAAGGATTTAAGAGCTTAATCACTTGGAGCACTTTGAAGTTTCACTTTTCGGGAAGTTTATTTGATTATCTGTTGAAAACATTTTGTTTTGTAAATGGGTTATCATTGCAATGGGTAGTTTATTAGGCTTAGGCATACTTCCAATTAGATCATTTATCCATTGTGCTGTGCATTCAGGCTTGGAGAATAAATTTCAATTGAGGGTCTGATAAGCCATCATTCTGGAAAGCTATTAAAATCCTAAGAAGGTATCTTGCTGTGAGGGAACAGCATAAGCAAGTCTTTGCTTCTACTGAGGCTGGCAATGGAAGGAGACCCTTTAATCATCCCCATGTTCCTTTTACTGTAAAAGCTCAACGTCTATACAGATAAACAATAAAGTATACACAGTTATACAAACTGATTTCGGCATGTGGTTTGTTCTGTGGGTTTACGATTATTTGGTGTTTTGAAATTATTGTGGGAATGCATTTTGATATAGACCTAATCAGGAAAACAGCTCTGGTCTTCATCCCCACTCCTGCGCACCCCCAGATATCCAGAGATGTTTGCTAGAAAATCAAGCATTTTCTTCCATGCTGGGGTAGGCATGGCAGTCTTTATTTGCTCCAAATTATTGCCGCGAAGTGAAGTTGAAGATTTACCAGCAAATCCTGCTGTAAGAAAATAGAGTTTGCTCAGGGTAGAGAGAGGGAGAGTCAATGAATTAGCCTGGGGCCAAAGGGCAGAGTGGCTTGATCTCTTACCACGGCTGCTTTCTACTTCACTTCTGGTTGCTCCTGAATTTCTGCCTCTCTCTTTGTTTTCTGTTACAGGTAGGTAGCCATGTTGGTCTGATGTAGTCGATACAAAATTTTAAAAAAAATCCTTCAAGCAGCACCTTAGAGACCAACTAAGTTTGTCATTGGTATGAGCTTTCGTGTGCATGCACACAAAAGCTCATACCAATGACAAACTTAGTTGGTCTCTAAGGTGCTGCTTGAAGGATTTTTTTTCTTTATTTCCTGATTCTGTTTCTTCATATTGGGCAGGTGGAGGGCAGGTGACCTCAGCCCCAGTGGCCAAATGTGGCCCTCCAGGCATTTATGCCCCTCAGAACTCTCTCCACTGCACATTCCTCACCAGTCCTCCTTCATACACTCCTTGACTGTTTTCAAATACATTGTGGTGCTCAGTCGTACTTTATTAAAAACATTCCAGTACCTGGTGGTGGACCAGGGATTCCCCCAGTTCAGATCTGGGTGTCTTGCAGACTCACTCCCCCCACGTGCTGTCAGTCCTATGGATATATAATAATGCTGGCCTGCATTGCAGTTTTGTTGTAAGGATTCTAATGCCACAGAAAGAATTGTGTAAAGTGTTTTAAGCTCTTAGGGAAAGCCTAATTATTGATATCATTAGACATTATAACTTTCACTTAAACATCATTGTGCTCTTCCCTCTGTTGGATGTGTGAACATCACACACACACTTTGTTTTTCCATGGAATTCTGAGGTCTACCCCAGTAAAAAGTGTATACTAGCTATGTACTTTTATTTGCCTGGAGATAATTCACTGCCTTAACATATTGCTTTCATTAAAATAAATATTGACAAATATCCCAGCCTTGGAGCCATATTGGTAGTCAGCAACTGCTGCGTAATTATTAGTCAAGAAAAAGTTGGCCATGATGGATAGTGCTGTGAAGAGAGAATGAATGACATGGGGATAAGTACTAGGGACATAAATTTGTTGTGGAAATCTAAGCAACCTTTTCTCAAAAAAAGAAGGGGGGGGAGCCTGCCTCACAATAAAGACTGCAGACATGTGTCTTCTCAATTCTTATTGTTTTAATTTCCCAGTGTACCAATTCTTATTCCTGTAAACTAGCCGGCGTGTAGCTTGTGGCTATTAATTACCATAGTTACTGTGTTTACTGTTATGTAATGATGAAGTTCATTTAATAGCATATTTAATGTGAGCATCTAAGAAGATATGCAAACTTCTTGCTCATCTTTTATTATATCTGATTTCACTGTCTTATTCTCAGTGAATGTTAAAGTATGAAATTCCACATAACTTTCTCTCCCACCTAATACATGTGCTGTAATCCATTTCATTGTTATTAAGCTAAAACCCCTTTGTATTTTTTTATATGCAACCATATATGCCTTTTAGAAACTTTCACAATCCTATAAATAACAGTAGTGGAAAAGAAAGGGGACAATATTTGTCACAAGGTCTGTAGCAACATGATATGGTATCAGATCCCTTATGGGAACCAGTAACTCTAGGTTAAGATATTGTGGATAGGCAGTTTGCATTTGTGCAGTCAATGTCTTTTGAACATTAAGTGCACAGTTATCTATGGACTTAACCGGGCTGTAGAGTACATCATGTTTTGCATGGAAAGCTCCAGGTTCAATCTCTGGCATCTCCCAACCAGGCTGGAGAGCCTCTGCCAGTCAGTGTAAACAATATTGAGCTAAATGGATCAATAGTCTAACTCAGAATAAGGCATAGCTGCCAAGTTTTCCCTTTTCTCACGAGGAAGCCTATTCAGCATAAGGGAATTTCCCTTAAAAAAAAAGGGATAACTTGGCAGCTATGGAATAAGGAAGCTTCCTTAAGTTGCTACTGTTGTATTCTGTGCGCCGGTTGCAGTTAACAGATTTGTAGTGGGTTAATATGTTTTTGTAACTGTGAGTTTCATAAAGCAAACAAATGAAGCACGTGAGGGTGGTTTGGAATACAGTTGTACCTTGGAAGTAGAACGGAATCTGTTCCGGAAGTCCATTCAACTTCCAAAACATTCAAAAACCAAAGGGCGGCTTCTGATTGGCTGCAGGAAGCTCCAGGTTTTGATCATTTGGGAGCCAAAACATTCGAGAACTAGGCTGTTCGAAAACCAAGGTACAATTGTAGTGGTCTTTCATTCCTACCGTTGTGTTCATACTATCATAATAAATTTGCTTCCACACTTGTGGCCATGAAAAAAATGTCATTGGTCCACACAGAAGAGTTCTTGCTGGCATTGGTTACAGTAAGGTACCGTATTAGAATTTTCTCATTCTTCCTACTCCCAACAACATAGTGCTAATGAGACTGGCTTTATTGCTGATTTTATTACAGACTATATCTTACAAACCCTATAAATATTCTATATTCTGCATTCCCTGACAAATGCATTGCTTAAGCTCCTGCTTAAGGTCATTAAATGAAAATAATGTCTTCTATTTAGCTAAAAAGAAGTGCTTTCATTAAAAAAAATGAACTAGTCTGTCCATGAACCGTTAATCACTCTTATACTCACATATGAATATGAAGGTATTAAAATAGAAATTGTTGCAACATATCAGTTTCAGTTTTATTGCTGACTTATTTTGTTGGACACATGAGCTCTAAAAAAATATAAATCAAGTTCTTTTAGTAAGAGAAGCACCTTTTAAAACATTTAAAAGCTGAAGCAGCAACCTTCGGTGATATTGCTGTTCAGATTCTGAAACAACAATATTTAAGCATTTGACCCTAGATCATTGGGAAAGTTTGTGTTACGAATTTTGTATTTAGCATGAATCACCAAATATGATGGATGCAATGCATCTGATAAGCCTGGGTCATCTAATGCAGGAGTGGTGGTGGTGGGGAATCCTTTTTCTTCTCAAGGCCATATAGACAACCTTCCAGGGGACACAGGTCAGTGGTACCAAAGGCAAACATGGGCAGTGAAATAGATATGAATTTTACCTTTGTACAAGAGGCTAGTTCCAATGAACTCACACATCCCTCTCTATCCTCTGTCCAGACACGAACTATTAACATTATCAGCATTACAATCACCCACCTGCACTCTGGACATTTGCATTAGATTTCCATGGCAGGAGAAAGAAAATATTAAAATTACCAGAGATGCCATTCTCTTATCCTAATCCAAAGAAAAACTTTTTACTTGCACTACAGAACCTTTTAAAAGGATATAAAACATGCTACTTTGACAGCAGCCATACTCTGTTAATTAGCAAAACAGCTGTAATGACCTTTTTGCCCAGTCATTTAGATGAAGGTCACAACTTGGGGATTCTTGTGATTCTTTTGTTTCTCCATGGCATAAAATAACAACACCAACTTATTTTCTTAAAGGCACACACCTACATACACACACAGATATGCAGGGATTGCATTCAGAGTCATTGCACACTTGTGTGAAATCACATGCAATTGAAACACCCCACTCCGCCCCCACTCTGCCCCATTGTGCCCCTGTTCAGCCTCCACCCACGTTACACCCTTTTAGTGATGTATTTTATGATATTTCCAGGTTAGTTCCAGGTTTGGCTCTGTGCACAATCATGCACATATTGGTCCCACCTAAAATGGGGGCATACATATGGTAATAGACAGTTTTCCCGCTGCACATTGTGCAGTACGTTGTTTCACATGCCCCTTACCAATTAATTCATTGGAAAGAAGTTTGGTGCATCATTTTACATCCTGAATGCAAGTCTGCAGCAGAACTGAAGGTGCAACAGACTATGGCAGCAAACCATTGCAGCCTGATAGATCAATGCAGTTGTACTATATTAAAAAAATTAAAATCCCTGAAACCAAAGAGACTTAATCGCCTATGAATTTCTCTTTCCACGTGAAGATCCAGTTACTACAGCTGCTCCATTTTCAAAAGCCTACACTGGTGAAAATATTTTTCATACCCTCTTACGGACAGTGTTGTTGGCCTCCATCTGTCTCGGGAGACAGTGGAAGAGTGCCCCTTTGGAGGTAAAATCAAATCATTGGAGAGCTACAGTGCCAACTATGGCTGTGGAGGGTGATACAGGAGACACATGTTTTATTTCAGGTGGAGGAGATGGAGGTGCCCAGTTGTGCTGCTACAGGTGCACTGTGCTGTTTCTTCTTTCTGTGCTCCTCCACCAACCATTCCTCCTCCGGTCACTGCTGTGGCTACACAACCTGATGGTTTGCCTCCAGGCACTATGATCGTCTTCAAGGGATTCCCATATGGCGGGGTTAATGTTGCACACCTTCATGTCACTGAAAGAATGTCAGCCTATCCCTGTTGCATCTGACTGTCTGTGTTTACATTTTTCCATACCACTGACAGAAAAGTGTGGTTTGCTTTTATTTCCATTATACAATAAATAGCATTGGGCAGAAGCAGTAATATTTCTGACAGATGGGATCAAATGAGACTTGGTCAGGAGATCTATAGCAGTGGTTGGCAGTTAACTGTCAGTCAAGTCATCTTTGCCTTTTCCACTCATCCCTTCTTTCTAGTCTCCTAAATCGGCATTTATCAGCGCTGCGAAAAAGGCCAGATTGAAGTCGAATCCTGTCAAAGTGCGATTCTCGGAAGAGGTCATTATTAATGGCCAGGTTTCTGTGAGTGTAAAAATTTATTTCTTTATTTTTAAGTATAATTCCCCTCTGAGAGAGAGAGAGAGAGATTCATTAAAAAATCACTCTCTAAAGCTTTAAATGGACAATAGTATGATAAATTGCCTAGATATGTGTGATCAATATATTCAATATAAACATTATATCCAAACCATGCCAAGATTTGGGGTGGAAATTAATGCCTTAAAAAAGAAAGAAAGCGAAGTTATTCAGGATTCTAATGATCAATTCAAGCATATAATCAGTGGCATGTTATAGTCCCTATGCTCCTCTGTACCATTGCGTATTTTATTCAACGCTGCTTGTTTGGAAATATCTCTGTGTTGAAATTATACATCATGTGCAAAGCTTACATAACAGACAGTGAACATCCATTATGACACACAAGTTCTTAAGATGGAAAGCATTCTCTCTCACAAATCTATAAACTCTTCACAAGGTTCTTGGTTTTGACAGAGAGTATTTTCGAGCGAGCAACTCAACATGTGAAATCATGTGAAAGGGCCTTCCTGTGTAATTAACTGAATGGTTGCACCTGAGCCATAATAAAGGTTTCTTGGCAGTTGAGAAGAGACTCGGGGGAGGGGGGAGGGGGGAGGGGGGAGGGCTGTCCTTCCTGCATACACACAGGCCCCACGATTGCCTACGCTGAGTAAGAAGGTGTTTCAGAAAATGAAACAGTATGTTTTTTATTCCTTGATCCTTCTTAATAATTTAAAGAATCCCGTTATGAAACCAAGGGCACAATGAAATCTTTGGTTCTTGGCAAAGTAAACAACATCTCTGCATTAATATTTCATAGGCATCATCTCCTAATATAGGAGCTATATTATAAATATTGTATTATAAATGCTGTGCTTTAAAAATAGATCACCATTGCTTAATTTTGTATCTAGTTTCTTTGAATTTCAAGCTTCCAACTTTTACCTTTGCTCATCCCTGTGAAGAACGAGCACCAATTAGCCAGGACTGTGTTAATCATTTACTCGTCCTTTCCATAAACTAATCCCTGCAACATGGCCTCTCAGTTGCACATTCCTATTTGTAATTTTATAAAAGAAGTGGAATATAATAATTGCCACGCTGGGTCACACTAGTGACCTATTCAGATCAGAATTCAATCTGTGGGCAATAAAACAAATAAACCCTGGGATGTGCACAATCAAAGAACAACATGCAAGCAGCAGGTGGATTTGCAATCACTCCTTCCCCCCAAATGAACACATGCATCTTTTTCTCTAACTCTTTTTAGACTAATCAGTAATGAGCAGGGGCAGCCCATCCTGTTTCATCAACTGAGGTGAAATAGGAAGGCCAAACCCTCACTTTCCAGGGTTGCGGGCCAGCTGCTTCCAGTGAGCTCTTGTGGAACTCTCATGAGATCTTGCTGGAAGCTGCAACTGCACGACCCAAGTGGTGGCAGGGGCACACCTGCAGGATCATTGCCCCATGGGATTCTGCCACCCAAGGCACTTGCTTCAGTCAGCCTCATGGGCAGTTCAGCGCTGGTAATAAGTACCAGGATTGTAACATCAGTGGCGTAAGGACAACTTGAGCACCATCCCTCCATGTGAAGGCCACCAGAACATAACTCAATATTAGTGGTAAATATAATAATTTAGTTTGCTTAGGGGGGATCCAGAGTCCTTGATTTCAAGTGTCAAGTCAGCTTGTGTGGTTCCTTCCCCTGAATCGGAGTTCTAGGCTAATTTAAAGCCTTGTTATATGGGAGCTCTGATTGTGTTCATTGTTTTTACTCTCTGACAGGAAACTGTTAAAGATAATTCACTTCTTTTCATGCCAAACGTTCTGAAAGTGTATCTTGAAAATGGGCAGACCAAATCTTTTCGGTTTGATTGCAGCACTTCAATAAAGGTAGGCTCGCTGCTCAGAATCTTCAACGTACGTTGCATCTTAAGACTGCAAAAATAAATGAATAAAAGTTCCAGCAAGCCTTACAATAATTTTTTTGTATGCAGGATCCAAGCCTGTACTATAAGGCTTCCTTGTGGCGAATTTTGTGGATTAAAATGAATTTTATGCTCATAAACTCTAATGTGGCGCTAGTGATTCAAAAATAGGGGTGACGGCTTTAATTACTGCAACTTAATTAAAATTACATGGACCTCACTAAGAAGTCATGATATGCTGCCAGAAGTCAGCATGCTGTGCCAGCTGAAATTAAGATATTGATTGCTAATTGAATAACTTGCAACAAATATGGGTCAATAATATGAGAAATGGGTATGTTAGGGTTATGCCAGCAGTGAATTGTATTACAGTACTAGTAAGTAGACCACAGGCTAAAAGAATAAGTGATATTGTGAAATAAAATTCACAATAGGAATGGTACTAATGGGAGCCGGGAGCCACTCTGGCTTTAGAGATCCTCTGGAACGGTGCGGGAGGCAGCATTTGGGATGCAGTAGGAGGGGGAAGTCAGCAAAAGTAGCAGCCTACTGTCCAGGCCTGGACCAAGATATTTTGGCACCGGAGGCAAACCACAAAATGGTACACCCTCTTGGGAATCAAAGGTCGGTGCAGAGGGAAATGGGCCTGCTCTAAATCATGCCGGGCAGGTGCAGACCCCAGGAGACCCCCCCCCCAGCGAGCAGCCCATGCCATTTCCTGAGTGGGAGGAGACTAGCAGTGCCTCTTATTTGCGGAGAAGCCACAATAGAGGCGGCATTGGGGTAGGGCTGCCAAGGAGGAGGCACATCTGGGCTCCCAAGGTGCATGCTGTAGCAGTCGCTGCCACCATGGCAGAGGCGGCGGCAGCAGGTGATGCACTCTTCAGAGGCCAGATCCTGCCTCTCAAGGCAGTTGCCTCACCTCATGGGTGGCCTCACCTCATGGGTGGACTAACCCTGCTACAGTCTCCGCCACTTTCATCAAAGGCTTTTTGTGGAAAGCAAAGCCTTCATCCGACTCTGACCCATAATGTATTAGCACAACTTAAGCATGTTGATAAATGCAGATTATATGATGCCGTTTAATCAACATTGAGACTTATTTATTTTTCTGAGAATACAGACTTCGCTCTGGTTTCCTACTGACTTTCCTAACCTCTCAAACTTCACATTTGCAGCAATGTGTTGTCCTTTCTACAGTCATTTTTCCTTAGTTATATACTCAGTGTGTGCATTTTTGCCCAACTTCTGACCTAAAAATAAGTGTTTAGCATACAATGAACTTGCGAGTAAGGGCCATCCATATGTCTGAGATGCATCTAGGTCTCAGTCATATATTTAAAAAATCTTTGGAACCATTTAACTGCTTCAATAATTCATTTATATCTCCCTAGCATCAATAATGATTTTGTGAACCAGCATTCTTATGTTCAGTTTACTAGGTATCAATTTCTAATACTGAGCTCACCAAACAAAAATTTTGACAAGTGGCAAGGATAACTTATATATATCCTTCAGAAATAAAATGAAAATAACGCGGATCTTTACGGATGGGTGGTCAGAACTGCATTTAGGCAAACTGGCATTTAATTGTCATTTTAGAAGTAGTAGCAGAAGGTAGAGATTGATACAAAAGCTTGTTCAAAAATATCCACTCAGATGTTTAGCAGTGGGAAGATAACAAGAATGTTACTGCTGAAAAAATGTCTTTTGAAAAGATGGAAACCATTTTTTATGACAGCAACATTGCCATAAAGTGGACTTCAGCTAAAGCAGGGGGGGGGGAAACCCCTCACTTTTTGCAGGCAGTTCTCAGCCAAATTAGGAAAGAGTGTGTATCTGAATCTCCTGCTTGGAGAGCTGGGGTTGTTAACCATCATTTTAGCAGGAGATTCTTGAAAACCTTTTAGCAATGCCTTGCAAGGTGCTTTGAAGTCCTGACCTTGGGACTTCAAAGTGCCTTGCACAGGACATCAGTGTGACATCATGTGATTGGCAGGTGAGCAACTCCAGGTCTGGCTCACAGACTCCTACCCCTTTGGACTGAGAAATTACATTTCAGAGTGAGAGAAAAAAAGGTCCCCATTCTATCCGTTTCTTTTCTTCTGGGTGGTTGTTTTCAATCTGTTCTCTTTTGAAGGATGTCATCTTAACACTTCAAGAGAAGCTCTCAATTAAGTGTATTGAACACTTTTCCCTGATGCTGGAGCAGAAGGCTGATGGGTCTGGAACCAAACTTCTCTTGCTACATGAACAAGAGACTCTTACTCAGGTTTGTGCAATAATGCAACTATGCATGCAACAATGAAGCATTGTGGATCCTGAAATAAAGTTTCTGGAATATAGTATTGTTATTATTTCTAGAGCAGTGTCAGATAACTACTGTTAGCATATAAATGTGTTTAGATATAATGGAATGAACCAGACTTAAATCAAAGATGGTGCTATAAGCAGAAACTTCCATCCTGCTGCCGTAGCTGAAGTGGCTAGGGAACTGCTCTGTGAAGTCTGCAGTGTGGATTTACATCTTGGGAGCTCTGCAACTCTAGCTCCTGGCAGGAGTCTCTGCTCCCACCCTCATCATGCAAAAAAGGTTGCTCCTTTGCCTCTGTTGGGACCCAATCTATCTCCTACATTCCGGTTTCTGATGACAGTGTGTGTGTCTGTGGCTGCCCTTGTTGCATGTTCTCCCCCCTGCCCTTGGCTGCTTGGAAAAGGAGCCTTCCCCTCCCCAGATGGGTGTCCAGCTAGTATCCCAGGGGTGTGCTCTGCCCAGCTATGTAGGTGCTGTATTGTGTGGGATCTCCTCAGGGGCAAAGGAAGGCAGTGTGACACCTGGGGTGGGTGTCACTATGTAGGGTGCATGTGCAGCTTCGCTACGTATGGCCCATACGTATGTATAGCGGTTTGCTGCTGGTGCCGCTCTAGCACCGTACGGTTGATGGCGGGATCCCTCCGTCGCCGCTACACATTCGCGGCTGCAGTGGCAACAGAGGACTTCCGGTCTGCCGCCATCAGCCGCCGGCGGGGTTCGTTTCGGTCTCCGAGACACCCGCCGCTACCGGGGAGGGGGAGAGTCGCGCGGGCGCCGCGACCTCCCGGAGAATCCCCAGATTGTGCGTTCTGGGGGCTGATACCCAGCAGCGCTCCAAAAAAGCCATGGAAACCGCCCGGAGAGCCCCCGTTGGAGCCTCCGAGAGCAGGCTGTACATGGCGGAGCCTTGGGTCCATTGCTACCCCGGTAGCGGGAAGCTCCGAGCCGGAGACAGAGGAGCGGCAGATACCTTCAAATTAAGATCTGGACTGTGAGTAAGATAATTCAATTTGATTTTAAAAGAAGAATTTGGACTTGGGAGGGGAATAAAAAACGGAGGTCGTTCCCCCCCCCTACCCGGAAGGCTGTGCCACAACTAACTTGCCTGCAGCCGATTGAAGAGAAGGGGCGCGGATCCCCCTGAAAATTGAACTTGTATCCCCCCTTAGAAGGCAGAACTAAGGGGGGGAATATATATATATTAGACTGTGTTGGTAAATTTGATATCGTGATCAAGAACCCCCTCCCGGAAACCGGGGGCAGGAGCCTAAAGCCGCGACCAGTTGACAACATAAGGATTTATAAAGAGTAATTGCTGCGATTCTGTGATCTTTCTTTTTTGGATTATATTTTGGATTATATTTAAGTTGATTGACGTGACAAAGTGGAGAATTGGAAAATTTGAGTTAAGAATTTGAATTATAAATGACAAATATGGTTGGAAACAAACAAAGGAATTAGTTTGGTCATTACAGCACCATCTCTGGCGGATCAGGTTATAATTCCCACGGGAACACAGAAGGACAAGGAAGGCTGCCAGCCAAAACAACCCGCTTACAAATGGAGGAGGTTGAGCTGCAACATATTTTAGACTTTATTAGAGAAATGACAAAGGAAGTACGTTATGGCAAAGTTAACATCCAGACTTTAAAAGAAGACCAACAACAGATATCCCCAACGGAAATTTTAGAAATGGGAGAAGAAGAAGAAATCATTGAACAACGGACTGAAAATAAGGAGCAATGGACTGAGAAATCAATGCAACCTGTGAGAGAGGAAGCATTGACCACCTACGTGACTTTGGATGCTAAGGAACAAGATGGACTCTGGGACCTGGTCTGCCCAGTGAGAGAGGGCGACCAGATCCCAGATAGAAACAAAGAAACTGAGGAGGGAGGAAAGAGTCTGGCCATTGCCCCCCCAGTGAGAGTGAGGGGACGCAGACCAGACAGAGGATTGGAAATAGGGGATACTGGAAATAAAGATGAGGGTGGGAGGCTGGTGGAAGAATTAAAACAACAGAAGGGGAAGAAGGAGGAATGGGGTGGTTTAGAATGGCTAAGAGTGGGTGTGGGGTAAAGAAGGAATATAAAGTAGATGAATGGATGGATCAAAAGGCTTGAAATTGGACAGTATGAAGACGCTGGCCGGGGAAAAGGGGAAACTGCTACCTGGGGAGGGAGGGGGTGGGATTTGAGGTTTAGCTATAAGATTGGATAGAATTTGAATCAGGAAATAGTTTATCTTTTTAGGGGGAAATTATAGGCTAAAGGAAATTATTAGAAATAGTTAAAAGTAATGTAGTTTAAAATTTAATAGAAATTGTTGTGTGGGGTAAAAAAAGAAGTTGTGAAATTTGATACGGAATAGACCCGGGAGGGGAGGGACGGGGAAGTCGGGGACAAGATATTGTTAGAGATATTACTTTTCTTTTTTCTCTTTTTTTCCTTTTGTGCTTTTTCTTTTGTTTTTCTTAATATTTCTCTTCTACTTTTTAAGCTTTTGTATTTTTGTGTGGTATTTTTTTTATTGCAAAAATTTCAATAAATATAATTATAAAAAAAAAAACAAAGGGATCCTGGCACTGGAGTGGTGCTGGAGTGGCGCCGGCGGCAAACTGCTCTACAGTGCGTGTGCGGCGTTGCTACATACAGCACATGCATGCAATGCCGCACATGCGCTATACTTAGCTGATTTCTGCCAGTGCCGGGATCCTCTGCTTGCGGCTACAGCTGTGAACGGAGGATCCTCCAAAGGTGTCTGCCGCACCACCACAAGCCCCCACGGGGTGGCTTCTTGTCACCCCGCAGACATGGAACCCAGGGCGTACTGCCCTCCATTGTGACGCCACTGCATCTTCTTCCGTCCCTTTTGTGTGTTGTGCTGCAGAACAGTAGCATTAAACAGAGAATTAAAAACCCCTGCCTGTATCTCCTACCTGATCTCTTAGCTACAGAGTCTTCCTCGTTTTACACACACACACACACACACACACACACACACACACACACACACACACACCACTGAATATGTTTCCTCAAGCCTGCTCAAACAAAACCTGTTCCTTGATTGTTTCAGTAATGCCATAATCCATCCACTTCTGCGGTGATAAATGGTGATGCAGAAAACACTGTTGGGTGACTTCATTTATTAGATCATTAAGGAAGATTAAGCTCATTGTGGAAACAGCAGTGTGGGATTCTTAGAATCTGTTGGTTCTGGCCTAATTCTGCTGTCACTGGAATCAATTGTTATTTTCTTTGTTATTTGTTTTGGAAAGACATTTCAAAAGCTCACCAATAGCTTGTTAGTACTTTTTTCTTTGTGTGTTTGCCTGCCTCCTTTTGATGATTAGGAAGTAGCTCGTTAGAGCAAGGAAAGCAGAGGACTGTATTATGAATTAGGAGACTGTATTATGGGCGCTGAAGAGAAAAAAAGACTGAAGAACAATGCTGCCAATTTCCTGTCAATCAAAGTTGGGCACAATTCAGCCAAAGTTAAGCATCTTTATCTCCTATTGGCTTCAATAGGAGAGATTTAAGCACAAACATTGGCTCTCGGATTGCTTATTTGCCACCTAGACACCCTTTGTTAGAATTTCCCTCTAGTCATCTCAAGGTTTGTGTGTTGCAAAATAAGATGCAATGTCAGGAATTCCACACATGCATTTTGTTGTTCCAGGTGACCCAGAGGCCAAGCTCCCACAAGATGAGATGTCTCTTCAGAATCAGTTTTGTCCCAAAGGATCCCATTGACCTTTTACGAAGGGATGCAGTTGCCTTTGAATATCTGTATGTACAGGTGAGTTGGATGGGTTTACTATAAATCAGGGCAATTTGGGCTTCCTTAAGAGAACGTTTTTTAAAGACATCCTCAGCTGACATGTGAGCAGAGAAAAGAATATTTCTTAAAATAAAAAGCAACATTTTGTTTATGATGGGAATAGCAGGAAAACAGCACAAGGGTTTAGATCAGGGGTGGGAAACCTCCGGCTCATGGGCCAAACCTGGCCTCTTGCTAGTGGTTCAAATTCAGCCCATTTTCTCCAAACCATGCCCACCGGCTCCACAGTCAACATCTCATGTGACATCAGGTGTGCCCAGGTGGAGTTGTGGCTGCCCATGCACAATTGGGAGCCTTAAAGTGCACGGGCGATGGTGCATTTGCAAGGGAAAGCAGGTCTCGGTTCCCCAACCCCAGCTGATGGGCAGGAAAACCAAAGCCTGCTCAATCAGCTGAACAAGAGAGCCAGTGCTTGCAGAAAGCAGGCTTTAGTTCACCCACCCATCCACCACTGAAGTTGCCTTCTGGATTGATTCACAGGGCTCACAAAGCTGTGTGCACAGCAGTTACCCCTTTAAGTAGTTCCTCTGGCAATTGGCTATGCTGCCTGGGGCTGATAGGATCCGGGATCCAGTAGCATCTGGGGGGACCACAGGTTAACCACCTCTAGTTTCCAGGATCACTGATGTTCTTGAAATAACAAGCATGGATGAAACTGCCTAGGTTTCTGTAAGGGGGAGGGCTTATAGGGAACAGCCCCCCCTCATCAGGTCGAGTTCTTCGCAGAGCAGCAAGTCCAGTAGCGGATCAGATTACAGGAATCAGGAAGTAGAGAGGGAGGAGAGAGGCTCTGACAGCATGCGAGAGCCTCAACACCGAGTAGAGAAGGAAGCAGCTGGGGAGGAAATGACGGGATTCGCCACTGGAGAGCAGTCAGAAGGACGACCCTTCCCCCCAACGCCTGAATTGAGGTGCACGGCACCCCCTAGGGCAAGAGGGAGGCGCTTTGGGGTTCCCAAGCTGTTATGTTGGGCGCGAAACAGAAAGAAGCCGTTGCGGGGTTCTGACTTGGACTGAGCAGACATGTTTCCCAGACGCTTTGCACTGTAAATAATATGCACAATAAAGACACCGTAAAGACAAGGAGGTGTGGAGCGTCGTTACTCAAGAGTAGCTGCAAGAACCTCTGACAGTTTCCTTGCTGACTATTTTTATCTGTTGTTCAACCCTTCCTACAAGGACCCTAGGACAGCATGTGCCCATCTCATCCTTTTAACAATCAGAGGAGGTACTATGACAGAATGATTGGCTAAGGTCATTCAGTGAGGATCATAGGAAACAGCTTTATACCAAGTCAGACAACTGGTCCATCAAGCTCAGTCTTGTCTAAACTGATGTAAGCGACTCTCCAAGAGTCATTCCCAGCCCCATGTTGAGATGCCAGGGACTGAACCTTCCACATGCAAAGCAGTTGCTGATTTGCAGTGAGCTCCTCAGCCTACCAAAAGCTCTTGTAAGAGGATGCCAGTGTGTGTGCATGTTTTCTTTTCATTATTTGGCATGTATGCTCATCCTATAATCCGCATTCCTGAACCTATCAATTGTGCTCCTTCTTCCTGGTTCTGCCAAAAGAGGTTGTGCAAACTCTCAGGCCTTTTCGTGCATGAGGAGCTACAGTGTTAGGACCTTGTAGCATATTAATTTGCTGAAGCCAAGTGGTAGATTTGTCACCTGCCCTTTCACTCACAATGAATTGGCTAAGGAGCACCACTTGGGATGGAGAAAGGATAATAAAGAGAATTAGATTCCTTGCTCCTAGTCCTTGAATATGACTAGATTCTGACCTGCCGTACCCAGCACACTAGTTAGAACAGCCGAGGTTCTCTGTCACGTGCCATGGAAAGGAAGCGGGGTGATTTTCTGCTCACTCCCACTTTAGAAGCTCCATGTTACGTATCAACATTTTCATGTGTCTTCCCAGCCATTCCTCATTCTGTGTTCTTCAAGGATTTATGGATGGCTCATCTGGCAGTCACAGTTCTTGTTAATTATTATAAGCTTGCCTTTTAAAGAAGAATTAGTCATAATGCGGTGTTTATGTTCAAAATCAGAGATTTCTGAGCTTGATACTCCCTCTGCTGGTTATTTGACAGAGCTGTAACGATGTGGTTCAAGAGAGGTTTGGACCTGAGCTCAAGTATGATATTGCACTGAGACTGGCTGCGTTACAAATGTATATTGCAACCGTGACCACAAAGCACACGCAGAAAATCTCTCTCAAATACATTGAGTAAGTATAGAATGCAAACCTTGTAATATCTGTGGTTACCATTTATGCGGTCTGTTGATGTGCAAGCTGAATTTGTGGTGGAAATGAAACAACTGCAAACCGCAAGTAAAATTTGATACTTTCAGTATCAGCACAATCCTAACCATCTCCTCTCAGAGGTAAGTCCTATTGATTTCATTGGGGCTCACTCCCAGGTTAGTGGGGTTATGATTGCAGCCTTAGGTTACAGTCCAACCTCATTTAAGTGGGACTTACTTCTGAGTAGACATGTTAGGATTGTGGTGCTAATTTCTCAGCAAAACCCTCCTAATAACCTTAAAGTTAAACTTTGAGACAGTTGCTAAGTCAGTATGTCTTACCATACTACTAGTTCTCCACTAGCACTGCTTCTTTTTTACTGTTTAATTTATATCAGCTGTTGAAATGACACCATTGCCTTCTACTCACAAGGTCACTCACGAGTCAAACAACCATGCTGAGTTACAGGGCTCTGTCCTCTGTTACAGCAGCTGCACATTAAATATGCACACAACTCATGCACAAACTGGATAACAGCTAGACAACTGTTTTCATCAAACTAATCTGTTAATACTGGGGGAGGGGGGAGGTCAGTATCTCTAGAGCCTGTGTGATTATTCCCCCCTGCATCCTGCCTTTCAATATTTCTTTTGGCAAAACACTCAGTGGTGTGGTCTAGTGTATAAAATAGGGTTCTCCTTGATGGTTATGACTAAATGCTGTGATAAGGCGGAAGCATCCTGTTTGCTAACATAGCGGAAGCATCCTGTTTGTATGTCCAACAGCTGCCTTATTTATATAATCATAGATGAATAAGGTAAGATTCATCCTACTTTGAGTCATACAGTATATCAGGGGTTGCCATCCTCTTTGGACCAGTGGTAACATTTTTAATTTCATGAGAATGCTGGGGGTGCCATTGACAAAATAGCTGCTGTGATGCCTTAGATACATCCATGACATTTTCGTGTCCAGCATCTTGTTCTCCGCAATGGCAAACCAGAAACCTATGGCAAGCAAAACCTGAGTGTAATACCCTTTTCCTGCTGTAAGTTCCTCAGCAACTGGTTTTCAGAAGCATGGTACTTCTGATCCGTAAGGCTATTGGGACTAATACTGATTGATAGATTTGTCCTCCATGTCTAATTCCTTCACAGAACCATCTAATGTGGTGGCCATTGCACCTTGGGAGTGGCAAACTCCACTATGGTTCCACTTGCCAGTTCTGAAGCTTCTGCAATCCAATTCAGAAGAAGGAACCTGGGTTCCTTGAATAATGTCACACCAATGGCATAGAAAAGTGGCCAGACAGAACTTATTTTAGCTAGCCTCCATGTGGTTGGGGTAGTGTGCTGACTGACCCTTAAAATGGCACTGTTGAGATGGCAACAATACTTTAAAAGTCTCCTATGCCTAGTGTCAGAACTATTTCATATCAAACCATTGCCACAATAAAACAGTGACTAGCCTTTAGGGACAAACAAATGTATAGCTGCTTGCCTGGAAACAATTGGCATCCCTTACTGTGGCCACTGAAAAGCCTCCCTGGAAGAGAGGAGCCCCTGAAGCATATGGTTTGGGGTATAGCATTCCATCTCTGAACTTCCTAAGTTATCAAAGAATTGTAGATTTGGGGCTTGTCCACACTTTTTTTTATTGCCCCGCCTTCTCCACCTGATGAGATTTACACTCCAAAATGCCTTAAGAGAACCAGGTTTGGGAACATCGATCCTGTCACTCTGCAAACTAAGAACACAAATCTCTAAGCTTGTGCAAAACATTATGCATCCAGCTGCCAATAAGTTATTAAACCCTTAATGGAAATTAAATCAGAGAATTGGGCAGAAGGGAGAGTCTGGGATACACTTCCACACTGGTGGAACTATAATAACCAGACTATAAAATCTACACTGGAAATTGACTCTGTTGGGTTCCCATAGCATCTCTAATCACACAAGCTGTCATGTAATTTATGTTAATACGTATACTGTTCCAAATGAGTCCTTGCTCATAGTCCTATTGGCCTAAACAAGTAGCCCAACCAGGATTTCTAAGCAAGGATTAATAGCTGCAGTTCAGTGTCCACAACCAAAGCATTTAAATGGGGCACACTTGAGGCTTCGTGGGCCCATGGCAGCCGCTATGGACACTTGAAACGGAACTGTGCAAGGGTAAGCCAGTTGCATGAGAAGCTTCCCATGTGGATTATCCAGATCATCAAAATCCCCAGTGTGAGGGTTCCAATTGCAAGCAAACTTTCTGAATGGCTTAGGGAGCCTTTATCTGCAGCCCCTTCAGTTTGGGCCACGCTGAAGGCTGCACATGTGAATCAACAATTTGTTTCCATCACATATTCCAACACACAATCATGCTTTGTGTCTTTAGAACAAAAGCCATTTCTCAAAATGACCTTTTATTCATTTTTCTAGCGTTGAAATTCTTTTATTTTTCTATGTGATAATAGCATCTGCTGGGTGCAGGTGCCCCCAGTTGGTTTCTCCATCCATGTTTCCTCAACCTTGTGGGGTACCTTTTAGAAGAGGTAATTGTCAGAGGACTGTGGAATTAAAGTTGTGCCTTGTATTGCAGAAAAGAATGGGGCCTGGAGACTTTCCTCCCATCTGCTGTACTGCAAAGCATGAAAGAAAAGAACATAAAGAAAGCACTTTCGCACCTTGTCAAAGCAAATCAAAACCTAGTTCCTCCGGGTAAAAAGGTAATGCATTTGCATCTTAATAGAAATAGATTTTCATAATCAGGAGGACTGCATCTGACGGAGAGATTTTCCGTCCCATCCTTCAGAGAAATAAGTCGCCAATGTATTTTTCAGAGATTGCCAGCCTGTACAATGCGCACTGCTTATTGCCATTTTTTCAAGAACAATTAAAAGGAATTAGTTTAGCAAAACCATTATTTTATCTTGAAAATGGTAGGAAATTGCTAGTTAACCACAGGGGCATGACACTTTCCTTCTACCTGCATTCATTTTGCTTCTACGTTTCATAACACAATTGCTGGGAAATGGCTTTCTCTGTTCTGAATCGCACTACCCTAGGAGTCTCCCACAGCCACACATCTTCGCCATGCCATGCATTCATTTCTGTGAAATATCCCGGCCCATTGATCTGCCTTTGGCATTAATGGGCATGGCTCCTTGAGATGCACATCACATTGGATACATTTGAAATTTTATTCATACTTTTAAGACACAGTTCAGCTGAACGGAAGCAATTTTAAGTTCCATTAATTCAATTGCCATGTGAGACTTAAGTACATACTTAGCTCTCTCCTCCTGAAATTATTAGGCTTTAAAATGCATCAGTTAGACTAGATCATGTCCTATATTTTTGGACCACTTTGAACACTCAGTTTGGCAAAATATGGGGGGGGATTAGAACACAGGGCTTTTTTAAAAACACACACACACACACACTACTACCTGCTGCTGCTCTGGTGAGAATACCAAGGGGTAGGAAGAAGGTGGGAAGTAGTGGGGATAGGCACCAGTGCTCAACCTGGCATTGAAAAGGAAGACACCATGTGAAGCAGATGTGGCACCTACCACCATATTGATTTTCCTGTGGGCAAAACATAGCGTGGGGGGGGGGGCAAAGAGCACACATCCCTTAGACTTGCCCTTCTTGCCAGTCTACTTATTCTGGCTTCTGAAGTGGGGGGAAATCACAGGATTATGCCTCATTTGTAAATCACACCAGTAGCCAGCATGTGACTGTCCATTATCAGTTCCTTCATCAGTCAAGGAACTTCTCAATCGGGGGTGGAGGAATCTGTTGGACTTCAACTTTCATAATTCCTCACCAGGGCTGATGGGAGTTGGACTTCAACTACATCTGGAGGGCTGCAAGTTTCATGCGGTGGAAGGCACCTTTCTGTGGTTTGACCTCACGCCGCTGCTGTAATTTTAAAGACCCACAGCCTTTCCTCAGTGGGGTGCTAATTCAGTGGGAGAGACCCACACATTTGGCCCTGTCTACACAGTCTGAAGACTTTTAAACATTACAACAGCACCGTGGGATGGAACCACAGAAAAAGTAGTGTCTGTGGCACTATTTAAAAGGTACCTAAGTGTCTTAAGACTTCATTCTGCTGGGTAGAGGCATCTCATTCTGCACTGAAATATTCCAATAGTATTGGGAAGAAAAGGTCCCACATTAAAGGATACGGTTGTATGGCATCTTAAGGCCTGTGTGAACAATGCCTTCCACTTTATTACTGTGGTGCTAGCAGAAAGTTATGAGGTGGTTAGAAGGATCTGTGGAAGCGTCAGAGGAGAGGCGAAACACAGCTATACCCCAGTTTCCTTGGGTTGAATGTTGCTGTAGCTGATGCAGTTCAAGCCTCAGTTTGAGTGGATTGCAGGAGCTGAAGGTGGAATAGTATCAGGCTTTTCTTTTTAACTGTGGATAAAAAAAATTTTTTTTTTAAAGTACCGTACTTTTCCTTGTATAACACACTATTTTGGGGGACCTCTATTTTTTTGGGGGGGGTTGCAGTAAATCACTAACCCAGTGCTTGCAGTCGCTCGTGTCTGCTACAAGCATCTGCCCAATCACCAACAGCAAAAGTAAATAGCAAGCGCAATTGCCACAGTGGCAGCCAATCCTCAGCAGCTCTTGATGCAGCAACCAATCACACACCCGTTTCCCACAGCCAATACAAATCGCCAGTGACAATCTGCAGCTCGCAGCTGCAAACAATCACCCGTCACCCATACCCACTACCCGTGTATAAGACACCCCCAGTTTTTAAACCTTATTTTTGAGTTTAAAAAAAAACACCTAGTCTTATACACGGTAAAGTACGGTTGCTATGAGCTTCATCCAGTCCATATAACATATGTAGCAATGAGAGATACTCACAGAGGGATTAATCAATAGACATTTGGGGAATTGTTGCCACCACGTGGTTTTAAAGATCTGGTATATTACTACTCTAAAACTTTTCACAAAGGGGGCTAGTTCTGACTATTTGGAATGCTGTGTTCTACCTCCAAAATACTTCAATGAGTCATTTAGATCTGTCTTGCACTAGATCATTTCTAGTTCTCAAGCACTGCTGCCGATACGGTTTGAACTACATCTGATTGGATGAAATAAGACTTCTAATTTCAAGATCTAAAAGTAATTTCTGCCCTTAGGAAGTTCTCTAAAGAATGGCTTACCCATGGGCTTTGAGAAGTCCTTATTAACAGCTTGCCTGGGGTGTGTAATAAAATTATAATGAATTATAGTCACCATTGCGCCTAACTCCTGTGGTCATTTGATTGTTTTCTCTCTTTATCTTCAGCTTTCTGCTCTGCAAGCCAAGGTACACTATCTCAAGTTCCTCAGTGATCTGCGGCTTTATGGGGGCCGTGTATTCAAAGCAACGTTATTGGTAGGCTTTCCCTCACCATCATTTTTTAATGTTTGCTGAGTATTCTTCAAGTGGCTAATTAATGAGACAATTAATTATTTGCTTCACAAGTAATATTGAGCCAATTCATGCAATAGCTTTAGTACAGCTTTCAGCAGGCTCATTTCAATTAGGTACCAGTACTTTTTAAATATATTTTTTCATCCCTTGGTACCAAGTATACACACTGATGAAAATCTTGTAAAATTAATTTCTGTGAGGATCAACAACCTAGCTGGTTAAGTTAGATAATGTGGATTTGATGCATAATGTTGATTTAAGTGGAGGTAAACCGATTTAAATCCACATGTATTTCCTTGCTTTGTGAAAGCCTCTTCTTTTTGCTTCCTGTGTTGCAGCAGGGTGAAAAACGTTCCGAGGTGACACTGTTAGTGGGGCCGCGATATGGTATCAGCCACGTAATAAACACCAAAACAAATCTGGTAGCTCTGCTGGCAGATTTCAGCCACGTGAACAGAATTGAGATGTTTACAGAAGATGAAACTATTGTTCGAGTTGAGCTTCATGTGCTAGATGTAAAAGTAAGTTGAATGTCACAATTGTTTCAGTAAGACTCTCAGCTCTGCATTGAATAAAGAATAAAAAGGAGAGTTCAATTATCCCTTTAAATTTGGTGATCCATCAAATTCAGCATCAGGTCTAGTTCAATTAGCCTTTCTTTTCATTTTCTTGCCGTACCTTGGAATAATAATCTTAGTTACTGTCAAAGTTCACTATGTAGTTGTAAACAAGCTTATGTTTGAACTTTATTCTCTGATTAGAAGTAACATAATTGCAATTATTATTTTGAAGAATATTTGTTTTTCTCTGCTTTTTAATGTTTATTTTCAGTCTCAGTACTTCTTTTGTGAAAGAAGTGACCAGCAACGGTTTATTTGCATAATGCTCCAGTGGATTTTGTTGTGTGTTTAGACCTTTAACCCTATAAATAAATTTAGACAAGACTCAAATTTTGGTTTGGTTTTTGGCAGAATTTAGGCCACAACTTTATTGATTACAGAAAGTGAGTGGCTGCATAGGCTCTGGTTCGACTAGCTCCCTGCACCGTTGCAGGTAGCACTGACCCAGGGCACCAGCATAGGTCAGCCTAGGGTGAGCACCTGGGATGGCGGAAAGTTGGGGACATGCTATGTCTGTCACCCCGATGTCACGCAGGACTCAGGCACGTGCCCAACCCCTCTCAGGGTTGACCAAACCATTGAGTCCCTGGATTCCTTTAACGGAATACGCTTCACATAGGGATGGCGAGAGCGTTCCCCATCCCTATCACCTGAACCAGAGCCTATCCGCAGCCTTAAAAGTTGTGAAGATTTGCTATGCGGCAGGCGAAACCCAAATGGCACCAGCCAATCAGCCAAGTGGGGAAAATTCCTGCCGTGCCCCTGTCCCAATGACAGACGACAGACAACGGCATAGCAAGGTCAAGCGCACAAGCCCTAAAAGTAGGGAGAGGTGGGCAGGTGTGCCGATGCACTGACCAAAAGAGGAAGCTCTGAGTCAAGTGCATGGGCATACAGTGGTACCTCTACTTACGAATTTAATGCATTCCGAACGCACATTTGTAAGTTGAAAAAATTGTAAGTCAAATCCTATAGGAATGCATTGGGAGAAAAAATTCATAAGTAGAAGCAACCCTATCTAAAAATTCATAAGTAGAAAAAAATCCTATCTAAACCACATCCAAGATGGCGGACGGAGCTCCATTCGTAAGTAGAAACATTCGTAAGTAGAGTTATTCGTAAGTAGAGGTACCACTGTATATAGGACCCTTGATCAGTTTGGCTAGCGTCCCATTGGCCTGATTCAACACAGCATCAAGGGACCTACCAATAGGGTGTTGTGGCTATCCAATCATACCCACCCAGGGTTCGGTTACCATGTCATACCATGACACATGCCCTCTTTAAGGGAGGACACGATAAAGCATTTGGGAAACATTAACCTCTGTACATCTCCTCAGAAAAATAAATATCAACAAACCTTTTTCAGACTTTGAAAAATAAAATGCAGCCTTGCTCTTTCTAAACCATCAAACTAAGAATTCACCATATTTTGTTAACTCCCCCCCCCCCAGACAGCTCTGAGTGGCTTTAGAACAAAACTCTTGTCATTCAGCATAAAATAAATGACTGTTTTGAAGTGAAACTTTTTGACCAAAAGCGAGCAGAAAATGTGTTTTTCATATGAGCTAATATTTTACATGCTCTACCATTGTGGGAATGGCACAGAGGCAAAAGTTAGCAAAATACTATCTTCATACTGAACTGTGGTAGATTTCTAATAGCATCCAGTCCCATATACAGTTATAGAATTGTTAGGTGTGAGATTCTTATTTAAAGGAATTGATGCATGGCCTTAATTTGTCTCAATTTATCTCTACTACTTATCCCATGTGAACTGGGACAGAAGAAAGCACAGTCATTAATTAGGAGAGCCACAATGGTCCTGGACCAATAATTGGGGGGTGGGATTAAGAAAATTGCCTCAATCTCAATTTGCCTCAATTAGCAGTTCAACCTAAAAAATGAACATTCATAATTTCAAGTGTCCATTCTGGAACACCTTTTAAGTCTTTGCACCTTCTACTGCTATTATTTTGATGTTGTGCCTAGAAGACACAGACAGAGTGGCAGGGATAGGTCTGACATATAAAGATGCCTCTCTCAAATTCATGGAAATCCCATTCAACTTAGTGGGAATTGCTTCTGGTCAGGGCCGTCTGAAGCACGTCGGGCGCCCCCGTGCCGTGGTGCGGAGATTGCTCCGGCACCCCCGCCCCGTTCCCTTTCTTGCTGCGGCTGGTGGGCGGGCGCAGGGCGCAGCATGGTTTCCGCACGGCTCCCCCCTACCGGGCCGGCGCCCTGCACCACCCAGACTACCCCTAGAGCTGGCCCTGCTTCTGGTTAAGCTTGGTTAGGGTCATACTAAAGGGACACAGGTGGCGCTGTGGTCTAAAACACTGAGCCTAGGGCTTGCCGATCAGAAGGTTGGCAGTTCGAATCCACGCAACAGGGTGAGCTGCCATTGTTTGGTCCCAGCTCCTGGCAACCTAGCAGTTCGAAAGCACGTCAAAGTATCAGTAGATAAATAGGTACCACTCCGGCGGGAAGGTTCACCAGAAGCTCTGGTTCACCAGAAGCTGCTTTGTCATGCTAAACAAACGCCGGCTCCCTCAGCCTATAGAGCGAGATGAGCGCTGCAACCCCAGAGTTGTCTGTGACTGGACCTAATGGTCAAGGGTACCTTTACCTTTACCTTAGGATTATACCAATTTAATTCCACCTAGCATATTTTCTTACCATTTTTCTTTTTTTAAACAAACAAACCAACCAAATTGTGCTCTAAATCTAGCACCCCACCAAAGATTATAGCCTTGACTTTATAATGACTCTGCTGTCCATTTTTTCTTTCCCTTAGCCAATCACTTTGCTAATGGAATCGTCAGATGCCATGAATCTTG
This sequence comes from Zootoca vivipara, assembly GCF_963506605.1. Classification (NCBI taxonomy): domain Eukaryota; kingdom Metazoa; phylum Chordata; class Lepidosauria; order Squamata; family Lacertidae; genus Zootoca; species Zootoca vivipara. Next base: position 36,390,784 of record NC_083279.1, read on the forward strand.
CCTGTTTAACTGCTGGATATTATAGACTTTTAGTTGATTCCAGACGTTCAATATTTAACATGGCCTGCAAGAAAAATATTGGAAGCCGCGAAGCAGGTAATGTATACTTATCATGTGATGAATACACAGACATACAAAATGATGTTAACTTTTCAGGTAAGTTTTGCTTCCAGTCAGCAGAGACCTTCTAGGAAAGCAAAAGTTTGTATCTTGGCAAATCTGATTTGCAGGTGGCATGCTGAACTTGAAAGTGACTTCAGATCCATATAAATTCCCTTATATGTATCTGTGTCAACCAACCCAAGTAGAATTATTCAGTCTGCTTGTTAGGATATGCAATCAAAATGGGTTGAGTTTTTGATTTATTCTCACAATAAGAATTCAGTGTGTGACTTCTTTGAGAAGTAAGGAGTAGCCTAAGAATAGGCAACTGCTAGAAACTTATTTCAGGGACGTGGGTGCCGCTGTGGGTTAAACCATAGAGCCTAGGGCTTGCCGATCAGAAGGTCGGCAGTTCGAATCCCCGCGACGGGGTGAGCTCCCGTTGCTCGGTCCCTCTTCCTGCCAACCTAGCAGTTCGAAAGCACGTCAAAGTGCAAGTAGATAAATCGCCAGAAGCAGCTTAGTCATGCTGGCCACATGACCTGGAAGCTGTACGCCGGCTCCCTCGGCCAATAATGTGAGATGAGCGTCGCAACCCCAGAGTCGGTCATGACTGGACCTAATGGTCAGGGGTCCCTTTACCTTTAGAAACTTATTTCAAGGTTACATGAAAAGGATCGATCTAAAAACATGGTTGTTTAGGAATAGCAATCTAATCTGATGTAGGCGAGATAGCATAAATTGATTTGATATTTCGCCTTTCCTCTCTACCCCCCTCTTCCATTTTTAGGGACTGAAATTAAGGGGAAGCATAACCTCCATGGCCCTGAGTGGAACTGTGTAGCGAAAACGACGACATTCCCAGCGGAAGGAGCGCAGGAGGTGCACATGTATATAGACTCAAGACAAAAAACTGCAGATGCTAATGACAGCACCTTCTGCCCAAAAGAACACAGGCACTTGTACATAGAGAGTGTTTATAATTCTAGTGTCCTTGATCAGCAGCTGGCCAAACAAGAGGACTCTGCAGAGGCAGAAGAAGAGAACCAAAATTTAAACCAGCAATCTGCACTGTCATACTCAGGAGGAATAGAATCAAGCAAGAAAACGCAGGGATCTCCAAGAGCTGCAAAAGTATCCTTTATTTTTGGAGATCACAGTTTGGACGGCATTAACCCCCAAACCCTTGGCTATGAAAGACTAATGGATGAAAGTCCAGAAGCACTGGAAAGGCAGAGAGCTCTTTATATAAGCCATGCCAATGACATCAAGAGTTTGGAGTTGTCCCCTGATGCTGAAAGCATTCAGTTTGCTGCAAATTCCGTTTTTGCAGGTTTGAATGATGGCAAAATATTTGGAGCTGCAGAAGGAATAGAGGAGCCCTTGCTGCATGACATTTGCTATGCAGAGAACACAGATGATGCCGAAGATGAGGACGACGTAAGCTGTGAGGAAGACATGATTGTGGGAGAGATCAACAGGCCTACTCTTCTCAGCCTTTCGGGTTCCAGTGATGACATCATTGACTTGACATCACTCCCACCTCCGGAAGGGGATGACAATGAAGACGACTTCCTCTTGCATTCTCTGAACATGGCCATTGCAGCTCCTCCCCCTGGATTCAGGGATAGCTCTGATGAAGAAGACTCTCAGAATCACACAGTACAGTATGGAGAGGACAGGGAGGAGACTAATAATGCAGGGAGTGATGATATTCCAGTGTCGCTTATTGATGCTGTTCCTACAAATACTGAAGGAAAATGTGAAAAGGGTCTGGATGATGCTGTGGTTTCTACTCTTCAAGCACTGGAGGCCTTGGCTGCTTCGGAGGAACAGCAGACAAATGACAACTCAGGTTCTTACATCACTGTTACGTTTATTCACTGAAACAAACCATACCATTCCATCCATTTTCACCATTTTGCCTTTTCATCATTAGCCCTTTTTTGGGGGAAACATTTCATTATTATTTTTTGTTTTTGTTTTTCCTCCATCACCTACACATACCATGTGATAGAACTACCATAATGTTAAGTTGCCTTTCTTGGAAACTATGCAATATGTGAATCAGTATTCTAGAACCATTAAAAAAAAAATGAAGTGCCTGACATGATTTCATTAATTGGCTCTTATTTTTTACGGCATGCAGGTGTAGCCATCTTGAGAGCATATAGCCCCGAATCATCCTCAGATTCTGGCAATGAGACTAACTCTTCCGAAATGACTGAAACTTCTGAATTGGCCACAGCACAGAAACTGTCTGAAAATGCCACGCGCCTGTTTCTGCCCACTAACGAAGGTTATCAACCGCTTGTGGAGCAGCAGGCTGAGTTCTCCATCACCAAGAGCCAGGCTGGAGGCCTGCTGCTGAAATCCGTACAGTCTTCAGCCAATCAGCAAGTTGCAGAGCTACAGTCAAAAGTTGTGCCTTCCAAGCAGATTCTCCATTCAGATAACATGGAGATGGAACCGGAAACCATGGAAACAAAGTCTGTTACTGAATATTTCAGCAAGCTGCACATGGGGTCCGTGATATATTCTTGCACTACCAAACGGAAAAATAAGGCGGCCGAAGGGGAAGGGAAAGCAACCCCTGATGGCAATGTTGTTATGAAAAAACATGTGGGGGCTAAAAAGACAGAAGCCGATGAGCAAAAGGGCAAAGTCAGCACTCTCTCCTCAAGAGAGGGTCAGCGCATAAGCACTTTTAATGTGGAAAGAACTGCCTTTCGCAAGGATGGCCAAAGATGGTATGCTGCTTCGGATGAGGGAGCGGCAGAGAAGCCAAATTCAGAAACGGTGAACGGAAAGGCAGTTCCGAGAGTTTCAAGCCTTGGGAAAACAGAGGTGGACTGTAAAGAGGAAGTGCACCCTGAGATTAGTCCTAGTGGTGCTTTAGGGCATGGGCCAGATGAACATTTTGTTTCAGATGTGACTACTCTCTCTTCACCCAAGGAGCGCAATGACTCTGAAGATGCTAATTCACCTGGCAATGGCCACCTCCCAAAGCTCCTGGAAGCAGAGCAGAGCATGACTAGATTATGTGAGTATCACCTAGCTAAGCGCATGTCATCCCTGCAGAGCGAAGGCCACTTTTCTCTGCAAAGCTCGCAGTGCTCCTCAGTGGATGCAGGGTGCAGCACAGGCAGCAGCACGTGCGGAACCCCGGTCGAATCTCCTCTTTGCACCTCTGACGCAAAGCACATTATCCCTGACTCAGCAGGAAAGGGCCTCAGCTACATTATTCCAGCAGACGAAAGAGCTGCCATGCTCTCCAGCCACGGAGCAACGTACAAGGAGCTGCACCAGCAGCCTGAAACTGTGTGCCACAGAATGGCAGTGCCTGTTATGCATCCCACAGTCAATTCCGCTGACCCACTCTTCGGCACGTTGAGAGATGGATGTCACAGGATCCCCAAGATTAAAGAAACTACAGGTACGGCAGCACCAAAGGGTTAATCTGAATGTGTGTAAGAGACGTGGGTGGCATTTTTTAAACCGTAAAAATAAAATTTGAATGAAGTGACCGTCCAGAGCACACACAGCCCAAGGAGGGCAAACAACCAGCACAAACTTAACAGTAGCTCCTGAAGCACACTAAACATGCACGCACATGCTCCTGGTAGCTAGGTATCTGGCACCCCTTTGCAGGCTTGTGCTCTTAGTTGGAGCAATGATGGGACCATGCTTGCATGCAAACGTAAGTACCTTTGTCTGATGGCAAGAGCACAATAACCTGCAACTTCTCCTACTCGGAAATGTCACTGTGTCTGCCTTTTTAAGGCCCTCCTGGTCCTGGGGGACAGCAGGGGAAGGGATTCTGCTAGCCCCCTCCCTTGAGGCGCCATCTCTCCACCCACTTCTGGCACGTCCTGTCCTTCCTCCCCCATCTCTGACTGCTCAGACCCTTCCCCATCTTCCAGCTCTGGCTCCTGCCTCATGGGGGGGCACAACATCCCATAACTCGTTACCCCTTTATAATAATAATAATTTTATTATTTATATCCCACCCTGACTATGTTGCTCCAGCCACTCTGAGTGGTTTCCAACACATACAAAAACATGATAAAACACCAAACATTAAAAAAACTTCTCAATACAGGGCTGCCTTCAGGTGTCATCTAAAAGTCGTGCAATTCTTTTTCTCCTTGACATCTGAAGGGAGGGTGTTCCACAGGGAGGGCACCACTACCGAGAACGGGCTTCTAGCAATGAGAGAAACACCAGAAGACCCTCGGAGCTGGACCTCAGTGTCCAGGATAAACAATGGGGGTGGAGATGCTCCTTCAGTTATAGATAGGGCTCCTGGATCAGCCTCTGGCCCCAATATCTCTTCCCCCACCCCACTCCTCAGAGCCCTGACAGTACTTCAAGTGTTAAGAGTGTGGCCTTAGCATGGTTTCACACAGTCGCTACTCTAGAAATCCCACCTGTCCAGTGGAATGTAGACTTTGTGCATATCCAAAACACATGCTACATTATCTGCTTTGGGCCACATGCACAATTGTCTGATTTCCTCAGAAGTGGGGGATCGAGCCCTACGAATGAAAGAGTCAAACTCTTCAGAAGAATATTTTGAATTGGAAATACTGAAATGAGAGGCTGTAGCAGGAACCCAGAGACCAACTGAAGGGAAGTTGAAGTACCAGTTAGACCTGGCCAACCGTGGGTAGGCAAAGAAAAGCAAGATAGGGAGGAAGAAGGCAAAAGTGTGCTGGCAGGCAGTATTAACAAGCCTCTTACTGTGCAATCCTGCACATGCCTACTCAGAATTAACCCCCTTGAGCAGAATTGGATTCACTCCTAGGTGAGTGTGTATAGGATTGCAAAAGCTCCCATTCAGGCCTATCAGAGCCACAAAGCTTTTATTATTATTTGGCAATGTTTTTTCCTTGCAGTTCCTTCCTCTGTTGGCCAGAGCTGGAGATGTTACTGCATTGATTAAGTCCTGCTTGAAACCCAAACCTTGTGATGCATGCCGTTTGTTGCTTTTTCCTTAAAGGCTTCATATGCATCATACATTTATGCCACTTTAAAAACCATAGCCCGCCCCCCCCCTCTCCGGAGAATCCTGGAAAGTATGGTTTGCTAAGGGCGCTGAGAGTTGTTAGGAAACCCCTATTTCCCCTCACGGAGCTACAATTCCCAGCTGGTTTCACAATCAATCCTTCTTCACATGAAACTCCTAGAGTTGTAGTTCTGAGAATGGAGCAAGACATTGAATGAACAGAGTAACGTGATGCTGATTCCTAAAGTCGGGGCGGGAGACATCCTTCAAGCAGGGGAAAGGACAAACCCAACAGATAAACAAGCATTCAATTCGTCACTCCTATGACAAGTGCACTTCAAACTGTGAGGCAGCTTCACAGCAGAGGTTGTGCGTTTTCTCTTTTTACACCACAGACTAATCTATACTGGTGAGTTAAAACGTTGTAAATGAGTTATAAAAATGTACAGCAGTAAATGGAAAATTGCATTGAGAGCTACAGTGGTACCTCAGTTTTTGAACATAATCAGTTCCGGAAGACAGTTTGAGTTCTGAAACGTCCGAAAACCAAAAACTCAATAGCTGACAGCTAGGCCTCGGGATCTTGCACTCAGCAGAAGCCGCGTGGCATGTTCGACTTCTGAGGCATGTTCGAAAACAGAAGCATTTACTTTTGGCATTTACGGCGTTCAAGAACTGAAATGTTTGTCAGCGTTTGAAAACTGAGGTACCACTGTATATAACTTTTTTCTTAGGGTTGTTTTGTTTGTTTTTAGATCAATGTAGATCCAGCCTATATCTGTCTTCTCCATCAAAGTTATACGGAAAGAACTGTTAGCTCAGTTGTTTAGGGCAGGCACCCCCAAACTTCGGCCCTCCAGATGTTTTGGCCTACAACTCCCATGATCCCTAGCTAACAGGACCAGTGGTCGGGGAAGATGGGAATTGTGGTCCAAAACATCTGGAGGGCCGAAGTTTGGGGATGCCTGGTTTAGGGCATGGTGCTGATAGCACCAAGGTTGCAGGTTCAATCCCTGTATGGGGCAGCTGCATATTCCTGCATTGCAGGGCGTTAGATTAGATGATCCTAAGGGTCCCTTCCAACTCTACAATTCTCTAATGGATGTAAAGATTTTTTTAAAAAAAAAAATGTTTTGATGAACTGCACATTTCCTGAAAGATTTGTGATTGCATGTGGGGTCTGAAAAATGTGTATTCAGAATATTAAACCTTTCCTTTTTAAAATTTCTAAAGCAACAGTTAAGACTATACGGCTGAAATGCTCAGCCACTAAATGGCTTTTTGAGGTGGTGCTTAATTATTCCCTTTGTTCTTCTACTCCCCCTAGTGTAGCTTTCACAGAGCCTGTGACTGGAAGACAAGGAAGCATGTCTTCAGCTTTTCCTAACCAGCCCAGAGCTGATTCCATCACGCTATCATCCCACATTCACTCAGAATCAAAGGTGCCAATTCGAAACCAAGACTCTTTTGATGTTCCCAAAGTCAACCAGTCAGGTGGGGTAGCGGTTAGTTTATGGCCATATGAGATGATGGGGGGAAGCCTCAGGATGCCGCACAACAGGAAAGTTCTGCGACGAAGCAGTAGCGTCACTGCAGAATCGACAAGCCTCGAGATGTTTCTCGAGAAGAAGAAAGCCGCAGTCAGTGTGTTATGTACAGACATCGCTGAAGCAGGTGGCTCAACAAAATCGGAAAAAAGAGGAGAACTTCCTCTGGGCAAAACATTATCAAAAAGTTATTCCCAGAGCTCTGTGAATGTCAGCAGCATGGGCAGCAAGAGATCTCCTGTCTTGAATGCCATCCGGAAGGAGTCCAAGCAGTACAGAACGTTGCCCTTACGAAAGCTGGATGCCAGCAATTGGAAATGCCGCGGACCCTTTAGCTATTGTTTCCTAGCGAGAGGAAATGCTGAAGAGGACGAGGATGAAGACGAACGCAGAGGTGGTGCCCAGCTCTCGTTCCTCTATCGTCCTGAGATACAGTGCCAGGTAGCAGAATTGTCCCCTCGGCCTCCTTCCATTGAAAGTGAGGAGAATGGGAAGGAGGGCACAAAGACTGCCAGCGATGCCAAAAGCAGCCCAAGCAGCAAAAGCACTCGTGGAGACCAGGATGGTCAAACCGATAGGAATCTCAGCGACATGTCCTTCGATGCACAAATAGCGAGACTCAGCGTAATGAAGGAGAAGAATTATGCAGTGCCTGATGGATTTCTTGCAGCACAAAAAGATGCCAATGAGCTCCTCTGTTTGGTCCGATCGAGTATGGGGAAGAGGGAGGATCATTCAGAAGCATATGACCTTAAACTTTCTCAGTATAAACAACTGTTATCTGTAGAATCGAGACAGTTGGGAAGTGCCTGCAGGAAAATGGCCATGGCTGAAAAAAGCCCAGAGGAAATGCTTGTAGCTATGACTTCCAGCTTTCAAGTACTCTGTTGCTTAACAGAAGCCTGCATGCGATTAGTTAAAATCATGAACTCTGAAACACAGCAGGAGGAAATTGTAGCTAAAATAGATGAGGTTGTAATAAACTACATTTGTCTTCTAAAAGCTGCGGAAGCAGTATCTGGTAAGACCTCCAGTAACTCTAGCATTAAACTCTTGGCTCGTAATTCGACCACCATGGCCACTATCGTAAGCACACTAACACGTTCTCTTAAAATGCTTTTAAATAAATAAACAGAAGTCACTTCATAATCTACCTTTGCAAAGCCATACATTAAAAAAAAACTTTTATTAATTGTACGTGTATGAAATAATGTTTAAAAAAACCACCTTGACGCTCTCTCTGTATATTTTGTTATTTTATATAAAATAGGTATGAGATAGAAAAAACAAAAACAACTATGGGACTTCTGACCAGTTCTATCCTCCTCCTCTTTCTTTCTTTCTTTCTTTCTTTCTTTTTGAAGGATAAAAACTATATAAAAGCATTTGGAAGTTTGACTTTTTCCATAGTCAAATCTACAGGTGTTTGATCTTAATTTCTTAAGACTGCAATGCTAGAGGATTTACTTCCTTTCCCCCTCCAAGTTTATACTTGGGAACTATACTGTTCATGGTTAGAACTAAGAATCATAATGTATATAACAGTATTTAATGTTTGAATTATAATTTTTAAAGCATTGAATATAGCAAAAAAATACATTTTAAAACCCAGAGACTATTGTGACTGAATAGATTATATATATATAAATATATATATACATATGTGTATATATATGCGCATAATAAATTACTCTTTTGTTCATACTGCTTGCTTGATGCATCTGTTACATTGGTAGTTTATTTCTGTGCCACTGCTCAATCAAAAAGGCCTGCAGGACTGCTCCCAAATGTTTAATGCAGATACAAAATTCAAACACGTAAATGCAGCTTATGACCTTCAGGGAGGGACAATAACTGCCCTTAAGTTACATTCCAGACAGCAGCTTTTTTTAATATAAGGTTCCCTGTAAAGGGGGCTGGTTTAGAACAGGTAGAGAAGCTTGCCCCACTGTCTCTCCACACACATCCTCCCTGGTAGCAATTCCTCCTATGAAAATAAAGGGCAGCTTGGCCTTATATCCACATCTAGGCACAGCTTCTCACTGAGACTTTTTTCAATGCTGTGGCTTTAAGCACTTGCTCAAAGTTGTTTTGGTTAGTCTGCCATATCAAGATGGTGCGTCATGAAAGCTGGTATATGTGGGGAACACCTTCATTTGAATCCCAAGAGGATTTAAGATACCCAACCCTTTGAAAACGAATCAAAAGCAATATCGCCACAGATATCTCTGTGCATTACATGAAATAACTTCCTGGACAGTTTGAACAGAGTGACTTGATTTCTATATATAGGCTTTTTAAGGCATCTCCTAGTCTTCTTACTCCTTTGTATCATCTTGGTGATTTGTGGTCTGTTTTCCTGCTCTGCTCTTTGCTCAAATGGGTCAATATATAGAGCTTTGAAAGGATGTCATATAACCAACTTGTAATTTCCTGACACATCAGTTATCCTATGAACATTTCAGACTTGTAGTTATCAGTGATTACCTTTAAAGCTTGGGAACATATCAGTGTATATGAAGGGAAACCTTTGGTCCTCCAATTGTTGCTAGACTACAACTTCCATCAGCCCATGTTGGCTCAGGCTGATGGGAGTTGGAGTCCAACAGGAATATCTGAAGTACCATAGATCTCCCCATCTCAGATCTAAGCAATATTCAGAACAATATGGTGCATATTTCCAGCTCACGAAGAACAAGTAATGCAGTGAAGTATTAATCAACGGCAATATGATTGCATTCTTCATTTATTTTATCCATTTTAGCTTGATAAATCTGGACCATTTCCAGCATTAACTGATGTGCCTACTTAAACTGGTTCTCTCATACAAATGGTCTTTTCTCTCTCCATAGGATGCTAGTAAACTACGGTGTGTACCATGTGGGGTGTACACACTCGTGTGCTTAACACTGGTGAGAAGAGAGGATGAGAGCACATTGCTGCATAGAAACAGCTGATCCCAGAGCACACACAGCAGAGACAGTCAACATACCATAGTTATCTGAGGAACAAATGAGATATTTATTGAGAAGTCTTAGTTTTTTGTCTAAAGGCTATTTGTGCCCTTTGGGTACATGCCAGACACTGTTTTCAAGCGTTTCTCAACAGCTAGAATCTGTCTTCAAGGTTTTGGGCTTCTCAGGCTAACATCTAAGATCCGACTGCTCAACTTGTAGTCACCAGCCTTTCACATCAATCTTGCTTGTGTTTTCCAATCAGATTAATGACCACTGTGTGTCAATCAGCAGTTTGTCAGGAAGCAGAGGGTGAGGAAGATACAATCCCAGCCCCTCTTCCTCCCAAACAGCTGAATTGCACGGCTGATGACGTATTTCATAGTTCTAGCTTTTGAATCAGCCTAGGAAACTCATTTTAATGTACAATTCCATGTACAGAAACCTGCTTCCATGCAGATGGCCTCTGGATGGATCAGGACAATTATATGGAAGAGGTCTCATTCACATCAAAAAAGCTCTACTGAAGATGGCAACCCAAGAATGCAAGCATTTAACAAAGGCATGTTTTATTTAAAAGCTGCAGATTACCAAACATGATGGTTGTGAGTGGAAAAGGAGATGAAGGCGTTAATTCTTTCCACATGAACCTATCCGGACCCTGAGATCATCTTCTGAGGCGCTTCTTCAGGTGTCTCCTCCACGAGAGGTCCAGAGGGTGGCAACACGAGAATGGGCCTTTTCTGCAGTGGCTCCCCATTTGTGGAATGTTCTCTCCAAGGAGGTTCACCTGACACCTTCATTATCCACTTTCAGACACCAGGCAAAAACGTTCCTCTTTAACCAGGCCTTTGGCTGATTGACATCCAATGCCCTTTTAAAAGGTGTTGCGGAAGGAAGGGGGTTATTAGGTTGTTTTTGTTTTTGTTATGTATTTTGTGCTTTTTATATTGTGACTTTATGTTGTAACTTCCCTGAGAATATAGGGCAGTATACAAATTTAATAAATAATAAACACAACTTTTAATGTTGGGAGCCAGAGTCCACCAGGTCCCCACACCCCTTTTCTAGCACAATGCTAGAAATGATGCTAAAGGGAGACTCTTGGGAGTCTTCTTTGAGAAGCAACTCCAGGGAGACGACCACAGCATCTGGGGGAGAAATTGGAAAGGAACCTGCTCTATTAAATGAGCCAATATCAATTAGAGTTCCCTCTGCTGCTGGTCCAGCCACTGTTGCAGACAGTAAAACACCTACTTGCAGATCAAAGAGTCCTTCTGCCTGGCCCAACAGAGCCAGCGCTCTGTGGACCAATCTGGAAGAATGTGTTTTCGGGTCAGAATATATTTGCTCTGTTCCCATGCTGCACAGTAGATCTTCCTGGTAGGCATTGCTCAAATTTTGTGTGTGGAAATCTGATCCCAACTATGGACAAATATAGGTGCTCTAATATGGAGCTGTGCAAGAGCAAAATCTATATCTTTTCTTGTGCACTGTTTCCCTTCGCTGTGAAAATACCCAAACAGACCGCTGTGCAGCATTGAATTAATATGCTTTGGAACCCATTAAACCAGGGAAGGAGTTCCTGGGAGCATCCCAGATGTTGCTGGACAATTTATTCATTTATGAAATGTACATCTCACCCTTCCTCCCAATTAAATTTATGTTCCACTTTCCATCATTTCTGACCATTGGCTAGCTGGGGCTGATGGAAGCTGGGGGAGGGATAGCATCTGGATAACCACAGAGGCCACCCCTTCCTTAAACCTTTTGGATTGGGAAATGAGTCTAACATCATGTAGATGCTTTCTTAGAAAGAAGCCCCATAGATTTAAAGGAAGCTAGATACAGTATAGATATATGGACGCGTGTGGCACTGTGGTCTAAACCATGGAGCCTAGGGCTTGTCGATCAGAAGGTTCGAATCCCCACGACGGGGTGAGCTCCCATTGTTCGGTCCCAGCTCCTGCCCACCTAGCAGCATAGCTGCCAAGTTTTCCCTTTTCTCACGAGGAAGCCTATTCAGCATAAGGGAATTTCCCTTTAAAAAAAGGATAACAGTTCGAAAGCACGTCAAAGTGCAAGTAGATAAATAGGGACCGCTCCGGCAGGAAGGTAAAGGCGTTTCCGTGTGCTGCTCTGGTTTCGCCAGAAGCGGCTTAGTCATGCTGGCCACATGACCTGGAAGCTGTACGCTGGCTCCCTCGGCCAATAAAGTGAGATGAGCACTCAACCCCAGAGTCTGCGGCTGGACCTAACAGTCAGGGGTCCCTTTACCTTTAGATATAGGTATAGGTATACACACACATTTTACTTTCAAAACCTTCAGCGATTCAATCGTACTGACAATTTGAATAAATGGAGAGCTAATTCATACTTCAGATTTGTTAGCGCACTACGCAGAACTCAATTAACACAAATCATTTATAGCCTTACTCTGAAAGCTTAATACACATTCAGGTTTCAAGTCTTCCATGAAAGAAATGAGAGCAACAATAATAAAGGAATGATTCCATTGTACAGATGTGGCAGTTTTCATGCAGTAATGAGCACAAATGCTTATTTATCTAATCACGTATAATGTATTAAGATAAACATTAAGAGCTGGATAAATTGCTTCTTATGAAAATACTTTTATTATAAATTTCAGTCCGTCCGTGAATAAGAGAGAATGTTGGTTCAATTCTTTTTAAAACAAAAAAAGGAAAGAAAGGGGGTGGAGATGAATTATACACAGTCCTGATATATCTTAAACATTGTTTAGTTTCTTTTAAAGTGCAGAGGCTCAGGCTTGCTTGGAAGTTGCATGCCACATGTCAGTTGTTGCAATCCTAAGCATTCTTACCATAAAATAAGTCCTAGTGGCACATGTTTCTAGGGATTGAATTGCTAATTAAACTGCCCAGTTATGCTGTGGGAATGCTTGGAGTCAAATACATTAATCGGAATGCCTATGATGCACTTATTGGCACAGCACCAGCCTTCTGTGGTCCTCATTTCCCCTGTGCATTTTACTCTTAAACCGTGAGATCAGCCTAACCACCTGCACATTGCTATGTCATCTCTCCTGAGAGAACCTGACCGCAGAGAGGTACTGGCGAGCATCTGATCCTTTCCCTGGCTAAATGCACAGCCCCTGGAGCACTGTCTCAAGGTAATTGCTTCCGAGTCTAATATTAGAGCCATTTTCCTGGGGGGGGGGGGGAGAGGATGCTGATATCAGTTTTTCATGTACAGTTGTAAAGCACGCTTGTCTGACCCACATCACGATGCATCAGAAGTGGTTAGTGGGATAGTGAGAAATAGAAGTGCTTGAGAATTTTTGGGAAAAGCTTGATGAGTTATCCTGCCATTTGTTGTGACGAAAAGAGGAAACCTTGATATGTCAAATTTACTCCTTCCCTGCTTTTTCCATGATGGGAGGTAGAAGAAACAGCCTCTGAGAGAGTGCCGTAGGGATTTACAAGGTTTTAATACTTCTTTAAACACTGTTGCTGTGACTAAGAAGGATACCTAGCTCCTCCTTGTGTTCTGTTGTGTTGTGTTGTGTTGTGTTGTGTTGGCTTTGAGTCTGTGAGCTCATTTGCCGCTAATGTTTTATGACAGGCATGTCCAAGAGGTAGATCATGATCTACTGGTAGATTACAGGGTGCTCCTGGTAGATCCTGGTTGATCTCGGGCCCCTCAGCAATCTCCTTACAAAAAAAGCAAAAACAAAAACCCACCAACTCTGGCTTCCTAAAAAAAAGCTTCACAGCTTTGGGGGTAGATCACTGCCAGTGTTCTTATGACAATGGGTAAATCACTGCCAGTTTTTTTTATACTGTAAGTAGATTGCAGACTATTGGGACATCCTTGTTCTATGAGAACTGGAACTGGTTGGAGCTCCAGCTGCTTTAAGATTCACACCCTACCAGTGGTAATTGGCATTCAATTACTGTGGCGAATCCAATAGTAATTTGCAATCCTTTCACCTGGGATGATTGAGATGGTAGAACAACTTCTGGCAGTAACAGTGGAGGCAGTTCACTAGCGTGTTTGCCCCCCCCCCCCAAGACAGTAGCCTCTGTTTTTCATGAGAATACAGGATAGTCATGGTGTTTCAAATGCACATGTAAGACCAGTAGGGAACAACAGTAGCTTAAACCCTCTGAAGGGATGGTACGAACAGTATAGATGTCAATTACTTCATGACTAAATATTTTCAGGATAAATTTTGTATAAGCAGCCACTTATATAAAGTAAAGTAAAATGAAATATCCAAGTGCAGTCATCTCCTAAGAATATTATTTTATGCAATACAATGACAGTGACTCATGGTTTTCCACATAAAGACAGAATTGTTATACTAGCAAAAATGTGTCCCCCCCAAACACATGAATGATGGTTAATGTAGAGCAGGCATCCCCAAACTGCAGCCCTTCAGATGTTTTGGCCTACAACTCCTAAGATCCCTAGCTAACAGGACCAGTGGTTGGGGAAGATGGGAATTGTAGTCAAAAACATCTGGAAGGCTGAAGTTTGGGGATGCCTGATGTAGAGGTTGGACATTCGGTAGGCAGGTGGTGGCGGTGCTTAACATCTACTGCTGTTTCTCCCTTGCAAATATAAAGGTAAAGGGACCCCTGACCATTAGGTCCATCTCACATTATTGGCCGAGGGAGCCGGCGTATAGCTTCCAGGTCATGTGGCCAGCATGACAAAGCCGCTTCTGGCAAACCAGAGCAGCACACGGAAACACCATTTACCTTCCCGCTGTAGCGGTTCCTATTTATCTACTTGCACTTTGACGTGCTTTCGAACTGCTAGGTTGGCAGGAGCTGGGACCAAGCAACGGGAGCTCACCGCGTAACAGGGATTCGAACCGCCAACCTTCTGATCAGCAAGCCCTAGGCTCAGTGGTTTAACCACAGCGCCACATGGGTCCCAGACCTTGCAAATATATCCAAGGCCATTTCCTGGCTCTTTCTGAAAGAAAAGCAATTTGGAGTTTTGTAAGCATTTATGCTGCATCACTTCCTTTATGCTTGTCCCTTGCTGGCAAAAGCTAATAGCTAAAGGGCCTGACTTTCAGGAGCAGCCTAGTCTATTCCCTCAGTGGAGCCCATCTCCCCACACCTAATGCAGAGCCATAGCTGAGGGGTGGGTCTAGCCAGGGTTTCTGCCTTGGGTGAAGCCTCCAGAGGGGTGCTATTGAGGCTCCCAGCCACCCAGCATGTCTGGGCTTCAGCCAGAGAGAAATATGAAAAAGTGAACGGCAGCCGTGAGCTCCATCCTTCCTCTTTCCCCATGAAGCTGAAGGAGGCTCATTTACGAACCACAAGATAGGATCCCCTGTGGGTTTGCTACTGTGTGAGAAAGAAATTCTGGAGGGACAGAGAGAGGGGCGGGAAGCTGAGGAAGAGAATCGGTGGGACTTGATCCTTGGGGTCCCTACCAACTCTACAATTCTATGATACTATGATCCCTTCAGAACTTGAATGTGTTTAAATAGTTAAGGTTGGGCCATTTAACAGACTATACATGATCTACAAACAGGAAATTAAGGGGTATGTGAGCATTTTTCTTGCCAGAGGCAGTTCTCTGGCAAGCTCTGGTCAGCCCGGCGGCATTAGGATTGTAATAGAAGGGCGCTTTCTACTTTAGACTTGCAAAAAGCATTTCTTCACCTTACATGGAACCTAAAATGACTACAAAATTATCATTTCCTAAAATGAGTAATCAAACAAAAATAAAATTGAAAGGAATCTTGTTGAAGCTTACTTGGGAGTAAATATACACATCTGAACTCCTTGAAAAGGTTTGCACAGAACCAAGAAGAGGGGTGGATGCAGGGCTGGATTTAGATGAAGAGAGGCCCTAGGCTACTAACTTGTGAGGCCCCTCCCCCACCCTCACAACTAGAAGAAAATGGAAGAGTGTTATAAACAAAACTGAGTGAAGCCAAGGATCAGGCCGGCCTGATGGCAAGGCTGGGTGGCGCAGGGCGCTGGGACGCCAGCGGGGGCGCCGCGCTGCTGTGCCTGTGGCAGCCGCACTGCGTGCAGCGCCTGCCAGACAGCTGTGCTGGGAAACGGGGCCGGGGGGCGCCGGAGGGATCTTCGCGCCAGGGCGCCAGATATGCTTAAGACGGCCCTGCCAAGGATGATGATGGGTATTTAAAATTATGCAATTCACAATTTCCCCTTTAAAGAACATAAGATATTATTGTCAAATACCATGGTGGTTTTTTTAAAAAATGCATAAAATTAACACTGAAAAACTTTTGCAATAACTGAACTTTGTAAAAATCTTGTAAGCCTTTTGAGGCCTGGGCAGGCCGGGTCTTCCTGTTATATACCTTCTGAGATTGACAAGGCATTTGACCCTCACCTGAATCTCATATCTCTCCTGGCAAGTGCTTTGGTCTGCATCCACAGTGTGGAAATAAAGGATGAGATTGCCCACCAGATACCAGGCACTCCAGTTTTCAAATTAGGCCCCAGTGTTTTTGTTACAATCCCCTTCTAAATTATGTAATCAATTTTAATCTAGAATTTAAATTCTCAAAACTTCCTTATTTGTTAATTCGAGCAAGTAAACTACTGCTCTCACTTCATTACAAACAGTATTTCTACCTGCAACACACTTGAGCAAACCTGCTCCTCTTCCTTTCATGGGTTATTTTGTTGCCATTTGCAACTGTAGCTATCTCTGATTAGTTATCATTTAACTCTTTTGGGAAATAATTAGCATCACACGTCATGTGCATGGAAGTTGCCGAACCAATTAAGCAACTAGAAGGGTTACTGTTAATAGCACCAGTTTTCCTATAACTTGATATTGCTGGATAGTTCTGATGAACTGCAAAAGCATTTTTAGTTTGCTTTCTGTTGCCACCCTGGAACTTTTCTTTAGTAGTGCCACTTTGTTTTGTACGATTCCTTGCAAATGAAGGAAAACAATTTGTCTGCTGTTGGGAACTTCAAGGTACCTGCTCTCCCTTCTTATGGTCTTCATACTGGACCAATAGAGAGCATTCTATGTCAAGAAGGAGGGAAAGTGGGCACCCTATCAAATGACAGGGCAGGAGCTACACGGAGCAGGGCCTTTTATTGGTGGAGCCCATTTTATGCCTCACTCTTCCCAGACCTGCTCTCTTTTGGATTTGAGCCTGTGATATTATTGCTCTTCCATGATTCAATATCCCAT
The DNA here is from genome assembly GCF_963506605.1 of Zootoca vivipara. Lineage (NCBI taxonomy): Eukaryota > Metazoa > Chordata > Lepidosauria > Squamata > Lacertidae > Zootoca > Zootoca vivipara. Next base: position 36,407,586 of record NC_083279.1, read on the forward strand.
AAGAGACTCAAAATAATCATTTTCATGCAATAAGAGGGAAAGCAGCTCACAATCATTCTTCAACCGGCACAAGTCCTTAATCCAGTCTTTGCTCGAAAGCAAGGCTTTGGGTATCTGTGGCACGTCAAATGTTGCTGGGACCACAACTCGCATCATTCATCAGCATTGGCCATGCTGGCTGGAGCTGATGAGAGTTGGGAATCAAACAATATCTGGTGGACCACACCGCACTCTAAAAAACAATAGGAAAATAATATAACCCCACAATAGACACATTTTGATTACTTCCTGGCAAAGATTTTAAACAGGACTTTTGAGAGAGAAAAGAGAGAACATTATCCAAAAATTTTGTTTTATATTTAATTCACTTTCACACAATTGGCTATAATAGAAATGTTTTTAAAACCCGCTTATGGAAACGTTGTTTCATCCATGCTTTAGTTTAAAAGCACGAGGTTCTCTCTTACAATACAAGTTTTGAAACTTTCCAGAAAAAAAATTCACATGAGAAGCATAAGACTCTCAGCAGGCAACAGGAAAGAAAGGCCCAACAGAGGAGGATCATCCATTCATCTAATTATTTTTGGGGAGTTTCAGAAGCTCTTAGTTGTTAATACACATCTAACCATTTGCTCTGCAAAATTACGATGAAACATGCAGGAAATTGAACATACAGTTCAGTTGTGTCTGTAACGTTTCACCTTTCCCCACCAAAGCAATTATTAGTCCTGGCATGAGATGGATAAAAAAAACCTTTGTTTTTGCCTACTATATTTTTGTTTCTCTTAGTCTATTTTTTATTGATTCCTTTTGAAACATATTTGCCAGCTAACATGAAGAGTGACCACAATTCTGGTTAAGGCTGCAATCCTAAAGACACTTGGTAAGAAGTGCAGTGGTACCTCGGTTTGCGAGCGCAATCCATTCCACAGAGGCGGTCGCTCCCCGAATCGGTCGCTTGCTGAAGGCTTCTGCGCATCTGAGCGCCGTGGAACCCGGATGTAAACACTTCCAGGTCTGCGGTGGTCAGAAACCGAAGCGGTCGCTCCCCGAGGCGGTCGCAAACCGAGGTTTGACTTTAGGTCCCTTTGAACTCAGTGGGGCTTCTGAATAGACAAATACAGGCTTTCACTGTAAAGTTACAATTGCATGCATACCTTTGTATGCATATGATCCGGCTGCAGGCCAGCAGTAGAAGGCAAGATGTATCGAATAATTGCCCAAGTTTGAAGCACCCAATTTATAACATAACAGTGGAGAGGTGGTCCCACAACTCAGTGGCATAGCACATAAGCCCTGCTGGATCAGGCAAATGACCCATCTAGACTAGCATCCTATCCTCAGTGACCAACCAGATGCCAGGAGCAACACTTGTTGTTGTTTAGTTGTTTAGTTGTGTCTTCGTGACCCCATGGACCAGAGCACACAAGGCACTCCTGTCTTCCACTGCCTCCCACAGTTTGGTCAAACATGTCCGTAGCTTCGAGAACACTGTCCAACCATCTTGTCCTCTGTCATCCCCTTCTCCTAGTGCCCTCCAACTTTCCCAACATCAGGGAGCAACACTGCCCACCTGAAATTCCCAGCAATTCAGAGACTGCCCTACTACTCGGAAGCCAGGTGTGTGCTTTGCAGCAATATCCGGGGGGGGGGGGGAGCTGCCTTATGTGTTACTTAAAGGCCCATATCACACTCTCTTTCCCCTTTTATAGGGACTATTCACATCCAAGTTATGCGTGTCTTAGGTATGACGGCAAAGGAATAGGCAAAATAAATTATGCTGCCTCAGACTGGGAGGCATTTTTAAACATTATTCTCACCCTGCCTTGCTTTTAAAGAGCAAATGATTGTAATAGAATTGTGACAGTTGTTTGTTTGAAGTTTGTATGAAGACGGGGGGGTCTGCCGGGGTGATGGTCCCCAGGTGCATTTTTAAAGGGGGTTCCTCATGCCACCCAGCCAGCCCTGCACCACTTTGCGAGACTGGGATGATCCAAGGTCCGTGTCGGCTGGCTGGATTCTGCCACATTTAACTTGTGTGCATTCAGCTTTACGTGCTTGGCACACACAAAAAAGGGGTGGCAGGCATCTGAGAAAAAAATACTTTGCCAATCCCACCCACCAGTGCACCCTTTGTGTTGTGGCTTTAGGTGCGTGAGCCCCGGAGTCTAACCCCCCCTCCCCAACATAAGTTGCGGGCTTATTGTACTACAATACTTTCTGGAATAGGTTTTGATTAACAACTCCTGCGCCTACGAAGACTGCAGTTTGCCATTTTGGCCAGGCAGGGTCAGATTGTGGAACTGAGCCATCTGTGTCTGTGGTTTGAGTGGGTAGTTGTTATCTGTTGTACTGTATGTCACACTCCAGAAACATGAGGATTATAACTATTGCACATGACACTACTAGACTGTGACCCAGCCTGAAGGACCTGAAGTTTTGCTGACTTGCTTTGTGCCATTTTAGTTCGTCCTAAAAAAGAAGTCTCTCCTGCTTAGCCATGGGCAGAGCTCCTGCGATACCAATGACCCTTCAAAAAAAGCTTTTAGGTGATGAGATGGTTTCAACGTTAGTGTTTAGATTTTGGGGAGGAGCTTTACTTGCTCTATGCAGAACTGTTCTGTTACTGGTACTTCAGCCACCCTGTGTGTGTGTGTGTGTGTGTAAATTTAAACAAGCGAGAAACCCCCTGCACAGTTCAGAGGGACTCCCTCCCCGAGGGAAAAGGATTAGGATCGCTCTGCGCTCTTCCCTAATATCCATCAGCCCACAATGCACTGCTCCACCCATAGAGATAGGAAAAAATGTAGAATCCATTGGAAACAAGGTTAGGCGCATCTGAGATGATCCCGACAAATCTTCCGTGCCCGATGTAAACCATACAGCCTGTTCAACTCAGCTTCCCTCCTTTCGTATCCCTTTAGCGACTCCGCTCGACAGCTCTTGGTGTTTCACTCTTTACCGGAAGTTTGGCTCCTCTTCATTCTTATCTCTGGTTTCCCCACACTGGAAACCTCGCTTGGAGGAACCTTCTTCCACTTACTCACCGCCTCACAGCGTGAGTGACGTCCTTCTCGCCCGGTAGCTCCGCCCACTTAGTCCCCGCCCTCTTGAGAGGGGCGCGCGCGGGTGAAAGAGCGCGCGAGCGAACGCCGGTGGGGGGCGTGGCCGCGGCGCTGAGGGGGCGTGGCCGCGGCTATTTGACCCGCTGGCCGCTCGCGCCCGTTCTCTCTCTTTCTTCGTCTCCTCGCCGTTCCCCCTCCTCCTCCTGTTTTTCGCCGCCGCCACCACCGCTGCTCTTGCCGCGGCCCCTGCGCGCCCAGCCATGCCCAACATCGTGCTCTTCAGCGGCAGCTCGCACCAAGATCTATCCCAGCGCGTGGCCGACCGGCTGGGGCTGGATCTGGGGAAAGTGGTGACGAAGAAATTCAGCAACCAGGAGACCAGGTGAGGCGTTGAAAGCGGATTGGGGATGTTGGGGGGGGGGTGGATATGTGGAGGAGGAGGAGGAGAGGCGAGCTGGCGTAGGCGGCTCAGCGCCTCCATTGCAAGCCATTTCCTGTGCCCCCCCTCCCTGAAAGCAACAACAACTGAGGCCCTGAATCCCAGCGTCGTGGGTTCGAGCCCCACGTTGGGCAAGTGACTCCTGCATTTGCAGAGGGTTGGGCTAGATGACCCTCGCGATCCCTTCCAACTCCTGCGTTCGCCCTGACTGGGGGCCGCGTAGAGAGGGACACGGGCGGGAGAAGATCTTCCTGTCTTGAGAAAGCGAGGGGTGAAAGGACGGCCATAGTGGGATTGTGGGGGCGTGGGGATGCGGGAGAAAGAAGCCCCTTGAAAGCTTAAGCGCGCTTTCCTCTCCGTTGCGTGTTTTGTGTGTGTATGCAAAGTATGGAAAGGCTAATGCGAACTGGACACTCTCCTGTTTGCTCATAAACCTGCGCGGGAAAAGGGCGTCCTCTGTGTCGCAGGATAATTAATTGTTCTGCCCTAAGCGGGTGGTTTAATATATTTGTCTGAGGCCTACAAACTAGATAATAGATACTGTAGATAGATATCTGAGGCCTCGAGTGTATGCTTAGCTCTGGCCACGCTTTCATTGCCCCGTTTTAGGAAGAACAAAACAAAATGTACTCTTGTCGCTTTTCTCTCTGCATGCTTTATTTCTCAGGGCCCCCAATTGTAGATTCAGCAGGCACTTGTAGCCAGGTGAAGCTACTCAGAAGCGTCTGTTACATATGCCTTTGCATGTGGTTTTCTTTTTCTTCCTTTGCTTTTATAGCTTAATGTTTGGACTAGAGGTGGTGATGAGGATGATTTACATTTGTCCATAGTGGGGATTTGAGGCATGCATTCTGGGCCTTCACATCTCTAGTTTACACATGAAATGCCTTATTCACGTTTTAAAACATAATGTGTGAATTATTAGCCTGTTGTTTAGAATGATTGCACCAGTTCTTGGCTCTCTCAAAGTGTGCCTAAATGCAGAATCTGAAAGTCCACATGCCTGGTTGTACTATTAACAAATTCTGAGTAACTACCATATCTTAGTAAGAGTACCGTCACTTGTTAATCTGATTGTGAGTCTGCACTTCACCGATAATCTGTGTTTGCCTGTAAGCATGTCTTGAAAGCCTATAGGCTGCCCTTTTCCTCCACTCTGACAACCTTGATCGTGACAGGACAAAAGAGTGTTTAAAAGGCCCTACTGATCATAAATAATCTAGAGTTAAGGCTGAGCAGTGAGGTGGCCATGTTTGCTTACAATAACTGCCCTAAATTGTTAAAGAGAGACTAAAGAGCTCCCAAGGGATCTGTGCAAACTGACTGAACAAGCAGTAAAATGGTAAATGCAATTTGGTGTAAACTAGTGTCAAGTACACACATTGGTGCCAAAAAATCCTCTCCTTAATTTCATATGCACTTATAAGGTCTGAACTGACCAAGAATGAGACCTTGGGGTCTTAATAGATAGCTTAGTGAAGATGTTGACCCAATGTGCAGCAGCTGTGAAAAAGGCAAATTCTGTGTTAGGAAATAATTAAGAAATCAATTAAAAACTGAACTGCCAATAGCATATTGCCATTATGCAAATCTATGGTGTGGCTGTGTACAGTTCTGGTCACCTCCCCTCAAAAAGGATATTGTAGAGTTGGAAAAGAGCAACCAAAAAGAGATGACATGATAGAATTCTATAAAATTTTGCATGGCATGGAGAAAGTGGATAGAGAAAAGTTTTTCTTCCTTTCATAACACTGGAACATGTGGACTTCTGACTAAGCTGAACATATGAAGATTCCAGACAGATAAAAGAAAGTGGTCCTTCATGCACCTTTGGTCCTTGAATATGAAATGTGGTTTGATCAGTCCAATAACACCTTTCATATTCCAGGACCAAAGCTGTTTACGAGCTGTCCTAGATCACACATACATATCCTATTCCTCTCTCTTTCCCCTAACTCTACTCTGACGTAGAACAGTCTGTTTCTCTGTTGCCTCTCATAAGACATAGGAATGTGGCTGTTTCTCCTTGAGATGGGAAAGTTAATCACAGCTTCTATAGCCTTTCCTGATTGTCTTCCATTGTAGAGTATCCAAGATCTCTTGCCTGAAGTGCTATCTCATTTTCCCAGCACTTTAGAGCCTGGGTAGATATAATTATTTCTGTCAGATACCGCTTACCATTTCAGATGAGTCTGCCATGTAGTTGTGGCTGGTAGAATGTCACAGGAACAGAAAAAAAGATTTTCTGCTGCATGCATACCAACTCAAGAATGCTTTCTAGAATCAGGGTTTGGGTTTGGTTTTTTTTTGTGAGGGGTGTCTGCGTTGTTTGGCTTAGTTCATAGAACTCTTCGCTAATTATACCTTGGCAAGAAATGTAGCTAAGAGGCTTCTCTAAACTTGTTAAGAGACTAAAATTGGACACTTTATAGATGAAGACTCCTATAGAATCATAGAGTTGGAAGGGACCCTCTGGGTCATCTAGTGCAACCTCCTGCAACACAGGAATCTCAACACACAAGTCCTCTATCCAAATTAAAACCATACTGGACCCTGCTTAGCCAAGTTTTTATTTAAAACAGGAAGCAACAGGATGGGCAACTCTATGGTTTTCTTCTTTGTAGCAGGGCATTCTTCCCTGTCATCCTATATTCTTTGTCCCTAGGCCGAATCCCTAGCATCTCCAGTTAAAGGGTTGGGTAGCAGGTGATTCAAAAGGCTTTAAACCTGAACAGCCATTTCCAGTTAGTGAGCAGTGATGTGCCAGGTGAACCAAAATATTGTAGCTTATTCATGCTGCTGTATATAGAAGTACACACGAGTTTATTTCAGGGAAACTGAACACTAAGTTATGCCTGAGCTAGAAGTGAGATGCTACTCTGTGCAAGAGCTGTGGTGGTTGGGCTGTATCCCTTAGTATATACCTAACTTGGGTCCTTAATTAGTGCACTAATTAAGGACCCAAGTTAGGTATATACTAAGGGATACAGCCCAACCAGTCCCTGTGAGGGACAAGGGATACAGGGAAGTCCCTCCCAAGATACTTAAGCAAGTCTTGGTTTAGGGATAAGTATGCCTTTCTTGTACTGCTTGTGCATGAAAGCAAAAAAAAACATGCTCACAATAAGTCAAAGGCACAAAGAACTTTGTATCTCATTGATGCTCCACTAGAATGGAGAAGTGACATCAGTTTAAGCAGGCATCCCCAAACTGCGGCCCTCCAGATGTTTTGGCCTACAACTCCCATGATCCCTAGCTAACTAGTGGTCAGGGATGATGGGAATTGTAGTCCAAAACATCTGGATGGATGCCTGGTTTAAGGAGTTCATCCTACGGAACTGCAAACATTCACGTTTAAAATGAATAGCACAGTATGGATGCTATGACTCTCTTGCACTCCTGATTGTAACAGTTCATGCTTGGAAGTAAGCCTCATTGACTTCAAGCATACAAGCTAAACATTTTAACCTTAAGCTGTCCTAAACTGACTCAGAGGACCACAGCAACTCTCTGTTGTTGCTGCTGCATTCTCTAATTTTCCAGCACGTGATCTGGCCTGGGGCTTAGAACAAGCACTGTGTGCACTCTAATCGCATCTGCTTCACGTGTGTAAACAAAAGAAGCTTATTGCTTGTGTTTCTTTACACACACACATACACACACCCCACCAATGCTAGTGATGGCTCTTGGTGTTATTGGGTTAGTTGTGAAAACAAAAAATAAAATAACATAAAGTTGAAATAACTGAGCTAAAGTGCAAGTTCCTTCATTGATTTGTTTCATTGATTTAAATTTGTGTAAAACTGATTTTAGTCCCTTTGAAGTTTCATTCGTATAACTGCTTTTTGCTGCTCAAGAGCTAAGTTCTATTTGGCTATTTATTGCTGTCCCTTGTTTCCTGGCGGGCTGTGCCACTAATGCTAACACAGGCAACGCATGCATGCATGTGGGCTCGTTGCAGCACATTCCGCGTACACGAACAGGTTCTAACTATGCATTTAAGCTTGTTGCTGCGAGACAAAATCGTAATTCTTAATGTCTCTTGTTTTGAATATATTTGATTTCCTGGCATTGCAAGTCCACATTCAGTCTTTCATAGAATCATGGAGTTGTAGAGTTGTAGCGGACTCCCTGTAATGCAGGAATCTCAACAAAAGCATCTGGTGACAAAGGGCCATCCAACCTCTGCTTAAAAACCTGCAAGGAAAGAGACTCCACAACTTCCCAATTGACAGCTCTTTCTATTTCCTGCCACTAAAACAATTTAGCATTTTTAAGTTACTGTGATTCTCTCCTCTCCTTTCTGATGAGATATATTTCTTTAGCAGCTTTTTTTTAAAAGCACTTTGAATATCTTCTCATTCAGAATGGGACCTAAATAATAATTGAGAATGTTGAAAAGACTGCATTTGCTTGGGATGGTGGTTGTGTAATCCCATCGGTGTGCTCAAAGTGCCATTTTAACTTTGCAACTATCCTGTGTTCAAGTTAGTCTGAGAGATACTACCGGTATCTTAGTTGACCAGCTGTTTGGATTGCGGTTTCCCCACATCCAAGCACAGCACTCAAGCACTGGATCTATGACCAAGTTGACTTCAGATATTTGAGCAGGCTGAGAGCAAAGACTTGACAGTTTAGTAGGGAATGATAAGGTGCTGATCTGTAGCAGGGGTGGGTGGTTGACATTGTGCCTTGGAGTGCCTTGTATGTCATCAAACACACGTTTTTCTGCCACATATTCACATGTCAGGAAGTTGCATGTGACCTGGACAATAAATGCAGTGGCTCACATACGTTAACTCCCCCCTCCCCCCACAAATATAGCATTTAAATGCTGTGTGTCTGTCCCTTTAAATGTGTGTGAAGCATTCCGTGTTTTCTGCCAACAACATTTAGAGCTGCAGCCACCCACTGTGGTTGGAAAAACAAATATTGCTTGTGCAATTTAAGTGAAAGTATTCTTGTTTTTGAACACAAGCAAAATATGAGTTTGGCCATCCAGATTAATATCCCAACAGGCCTCGCAGCATTCTTTTTTGTTCAGTGCTTATTGCAACAGTATCGCTGGGAGTTTGCAAGTGTGTGCTCAGCATTACGCATTAATAGAAGTGAACAATTAACCAATTGGCTCAGTATTAAAATATGGTAATCCTCTCCCAGAAAAGCCCTGAGGCAAATGCCTGTGTACATTGATAAGCCTTGCCCTGAGGGTCAACAAACTCTTGTTCTGTTGGACCAGCGTAGGGGGCAAGTTCCAGAGTCAATAGGCTGCCAGCGCATCCAGCCCTCCTAAGCTAGGCTGCCAAAATTGCACATAATTGCATTTGAGCTGTTACGTTCAGGCGCAGTAATACAATGCATACAAATTGAATGGCGTGGTGTACATCCCAAAACTAGGGGAGGGTATGTGGGGATAGCATTTCAGTGAGAAATATTGGTATTACAGCAGTACAGCATTAAATGTAAATGGTTACATGGTGTACAATGTGAAAGTTGCATTTCCCAATTAAGCAGAAGGAAAGAATCTGCCTTCCCTATCCAGATGCAGCCCATAAATAGGTGATTGGTGCTGCAGCAGAGGTTGTAGGGCTCTGCATGCAGGCCCAGCCTGGGAAGTTCCTGCTTTCTTGTTCCATTCCTTCTCTCGGGCCAAAGCAGTTGCTTAGCTTACTGCAAAAAAGGCACAGCTTATTGCCTGAGTTTGGAGCGTGGTGAAGTACAAAGATTGCAAGCTTAGTGGACGTAAGTCAAGGATATCAAGTGTAAGCAAACCTTGGCCATCACTACATTCAGCTTCTCATGGCAGTGAGTCCCAAAAGTGCATTGTTTCTGTTTGAACCTCTTGTCAATCACTGTGTGGATCCTGAGCTCTGGGATAATAGGTGTAGTGAACTCTCAACTCTGCCCATGGTAAAGGAGCCTCAGTCCCATTTGCCCCAAGCAATGGTCTGAGGGCAGATAATACAGCAAGTTGCTGAAGCAGCTGTTGTTGTTAATTAGTTAAATTTCTTACCCACCCTTCAGTAAAAGGTTCCAGAGCAGATGATCACAATTTAAAAATACGAAACTAAAAGTTTCAAATAAATGATAGTCAAGAGAATAGGGTGGGTTCTAAAAACACCCACTGGATTCCATAAGCCTTTGTGGATGGACCACCCCTGCAGCATGAAGTAGCCACATTCAGCCTAAACCTCACCAGGGAGTGAGCCATACATGACAGCAGGCTCACAATGAGGCCCTCCCTCCCATCCATTTTGTGGCAATGACCAGGTCAAGCTATGTCCAGCTACATGCACCGTACCAACAATGGACTGAGATATCCCCATGGTTGTCATGGAGGCCACGAAATCCTGCAATTATTGGATATTGGAACAGCGTTCGGAATTCCCATTGTTCTAGACGTGTTTTGTGACGGAATTTCGTTGGTGCAAGCAGTTTCTGAGCTCTGGGTGCAGTACTGCGCCTAAGATTTCTGATTAAAACTGCAGAGTGGAAGGAAAGGAGGGGCTTTTTCTGCCTCCCCACTCCCAGCCACTCTCTGAAGACTGGAGAAGAGACCCTCTTAAGAATATTAGGGGGGTGGGCAGGGGAAGGACTAGACCAGGGACGTCCTACTCCCAGTAGACTGCGATCTACTCGCAGTATTAAAAAACTGGTAGTGATCTACGCATTGTCATAAAAAAATCTAGCAGTGATCTACCCAAAGTTTTTGAGCTTTCTTAGGAAGCAAGAGTTGTTTAGCTTTTGTAGGAAGCCAAAGTTGTTGTTGTTGTTGTTGTTTTGCTTTTTTTGCTTCTTCTAAGGAATCATAGAGTTGGAAGAGACCACAAGGGCCATCCAGTCCAACCCCCTGCCAAGCAGGAAACAGCATCAAAGCATTCTTGACATATGGCTGTCAAGCCTCTGCTTAAAGACCTCCAAAGAAGGAGACTCCACCACACTCCTTGGTAGCAAATTCCACTGCCAAACAGCTCTTACTGTCAGGAAGTTCTTCCTAATGTTGAGGTGGAATCTTCTTTCTTGTAAGATCGCTGGGAGATCGCTGGGGGGGGGCAGAGATCAACCAGGATCTACCAGGAACACCCCGTGATCTACCAGTAGATCACGATCTACCTGTTGGACATGCCTGGACTAGACCCTGTGAAAAATGAACATAATATCTTAGCGCTGTTCATTCATTTTCAGCTTTGTATTCTTGTTATAAAAAAGTGTGCCTAGACATTCCATCCTGTAACCTAGGTTTAAGGTGCCATTTAGCTCCTGGCTTTCATATCTCAGTTTCTAACACTGATATTGAAATTCCCCAACTTCACATCTGAAACTGCCTCCACCAGCTCAGCTAGGGAAGTTGTAGTGCAGCAGGCTGGATAGTATACTTATCAACCTCCCTCTTCTGTCTCTAGCCTGACACCTCAAGCCATCTCCTTGAACTCGGACACAGTTCAGATTGGACTTCTGAGGAGAGAGATGGCATTTTTATGAACAACTAGTGTCATTCAGCCCGTTCAGTAAACGGGCGCTAGCCGGGCGGGAACGGAGGGGAAGCCCTGGGACCGCGCAGGTGTCGCCTCCGTCAAGTGCCTGAGGCCCACTGGCCCCTCCTCCGCCTCCTCCCACTGTCCCGAGTGGTGACGGCCTCCTCCACCTGCCTTCTCCTCCTCACCTGAGGAGAAGGAAGAGGTCTCTGCCGCCGCCTCCCGCAGCGCACCTCAGTTAAGCGCGCCGCCCCTTGCTCTCCTGCCGCAGCTCCCGCTCTCACCCCACCCGCCGGCGAGCGCCTGAGGCCCACCGGCCCCTCCTCCGCCTTCTCCCGCTGTCCCGAGTGGCGAGGCAGGAGAGCGAGGGGCGGCGCGCTTACCTGAGGCGCGCTGCGGGAGGCGGCGGCAGAGGCCTCTTCCTTCTCCTCAGGAGAAGGGAGGTGGAGGAGGCCGTCGCCACTCGGGACAGCGGGAGGAGGCGGAGGAGGGGCCAGTCTCTGCCCTCCAAGTCTCTGCGTCCAATCCCTGTGTCCGTGGGGCACATGCGCAGTAGCGCAGACACAGGGACTGGATGCAGAGACACAAGGACTTGATTATATAGGATAGCAAGCCTACTCCTCTGACCTTGACAGGTGGTGCACCAAGTACCCAGGTGGACATAAACTGAGCTAGCTTAATGTCACTTAGATCATCCAACTAGGTCTCAGTAGTGGTGGTAATAGTAGTAGTAGTAGTAGTAGTTGTAGTTGTTGTTCAGCTGATCTTCCCATCTGTGTACATTTGCTCACCTCTGTACCTTCCCCATCATGGAGACAGTAGCTAAGCATGTCTGGCTCAGATCAGCACCAGGCTAGATCACCTGGGAGTTCTTTAGCATAAGAAATGTCCTGTGGGCTGAAAAGAGAACCCATGGGCCTGTGTGGTGAGTGGGTCTGAGAGAGAATTGTGCCTAAATTGTTTTAGAATACTTGCATGAGGACCTCTACCCTTTGGACAAAGAATCATGTTGCCACACTGAGCCACATTCGATAATGTTCTCTCTAGGACTTGGCGTGGGGGGGGGGGGTTCGGCTCTTTTGGATACTGTGGATCAGGTGTCGGCAACGTTTTCCGGCTGTATGCCGGATCATTGCCACTGACGCTAGTCCGTGGGCCGGACACATCCTGGACATGCGCAGAAGCAATTTCCAGCTTCTGGGTATGGGCGGCGCGGCATCGGAAATCGCTTCTGCGCATGCCTGGACATGCGCAGAAGTGATTTCTGACATCTGGGCATGCCCAGATGCTGTTTTTGGCGCCACTCTTCAAGTCCGCCGGTTTGGCGCGGCGTGGGGACTTGCCGAGTGGGCAGCTCGTGGGCCGGATAAACGGCCTCCATGGGCCGGAGGTTGCCAATGCCTGCTGTAGATTAAAGGCCATGGCCATGTCCACAAATGAAACTTACATTAGCTGTTGGGCTTCACACCTATGAATCAAACAAAATAAAATATAAGTGTGTTATTTCTGTCATAGGTGAACGATACTCATAGTGCATTTGAGTCAAAGGTACCATGGCATAAGGAGGGTATAGCTGAAGTAATGATTTGTGTAGCTTTGATTCCATTTGGAATGTAATATTTTTTGGGTGGTGGGGATTTGTTGTGATAATTGTGCTGAAGTCCCTGCAGTGCATTTTATAAAATGGTGCAAATTCAAAGTGAAATAAGGAGGTTTAAAAGTGCGTCTTTGTGTATAAAATCTCAGCTGTCTAGTGGTTTGGGCACTTTGCACCAGTCACCCTTCGAACTTGAACCGAAAGTTCCAAATGGCTGGATTTAATAAATTGCATAAAACAAACATTGTTCTTCTGGGGGAAGATATAGCTTGATTGCCCTTTTATCCGTATCACCACAGCAGAATGATGTTTAACCTTGCAAGGGGGGTCGGAGAGATGGGGTGGAATCTTAATCGTTAACTAGTAGTTTTTTGTAACAGTGGATTTTTTTGTAACTAGGTAAATGATGCAAACTCCTGGCAGAATCAAGCCAAAATTAAGCCCTTTTATGCTCAACTGATTTCAGTGGGAATAATGAAGCATGTGCTCAACTAATCTTACGCTCTTGAGGCCCTGTCTGCACTATACAAAGTAGTACTGCACCACTTTAAATAGTCATGGCGTCCTCCACAGAATCCTTGAAACTGTAGTTTGCTGGGAAGCTGAGAGCTACACTTCTCAGAATGGCTTAACAATCAATTCTTCTTCCCAGGAGCTAGTGAGTTGAGACTTAACAGTATGCCAAGTAGTACAACACCCTATAAAGGCAAAGCCTGTGGTTAAGTCTATGATAACGCGTGAAGCCTCTGATCACATTGCCACAACTTGTTGGTTTTTAAGGACCCCTCTTGTCTGAAAAGCAATTTTTGAGTTTGGCGAGTAAGCCTGTGTCTGGTACATTATCTGCAGAGAGCTAAGCTGCTTAGTTACAATGTATTGTTTAGGAACAGAATTTAAGTATTACTTGTCTGCTTTATAGACTTAACATGCCCGGTCATGTCATCGTTGTGTCTCCATCTTTCTTTCCAGTGTAGAGATTGGTGAGAGCGTAAGAGGGGAAGATGTCTACATCATCCAGAGTGGTTGTGGTGAAATAAACGACAATTTGATGGAGCTTCTCATCATGATCAATGCTTGCAAGATTGCGTCGTCCTCCCGAGTTACTGCAGTAATCCCATGTTTCCCTTACGCTAGGCAAGATAAGAAAGACAAGGTAGGTGAGCGGTGGTTACTCTCTGAAGGTGCTTATCAAAATAAGAGTCATCCTCTCCTGCCCCTGTACAATTGCCCTGATTTGCCAAATTATGAAATGTTTTTAGAACCTTTGGCTCTCCAGATGTTGATTGGCCCCAGAAAGCAAGGCCAATGGTTAGGGATGAGGAGTTTAAGTTCAGCAACATCTGAAGGGCCAAATGTTCCCCACCCTCCGTTTAGACTAGACATCCCCAAACTGCGGCCCTCCAGATGTTTTGGCCTAGAATTCCCATGATCCCTAGCTAACAGGACCAGTGGTCAGGGATGATGGGAATTGTAGTCCAAAACATCTGGAGGGCCGAAGTTTGGGGGTGCCTGGTTTAGACTATTATGAACAACCTAGTGTAGTTAAACCTGCACTATGCAGAATTTTTAGTTAGAAGCAAAGTTTCCAGTGAAATTGGTCAACTTTGCTCCCAAGTAAATTTTGATCTTAACTGGCAAAGAGGATTCTTCCTCCCTAACCCATCATGGTGCCCCTGAGATCAACATGGCATATTTGGTAGTTGATACGGCAAATATTAATGTTGCAAATGAGAGCTGAGCAAATTCTACCACAAACACAGTTGAAAAATCCAAATGTAAGTACCTGTGGGTGTGATTGGCATAAAAATAGTGCAGCATAGTATGAAGCAAGGAATTTATTACTGTATGCAGTATAGTTCTCATTATTTTTCATGCTGAGATACCGATAAACAATTGTATGCATTCATGTCAATGTTACACATTTGCTTTAAAAAAATCAAAAGGATGCCTCCTAGCAAATCTTCCTATGCTGTGTCTTCTGCCTCAGTTTAATTCTTTAACTCAATTATGTTAATTGTGCTGTTTTCCATACTTTAGTAATGCATTCTTTTAATTATAGGCATTCTTGGGCTCAAGTGTTTGGCTACCACAATTTTTGCAGCTGCGAACAAATCAGTTAGAGGCATAACACATTCTGAAAAATATTGTGCTTAGACAACCACGTGAGATTAGTTTTGGGACTGAGAGATAAGTTATAATTAGTTCTAACCACACTCTTGGAATGACAGGGCAGGGAATGCCATGGGAAATTGCATCTCCAGTCATGATTTACCATTATAAATATTATGCAACTTGTTTGGAGTACAATACCCCACATCTTTATAGTGATCCCCCCCCCTTTTTAAATTAGATAAACCTGCTTCATTGTTCCATTTTGGAACGTTTTATTCTATTCATATTAGAATATTGGAGAGCTGATCATTCTTCCCCAGTAATGAAACTTATTTCTACTTAAGATCTCTTACAATAAGACGACAAGTTTTTGATAATGACCCTTTTGCTGCCTTAAAGGTTGGGGGGGGAAGATGCTGATCCAGGTGATCTCAGAGTTCCATTTTTTACTTTTATCATTTCGTATCTTAAAGGGAAGTCACTGAGGATGCAATATTCTCTTTAGTTCTTCAAATCATATGCAACATCCTTCTTTCAATATGTCGAATCTTACTACCTGATATTTAACCCATATACACATTCTTTTTGCAACACTAAATTTTTCACCGCATATGAAAGAGGTCAATGGGGATTCTGATTAAAATTATTTTAAAAATTTATCCTATTCTTGCAGATGAGAGAACAGGATTTGCATATTTCATTAATTGACTTTTGTTGTGTTTTCCTATATAGGACCAAGGTAGATGGGTAAGTGGTACTTTACAGCTATCTTGATTTAAAATGTACCATGGATTATTAGAATCTCGGCTGACCCATTTTGATCTCAACTTGTTGAGTTTAAATTGCATAATATTTTACTACATTTGAGCAAGCTCTGCCTCCCTTATCAAGAAAGGGGGGGGGACTGGGATTTTTGCATTTCCAGATAACATTACTACTTTTTGCCAACACAAGAAAGTTCATACTGAAGTTTATATCAGACCTTTTCCAAAGTAAACGAAAAATTAAGTAACTCAGAGCAGGAAAGTTTTAAATCTAAGCCACTATTTAAGACTTATGTGTATATATATATATATAGGATATTCACCACACATGCAGAGCAAATTCCTTGATTATTGGAGCAGCAGCATAAATTATTCACAGTTTTGAAGGAGAAAACTGGAAATTGGGTTGTGTAGGCATGACACACACACACACACACACACACAAACACACACACACACACACACACACACACACACACACACACACACACACACTAGAAACATATAAGCCAAAAAGTGTGGTAGACAAGTTCACCTGTCCAGACCCAAAAGTTGGGTATGGTTCTATAGGATGCTGAGAAAGTAACTGGAAATTTCCAGGTTTCAGATCTTCTAAAAATATTGATGTCATTCTGAAATATTTGTTGTTTGCGTTACATAAAGGAGCTGTGACTAATAGCTTTGTCTCTTGCTCTTCATCCTAAAGTGTAATTTGTAAGCAGAGAGCAAAATGTCCAGTAGTTAACTCCTTGAAGGTTCAAGGATTTGGTTTTTAGAGGGGTTTTAAAAAAAACCCCAACTGATTTCCAGATTTTATTCACGAAACATACAAGCCAGACCAGCACTTATGAATGGTTCTTCTGTTGGCTCATTGGGTTCCCTTTTGAAGCATTGATTTGCCCCAATCAGAAAAAGAAATGCTAAGTGGAAATGTTCGCTGTATTAGAGAAGGAACAACTTTTCCCCCCTCAAAGGTATTTCCCTGTCGGTCAGTTTAGCTAACAGCCCTCAAATTTTGGGCCTTCTTCCGTGGTGTGTGACTTGGCTTGTTCACTTGGGTGACTTGGGTTTACTTGCTAAGCTGTTCCCTGCAGGCACCTTTTGTCATGGTGCTCTTGGATTGGAGGCATGTTGCAATCTAGATGACGTGGAAGCCAATTGTGCAAGTGTCTCCTTGCCCAGTGTTTGTACTAAAAGGCGATCGCCAACATTGAACCCACTTGCCCTTTTTCTCCTCCACCTGCGTATCATCCAACCTTGAAGAGCAGGTTTTTGGGGAGTTTGGGGCAGAGATGGAGGAAAAATAATAATAACAACAACAACAATTTATTATTTATACCCTGCCCATCTGGCTGGGTTTCCCCAGCCACTCTGGGCGGCTTCCAACAAAATATTAAAATAGAATAGTCTATTAAACATTAAAAGCTTCCCTAAACAGGGCTCCACTTCAGATGTCTTCTAAAAGGCTGGTAGTTGTTCCTCTCTTTGACATCTGGTGGGAGGGCGTTCCACAGGGCGGGCGCCACTACCGAGAAGGCCCTCTGCCAGGCTCCCTGTAACTTGGCTTCTCACAGCGAGGGAACCGCCAGAAGGCCCTTGGTGCTGGACCTCAGTGTCCTGGCAGAACGATGGGGGTGGAGACACTCCTTCAGGTATACTGGATCGAGGCCATTGAGGGCTTTAAAGGTCAGCACCAACACTTTGAATTGTGCTCGGAAACGTACCGGGAGCCAATGTAGGTCTTTCAAGGAAAGAAAGGAGAAGACTATTGTGCAAGTTAGGCTGACACAAACTGGATGCCGCCCAGAGCGCTTACAATTTGGCAGCATCAACAAGCTGTTATTTGAAGTAAATCTTATGCTGGTGTGTGGATGTGGTTTTCTGAATATTCAAAAAGTGACAACATATTAATGGCTTCACACGGGAGACACCTTAATCTTCAGAAAGTGTTAATGACCAATTTTTCTCCTTGCTAATGAGAACCAGATAAATAGCTTGGATGTGACCTATCTACAGTTGGGCTTTGAGAGGCCAGAACATCCCATGAGGCAAAGTAAATACTTCCTACTAATTATCAGAGATGCCGTATCTGCGCTTGTCACACTGGTGTCTTAACAAGACGTAGCTTTTGGACCAGTGGTTGGGGAGATGGGAATTGTAGTCCAAAACATCTGGAGGGCCGAAGTTTGGGGATGCCTGCTATGCAGTCCCCCGTTCATTCATTGTGAGAGGTGTAAAACTTCTGGGCAAACTGCATTGCAATGAATGTGTACCATATGGCAGAAGCAGTTGGTGGATTGTGTCATGCGTGTGACTCTGCTATGCGTAAGGGGAAGCTGATTGCCCCATCTCAGTTAAATCTAACATGTAATCTAACAGTAATTCATATACATCTTTATTAAAAGCAGTTTGCAATGCATTAAACAACAGTTTTAATGAATAAACAACAACCCACACCCAAAATGAGCTCAGCCCCAAAACATTGCTGTCTGTGTATCATCTGTGCAGGTAGTGGTTTCTGTCGCAGTTCTTTCTCAGTTCTGTTGTTCTGCAGTTACTTTTATGTTCTGAGTGTCTCTTCTTTCTCTATCCCCTCTCGTCCATTTTCAGCCTTTTACAACTCTCCTTTCTTCTCCTGACTTTTCCCACTTCCTGCAGGCATTGCAACTGCTTTGCATCCTGAGCATTTGCATTTGTGTTGGAATTTTAGGACTAGCTTCCTAAAGTGAAATGTAAAAGAAGCAATCAAAAAGTTAGGGGCGTGGGGGTACTTGGAAGAATTGACCCTTAGTGGAACAGTTGCATTTCAAGTATTTTCAAGTGCTACATTTTAGCAAGACGAATTTCTGTAGTAGCAATACTGTATGTCCCATTCTGCCAAAATATTGCATGCTTGGTGAGGCAAACCTTTTACAGAGGAATCAACTTGTGACTGTGTTTTGCATCAAAAAATGGGGTGATCTGGAATGCATTCCATTCCCCCCCCCACACTTCTTAGTGTTTTCAAAGTATCTAAATGCCATTTTGGAAAGGCCTACTTCCCAGTTAAATCTGGTTCCTCATTCCTATGAGCTAAACTTCATCACATGGGGAAATGATGTCAGTGTTTACTACTTAAGAGGGACGACTTGTTCACACTGTTCAGTTCCAAAATACATGTTGCCTCAGTAGCCAAATGTTTCCAAATACACACTTGCTGAGGCAACACTTAATGTAATGTGGGGGAGGGGGGGCAAGGGTATAGGACCATTTGAAATTGGTTGGGGCGCTCGCCGCCATTAATAATACACCTTGAAAATTCTGCCCTGCTGGTTTCTCCCCTAGTTGTTCCGGGTACCTGAAACCAGATTTCCTTTTGGGGTGAAGGAGAATTTTTAAAAATAAGATTTTAAGATCTTTCATAATACAACACAATGCAATAACTAATCTAAACAAGAGAGAGAGAGAGAGAGAGAGAGAGAGAGAGAGAGAGAGAGAGAGAGAGAGAGAGAGAGAGAGAAGAATGCAGAGTCCTCTGTCACAAGTAGGTCTCTTGGGAGTCTCACAGCCTCCTCCCCTGGGAGATCTTTGGGGACCTGTGGTCTTCCGGGTGGATAGTTCAGTTGTTTATGGTGTGGTGCTGATAATTCCAAGGTTGCAGGTTCAATCCCTGTATGGGACAAGCTGCCTATTCCTGCATTGCAGGGGGTTGGACTATAGATGATCCTCAGGGTCCCTTCCAATTCTGTGATTCTATGAAATCCAATCACCCCCAGCCAGCATGGCCAGTGCTCAGGGGTTAAGGGAACTGGAGTCCAATAACATCAGTTGGGCCCCAGATTTTCTACCCTTGATTTAAAAAAAAAAACACTGTTGAAGTGTTTGTAGGGGACAACTAATGGGATGAGCTGATCTCTCCCCTGCCCCCAGATTATCTTCACAAGGCAAATGGGGTTTGAGTGCCAAGAAAAGCAGTTTTGGGGGAGGGAAGTTTCAGTGGAACAACAGGAAAGGCAGAGAAAAGTGGTTCATTGTGTGCAGGGTCTCTGCTGCAGATTGCCCCCCCCCCCAGTTGTTTTTCCTTATAAGAAGCTGTGGTTTTCAGCATGCATTTGTGTACAAGGTGGAGTTTGGCCCTGACTATATTAAACTAGTTTGGATGTCTGGAGTTAGCAAGTGGCTTAAAAAATATCCAAAGAGGTCTAAAACAGAAGCCCTTGCTTTTAGAAAAGCCAAACAATTGTGTCCAGAGTCCTGGAGTGGATCTACACTGACGTGTCTAACATTCTTAGGAGGGCATTGGGTATATCGTTCTAAAATGTCACAGGGCATACTTTAAATTTAAATCGTTTTTCTTACTTTGTTGTTGGTTTATATTCGTCAAAACGCTGCTGGTGGCTCTGCAGCGCCCTCTGGTGTCACATTTTAATAACGCATTAAGAACGTTAAAAGCAACGTGTAATTTTTTTCTCTGCGTTACCGCAACCCTTCCTTAACCCATTCCTACCGTTAAAAACATGAGTGCATATCTGCCCCTGGGTTGGGACAAGAATTGAGCGCAACAGCAGGTAACATTTGAAGTGTGTGAAGAAAGTGATTTGAATACTTGTTGCAAGCCTGAAAAGCACACATTGGGGACTGCTTACCTGGTGCCAATGTCTTCCTGATGCCAATGAGAACTGAGAATGCTCAGTGGATACTAAGAGCTGCAGGATGTTGAGTGTAAGGTATATAAAAAAGGCAACTGGAAGGGAGGCTAGAGGTGAAGGTGTGGCTGGCAGGCTGGAACCCTGAGGAGAAGCACTTCTGTTAGGATGAGGATACAGCTGCAACATTTTGTTTTATATAGAGAGATGCATAGATATTATAAGAAGTGTGGAAGAGCTCTGATCTCTGTCCACTTGCATCGCTTGAACCGAGAGACCTTATGACTTCCTTCTCACCTGCCCCACAACCCCAAAGTTCATAAAACCTGTCTTTTGTTCCCTCCAGAGCCGCGCTCCCATATCTGCAAAACTTGTCGCCAACATGTTATCAGTTGCTGGAGCAGATCACATCATCACCATGGATTTGCACGCTTCCCAGATACAGGTAATGAGGATTCCTTTTTCTCTCCTTCCTGTATGCTGCTTCCCTTTGTGTGTTTGTACTGCCATCAGGAAAATGTGTTGGGTTGTGTGCAGCTACGTAGGTCTGTGTGCAAGCAGAATAAACACTTGCTCTTCTGCTCCTCCCACCTCCAGCTGTCCACTGCATCGGTTGTGCAGTGTTTTTTGTTTTTTTTTTGGAGGGGGGGCATATAGGAGGCTGTAAATGGGAGGAGAGGAAGGTGAAATCCCATTGTGTGAGTAGAAGCTTGATTCCCCCCTTTGTTCTATCTGTCTACTAAAATTTGTGCCCCACCTTTGTAAACAAAAAGTCAGCTTGCTTGTGGAAGCATTAAAATGATAGTTTGAATGCTCACAGCATGTCTCCAGTGCCTACTTAAAAGTAGGCAGTATGGGCCTTCTCTAGGGATATTGCTGCATCATCTGAGTAGCACAACAGGCAAAGACCCTTTTCCCTCACCCGGCTGATAACAAGAAGGGTTTCAGAAGCTGAGTGCGGTTCTTTACTCGGTTCAAATGGACAAGCAATTCCTGAGAAAATATTTGTTCCAGACTGATTTAGGGCTTTAAAAACTAAGGCCACCAACCTGAGTAGAGCCTGGAGACAAGTTGGCAGCCCGTGAAGAGGATATATTCAACTGTCATCATATGATCCACCCTGCTAGCTGCTGATGGCACGATTGTTGAGCATCTGGACCAGGGGTCAGCAAACTTTTTCAGCAGGGAGCCGGTCCACTGTCTCTCAGACCTTGTGGGGGGGCCGGACTATATTTTGGATAAAAAATAGGAACAAATTCCTATGCCCCACAAATAACCCAGAGATGCATTTTAAATAAAAGGACACATTCTACTCATGTAAAAACATGCTGATTCCCGGACTGTCCACGGGCCGGATTTAGAAGGTGATTGGGCCACATCTGGCCCCCGGGCCTTAGTTTGGGGACCCTGATCTGGACCTTCAAGAACAGCTCTGCACTGCAGCGATCCATATGTTGCAGTTGACTCTACTAAAACTGAAGCCAGGTGTAGTGATTTCCTTTGGGCAATCCTGTGGTCTCCAGGGTTGCTTTGAAGCATCATGGGCTTTGTTACAGCAGTGGTCTGTTTAAATTCCAGGCTGGGGCATTTTAAATATGTAACAAGCAACTGCTATCTCTCCAGCTCTCTCTCATAAAGCCTCAGGTTGTTGACTGTCAGCTGTAGACAACACACACACAGTCTTGGAAGTTTTCTCAAGGCCAAGTAAGACACCTGCTTTTTGCTCCCATGGGCTTCAAACTCTTGAGTTTGCTGTGCATGTGAAGGGGGCGTAATCATGTAGGAAGGTCCAAATGGCTTCTTTCATTCTCAGAAAGTGACAGCTTTTTCAGTAGGAAGAAAGAAGTGAAGAGCAGCTCCCTTAAGTGACAGAATCAAGAGAGGCAGAGGACCAGCCTCGATGCTAATGAGAATTGGGATGCAGTTTATTAAAATGAACACCACCCACCCTTTTGGAGTCACTAAATTTAGTCACTGTCACAAAGCTGTGGCTGTTACATGGCTGCTTAGATGCAGGCTGAAATGTATTCCATAAGCTTTTTTCTTGCAACTGTTGGGGTGTCCTTGCCTCTCTTGTTTCAAGCATTTCAGTGAAACGGGCATATCAACAAGAGTGTTAGAGGCTAGACTGCATGACTAGCATCTCATTTAAAATGGTCAACCACAGCCATTTAGATGTTGCGCTTGGACATATATTGGAGCAAAGGTTGTATGTGCTTCTTCCCATGTTTGGACAGTATTTGCCTTTTGTTTTATATACTCTCATCAGGGTCGTGCCTTGTGTCACCCCTCACCAGCCCTGCTCCACACTTCCCTCAGGTGCTTTTGTCTGGCTGGAATGTGTCCTTGTTCTGGGACAATACTGTACCTCTAGTTTGTCTGGATAAAGATGTGTGAGCATATGGGAGCTTCCAGCTTCTACATGGCTGAAGTGTTGCCTGCGGTGCAAAGATAAGAGTCTCATCCATTGCTCTGCCCAGTTTCGCTTGTGACCCTGCCCACTTTTTTCACTGGTCCCACTCAATACTGGCTTACAATCCTCAGGAAATTACCTAGTGGCTGTGGCAGAGAAAGCTCCTCATTTGCTTATTTTGCATGAGTTTTTGGCAGTTGTTAGCCTACCTCTGCAGCTTGTTAATCGTATGAAAATCTGTATCTCCGTAAATTAATACCTGGCTGCCTCCTTTCTTGCAATCTCCAGGGTTTCTTTGATATCCCAGTGGACAACCTGTATGCAGAACCAGCTGTGTTGCAGTGGATCAAAGAAAATATTGTAGACTGGAGGAACTGTGTCATTGTCTCACCAGATGCAGGAGGAGCAAAAAGGTAGAATGCAATCTCCAGCTAACCTGTTGTATTATATAGTTTCTGACATGCAGAACCCACCTTTTTTCTGTTATGGAAGCCAAGGCAGCTTACATCCTTAGCTTCAGAAAAGTGCTGACCGCAGGAGCCTTCTGACCATATGCTGGGAGGAACAATCTCACCAGCATTCCTTTTACAGCGCAGAAACCACTTTGGCAATTGATGTTTATCTAAGTGATTGATAGGTTGCTTAACTTCTGTAGATGGAACATTTTTTTAAAAAAGGAGTGTGTTCCAAGCAGTTCACTGGCAATCTTACCTTCTTAAAATAATTTCTTTGTCCTGCTGGATCAGGACAAAGAGCCATCTAGCCTTGTTTTCACAGTGGCCAACCAGATGATTTTCAAGCTCTGAACTTTGCTTGGTGGGCAAGGCCCACTGAGTGCATCAGCTCCTGAATGCTAGGGATGCTTGTGTGAGATCCCACAGGAACATCCCAGTGTAGGAAAGGATTTAGACATTGGGAGAGGATATATTGTTGTTATCCTTCCTTGCTCACGCGAGTTCAGCAGAGTACCATCCTTTGCAGCTTAAACTTGGAAGCTAAGGCAAGGTTCATGTAACCTCCTAGAAACAATAATGCAGAATGCTTTAAGGCATACTGGATTTTCCCTGGTACTGCCTATTTCCTCCCCCTTAAAAACAACAATCGCACACACAGTTTTGTGAAGTGGTAAAAAATGTATTTACTTAAATAACCTCGGTCTTGAAGAAACAGTTAACAGTAGCAAAATGAAGGCACTTTTATAACGGCTATCTAAGTTACAAATGTACAAAATGTAAGTTCGAATATGGTGACTGGGCTGCAGAGCTCAGACATGCATGTGCCGTCAGCTTGAAGAAAGAGGAGGATGCCCATATAGGCAGGATGTATGGAGGGTTACCGCTTACTGCCAGAGCAGACAAAGGAAGTGATCTCTGGCAAATTTTACAGGAAAGCTCTGTGAGCCTCAGCCACTTCGTGTGACCATCTGGCAAAGCATGAAAGTGTTGGTTTGACTGCAATGATGTCCCGCATCCAGAACTGGAGTGCTGTGCGGGGCCTTTACCCCTAAGCAAGTTGGAAAGCCTAAAGCTCTTTCCATGCCAGGCAGGTCTGCTTGGGACCTGATTGGCATTTTGTTTGCTTGTTTATGTTTATATACCACCTTTTCCTCCAAGGAGCTCATGGTGGCAAACATGGCTCACACCCTTTGCATTTTATCCTCACAGCAACCCTGTGAGGCAGAAAGGCAGTGTGACTTGCCACCAAGTCATGGCTGACTAGGGATTTGACACACTAAACCCCTCTAAATCCATACTTGCAAAAGTTACCACTGTGACATCTGTAGAAACTGCTTTCAGCTGCCCAGTCACCAAGGCAAACGTGGATTAGGCCTTTGCATTTAGGTCTGGCCAGGCACCTGAAACTCGGGCACACTATACTGAAAGCACAACTCACTGACAGGAATTTTGCTTCTGGCTGATAGAGAACCACTAATAGTGCTTTTCACCCTGCCCCTAATAATGGTAGTGATAAACTTGGGATTGTTGTTGTTGTTTAGTCGTTTAGTCGTGTCCGACTCTTCGTGACCCCATGGACCATAGCACGCCAGGCACTCCTGTCTTGCACTGCCTCCCGCAGTTTGGTCAAACTCATGTTTGTAGCTTTGAGAACACTGTCCAACCATCTTGTCCTCTGACGTCCCCTTCTCCTAGTGCCCTCAATCTTTTCCAACATCAAGGTCTTTTCCAAGGATTCTTCTCTTCTCATGAGGTGGCCAAAGTATTGGAGCCTCAGCTTCACGATCTGTCCTTCCAGGGAGCACTCAGGGCTGATTTCCTTAAGAATGGATAGGTTTGATCTTCTTGCAGTCCACTTGGGATTGTACATACTCTAAGTTACTCTGGATACATGCTGCCCAGCAGCAGATGGGAAGCCAGTGCAGGTCTTTTCAACTCCAGCATCGTGTGTTGGTGGTAGTCTGTGGGTTACCAAAGCCTCCTTGAGAAATTAGCACTCTGGTTTTATTCAACACAGGCAGCAACGTGCTGAGTAGTCCCAACCTCCCTAGCCTTTGTGGGAAGAGCACAGAGGTCCTCTGTGGTCATGGGAGTCTTCACATACCAGAAGGCTTCCATCCACAGGACACGGAATCCTGCATGACTAGGATTCTGGGTCACAAGCAAGCTTTTACAGGTTCAGCCATATGCACAAAGACTTGGGTGCTAGAGGCAGGCGAGGGCTGCCCATCATGTGCATTTTGCCAGGAGAGACGTACTTAACAAAATTCTGCACTCTAATGAGCAAAGATTCTCTCTCGCTATCAAGCGTACCCATTATGCTAAATTGAGACAGCTAATGTGATCAAATGCAGCTAATTTTTAAAATGCTCCATCAAGCAAATCTAAGTCCTGATTATAAATGTCGCCCTGCCTTAAATCGAGGGGAGTGGGGGTTGAATTTTGCTTCATCTGCTGCTGTTGTAATGTTTTTATAGGTTCTAAAAAATTGAGTTGACTATGTTTTGCTCCCGCTTGATGCAGAGTCACTTCAATTGCTGACAGACTGAATGTCGAGTTTGCCCTGATTCACAAAGAGAGGAAGAAGGCCAACGAAGTGGACCGGATGGTCTTGGTTGGGGATGTGAGCAACCGCGTAGCCATTCTTGTAGACGACATGGCAGACACATGTGGCACAATATGTCACGCTGCAGACAAGTAAGTAAAAAACTGAGGGAGACCTTCATGCTGAAGAGAATCTGGTAGCAGCAGAGGTTTCTTTTGGGGGGGGGGTATGGGTTTCATTTTAGTTCAGGAAAAAGAGATCTTGCCCACACAAAACATTGGTTTCTCTGCCTGCCATGACTTAAGTATGTTTTTATGGGTATCTTCAATCTTAATTGAAATACACCGTTTTAGGAAATACCCTGTTAATTTACTCTACGGAGCCTACCTAGGTATATAGATGAAATTTGCAGCCAAGTCATCGTAACTGTGCAGGATGGGCTGTAACTGGTTTTTAACATTGTGATATGTTGGGAGGAAGAAGCAGCCAAGATAAGTGAGCAAGCCCCAAAGCCTCTGGGGCTCATGCAAGCAGGAGGGGCATCAGGGCTTCCTGCCTTCACCCGAGCAAGCAGGCTGTGTCTTTCCTTCTGGGGTGGTCAGTTGCTCCAGGTGGAAAGA
The DNA here is from genome assembly GCF_963506605.1 of Zootoca vivipara. Taxonomy (NCBI): domain Eukaryota; kingdom Metazoa; phylum Chordata; class Lepidosauria; order Squamata; family Lacertidae; genus Zootoca; species Zootoca vivipara. The sequence continues at coordinate 36,433,696 of NC_083279.1, forward strand.
TGCAGCCTGCCCTCCTGGGTGAAGGCAGGCAGACGACAGGTGTGTAGTGTTTGGGGGAGCCACTTGGGGCTATTGCCCCTCTGGCAGCTGGGCAGGCCCTCTTGCTCCTCCTCCCCTGGCACGGGTGCAGCCATGTGCACACATGAACCTTGGAGACAAGCTCCGCCACTAGAGCATGGAGCCTGAGAAGCACGTCTCGGGCTCTGTGCGTCTGTCTGCCTTTGCTCGAGTGGGTAATTACTCTTGTAGTTTCCTGAAACTTGCACTCTAGATTCGTGCTGACATTCATACATCTCCCACTCTCCCCCTTCCTATGTTTTATAGATTAGTGTCTGCAGGAGCAACTAAGGTTTATGCTATTCTCACTCACGGGATCTTCTCTGGCCCTGCTATTTCACGGATCAATAATGCTGCCTTTGAAGCAGTCGTCGTCACCAACACAATCCCACAGGACGAAAAAATGAAGCATTGTCCCAAGATTCAGGTATGGTGCGCTGATTTACAGCAGCAGTTCATCTTTTTGAGCTTTACATAACAGTTTTACAAGCCACATTAAGGGGATAAAATAGTTGTGTGCCTGGGGACACCCCCCAAGATACAGTGGTGCCTCGCTAGACGAAATTAATTCGTTCCAGGACTTAATTCGTCCTACAAAAATTTCGTCTAGCGAGGCACCGTTTCCCATAGGAATGCATTAAACTGGTGGCGGCAGGCGCTTTCCTGAGCCAAGAGAGCAAGCGCTGCTGCTGCCAACGACAGAGACGGATCGGACGAAGCTTCAGAAGCTTCGTCGGATCCGGCTCTGTCGGGCGGGGTGGGCGAAGGAACGATCTTGCGCCTTTCCGCCACCGCTGCCAAGCCCCATGCCGGCTTTTCGCGGCGGCGGGGGAAGACCTTCCCCCGCCGCCGCCTCTTGCCTGCCTCCCCCGGCACGGAACACAACTTCGGAGGTCTCCGAAGTTGCGTTCGGTGCCAGCTTTTCGTGGCACGGTCCGATGCTCCACTACTCCCTCCCCCTGCCCGACAGAGGCAAATGCCGGATCTGTCGGGCGGGGGGAGGGACAAGCGGCTCTGAACCCCGGAGCCGAAGTGCGGCGGTGTGGGGGTGTTTTGCCGCCTGCCTTCCCCAGGCCAAGGGGAAGGCAGGCGGCAAAAAGCCCTGGCAATTTTTCGCTGCACGCTGGACTTTGCAGTCGGAGGTTTGTTTTTCTATAGAAAACCTCGTCTTGCGAGGCAACCTCCGATCGCAAAATCCATTCGTTAAGCGAGGCACCACTGTAGATCTTTTTGAGGGAGGTGCAATGAGGTGCTTCCTCACCAAGGCCAGATTTGCAAAGAGGGAAGTTGCACTCAAGTCTGGCTCGTGAGGCAGCTTCATTGCATGATAGTCCAATGCAGCTTGTTGTTTCATCCCATGACAGCATCACAGCCTCCTAGGCCTGGGCAGAGCATGGTGTTAGCTTCACTCGGTATATTGCTGCACCTGAGTCCTTCTGCTACCAGCGTGCCAAGGGAGAACAAGCTGCGTCCAGGCAGGGGGACTCAGTGAAGGGGGACTCCCTTGTACAGAGGGAGCAACATGCTGCATCGATGAGGCACAATACAGCTTGTTCCTCCCTCCACTTCTTCAAACTGCTTGGCTGAGGAGTGTGCCACTGCCCTTGCCTCAGCTAAGCAGTTTTACGGAGTCCCTGACCAGAAGTGCAGCGAGGTCTCTGTTAAACTGCTCCCCAGTTGGGGGAGTCCCAATCCTTCTCCTGCTTGCAAATGAGCAGGAGAAGGATTGGGGCTACGCAGGTGGGGGCTTCATGCCCTCCCTGGAGAAAGGTAGCTTGCCCGTGCAGGGCAGAGGCAGCTTTCCGAATGGAGCCTGAGTGCACTTGGCTGCTGTTACCTGGGATGGTAGGCTATGGCTGCACGCAAGCTGGAGGGGCGGGAGCAATGTCGCTCTGCCCCGCAGCACTGGGAACAACCTGTCATCCTGAGCAGCGGCTGGGGTCAATGCAGCTTGTTGTTTCAGCAGCACCAGACTACGATGTTGAAAACCCGATACCACGTCCGCTGGTATCGGCCACAGAGGGCTGGGCCGGTGAGGCTGCAGCAGGCTCCCTCCGCTCCTGTATAAATCCTAAGACTTGGCTTGGAGACTTGGAGAGAGATATAGTTATGGTCAATTCTACATTCTGAATACATATCAAACATGCTAAATCAGGTCCTAATTGATTTATGGCTTGTACTAGGCATCCCTGGTGACTCACCTAAAAAGCCTCTGCAGTGCCTTATTTGGGAAATGATTGCTTAAAACACTCTTTAATAAACCCCAAAGAAAGAAATGAGTAAGGATGCTGGGGCCCTAAATAAAGTTTACTTGGTATTTGTTTGTCTCAGGGGTGTAGTCTGGAGGCACATGAGACCAAGCACCAGCAGCATTGCGTCCTTCGATGGCACCTGGGGCAGACATGTTCACGGAGGCTAAACAAAACCCACTGCGCCAACCCAACCCTTGCCACTGGGTACAGTGCATGGGGGAGCCTGGCTGGCTGACACAGCCTTTGGTGGGCACTTCTGGCTCTATGCCCCCATCCCACACTGCACCCCTTCCTTGCGGAACACCACAAAACAAGTCTGGTCAGGGCATGGTTAACGCGACAAGAGAAATACTAAAAATTAATACTACAGGCCTTGGAGGGAAAGTGTTGTAAATATCAGTTCTCACTGCCCTCCAGTGGCAACAACTCTCATTGCCGTTATGCACAGTTTCTGTCTCTTACCCACATGTCATCAGTAGGGCTGGACGGTATATCACAACGTTGAAAAACAGATATCAGCAGCTAAATATGCTGATATATCACAATGTCTGTAATATATCTCTGCTGCCTCCCCACCTTAGGAGAGGAGGAAGCAGCCAAGATACATTGCCCAGCCCTTAGAAAGCCCCCATACTGCTATGGCTCATGCAAGCTGGAGGGGCTTTCTTGAACTGCTCAGCTGGGGGCAGGCAGGAAGCCTCTTGCCCCCTGGCTGAGCAAGCCCAGATAGCACTTCAGCTCACAGAGCGGTGCTTGCGCCTTCTCAGGTGCAATGTATTGCAATATGAACCCATACCACTCTTAGACAATTTATGACTGTATCCTCTACTAACTCTAGTCATCAGTCTGCAGAATGGCTGTTTTTGGAGTCTTGGGAAATGTGAAACTTAATCAAGATATTCCAGCGTATCTGCAGGGTCTTATGAAAAGAGCTAGTACAACAACACTGATTGGCGACTTTCCTCCCCCCCCCCAAAAAAAAAAAACACAATTGAGGTTTTGAATGAGACTCACTTTGGCATGTCCAGATAACAAAGTACACCACTATCTTTTCCTTGTAGGTTATTGATATTTCTATGATTTTGGCTGAGGCGATCCGAAGAACACACAATGGCGAATCTGTGTCGTACCTGTTCAGCCACGTTCCACTATAACTGCAAACCACCTTTGGCATGCTGCATTCGGGGGGCGGGGAGACACAATCAGATAATGCAGCTCATTATGAAGAAAAATGTCTACGAAAAGCTTCAGCTCAACCACACCTACGTTCCCTCTTTTAATATGGACAATAACTAAACCGGGCAAATATCTGTATTATTTTTGCTTACAACTTTTTATAAATTCTCTTTGGATTTTTAAAAAGAGAAAACTATGCTTTTTGCCTGTGATTTATTAAGATGTGCATATATCATATGAGAAAAAACAGTGAAACAATATTTTTGCTAAGGCCAGAAGTTAGCTCGGGGTTCGTAACCTGAGAGGCATGCACTTGCTGAGAGTTAACTGTGCCACACTTAGAACAGAAACATTTACAGATTTAGATTAAATGGCCCGCAAAATTCCCTTCTGACAAAATCTGTCTTAAGCTTGCAGATGGTTTGTGGTCGGGTAATAATTTTCTGCACCTCTTAAAGTGCCCCTGGCATTATGATGAACGTAGGCTGCCCTCTCATCCTGAGAAATCACTGCACCAAAATGCTTCTAAACAGCTATGACCTGGGATAGCATAGTACAGTGCTTCATGGGTTGCTGAGTTATGGCTGCTCTTGCAGCCATAGGAAACAGCCTTATTAGTCCATCCCACTCTGCATTGTCTAGACTTGACTGGCAGTATGATAGCCAGAGTTTCAGACTGGGCATTCCCAGTCCTACCTGGAGATACCTGGAACTTCTGCTTGCAAAACTACTGCTCCACTAAGCCATGACCCTTCCCCTCTTTGTGTCTCAGCCAATGAGGTACCTCAATCTGGAGGAGCAACACATGCTTAGCTCACTGGCTTGGACAGCAAAGGACATGCAGTTCTTTCAAAATGCACCCTTCTACCCTGCACACATACACAATCTGTAATAAACTGTTACTTCCCAATTCCAGCACTTTATTTAGTGCCTGGCGCTTCAGAATACTTGAGCCAAACCCTAAGGCAATGTATCAACTCTACAATTTTATTATTTTTATCCTTAAAAATAAAACTTTGTTTTATTTTTGCCATTCTGTGCTAGTGCCTCTGGGGGCCCTTCCCATGTTAATTCTGTGACACGAGAGCTGATGCAGTACAGCTGCCTTTGGCACCACAAACCCCAATATCACAAGTATTGCCTTGAAAAGCTTGGGGCAATGCTGACACAAGGAGGAGCTTCGAATATGGAGCTTCCAGCTGACATTACCTGAATGGTGTGGGCAGCGCCTGCAACAGCTTCTGTGCTGTGAAGGGGGCCAGAGTCTCTAATTCCCAGCTAACATTTCATTTTCAGTGCTAGTCTATGTTATAAAAGGGACCAATCCTAAACCCTCACAATAAGCCTCACTTAAACTCTTAATAGTTGTTGTGCATTAGGGAAGTCTGTTTGAAAAGTGCAAACATGAGCTTCCTTTTCTTCCAGTAATCAGTTGTCCATTTATTATGCAGAAGGCAAAAAGAAAGACATTTAAAAACATCTGCCTTACTGCATTTTCCTTGTATAAAATAAAATTTGGTGTGGTTTTCTTTGCTTTTCTTTCCAAAACCAAGATTCCCACAAGACCACGTGTACTCCCCCATCTGCAGGGGAACTGAAACAATCGTGTACAAAACTTGGTTGTGCAAATTTTGAACTGTTAAAACTGATTGCTAAAAGTTTATCAAGACAGCTGCCTAGCTTGGCGTTTCTCATAACACAGAGCCAAATCTATGTGAATGAAGTAAGTGGCAAAAGGTAGCATTTCATGGATGCAATCCCTTTTCAAACCATAACTGGTGGTCTTGTTCCACAGCCCCCAAAAAGGGACAATGATGAAAATCTGTATGGAATTTTAAAATGACTTCCACTTTCTTAAACATTCACATATATTTCTTCTGTAATGCTTTTTGCAACAAGAAAACAGAAAAGACTTAAAAGTGTGTAAAGTTTAAACCAAAAAGCATTTTCAGTCTACATCTGCTTAACTAGCTTTGGATTTAAAGTCTTGGTAATAATGTTTTTGTCACTTATCTTGCCAAAGAATGTTTGATTTGATTCCTTAGTTCTTTGTATTGTTTATTCAATCTCTCTCTTTATCCACCAATACCAAAGCTGGAATAAATGAAACCATTTTCTTTCAATATCTGATAAGTTATAGACTGGGTTTGTTTCAAATGACATCAGGAAAGGTTTGCCCATTATTGTGTTTTAAGTTTCTCAATAAATCTCGAAACAGCATTATACTCACCGACTGTTAGTTGTGTCCGGCTCTCTTATTTCATTCAGGAGCAGCAAATAATGCGAACCTAAATGGATATAAATAGACACATTCACATTCTAAGCGACTCTGGTCACAGAAACTGATACAAAAATATTATCAAAAGCATGTTCAAGAAGCAGTGACAAGCTGAAATGTGTGCAGCGGAGGGCAACCAACATGATCAAGGGTCTGGAAACGAAGCCTTATGAGGAATGGTTGAGGGAGCTGGGTATGTTTAGCCTGGAAAAGAGATGATAGCCATCTTCAAATATCTGAAAGGCTGTCAAATGGAAGATAGTGCAAGCTTGTTTTCTCCTGCTCAGGAAGGTAGGACCCGAACCAATGGATTCAAGTTACAAGAAAGGAGATTCCAACTGAACATTAGAAAAAACTTTCTGACAACCTGATTGACAGCAAAATGGATGGTGGTGGACTCTCCTTTCTTGGGAGGTTTTTAAGCAGAGGTTGGATGGTCATCTGTCAGATTCTTTAGCTGAGATTCCTGTATTGTAGGGGGGTTGGAGTAGATGGCCCTTGGGATCCCTTCCAACTCTAAACTTCTGTGTGAAACCAGGCACTGGGTGCTTTGTGGTATCCTGCCTGAACACCTTGCTTTGCACCCCTTGCATGCTAAATATAAAGTGGATTGTGCAAACCACACTAACTGTGGCTACAAGCACAAAAACAGTTTTGCTAATGAAAAGTACTTTTTTATCGGATGAGTAAACTCATAAATTTTCATGACCTTGTTAGGGGTTTTTGCATGGGATGTTTCTCATTCTGAGATTTGATTTGAGTTTAAAAATCTGGTTTACTTTTTATTTTTGAATGCATATTCTTGTGCCGACATGCCAGAGAGCAGATGCACATACTTGAAATGTGGCAATACTGTTAAGCATGGTCAAGCAGTCTGAATATACAAATCGGCACACACGCGCACAATGTTGCAAGTGAACCCATTATTTCTGAATTACGGTAATAAAAGAAGTAGTTCTGAGTTGTTATCTGTGAGGGGTGAGAAATCTCTACACAGCATTCCTCATGCAGGAACTGACATGCATTTCCTAACCAGCTGCCCCATGCCATTCCCATGCCTGCAAATACTTTGACAACCTAGTGCACACGAGTCATGTGGCACAGTCAGTTTAGGCATGTTACAAGACAAATCTTTTGCAAATTCAGTTCAACAAGGGACTTAACTAGTTTTGCTTACACTGTAGAACAGCATCTGCTGGTAAAATAACAGATACTTCTAAAATTTGGTGGGTGAGGAGGGCAAACCAGAGATACACAGACTCCCTTTTCCAATGCCTTGCTGGGCTGGCACTGACAAAAGTGAGACTGGAGAGATTATTGCCACTGTTGCTTTGCTTCTACATGCTGTGCAACAAACCTCTGCTACAGCTTGTGGTTTCTGTGAGACAAACTATAAGCCATGGTTCAACTTTACTGAGCTAAGTTGGGCTGTGGCTCCAGCCCAGGCATCCCCAAACTGCGGCCCTCCAGATGTTTTGGACTACAATTCCCATCATCCCTGACCACTGGTCCTCTTAGCTAGGGATCATGGGAGTTGTAGGCCAAACTATCTGGAGGGCCGCAGTTTGGGGATGCCTGCTCCAGCCTATTAAATATTTTCCAGGACAATAATGCCTACTCACTACAAAGAGCTGATAACCCACCTACTCTCAGCAGCCAGAAGCATCATAGCTAGGCACTGGAGATACCTGTCAGGAGTGAACATGGACCACTGGTATCAAATTGTATGGGAAACAGCCTTACTAGAAAAGCTAACCAACAAACTAAAACTGACACAGGGACAAATAAAAGAGGACGCCTTCACCCCGGTATGGCCTCCCCTTTGTTACACACACGGCGCAACAAGGAGCTACTGACAGCATACGAATCAATGTGGCTACCTTGACCCAACAACACCCCCCCCCTCATGGAAACAAATAATGCAGTCAACTAAAGGCAACCAAGCATGCCCTGCCAGTGAAAACTAGTAAATAAATAGAAAAGCTACCCAAATGGTGCTGGGAGGGGGGGCGCACACATACACTAAGTACTAAAAGAATTCAAGTTTACCACCGCCCTCTCTCCCTACTTTTCTTCTCCCCCAACCTTCTATTGTATACAATTTTCACGTCTCACATTTATGAGAAAATGTAGAAAAAGACCCTATGACCTGAAAACAGGCAATGCACGTACTTTTGTAACCCGAGAAAATCTTTAATAAAAGCTATTTCTGAAAGAAATCTGTTGGGGTCAGCACACTTGTACGCTCACACCAGGCCATAGTTTGAATTCGCACTGTGCACAAACCATCTCAGGAAGTTTGAACTTGGAGCTGCTGCTGGTTTTAACTATGGTATATCAAGGCTGTATTCCGCTGTCAGCCAGTTATCAAAAGCCCTTTGCAAGTGGTAAGCTCAGGTTTCTGGCAAGAGTGGTCTGTGTCTCCCCCCAGGCAGCCCATTGGAAGAGAGAGAAGAGGGGGTGGCAGAAAGACCACTGCAGGCAGATTAAGTGGCAAAGTGGGCAGATAAGGACTAAGAATGGCTGAGGACTAAGAAGAAAAATGGTGCCAGGAAGAAGAAGCACCACTGCTTGTTGCCCTGGTCTTCTTTGGGAAGAGGGGTGGGATATAATTTCATCCCCATTATTTATTTCATAGGTATTATCTCAGAAGGCTGCCCTTCTCGCAGCCTCAGAACTTACACAGTTGTTGCAATTCAGAGCTGTGCTCTATAGAGAAAGTTTTACCTTTACTGGAGTATTTCCTCAGTATCATAAATACTGGCTTCATAAGACGAACTATTATTGATGTCCATTGTAATCCTTCTCAAATCAGCACATGATTCTGTAAGAAACACGATTTACAGGTTTTTATACAAGAGGTGTCACACCTGCATGACTATCGCATGGAAAGAAAGCCTAGCTTGTAAATGTCTCTACAACTTAAGTTTCATTTCACGGAGAAGTGAAACTATAACGATGCTTGCTAGCTGCTCTAAACACGGAAGGGGGGAAGGGAGGAATAAAATAATGGCAAGCATGTGAAAGGAAAGAAGACTTGGCAGTTGAGATCTCCCTTGCTTTCAGTGGGGTTGTTGTTGTTATACAGTAGTTAGTTATTGGCAGTATCAAAGATTGGCCAAAATCCAATAGCACATATTTTATCCACAAGCATTGAAATACTACTTGGATGCTTGACTCAGGGACAAAAGGATTAGGGGCAAGACGGATTGGTTGTCCAGTTACACACTGTTTTATATAAAATTTGCCTAGGCTAATTGCTCTGAATGAGTGCGAAGTTATCATTTCTCAATGATACGACACAGCGGAGATTATTCATCAACTAAATCTTACTCAGCATAGTTCCACTGAAATTAAGGGACCTAACTTAGCCACATACATTAACTACAATGGATCTACTCAGAATAAAAGTTAGCAGATGAACACCTCTCAGTACAATTTATATTCATATTACCTATGTTTTATAAGCAGGCAAAACTATGGCCTAGATCTCCGTGAAATCATAAACCTGTGTCTGGGTTGTACCACTTCAGCCTGCACGTGGGGGGGTTGTAGAACTGTATGCTCCTCACTCAGCACGATGCAGTTACGATCTAGATGTCAGTGGGGAGCGTTCTAGCCTATCCATCTCCCTCCCATGCTGGGGAGTTTTATTTATTATTCTTATGTATGGAAGAACATTTGAGCCTTGTCTCAACCTGCATTCTGAAGCACCCCGGCCCAGATACACTTTCATTGCAATGGCAGGTTCGTGCTTTGAAGACAATGTAAGATATATTTTTTAAGAACCAAAAAAACCCAAAACCCACACTATTTTTACCTTTGAGGAAGTGAGCATTGGTGACAGCTGCCTCACGTATTATTAATTTTGCAAGTTGTCTCCTGGTGAGAAACGAAAAAAGTACCCAAGTAGGTGACAGAATCATTCACTTGGTGAATTCTCGTGCTCACTCCCTGTATTTTGTACCTGACCTGAAGTTGGAAGGGCTTATTTCATGGTTCTCTCAATCTAACACAGCACTCCGCAAAACCCTTCATAGAATGGTAAGTTCAATTTTTAACTGTATTCTTGAAAGCATTTGTATCTGGAAGCAGCTCTTGAGTGCAATAAGTATTTTTGAGAATTGTATCATTTTCTTCTCCATTCCTATCTGCTACCTTCTGTTAAGGTGTGTATTTTATAAACATCTAATGAGTACTAGTGATCTTTAAAACAGGAAGTTAACATATAAGTTAGTTGGTTTGGAAAAAATGACTTTCCAAACCAATGGTTAGGGACCAGAAAACTTCAGAGGCTAAACCTCACATTTATCTCTGGAGAAAAATTACGGAACATCCCTTTGAACTCAGTAGTAATTGAGGATAACAGCCTTAGTCTCATCTAGATACCAAAAGGGGTCAAGTGAGTTGTTAGTTAATAATAATGTGTTGTGTGGCTTTATTATAACTTGTGATTCAGTCAGCTGGAACTGGGCAAGAAGAGTGAGACAGATACAATCCTTGCAAGAAGACGGACCTGTTGGATTGGTCTCTAAGCCCAAAACTTTGCTAGTTTGATGGTCTACAACAGGCATAGGCAAACTCGGCCCTCCAGATGTTTTGGGACTACAACTCCCATGATCCCTAGCTAACAGGACCAGTGGTCAGGAATGATTGGAGTTGTAGTCCCGAAACATCTGGAGGGCCAAGTTTGCCTACACCTGGTCTACAAAATATTGTCGCTGCAGCTGGCTTTATCTTACTGACATGGCTGCTTCTATTATAAACTGGAAGGGGCAATAAAATCACCCTACAACAGGGATGAGAAACCAGTCACATCTGGTTGGCCACTGTGAGTGCAGAATGATGGACTAAATGGGCCATTGGTCTGATCTAGTAGGCTCGTCTTATGTCTTTATGTTCATCCATCATCCCTGACTATTGGCCATCTGGCTGGGGGTGATGGCAACTGGAGCTCAGCAACATGAGGAGCACCTCAGGTTTTCCATTCCTGCCCTAGAAGAACCAATGCAGATGTGAAAACAAACTTTAGCTGCTTCTATGGGGGAGTTCCCAACTGCACAGTTTGGACTGGCTCTGGCTAAGTCAAGCATACAGAGGTTAGAGCAGCCTTCACCAGTTGGCTGGGGGTGATAGGAGTTGGAATCCAACACATCTGGAGCCCAGTGATTTGATACATGAAAACTCGGCTCCTTCTCCCTTGCCCCTCTGTATGGCCAGTTCCTTTCACTTCTACTGTTCCTTATTTTTGCAGCTCCACCTCATGCTCCCATTAGGCTTCCACTTCCTCCACACATCTCTACTTAGTTTAAATTGGATGAGAAAGCAGCAACACAGCTTTGCCTGCTCATGCACTTTTACCAAAGACTTTGCTTTGCAGAACAGTAGCAGGCAAAGCTTCTTACTGCATGGAGACATGCATTATCATCTGCTAACACCTGCAGGCCAAGTCACTGTTAATAGCAGTTGCTAATTTTGTTTGGGGAAAAAAATTAAAGGGGGTGTCTGTCTCCTCACTTTCTGAGCCTCCTGCAGTTCTGAGTTGGAATCATTTATTTTTCCAAACTGTCAAAATACAATTATAAACATTATAATAGAAGTTGTGTTGAATCGTAAACATCACTCGTTATCTCATTCAGTGATTCCTGAAAGCGAGGAAAGTGCTTCCGTCTTGACTCAGCCTAATATCAGAGTTGTTGGCTCAAGCCCCATGTTTGGCAAAAGGATCCTGCATTGCAGGGGGTTGAACTAGATCAGGCATCCCCAAACTTTGGCCCTCCAGATGTTTTGGCCTACAACTCCCATGATCCCCAGCTAACAGGACCAGTGGTCGGGGAAGATGGGAATTGTAGTCCAAAACATCTGGAGGGCCAAAGTTTGGGGATGCCTGAACTAGATGATCCTTGTGGGCCCTTCCAAGGACTCAGCTACACAGCTGCAAATAAAAAGTTGTAAAGTGCAATATACAAATGTGGCACTAGATGGCGACAGTGAGTTATGCAAAATTCAATGTATTTTTCAAAACTTTTTTTAAAAAAATTTCCCCACATCGTTTTTTACCCAGTTCTACCCAACTCTACAGTTCTATGAGTCTACCACAGAAACAATTCCATATTTATTTTATTCTGACATATTTCTAAAATGCACTCTCCTGCTTCCTCCTCAGTTCAACAGTTAGTTCGTCATTGCAAGAAACTGATCACACCATGAAAAGAGAGGGGCAATACTTGTGCACACCTATGGGCATCCAGGTAAGCACCTGCCTTCTGACATGACAAGCTGCTTAACTGAGCATTCACATTTACTAATCCACATTTCCCTCCCTGTGCAGTTAATTATTTTTCATAGTGTTCTGGGCTCTTTGCAAATCTAATTAGAGGTTGAATTGCAAGATTAGTTATCAATACAGTCATACCTCGGTTTAAGTACGCTTCAGATCGAGTACTTTCAGTTTAAGTACTCCACAGACCCGTCTGGAATGGATTAATCCACTTTCCATTACTTTCAATGGGAAAGTTCGCTTCAGGTTAAGTGCGCTTCAGTTTAAGTCAGGCACCCCCAAACTTTGGCCCTCCAGATGTTTTGGACTACAATTCCCATCATCCCTGACCACGGGTCCTGTTAGCTAGGGATCATGGGAGTTGTAGGCAAAAACTTCTGGAGGGCCGCAGTTTGGGGATGCCTGGTTTAAGTACTCCGTGGACCGTCTGGAACGGATTAATCCACTTTCCATTACTTTCAATGGGAAAGTTTGCTTCAGTTTAAGTATGCTTCACGTTAAGTGCAGACTTCCAGAACCAATTGTGTACTTAAACCGAAGTACCACTGTATTCAACTACTGTATACAGTAAAATCCCAAAATCTAAATCAAAAGGTTGTTACCCAAATAAAGACAGCAAGGGCAGGTGCTTAAATCAAAGGTAAATCATATGAGCAGCAACCTCATTAAAAACATAGATTTAAAGAGAAAAGGCATGGTTTGGTGTTACGTATGGAATGTTGCCATATACCCAAGATCACTATTTATTAAGGGCAAATTATTTCCCCCCATCTCCAATGTGTTATGCCCAAATTGGGACAAACTATTATGAATTTAAGCAATGGTTTGTCCAGATAATACAAAATTAAACCATAGTTTACAATTCTGGCTTGTCTAAAGAAACCGGGGTGGGCAGCCTTATTCTGTCATGGTGGGTGAGCGATAAATCTGTCAGGGGCCACATGGTAGAATCCAGAGCTAAAAAGAACCATGATCATCCATTCTCTCTCTCTCTCTCTCTCTCTCCCTCTCTCTTAATCCTTGCCAAACATCTGAGCTTATTGCTTGCAGTGGCCTTTTGAAACTGGCCACCCTGGGCTACAAGCTTCCCCACTTCTGGAATACGTCATAGTTAAAACAAACTGCAGTTCTTGGTTCAAACATATTGACCCAGTCTACCCATAACTGTGAGATAAATTATGCCATTACCCAGATGTACTTGTCCCCAGCAAGGAAAGTGTGACCGCTTTGCTCCTTCTCTGGTCCTGGGCCTGTTACCATGAACTAAACCATGCCTTGGCTTAAGCTGCCATCTGACACACAGACTCATCCCAGGCAAACAAGCTGTAGCCAATGTTTGTTCTATGGCTTACTGCTTATGGTTTGTCTAGGAGAGATTCACATGACACACTGCACAATGGCTTAGCTCATTGCAGCAGCAGCAGCAGTAGGACTGGGGGAGCAAAACAGCTGCAGTATCCAATCTGTGAGCCTGCACACCCATGCATTCTCACTAAGCAATGGTTTGGCTTGGTGTTGCCTGTGAACTGAGCCAAGGACAAGCTGCAGTTCATTGAAATGGAGGCAGGTACTTCCGATCTCCTCCTTACAGCAACATCAAAGGAAGAGAGAAGAAAGGAGAGCAGAGCTAACATACTGTGGCTTAGCGTTTTATATTCTTATTTTTATTATTTCATTTATGACTTGCTTTCTATGAAGCATCTCAAAATGATTTAAAATATGATTAAAACAATTACATATATAAATCAATTCAAAAACAAAAAAGATATATACAACCATTTTTAATTTAAAAAAATACATATATAAAATCTATTTCAAATCCAGCACAGATAGTTCTATGTTCTCTTGCTTTTAGAAGCTAACAGTGGACCACTAGGGTTTTATTAAAGAAAAGGTAGACCTTGAAAAGAATAGGTAAACCCTTTTTTTTTTCTGACCACATGCAACTATTTTTTTCCCCCAAGTTGCACCTCAGAGCTCTGGACGTGCAACAGATGTGTGTATTTTGATGTGATTGTCGTGACCAGTGACTGGATAGCAGCTCTCTCCTAACATACTCTCTCCTAATGTCTCCAAAGTGTGTTTTAGATTTTGTAAAACCACGAGTAGCTCTTGAAACAGAAAACATACAAGCTCTCCCTCCCTCTCATATAGCCTGCCATTCAGCAAAATGATTTTCCTTCCCCAGGCGCAAAAGGGATCACACTAGTCAGTTTCATCACTTTGTTGACTACTCTGAGAAGCAGCTGCAATTAATAATTCTGAAATGGGAGAATGCTCCTCTCCAACATTACATTTATAGTGGCACCGAGGGTCCAGACTAGATGTTACAGGGCAACTGCATGCATTTTAGGCAGGGTGTTTGCTCTGTTTGCACATGAAAAAGGACTGAAATGGGAGTGAAACCCACCTCTCCCATGCTTTGCCTTGTGTACTCCATAGCACCAACCAGTTCTCTGCTTGACTCATCACTTCCATTTGAAGCCAGGCTGCAGAAGAACTACATAATATTAACCAAGTGCAGTGACATAAGGCAAGAGGAAGGGCTGGCTTTGCTTCCCTGTGCACTCCTTTCTATTAAAAAAACAACCTCTTGCTTTATAAGTGATTGGAAAAACAAGTGTGGAAAAGTGCTTCCTCTTGTCTGCCTTGAATTTCCCACCATTTTGTTTCTCTGGGTGGCCATAGTTTCTAGTATGATGAGAGAGGGGTAGAAATCTGATCTCTGTCCACTATGGTATGTGCATCCTGTAGAAATTATCTGAACTTTATAAATACTTCAAGCACAGCCTCTCACACAGCAGGAGCCTGCAATCTACGTACGTTGTTTTAGTGTGTGTCTTTATGGTGCTACAACACTCGCTGTTGCTTTTGCTACCAATATTGAAATGTCTAAGAGAAGCCTTTTAAGCAGAGTTTGTTGTGACTGCATTTTCCCTTCTGTCTAGGCAAATCACCTACAGCACACAAGCAGTTTGCTTTTCTCCATTATGTTCATTACGTTCCTGTTTCCAAGGATGGTTCCAGCAACACAATTCCCCAAAACCTTGCCTTGCGATATGGTTTCTGGTAGCGAATATTTGCTAGCAAACTGCAGTGAGCGTGGCCTCGTAACATTCCCAACATTCCCACAAGAAATGCCTGCCAACATTACTAACCTGACACTCGCCATTAACCACATCCCAATGATTGCCCAAAGCTATTTTGACAACCTCAAGAATCTTCTGGAAATTGATTTCAGGTGCAACTGTGTGCCTCCTATGTTGGGGCCCAAAAACAAGGTGTGTACCACGATTCCCCAAATCAAACCTGGCAGTTTTGCCAAACTCCACAAACTAAAATCACTCTATTTAGATGGAAATCGACTATCCGCCATCCCTCTGGATCTGCCTTCAAATTTGCGTCTTCTAAGTCTCGAAGCAAACCACATTTTTAGCCTCAATAATTTGTCAGGACTTAGCAACCTAGAAAGTCTCTTCCTTGGTCAGAACTGCTATTACCGCAATCCTTGCAATGTTTCCTATAGCATTGATGCAACAGCATTTCAGGCCCTTGGGAAGTTAACTGTGTTATCCTTAAAAGCTAATAACATATCAAAAGTCCCAGAGAATCTGCCATCCTCCTTAATGGAACTTTACCTTTACAATAACGTAATTCGGAATATTAGTGGGGATGATTTAGCCAGCCTTCGTAATTTGAAAATCCTGGACTTAAGCGGCAACTGCCCTCGCTGTCACAATGCCCCCTATTACTGTGTGGAATGTGAAGGTCAGGCAAGTATTTTTATCAATTCCAGTGCTTTCGACTCCTTAACACAATTGGAAGTTCTGCGGCTGCACAGCACCTCCCTTCGCAGAGTGGATCCAAAGTGGTTTAAGAATACTATGAAACTTAAAGTGCTCGATCTCTCACAGAACTATTTGGCTAAAGAAATTGAGTGCGCTCACTTTCTGAAGTATCTTCCTAACCTTGTAAGCTTGGATTTGTCTTTCAATTTTGATCTGGGGTCATATCCCCAAAATCTGAAGCTACCAGACACATTTTCTACTCTTACCGATCTTCAATTCTTAGGTTTGAGGGGTTTAATTTTCTGGGAACTGAATAACTATACTTTAGGCAATTTGATTCCTCTACAAAATCTTAACGTGCTGGATTTTGGGACTAATTTCATCAGGAATGTTGATGTGTCTAAGTTCAAAAGCTTCCCAGCTCTTAAAGTTATAAATCTTTCCTTCAATAAAATATCTCTCATTTCAAGTGGATCCAGTGGTAATTTAAACTCTCTTCCAAAGCATTCATTAGCTGAAAGTAATAGTGTTGTGCTGAAAGATATGCATTACTTCAGATACGATGAGTATGGCCGAAGTTGCAAGTGCAAAGACAGAGAGGCTGCTTATCCATTGCCTTTTGCCGGTGACACTTCTTGCAGCAGCCATGGAGCAATGCTGGATTTGAGCAGAAACAACATGTTTTTTATCAAGCCCTCTGATTTCAAGGACCTCACTTTCCTCAAGTGCCTCAACTTGTCTGCTAATGCTATGAGCCAAACTCTCAATGGAACTGAATTCAAATATCTTTCCAACTTGAAATACCTGGATTTTTCTAACAACCGGATTGACTTGCTAAATTCAAATGCCTTTAAAGAGCTGGAAAAACTAGAAGTTCTCGACCTCAGTGATAATAGTTACTATTTTAAGGCGGAAGGCATCACTCACATGTTGGGCTTCATTGGTAATCTTATTAATCTCAAAACGTTGTTCATGAACGGGAATGAGATTTCTACATCCACTGATAAAGGGATGGCAAGCAGTTCACTCACAACTCTGGAATTTAGAAAGAATCGCTTAAATGTTTTATGGCAGGATGGGAATGAGGAATTCTGGCCCTTGTTCAAGAACCTGACCAGCCTAAAGACTCTTGACGTTTCTGAAAACTCTCTAACCTTTTTACCTTTAGGCGTGTTCAATAACTTGCCTCCCATGCTCGAGGTGTTCATATTGGCAAGTAACAAAATGAAGAGTTTTAATTGGGGAAAACTTTACCTTCTGGAAAACCTAAAAACCTTGGATCTTAGCAACAACCAGTTGACTACAGTCCCCCGTGAGCTATCCAACTGCTCCAGGGGCCTGGAAACCCTCAACATGCAAAACAACAGGATTAGAAAACTGACAAAAAACTTTCTTCAAGGTGCCTCTCAGCTGAAACATTTGGATCTCAGTTTTAACAAAATCAGAACACTTAGTAATTTCAGCTTCCCCAAGAACGTTATTGACAAGCTAAACACATTAGTTTTACACGGTAATCCTTTCCGATGTGACTGTGATCTCGTGTGGTTTGTCTCATGGGTCAACAAGACAAACGTGACTATTCCTTTACTAGCAACAGATGTGACATGTGCAGGCCCAGGTGCATGGAAAGGTAAAAGTGTGGTTTTCTTGGATCAGAATACCTGCGAGCTGAACTATTCTTCGATCCTGTACTTAATTACTGTCTCAGTCATCATGTCTCTGATGCTGGTCACAGTAATGAGCCACTTGTATTTCTGGGATGTGTGGTATATCTATCATTTATGCACTGCCAGTTTGAAAGGATATAAACGCCTCTCTTCATCCAAAGCTATTTACGATGCTTTCATTGCTTACGATAAGAAAGATGCAGCTGTAAATGAGTGGGTCCTAAAAGAATTACTTGAAAAGCTTGAAGATGGCAGAGAGAAACGATTCAAGCTATGTTTGGAAGACAGAGATTGGCTACCAGGGCGGCCAGTCCTGGAAAACCTTTCTGAGAGTATACAAGAGAGCAGAAAAACTGTATTCGTGCTAACAAACAGGTATATCTCGAGCGGCAACTTCAAGACAACCTTTTACTTGGCACACCAGCGCCTTGTGGATGAAAAAGCTGATGTAATCATCCTGGTGTTCCTTGAAAAGGTTTTGCAAACCTCAAAGTATCTCCGCCTCAGGAAAAGATTGTGTAACAGGTCCGTCCTTGAATGGCCAACTAACCCTCAGTCTCAGTGGTATTTCTGGCAGTGCCTGAGAAATTCACTAGCAGCAAACCATGACTTGAGCTATAACAAGCTTTTTAAAGAGATGGTATAGCTTGGTCACATTCTACAAAAAAGTTCTGTAGGTTAAAGCCACACTGAACTGAATGAACGGAATGAGGCTCAATCTCAGCCTTTGCACCGGGCGAAATTTTTAAACATTTGATGGAATAGCAGCAGCTCATGGAACATTCAACACCTACTGCTGGAATATAGGAGGCTTAGCTTATTTGAGAAAAGTGCTGCAAAGGAAGCCTAGTTTGTCAACTGAACTTTTTAGATACTAAATGTTGGGATATGCTAGGAGGTTGTGGCAGATTTGTATATACAGTGGAACCTCGGTTTATGAACACCTCGGTTTATGAATTTTCAGTTTATGAACGCTGCGGACCCATCTGGAACGGATTAATTCATTTTCCATTACTTTCAATGGGAAAGTTTGCTTCAGTTTATGAATGCTTCAGTTTATGAACAGACATCCGGAACCAATTACACCCATGCTTCAGTTTATGAACGCTTCAGTTTAAGTACTCCACGGACCCGTCTGGAACGGATTAATCCACTTTCCATTACTTTCAATGGGAAAGTTTGCTTCAGTTTATGAACGCTTACTCCGCGGACCGTCTGGAACGGATTAATTCACTTTCCATTACTTTCAATGGGAAAGTTCGCTTCAGTTTATGAACGCTTCAGTTTATGAACAGACTTCCAGAACCAATTGTGTTCATAAACCAAGGTACCACTGTACTCTTAAACATCTGAGGTGGGAAAGATAAATAGAACAGTAGCTATAAGCTTCTGAAGCCACTATTTATAATTCTTGTATATACATATCCTTGAGAAACTAGAAGATGCATTATTACTCAGACTGAAAAGTGTATTAGGCAGTGTAGTGCCTAGGTAACATTTGAAGCCATTGATTTAAATCTCAAGTCATTTTATAAACTCAATTGGGGGCACTAAGCCAGGAATAGGGACCTCTCGCCTAGGGACCAAATGTGGTGCCCTAGCCTTGAGAGTCTCTCCAAGCCATGTTCTTAATCAGCCCTCCTCCTTAACCAGCCCTCCTGGCACCTTCCTGGAGTATTTCCACCTGCTTGGAATGGGTTCTTGAACTCTGACGCCGCCTCTTGCTTGCTCGGATGGAGGCTGGATGTGTGTGTTATGCTTAGGAGCTAACCTACTGTTTGAAAGGTAGAATTTGCACTCGTTGCTCTGCCCAATTTTGCCTCTGGCCCCGCTCACCAAGGGCACACAGCCCCCAGAACATTGCCCAGAAGGGAATGTAGACCTCAGCCCTCAATTAAGATAATCAAGGCATGTCCACCTAAGCTCCTATATAGGCCTCTTCCCAGAGGGGGCTACTTCCAGCATTTCAGACCGCTAGCCATAAGAGAAACAAAAATGGTGATATGTGAAAGCAAAAATAAGACATAAAACAGAGTGTTTTGTTTACATATTCAGGTGGCCTGAGAGTACCTATTCACCATGGTCTAATCTTGTGCAATCAAAACAGAAATATTTTAATAATATTTATGAACATTTTTAACTCTTTGATATGACGGCATCTATAACAGTTAACAAAAAACAAATAATTTTTTTACCAAATTACTTCTCTTAATGGCTTAGATTTGCAGCTTTAAGATGAGAAAATATGCCACATCAAAAGTCAAAATATAAAATTTGAGGTCCTCTTTAAGTTTAAGGTCCCAAACCCGAAAGGTATTCCTCCCCTCCACTGCAATTGGCATTGATCCCAAAAGTGATTTGAGATTAACAATACTGTTCTATCTTACAGGGTTTGGATACAAATTCTTGATATAATTATTTGGAATGCTTATACTAATGTAGAACCTAACAATAAGAAGCTGTTTAATTCACCACAACGGATTATCAAAAATAACTTTTAAAAGTATCACTCTTAGCCAACCATCTTAGTTGCCGATGACATTTGGACAATCCACATCAGAATCTGGAAGATCTGGGTCCAGAACACAAATACTTATTTTCAACTATGCTGAGCTGTCCAAGAGTTGTCCAAGACTAGAAATAGTATATCCCTTTGTGCCATGAAGCAGTTCTGTGGTACTACAAACTGCTACTGCTTTTCTGTCCCCAGAGTGGCTTCTATTTGTGTGTGGAAATATCTGCTTGTTGTGGAAGGTAATGTTAGCATTGTTAACAGTGTTTTACTTAACTATGTTGTGAATACTCTTGTGTTAGCTTTCAATAAACTTTATCTTAACCTCTTCCTGGTTGCAGAAGAATAAATTTGCAGAACTCCAACCATCCATGGGTATGTTAGATGAGCAAAAAGCTATACTCCAATTCCCTAACAAAATGCAAATCCTAAACACATCTGCTTTGCAATTCTATAAATGCTTACCTGGGAATAAATCCCACTGAATTTGGTTGAGGTTTACTTCTGAGTAGACATTATTAGGATTGCACTGTAAGTGTACTCACGATACCTTTCAAGCATATTCAGGCCACATTCTTTCCCTCAAATAATTCTGGGTGTTGTTGTTTACTCCTCCCTGAATTACAATTCCCAATAACCCTCAACCAATTGCAATGCCCAGTTTGTAAAGGGTTACTGGGAATTGCTTAGCAGAATTCTTTAGCAGAAAGAATGTGCTTCATAGCTTCAGTCTCTTTCTTGCATCCTATACATATGGGAAAATATATTTGTGCAATACTGTGTATCTCTCACGTTATGGCAAAATTTGCCAACAGGGGAGGAAAAAACCATGAACTAGCGTAATGAAATCTCTCCTGCCAAGTTTAAAAACTTTCTTATTCTGCTGGGTTTCAAGTCTTGCTTTGTTTTGCCTTGAGGGCTTTGGGTTTGTGCTGTTTTCTCAGGCACTTCTTGCTCCTTTGATTCTGCTGCTGCTAGTACAGTGGTACCTCAGGTTACAGACATAGGCGTACCCAGGGGGGCAGGGGGGCAGCTGAAGTGGAAAAGGGCAAACGGGAGACGTGCTTTGCTTTAGCGAGAGCCACTCGGTCTCCGCTTACTGGGGGGGGGACAGAGCTGTAACAAAAACACATCAAATAAATAAAGCAAAGTGGCTACCGGTAATTAAGCAGTTATGACAATGGAGCAGATATCCCCTTTCAGGCAAGATTTGATAGCTCACCACTTCACCCTATTGTTCTTCAGTGGGAGTTGTTAATGAGCATTCAGGGATCGCATTAAGAGTTCTATTGGCGATTTAATGAGGGTGCAGAGGATTCAATTTGACTGAGGTGGCTCTACAAGGCTAAAAGGAAGTGAATAAGAAAAAAGGGGGGCTGTAGCTTTGATAGACACAGTGATGTTTATAAAAAACAGTGGTGTTCCAGTCTGCCCCTCCTCCTGCATCTGTATACTGTAAATCAGGGGTGGCCAACTTCCAAGAGACTCTGATCTACTCACAGAGTTAAAAACTGGGAGTGATCTACCCCCTTTGGGGGGTTCAGGTCAAAGCTGTTGAGTTTTTTTTTAAGGAAGGGAAGCTGTGTTTTGGCGGGTTTAGGTCAAACTTGTTGAGCTTCTTTTAGGAGGGAGGGAGGCCCATTTTTGTTTAGGGCTTCAGGTCATAGTTTTTTAGGGAGGAGGAAAATTTTGGGTGAGCTTTTTTTAGGGGTGCCAGTGATCTAGCAGTGATCTACCACAGACATCCAGTGATCTACTGGTAGATCACAATCTACCTGTTGGACGTGCCTGCTCTAAATCAAGCAGAGAGAAAGCTGCTTACAAGGCTCCTGTACAGGCGTACCAGTATCTTCCTCTTGCTGCAGAGTTCCAGCATCACAGCATCACCCAGAGGCACCCACAAATGTGAGTTATCCCTCTCTCTATTTCTTCCTTCCTTCCTTCCCTCCCTCTTCCATCCTTAATAAAATACTTGGGGGGGGCAGATAATCCCCACATAGAAAGCCCATCAACATGGGGGGATGACTCTTTCAAATACGGTATTTACCAGAAATTGGGGGGGGGAGGCACCTAGGCCTCTAGGAGTTGGCTGCTATGCCTAGGACAATTCAAGAACGCAGAATGGTGCATATACTATGGTAATATATCAATAGAATCACAGACTTGTAGTCGGAAGGGACCACAAGGGTCATCTAGTCCAACCCCCTGCAATGCAGGAATTTTTTCCCAAGGTGGGGCTTGAACCCACGACATGGTTGAAATATTATGCTGATATGCAGCAACGCCTCGGAGCCGTCGTAACTGCGGCCGTGCCTTGCCTTGCCTCGTCCTCGCCCGCCCTGCCACCCACTCTCGCCTGCCCGACCATCCCGTCCTCTCCAGCCAAGCAGGGTAGCCACCGCCGCTGCCAGCCCCAGAAGCACAAAGTGGCCGCTGCCGCAATGTCATTGGGCCCACTGGCCCTGTAGCCCCACCCACGTTCCCACTTTGTGGCCCCACCCCTGAACGACCATGGCTTGCCCCCCCCCTAGTTTTGATCCTGGGTACGCCCCTGGTTACAGACGCTTCAAGTTACAGACTCCGCTAACCCAGAAATAGTATCTCGGGTTAAGAACTTTGATTCAGGATGAGAACAGAAATCGTGCTCCGGTGGCGGTACGGCGGCAGTGGGAGTCCCCATTAGCTAAAGTGATAC
Source organism: Zootoca vivipara (assembly GCF_963506605.1). Taxonomy (NCBI): domain Eukaryota; kingdom Metazoa; phylum Chordata; class Lepidosauria; order Squamata; family Lacertidae; genus Zootoca; species Zootoca vivipara. Next base: position 36,456,401 of record NC_083279.1, read on the forward strand.
CTCAGGTTAAGAACAGTTTCAGGTTAAGAACGGACCTCCAGAACAAATTAAGTTCTTAACCCGAGGTACCACTGTATACTTATCTAATATTTTAGAGTCGAATTGTTCATTTGAATCAGTCTTATATGGTCAAGTGCATCCGCTACTGATGTGCGCCTGGTACATTCTTTTTCTTGATAGCTGTTTGCAAATTTGGTAGGGGAGCAGAAAGACATGTTTATACCTAGGTAGAGGTTTAAAGCATCAGGTGTTCTACATTGTTTTAAATGTATAGTGCTCTTTTGGGGGGGGGGTTAATAAATGAAGTGCCGATACCAGTGCTTTTTGTGGGGGGTACTCACCATGAAGGTGTTACAGTAAGTGCCACACTTTTAACATTGGGGGGAAGGTGCTGTGTATCCTTGAGTATCCCCAGAAAAAAAAAGCACCGGCCAATACTCACAGCTTGGTAAAAGTGTTGTAGACACCGGCACAAAATGGCTGCTATGGAAATCAAAAAAGATATAATATTCCACACTGATGAGTACTTTAACAAAAAAAAGCCCTGTATATATGGATTATTGTATTTCCACTTCATTAAAATTATTCCAAGTTGTAGCACAACAACTTATCATGTAGACATGGCCTAAAATCAGTCCACCTTGTGGGTTTCACCTGAACAAGAGTATTATTTTTTTAATTTATATGGGGATACTTGACACTTTGATCTTTAAATATTATTTTAAAGAAAAGATAGAGACCAGTATTGCGGGGCCAAGTCTGTTTTCAACCTTCTTTCTCTTCTACTGATCTGGAAGGCAAAATCAGTTTTCAAGCTCTCAAACCAGTTCTCATCTTGAACTCCAAGCTGCAATATGGGACTCTCTTTTATTTTCCTTATCTGTCTGTTTTCCTTCTGCCAGTCTAACTTTCTCCCTCTATCATTATCCTCCATTTGCTCTTTCAGCACCATAACAAGAAGAAAATATTGTCGTTGGTGACACCCACCTTTGCTTGAGCTTTGACCCAACTGTGGGTCAAAAGAACCCACATATTGAAGGTCACTATTTGAGATAACCTAATTCTGGTCATTTTCAAGCTCTCTCTGGCCTATAAACAACTTTTACTGTTTTTTCTTAGTCATGTAGATTAACTTCTTCTCCTGCTTTAAATTCAACCAAAAGGTGTTTTCTGTCGCTAGTACAGTGGTACCTCTAGTTATGAACTTTATTCATTCCAGAGGTCCATTCTTAACCTGAAACTGTTCTAAAGGGGCCTCTTGCTGCTGCCGCTGCGCCGCCAGCACACGATTTCCATTCTCATCCAGGGGCAAAGTTCTCAACTTGAGGTAACTCTTCCAGGTTAGTGGAGTTTGTAACCTGAAGCGTTTGTAACCTGAGGCGTTTGTAACTTGAGGTACCACTGTATATGTGGCCGGTTTGAGGAAGCTGGCCAGTGCATTTTAGTTAACAACCAAAACACAGATTGTATGATACAGTAGTCACATTTCCTGCTCTGTACCAATCCTATGGTCTTGCTATGCCAGCAGTCCATTAACAATGACTTAACATCAGCATTTCCTACTCTACATGGGATCATCCACACTCCTTTGGTCCCACTGCCTGTTTAGGGAAGTTTTTAATGTTTGATGTTTTATTGTGTTTTTAATATTCTGTTGGGAGCTGCCCAATATTCTGTTGGGAGCTGGCTGGGGAAAGAGAGCCAGATGGGCGGGGTATAAATAAATAAATAAATATATTATTATTATTATTATTATTATTATTATTATTATTATTATTATTATTATCCTACCCCTGGGGAGCAGAAACTACTCTGTAGTGCTCAATTGGCACAGACTGCTATTTGGGATTTTCCCGGATTGATGTTTGCTCTGATTGAGCACTAGAGAGTAGGTTTTCCCTGAGAAAGAAGCAGAGCAAGAGGTAAACCCAGGCTTTCTAGGCACCGGACAAATGGAAGTGTGGATGAGCCCTCTATCAGCAGTTATCAAAACTTTTTCACCCACAAACCACTGGAAATTTGCTGAGGGGCTTGGTGCTTTTTCTGCCTGTTGCAGCCATTGCAATGTACTGCGCTAGATGCTGCGTGGTTTTTAATTACATTTTTATTGCGTCTGTTATTATATATGGCATTTTGCTACCCTTTGAATAGTCATAAATGCAGTAAACAATGAAATATGTATGTAAACTGCTTTGTGAGTCATGTGAGTGAAATGCGGCAAAGGAATCTAATACAGTAGATGAAATGAAATGCAATTTAAAAAATCAACATGAACATTTAATGCAAAGGATGTGCCACCTCCCATCTTCAACCATAAATCCATAGACACACCTGAAAGAAACTTGTGGGCCACTGGTTCGTCCACAGGCCACATTTTGGGAATGCCTGCTCTTTAGTGATCCTATCATCTCACCATGTCAGCAGCAACATAGTGCAACTGGGATCCTATTCACTCCTTGCAGCAAAGTTGAGGAAAATACAGTAGCATTCCAAGGACACTTCCACATGGCAGTTTATTGAGAACGCAGGGCTCCTTTACGCATGACTCTCTTTTTTGCAGCATCCTCGTCAAAATGCCACCCAATATTTCCCTCCATTTAATCTGCTGGATTTAAACAAAAACTTTATGGATTTTTGACAGAAACGGTAAATCTGGCCTAATGGGAAAACAATGTGGGGTGGTATTTTGAAGGGGACAACATCATGTGGCTGCTGTGCAAATCGTTCACGCATGAGCACCACTGAAACCACAATAAACTGTCATGTGGAAGTACCCAGAACTACAGCAATTCTCCCAGCCACTCTCATCTGCATCCACATCAACACTACCAGCACATGTCAATGCAACTTCTTGTGTGTCATACATGGATGAAGTCAGGGTGATAAGAGAACAACCATCACAATCACAACCACAAGGCACAACTAACCCAACACAAGGATGCCAAAGTACCCTCTGTAACAGCAATTGCTAGGGAGGAGGCAGCAAGATCTCAGAAAACAGTGGGAACTCTGCACCCATGCTTTTGAACCCTGTCATACACCCCCTCTCACATAGTAGCTGCAAATAACCAACAATCCCCTTCTGAATGGCCAGCACACAAGGAAGGACAGCTGGATAGGTCAGTACAGGATCCAAATAACTTGGGAGAGAGCGTTATGTGGTATACAGCACGTCTAGGCTGTCCTAAGACAAGTCCTAGCAAGGGAGAAATGCCACCTAAGCCAAAGGGGCCTTTTTTGTCAGAAAGGAAAAAGAGTAATACAGTAATTATTGTATTGCTTATTGAATACATATGTTACCCTTTCCTCCCCAAGGAGCCCCGGGGGGCAAACAGATCATAGCTGCCAAGTTCTCCCTTTTTTAAGGGAAATTCCCTTATGCTGAATAGGCTTCCTCGCGAGAAAAGGGAAAACTTGGCAGCTATGAAACAGATGTACAAGTGAAGAACACAAAGGGTGCCTCTAAAACAAATTAAAACATCCTAAAAGCCATTACAGTTGAACACGTCTAAAAACAGTCATGGTTAAAAACATTATAATGGGCAACAAGAGAAGCCACAGCATAGCTGCTCACAGGCTGGAGCACTGGAATTGGAAACAGTTGTGGCAGGTTTGAACCCAGCAATGAAGACAGTAGAATTAAGGTTGCACACTCACCTTAGGTATGCCTGGCTAGGCAGCAGCACTTGTGCCAACGGAAAACAAGGGTGGGTTCAGGGAACAGGCAGGACTAGAACCACCCAGCAGACAGAAAAAAGAACATGCTGTAGGGTCCTTGCCTTCCTCTCCATTGCACACCAAGGGGTTTGTGAGGAGGCTGTGATCACCACAGGACGTTAGAGGGGCTAACTCAGGAGCAAAGGCTGGAGTTTTCATCCACAGGTGCACCTGAGAGAGGGAGAAGTGTATGGACCAATAGCCTGGCTTCCATGTGACCTCAGTTGCCTTTTGTGTCAACCATTGGTTCCTTGATTTGCCTATGATTGCTAGATATTGCCCCAGCAGAACTTCTCCTCCCCACCTGCTGGCTCTGCTTGGCTCTTCACACCAACAGGAAGCAGGAGGCTTGTTGAAGCCCCTCCTCCCCTTACATTAAGCCATTTAGCTTCCCCCTTACAGTCTCAATCTGAAGCCAGCTGCAGTGAGTAAGGACTAATCAGGGAGGAGAGGAAATGCACAGCTGCCAAACAGCATCAGCAAATCAACAACAGGGGAAAGCTTTTCTTGACCTGTTGCCAAGGACAGGTCATAAGGTTGCTATAAAGGTCTTGTCCTAGGGGTGACATGCCACATAGCAGATTGCTATGCCCCAAATTACTATTGCCTAGTTCAGAGCTTTCCAAACTGTGTATTGGCTGCAGTATGTAGGTGTATCACGCAAACGCTCCCCATGCTCCTCTGGGGCTGGAAAGGGGTTACTTTAACCTCCAGTTTGCTAGTAAAATGGAATTGCTATACCAAGAAAACTGAATCACTGTGTCATGAAATGATACATGTCTAAAAAGTGTGTCACCCATATGAAATGTTCAGAAAGCTCTGGCCTAGTTATTATCATTACCCCACTTCCCCGCTTGTGTGTTCTAACTCTGCATGATATAAAGCCACAGAAATGTAGTTCAGCGCCAGGCAGCATACCTAAAGATCTACATCGCATTCTGCTGCACCTATGGATCTTGCCACCTGAGGCAGTTGCCTCACCTTGCCTCATTGGTGGGTCGGCATTGCATGTCCATTAGAGTGCTCAGTCTTCAGAGTTTCAGCCAGTCTAGGACAGGAACTTTATGGTGCTGTTTGGCATCTGAAGAGGGAAGGAGAAATGTTTTAGGAGGATGGAAAGGAAGAAAGAAAGAAGCTTTTGTACGACTTCCGGTCGGGGCGCGCTAGAGGAGAGCTGCCGAAAAGCGGAGCTCCGCGAGGTCTCCGACTTTTTTAAAGTCAGTGACGGTCGAAAAGGGGGGGTATAGCGCCAAAAACCCACCCCAGAGAAGGCGAGAGTACGGGTCTCTCACCGAGTGGAGAGAAAGGGGAGAAATGGCGTAAAAAGGCGGAACTTCGTCCCAGCACCAAGGGTGGAGGAGACGGAGAGGAGCCATACGCCATCGACTCAAGACGCACTGACGAGGCGCCTCAAAGCTCGAAATAGCCAGCGCCCAGGACATCTCGACCAAAGGTAATTTAAAAGATACCGACCTGTGAAATTGAAACAGCTTTCGAATTTGCATGCTGCAAGCTTCCCAGGCGGAAAGAAGGGTCGGGGAACTATTTTACTACCGCGGAGGGATACTGCTTACTAGCGGAACTCCTTTTAAATATATTTAACACAGAAAGAAAGAGCATACGTTACAATTAAAGGGCCGAAAGAGAAAGGGGAGAGAAAAGAAGTTACGTGGCCGATCTCCAGAAGGGGGGAAAGAATCAATCAACGCTAAAGAGACAGAGAGATAAAAATAAGTTTTCAGGAAAGAAAAGTTAAAGGAAGAAAAGAGACAGAGGGAGGAGAGAGGGGGCGAAGAACACCGGCAATTGGGAGTAGGTGTCCGGGAAGCGCAAACTTAGAAAAACTAGGTAAGAGAAAATGGCGGTGGAGAACTGACTAATGAAAAACCATCTGCTCAGCCATAATTTCCGCCTTCTTTACGGAAGATAGTAAAAGGGGGGGAAAGAGGCAATAAGTACAAAGAGCTCAGAACAACGACACCTGCTGGCGAGTCAAAGAAGGTGGAAAACCAGGAATAAAATGCTCTTTTAAAAGATCTGACCCCACCCCCCCTCCCCACCGTAGAGACTCTTTACATATAACACCTACGCCGCTTTGAATTGCAGGAGGGGAATCCCCAATACCTTGAATAAAAGAGATAAAAAGAAGAACAAATTACAAACAAAGGAGCGACATATTAAAGATATAATAGAGACATTAAGACAAAATCTGGAAAAAGATGGGAAGTAAGAGGACCCAGCCCTCAACGGACAGAAGACACTCTGCCCAATATGACAATAATACTTTGATGGACATAAAAGAACTCATCACTGAGATGAACAAATCGCTAGGGGATAAATTAGACGCTGTAGAAACAAGGATGGAGGCAGTAGAAACAAAGATTGAAGACAACTCAAAGGTGATACAGGAAATGTCAGGCCAAATTAAAGAACTATATGGAAAGAACAAAGAGCTAGACAAAGCAGTAAAAGATCTGAACACCAAGATTCACAAGCAAGAAGATTCCATAAAAAAAATCATAACAGCAAACAAGGAACTGAAAGAAACGCAAGAGGATGAAGAAGTGGAACGTCAGAACATAAAGAAAATGCAGGAAGATCTTGCAGATCAAATTGCTCTGCTAGAAATGAAACAGAAATCACTATGGTTGAGGATGAGAGGAATAAAGGAATCTCCAAACGAACAAATCGACGAGAAAATTATAAGAGAGTTGGCTGCCTGGCTTAAAGTGAAAGAGGAAGACCTTGCCTTTGATGTGGACAAAATTTATAGGATACGAACTGATAAGTCAAAAAATAAGAGAGGACCGGGGGGATTGCATGGTGATCCTGAACTCCAGACTTTTAAAGGATAAAATCCTCCAGAAAAAGAAACAAGAGGAACTGATAATTGAGGGCAGGACAGTGGCCATCTTTAAAGAAACGCCCAAAAGATTTGTTCTTAAGAGGGAAAAATACAAAAATTTAACAGAGGTCTTAATTAAGAAAGGCATATGGTTCTTCTGGGAATACCCTGAGGGTCTGACCTTCTTCTACAAAGAGAGGAGAAAAACGATTAAGACGAAAGACGACGCTGAGAAATTTTTAAGAAGATTGAAAAATGAACTAGGAGAAGAAGAAGAGGGGGAAGGAAGCATTGAGAGCTGAAGGGGGGCGGGTGGAGAGGTAATGAAAATTTGAGTTAATTTAAAAATGTTCTTTTATGTATTATAAGGAGGGGGGGGGGAATAAAAGGGGTTATAGACCTGAATTCAATTGCGCCAGATAGGGGACCCGGGTTTTTTGCCTCTATTCTCACTTTCTGTTTCCTTGGGGGAAAACCTGCATAAACATCTGTCTAGGAACTGCTCTTGATTTAAGAAAAATTTTCTGCTTTTAGAAGTAGCCATTAAAAGCCAATCTTGAAATTGAAGTGTATTGAATAAAGAATAAAGAATGAGATTCAATTTGATTTCGTGGAACGTAAATGGTTTAAACAAGAAACGCAAAAGAAATAAAGTAGAATATCTGTTGAAAAAGGGGGCCTGGGATATAATCTGCATACAAGAAACCCATATTTCAAAAAAACACGAAAGAATTTTAAACAATGGAAGATTAGGAAATGAATTTATTTCAGCTGACAAAAAGAAAAAAAGAGGGGTAGTGACATATGTGAATCCAAAATTTAAAGCAGAAAAAATATTTCAAGACAATGAGGGAAGAATAGTAGGAGTAAGAATTAGACTAACTATTGGAGAAATTATAATAGTAAACATCTACGCCCCAAATGGCTGTAAGGTGGGTTTTTTTAAACAAGTAGAGAAATTGATAGGAGAGAATGTGAGAGAGGAGGAGATTATATTGGCAGGCGACCTGAATGGTATCATAAAACCAGATTTGGACAGAACAAATGTGAGTAGAAAAAAAGGAGGAAAGCTGCCGGCTAGCTTCCAACAATTGACCACAAACTATGATATGAAAGACATTTGGAGGGAATGGAACCCAACTGGGAGGAAGTTTACACATTATTCGGAGTCAAAAAAAATCAGCAGCTAGAATAGATGCAATTTGGTCAACTAAAAATCTAACAAGAGGAATAATTGATTGTGACATATTGCCAAAATCAATCTCCGATCATAACCCAGTTATGATTAAATTAGAGGATCAAAGAGAGAAAACAAAAAGATGGAGATTAGATGAAAACATTTTAAGAGATGAGGCCTTTGTTGGAAAAATGAAAAGCGCATTGAAAGAATTCTTTGAAATAAATGTTAGAGATGAGACAAAATTAACATCAATTTGGGATGCAAGTAAAGCATTCCTAAGAGGCCTTTATATACAACAGAAAGGTAAGAAACAAAAAGAAAGGAGAGAAAGAACAGAGGAGATCAAAAAGAAAATTGAAGAAAAAGAAAAAGAGCTTGGGAGAAATCCGAAAGATGGGAAATTGGTAAGTCAGATAAAGATACTCCAAAAAGAATTAGAAAATGTGGTAGATCAAGAATTGGAGAAAAAATTTAGTTGGTATAGACAAAAACAATTTGAACAGGGAAATAAAATGGGGAAATTCTTATCTTGGCAATTAAGGAAAAAACAAAATGAGAAAATCATAACAAAAGTAAGAGAAGAAGGAAAATGTTGGACAAAGATTGAAGAGATACAAAAATGTTTAATTGGGTATTATAAAAAATTATACAAAGGGGAAGCCGGAAAGGAGATGGAAATTAAAAATTATTTGGGGAAGTACAGGGGAGAAGTATTAAAAGAGGAGGAAATAAAATTGTTAAATGATCCGATTTCGAAACAAGAAATTACCTGGGCGATAAAAAAATTAAAATTAGGGAAATCGCCGGGAACAGACGGCCTGGGGAGTCAACACTATAAAATTCTAAAAGAAGAGTTAATAGATATTTATCATAAATTAGTGAATGAGGCACTAGAGAAGGGAAATATACCTCAGTCATGGCAAGAGGCCTATATAATCCTACTGCCAAAAGAAAAAGGGGAGGAGATATTGGTCTCGAATTTCAGACCAATATCGCTTCTAAATGTGGACTATAAAATATATGCGAATATATTGGCAGAGAGATTAAAAAGAGTTTTAAACAGAATAATTAATCAAAATCAACAAGGTTTCTTACCAAAAAGGAAAATTGCAAATAACATCAGAATGCTTCTAAATATATTTGAATTTTTAGATTGGAACCCAGGAAAAAAAGCTGCCTTCGTATTTTTAGATGCTGAGAAGGCTTTCGATAGCCTCTCATGGGATTTTATGAAAAACATAATGACCAAAATTGGAATCAAGGGGAATTTTGCGAAAGGCATCAATGCTATATATAAAAATCAAACGGCCAAATTAATTGTAAATGGAAGAATTTCGGAGGAGTTTGGAATCGGAAAAGGAACGAGGCAGGGCTGCCCGCTTTCGCCCTTACTGTTCATAATGTCTATTGATTGTTTATTAAATGAAATCAAAGATGAGGAAGAAATTAAAGGGATAAAGGTGAGAAAACATATAGTTAAAGTGAGGGCGTTCGCGGACGATATTATAGTAATGCTAGAAAATCCAGAAGAAACAATATTGAAATTAAAGAAAAAATTAGAAGATTTTGGGATTGTCTCAGGTTTTAAAGTAAATGTGAAAAAAACAAAAATTATGACAAAAAATATAAGAAAAGAAGAGATAGGAAATTTGGAAAAATTGACAGGCTGGCAAGTAGTTAAAAAAGTGAAATATTTAGGCATAGAAATGACCACGAATAACATAAACCTATTTGAGAATAATTATTCAAAATTGTGGAAAGAGATAAAAGTGGATTTGGAAAGGTGGAAAAATTTATTTCTAACAATCTCAGGCAGAATAGCAGCTATAAAAATGGTGGTGCTGCCTAAGATCATGTTTCTCTTCCAAACTCTTCCGATAGTGGGGAAAAAGTCGATATTTGAAGAATGGCGAAAAATTTTAAGCAAATTTATCTGGGCAGGAGGGAAACCCAGGATTCAGTACAAATTATTAACAGAAATAAAAGAAAGAGGTGGCTGGGGAGTTCCAGATTTAAGGTTATACTATGTGGCTGCGGGTTTCTGTTGGATCAAAGAATGGCTAACCTTGGAGAATAAAGAATTGTTGGAGGTGGAAGGTTTTCGTAATATCAAAGGTTGGCATAATTACTTATTAATGGAACAAAAAGGAAACAACAGAGAATTCACAGACCACATAGTTAAAAAATCATTATTTCAGATTTGGCAAGAGTTTAAAAATTTAGTGGAACCACAGAGTCCCTGGTGGGCATCCCCCGTGGAAATGTCAGCGTTGAGACCTAGTTGGGGAGATGGGAAATGGCCAACATATAAAGATCTGGTAGTGATGGAGGGAAACAACCTAAATTTAAAACCTTATGAAGAAATAAAGAAATATTGTTCCAGCTGGTTACAATATAACCAAATACAAAGTATATTTAATTTACATAAAGCAATCGGCTTCTCAGGTAAGGAGTCAAAATTACAAGAAATAATAATAAATAATGATAAAAAACCATTAGGCAAAATGTATAAATTTTTATTAGATTGGGAATTAAAAGATGAATTGACAAAAAAAGTAATGATAACCTGGGCAATTGATATTGGAAGACCAATTCAAATTAGTGAGTGGGAAAAATTATGGAGAATAGATGCTAAATTTACTGCATGCATAACAATTAGAGAAAATATCTTAAAGATGTTTTATAGATGGTACATAACCCCGGAAAAGATTGGGAAATTTTATAAATCGGGAGATGGTAAATGTTGGAAATGCCGGGAAAAGACAGGTTCCTTCTATCACTGCTGGTGGACATGCCCAAAGGTGGCAAAATTTTGGAATGAGGTTTACGAAAAATTAAAAAAGATGATGAAATTTACTTTTGAAAAGAAGCCCGAGTTACTCCTCTTAAGTATGGTCCCATTGGATTTCCCAAAAGATAGAATTAACATCTTATTATATGCTTGCGCAGCTGCAAGAATCTTAATAGCAGCAAAGTGGAAAGAAGAAAAGACCCCGACAATCCAAGATTGGCAAGAGAAATTAGTAGAGTATCTAAAATTGGCAAAACTAACGGCGATAATAAGAGAGATTCCTAGATGTAAAATAATAGAAGAATGGAAATATGTGCAAGAGTTTCTGGAAAAAGAGAATTTAGAAAATAGATTAGTAACGTGCATAAATTGAAGTTATAAAAGGTGAGAAAGAATATATAGATGAATAGAATTTTATAAAAAAAATAGGGGAAAGGAGAAACGGCAGTTTATAGGCTGAGAAGAAGGAAAGCGGGTAGTAATTAGTAGGAAGGTTAGCCAATACTATCATGTTCTTTTCTTGATACTGTTCTTTTTTTTTCTTTTTTTTCTCTTTTTTATTCTCTTTCCCCCCTTTTTTTCCCCCTGTTTAACCCTCAACTTATCTTCTTATTTTTCCCTCTATCTCCGGTCTTTTCTCTTTTTAATTTTTTTGTTGTTGTTATTATTATTATTTTTTGTGAAACGTTATATTAAGTTGTATGAATGGAATGGATTATATATGATTTATGATTTATATGATTTACAAGAGTTATATGATTTATATGTACATAATTTTTCTCTCTTTTGTTTCTTTTTTTTCTTTTTTCTGCTTTTTTCTTTTTTGTGGAGTGAGTGGATTTAAGATTTAAGAATTATGATCTATCTGTCTTTTAATGATATATGTTCATTTTAAAGTTTCAATAAAGTATTTTTAAACCTTAAAAAAAAAAAGAAGCTTTTGTACTTTCTCATCACCTCTCTGAGGCCTTCTCTTACTGTGCTATTATGGTACTAGTGGGCTCAGATTTGTGGTTGTAAGCCCTGATCCCAAACAGGATGCAAACTGCCCCACAGAATGAAGCATACACTGAATTGTAAAATGCCCATTCCAGCTCTTTCTTTCTTTCTTTCTTTCTTTCTTTCTTTCTTTCTTTCTTTCTTTCTTTCTTTCTTTCTTTCTTAGTTTATCATGAAATTACCACTTTCTGCTTTACCAGAAACATCCAGAAGCAGGAGCATCTGTAGTCACATGTGGTTCACAGGATAACCCCAGTTTTTAATAGCTGTTGGCTGCAAAGAGGGTAGGGAGAACTGATATGAAACTAATTTCACCCGGCTTACTTTTTTGTTTTGTTTATAGCTTTGGGGAATTCCACATACATTTTCACATTATGTTTTTGTTTGTTTGTTTGTTTGTTTGTTTGCTTGTTTGTTTACCTGATCAATGCACAGAAGCATTGTTAAACTTTTAAATCTGCTTTAGGAACAGATGAAAAATCAGAGGTATTTTGACAAATCGGGTCCTCCCTCCAAGAGAGGGCATGCATTGCGGTGGGACCCAGCAACCAGGCCTAGGTGTTGGGGCGGGGACAATTGGACCAGCCACAACACCCTATTGGTGGTCCATCAGACAGGGCACAATTGGGCTGAGGGCATGCCAATCAAAGAGTCTGATGGACCACTATTTAAGCGCTGCACATGTCCATAGAGATCCTTCTCTGGCACAGTGCATCGGAACACCCGCCCACCTCTCCCTAATTTTAGGGCTTTCGCTTGACCTTGCTATGCCGTCGTGTGTAGTCTGCTGTTGGGGCAGGGGCATGGCAGGAATTTTCCTCACTTGGCTGATTGGCTGGTGCCATTTGGGTTTCGCCTGCCGTGTAGCAATTTGTCACAACTTGTATGGTTTGCGGATAGGCTCTGGTTCATGCTGATAGGGGTAACATGATCCCTTGCCATCCTATCCCCAGGTATTCCTCCTAAAGGAATCCATTGAACTTCAGGATGGTATTCCCCCAAGCAGGGTTGTTCCCTCTACAGAGTTCAGGGCACACATGGGGGAATCAGGGCCTGGCGGCTGTCAGGACCCCCCACCAGGTGTGGACCTGGTTGCTGACTCATGGTGCACCCTGAGTCAGTGCTACATTAGGTAGCTTTGGGAAGCAGAGCCTATGCAACCACTCACTTGATTTGTAATCAATAAAGTTGTGGCCTAAATTCTGCCAAAAACCAAACCAAAATGTTGAGTCATGCCTGGATTTATTTCTACGCCTAGGTTCAAGGGTCTCCACATGCAATCACGTGGACACGAGACTAAGGAAGGGTTAGCTCCTTTTAACTCACACTGAGCGTATACCAGTGATATCATGTGAAGAGAGCTACACATTTCTGTTTCTTATTTTATTTATTTCATAAAATTTATGCACTGCTTGATTGTAAAAAACAAACAAAAAGCAAGGAGAACTCTCAAAGCAGTTTACAAAAAGTAATGATGTCAAGTGGGGCCGGTGGGTCTGGTTTGGCCAAAAGGACCACATGTGTCAAATGAGGAAGCCTAAGGGCTCTAATCGTGCCTGTAGGCCAGAGGTTTCCCACCAATAGTTTCAACATTCATATTGATAGCGGGACACATTTTTCCATGACGGTGCATTTTCAGGAGAACCATAAATATGCCCCTTTTATATCTAGTGTTTAGTTCCGTTCCTTGCCATGATTAGATCACAAAATAACCACCACACTTCAGTGTTTAAAGCCCCCACTCTCCTTTTAGATTGGTGAAGATGCCTGCCTAAAAAATGCCTTCTTTTTTATTTCACTGTTAACTGTCTTCATCATACAGCATTCTTGTCCTTCCCTACAAATGTAAATGTAGCATTCACTTTTCATTAAACTTGGCCTAACCACTGGCCTATCTGATCACTCTCGCATAACTGATGGAAAGCTACAATAGGAATTCTGACATGCAAAAGCTTTGCCTTATGTCCAAAGCTGGCTAATTATGGATTAAAGCTGCTCAAATTTTTATGCTGCTCAAATTTTAAGTTTTGGAGGTAAAATGATTTGTGTATCAATATTTGAATATAACAAATACGTCCTCAGTCATGCTCCCTGTAGGTGGCAGCAGTTCGTTGCTACTGAAATTAGATTTCTGATTTAAACCACTGTAGTTATGAATTTTGCCTCCTCTCTCTCTCTCTCTCTCTCTCTCTCTCTCTCTCTCTCTCTCTCTCTCTGTGTGTGTGTGTGTGAGAGAGAGAGAGAGGGGGGGGAAGGGGGAGAAACAGCATCAGACTATTAAAAGATAATGAAGTATTTGAACATTGATCTGCTTGAAATCTAAAGTAATGAATTTATTAAATAAGTGACTTTACGATTGCTTGCTTTTATAATAAAATATTATCAGTCAGACAGCATACAGATGCTATTAGCAAAAATCCACACAGGAAATGAAACAGAAAATCTGTATGCAGATCAACTAAAAGCCACACTTCATTTGACCTAAGGGCACTTCCAGACAATGGCTTAATATTGCAACTGAGTCACCAAGATATCACAGAATTAAAAAATTCCTTCAGTAGCACCTTAAAGACCAACTAAGTTTTTATTTTGGTATGAGCTTTCATGTGCATGCACACTTCTTCAGATATACTGAAACAGAAGATATCACAGGTCACTGACAACAGTGTGTGTGTGTGTGTGTGTGTGTGTGTGTGTGTGTGTGTGTGTATATATATATATATATATATATATATATATATATATATATATATATATATAGCATGTTGTTTATTTCCCCAACAAAGGGAAAATCCTGATTAAATTGGGGGGGGGGAATACAGGCTGACATTTTGATGCCAATAACATCATATGACCCAGCAAAACAAACATGGATGCCTGTGGAGCCCCCATCTCACAATATACACCCATCCAGAATTGCTGTTTTCTTCCTGATTCGGTGTTTAAAAGTAAGTTTTCCTGGGGAAAGTGGTGGTAAAAGAAAAGGGGGGGGGCTTAGAGATGGATCTGGAAATGACAGGAAGGAACAGTATGCTAGTATACCTCCTCAAATTTCATCATGTGGAATAGAAGCACAAAACTCCAGAAATTTTCTGAATTAACAGTTTTCAAACTGATCCCCCCCCCCCCGGAAACAATTTGCATGGGAATGAACATTCAACTTCTACAAGAGTCTGACAGATTGCCTGAGATGGCTTTTGCTTTGTGTGAAAGTTCACCCAAAACATGTAAAAATTATCAGGTAAGAATGTCAGGAAAATGCAGCCAAATTCGGAGTGCTTTCGCGTGGCAATTTCTTGTGGAGCGCTGCTTATTCCTGCATGTTTTGCACAGCATCGAACCACATTCTAACCAGCTGAGCTATCTAGACAGAATGCACAACTGTCATTGTGAAAATTATGTTCCATGTTATTTATTTATTTGTTGTTTGTTATCATGAAAAGGGGACGGGGCAGGATATGGGATGGCATTTTGATGACGACGTTATAATGTAGATGTTGCAAAAAAACCAAACCCATGCATGCAGACCCATGCATGCATCCAGAAACGGCAGTGTGAGAGTAACCTGGCTTTTGCCAAGTGCCAAGGAAGACAGCTTCTACCAACATACAGTAGGGCAAAGAAGGAATGGCTGTCGTCCCTTTGAAAGTATAGAAGCCAGTGCTTACTTGAATGTGAGCCAGTCAGTTAGAGAGGAGTTAGAGAGTCAGTTAGAGAGGAGCAATTTCATAAAGCTCTCTGGACACTACAGGAAATGGAGTATTTTTAACTTCTGAGATGTCCAAAGTCACCAAGTTCTCACCACCCCTTTGAAGGGTGGCCCACAGTGACCAAGCGCAAGACTGCCCCTGCAAAATGACTCCCCTTAAAGTTCAGCCGGATTGTTATCAATGGCTCATTATGAATAATGAAGAGGGAAGAGACAATGCTCAAACACAGACACAGTGACTCTGACCCGCAATCAGCAAAATTCTCGAGGCACATATTTTCTTTATCACCCATATAAATCTAATGTGACCTAAGGTCACGACCCTACATGGGGTAGTGGAGCTAAAGGGGAGTCCATGCTGGCTTCCTCCTATTTTATCTTTATGGTGTGGTATGTATGTATATATAAAAAAATATATATCAGCTGCAGCCAGACCTGCTGAAGTACATAGTAGTGTGTGATACCACACATTCTGCATGGGTGGAAGAGGCCACGCATCAGCTGGCAACAGGCTTTGTCAGCAGTTGTCATATGCCGCAGCTTCAGTCTCTGCCAGTGACTGGGGTCTTTGGGAGACTTGGCTCAGAGCTAAGCTTCTATATTCTTAATTATAGAAATTTAATAAATAATTATTACGATACTATGGGGGCGCTTATTGTTTTTGTTTGTTGCTATGGTATGTTTTTGTGTTTTTATATTTTATAAATGTTACGTACAAATCTTTACACACACACACACAAACACACAAAAAATATTGTGTTTTATATGTTATATATCCAATATATTTTATATTGCAAGCCATCCTCAGATGAAGGGCAGCATAGAAACTTTATAAATAAATAATAATTACCATCTCCTCAGATGCAGGAAGTACAACTTGCACACATTTCACATTGCCTTTTATCGGCACCAAAAGCGCAGGCCTCTGGGGAGATAGGTAAAGGTAAAGGGACCCCTGACCATTTGGTCCAGTCGTGACTGACTCTGGGCTTGTGGCACTCATCTCGCTTTACTGGCTGAGGGAGCCGGCGTATAGCTTCCAGGTCATGTGGCCAGCATGACAAAGCCGCTTCTGGCAAACCAGAGCAGCACATGGAAACGCCGTTTACCTTCCCGCTCTGCTGTATAACTACTTGCACTTTGACGTGCTTTCGAACTGCTAGGTTGGCAGGAGCTGGGACCAAGCAACGGGAGGTCACCCCGTCGCGGGGATTCAAACCACCGACCTTCTGATCAGCAAGCCCTAGGCTCTGTGGTTTAACCCACAGCGCCACCCATGTCTGGGGAGATACATTTCCCTATTCTGGACATTAATGGCATCCATCCATAAAAGACGGCACGACTTACACTGCCTGCATTTTGGCACACAATTAACATCCCGGGCTGCTCTCATTGTATGGCCTTGCAAGTCACGAAGTGACTCAGCTTAGTTCCCTACAGATAAAATGGGAACAACAACAGACCTTTTGTTCCTGTTTCAAAATCAAGCTCAGAAATGGGTGGCATACCTATGATAAAATTCATTTGCTTTCAAGGCACATGTTCCCATGCCTTGTCAACTTGATCCATGAGAAATTAAACATGCTGAATAAATGGTAAATAGGATGATGAGGAAGTACCTACAAGACCATGAATGACACATGCCAACTGACGGGAGAGAGAAATAGTAATAATAGGAATCCTATATGTATGGGGAGTGACTTCCTTCCTTCCTTCCTTCCTTCCTTCTTTTTTCTTTCTTTCTTTCTTTCTTTCTTTCTTTCTTGTGCATGAATTTCTAAAAAATATGCTTTGCTTTACAACAACCCTGTAAGGTAGCATACTCTTACAATCCCACATTGTGATGGAAGAGCTGAGGCTGAAAATTAATGACTTGCTTTCAGGTCTCCTACCAACTCTGTAACCAAGGTAAGGTTTTGAACCAGGCTTCCTCACTCATAGCTCATATTCTTCAGCACCACTTTATTCCAGCTTTCACCATCAGACATGCCCCCTGTCGTGTTGCATGAAGTAAGTGAACAACATGGGAATATGTGCTTTGAAAGAATATATATATACGCTGTCTATCTACAAAGCGGTTACGTAGAAAAGAATGTGATCTGTAGGAGGCCTTCATCAGAGCCAAATGCCATTGCTGTGTAGTTGGTCAGGCAAGGGGCAGCCTTGTGAAGAAATGTGTGGCGTTGCTTTGTCAGCATTGCTGCAGGACAGCTCCTCTGTGTCAGACAACTGCATGCATATCTCTGAAGAACTTGCTGTATGTGCAGTCTGTGGCTGCTGTGAAATTTGGGGGTCCTCTTTCTTTCTTTCCTACTTTATAGGGTGTGTATGAAACTGTAGCCACACACAGTGAAGCTAAAGCAAACCCCATTCTATGTGCCATTTTCTTTTTCCAAAGGGGGTTTGCTTTGGACTATGCTCTCCTACCTGGGGCTTCTGTGTGCATTGTATACTGAAACTGAAGCAAAGTCAGCCCTATCTTTGCAAAGATACCAAGCTAAGTATGCTGATGACAATGGCCCATTCTTCTCCCCCATTGTTCTTGCTCCATAAACTCTGAATGTTGACAGTGGATTTGTCTTTATAATCCAGTTAGCTCTGTTTACACGCTAAGGTGTGGAGGAGATACTCAATTCATTTTCTCATGTGGCCCTTGTATGCAGTGCAACAGATGCAGTGCGTATCTGCATTTTTAGCCCGCAGAAACAGGAAGCAGGCTTTGTGGATTCTACTTCTCAGGTGATCATTTTTGGTCCCAGGAGGACTTCTGCAAACCAGTCATTTCTGAAACCCATAGAGAAGGCAAAAGTCTGCTCACATGCATCTTTGTGGATAACTCATGTTGTTTTCTTTTTCCTTTATGAAAGCTTTGTTGAATATGAAGAACAACACAATAACTTCATACTTGGCCAGAGATGTGAACCCAGGTCTCCCTAGCCTGCAGTACATTAGAATAGTTTACAGTGGTACCTCAGGTTACAGACGCTTCAGGTTACAGACTCCGCTAACCCAGAAATAATACCTCGGGTTAAGAACTTTACTTCAGGATGAGAACAGCGGCACCGGGAGGCCCCATTAGCTAAAGTGGTACCTCAGGTTAAGAGCAGTTTCAGGTTAACAACAGATCTCCGGAACGAATTAAGTTCTTAACCCGAGGTACCACTGTAATGTATACTGAAGTCACCCGCCCTGCCCTGTCTCTGCCCTCAGAAAACTTCTTCATGCTGCCATCAATTGCCCAGGGCCTTACAGATATTATCTCAAAAATCATTATGGCAAACCCTGTACAGTATGTCTGTGTCATGAACCCATTGGGTTTTTAGTTTTTTTTTTTTTAAAGGAGCACAAAATGCATTTTCCCTCCCTTTGCTGTTTATTGTATTAACCCCACCTTCTTTTCTCCCTGGGAGAAGGGAAGGGCAGAAAGTAAAAGTAAGAGAACATGCCTGGTTCCCACAGTCCATCATTCACTGTGGATCTGGTGCACAATGTTATGAGGCTCCTGCTGTCCCACTGACTTTTACCAACTCTTTGATGATAATAATAATAATAATAATAATATAATAATAATAATAATAATAATTTATTTGTACCCCGCCTATCTGACTGGGTTTCCCCAGCCACTCTGGGTGGCTTCCAACAGAATATTAAAATAATGTATTAAATATTAACTGGTAGTTGTTTTTCTCTTAGACATCTGGTGGGAGGGCATTCCACAGGGCGGGTGCCACTACCGAGAAGGCCCTCTGCCTGGTTCCCTGTAACTTGGCTTTTCGCAACTAGGGAACCGCCAGAAGGCCCTCTGTGCTGGACCTCAGTGTCCGGGCAAAACGATGGGGGTGGAGACGCTCCTTCAGGTATACTGTACCGAGGCCGTTTAGGGCTTTAAAGGTCAGCACCAACACTTTGAATTGTGCTCGGAAACGTACTGGGAGCCAGTGTAGGTCTTTCAAGACCGGTGTTATGTGGTCTTGGCAGCCGCTCCCAGTCACCAGTCTAGCTGCCGCATTCTGATTTAGTTGTAGTTTCTGGGTCACCTTCAAAGGTAGCCCCACATAGAGTGCATTGCAGTAATCCAAGCAAGAGATAACTAGAGCATGCACCACTCTGGCGAGACAGTCCACAGGTAGATAGGGTCTCAGCCTGCGTACCAGATGGAGCTGGTAAACAGCTGCCCTGGACACAGAATTGACCTGTGCCTCCATGGACAGCTATGAGTCCAAAATGACTCCCAGGCTGCGCACCTGGTCCTTCAGGGGCACAGTTACCCCATTCAGGACCAGGGAGTCCTCCACACCTGCCTGCCTCCTGTCCCCCACAAACAGTATTTCTGTCTTGTCAGGATTCAACCTCAATCTGTTAGCCGCCATCCCAGACTTCCCAAGCCATGTCTAAGTGAGTCACAGGTAAGCCGCGGAAATGTCAGGGAAGTAAATGAAATACCCACCGATGTGAACAGATATCCTTAGATGCTCTGCAGTGCAATATGTAACTGGCTGTACAGGGTGAAGGGAGGGAAGGAGGTTGCTGTTTTCTAAGTCTCTCACAATCTCTGTCAAGAAAGAGGGGATAACCCTTTCAGTCAATAAGTGAGCATAGAGGTCGTCCTGGAGTGACAGAAAATTTTCACAACAATGTGGCCGTGAAGGAGTTTATTCCATCTTGTGTTATATTTCCGAATAATAATTGACACGGTGTCATTCCAGGATATTTTGAAGCAAAACTACACATGGGAGTTTCTCAGAAAGAAAGGTGTTTGGATGCAATTAGCCATTCCCCAACCTGAGGCTTCCTAAGTATATTGGACTATGACTCCCATCCCCCTCAGCCACTGATGAATGGGGTAGCGGTCAAAACAAAACAAAAATGATCTGAATGGCACCCAAAGACTGACTTTGAGTAATTCAGTTCAAACTAATGGAACCTTCAAGAAGAAGTGGATTGTGGCTTCACAGCGTTCAGTTTCTTTCATAAATAGAAAACTAAAAAAGCTTCCCTTGCTTTTTACACAGTAAATACCAGATATATCAGAATTACTTATTAGCTGGCACATTTAAAAAAGAACTCTTTGTTGGTCCTCTTCCTACACTGGCCAAGAGTTGGGGGGAGTGAAATAGAGCCAAAAATAGATGAGATAGGCTGGGAACAGTTTGTCTGAGCTCCACTTCTTCCTTCTTTGCAAGCTGTGAAATTCCCACTCTACAGTTTTTACAAAGGGATTGTAGAGAAAAAAGGGGGGAAACTTATTTTTTCTGATTGCTCTGAGTTTGGAGATTATTTTGCATTCCAGTACTGATAATAGAGTGGACAGAGTGCACTGAAGAACTATGGATGGAGGCTCGTAACATTATACAGGAGGCAGCAACGAAAACCATCCCAAGGAAAAGGAAATGCAAGAAAGCAAAATGGCTGTCCAACGAGGCCTTACAAATAGCGGAGGAGAGGAGGCAAGCAAAATGCAAGGGAGATAGGGAAAGATACAGGAAACTGAATGCAGATTTCCAAAAAACAGCAAGGAGAGACAAGAGGGTCTTCTTAAATGAGCAATGCAAAGAAATAGAGGAAAACAATAGAATGGGGAAAACCAGAGATCTGTTCAAGAAAATTGGAGATATGAAAGGAACATTTCGTACAAAGATTACCATAATCAAGGACAAAAGTGGTAAGGACCTAACAGAAGCAGAAGACATCAAGAAGAGGTGGCAAGAATACACAGAGGAATTATACCAGAAAGATATGGAGGTCTCGTACACCCCAGGTAGTGTGGTTGCTGACCTTGAGCCAGACATCTTGGAGAGTGAAGTCAAATGGGCCTTAGAAAGCACTGCTAATAACAAGGCCAGTGGAAGTGATGATATTCCAGCTGAACTATTTAAAATTTTAAAAGATGATGCTGTTAAGGTGCTACACCCAATATGCCAGCAAGTTTGGAAAACTCAGCAATGGCCAGAGGATTGGAGAAGATCAGTCTACATCCCAATTCCAAAGAAGGGCAGTGCCAAAGAATGCTCCAACTACCGCACAATTGCCCTCATTTCACACGCTAGCAAGGTTATGCTTAAAATTCTACAAGGCAGGCTTAGGCAGTATGTGGACCGAGAACTCCCAGAAGTGCAAGCTGGATTTCGAAAGGGCAGAGGAACCAGAGACCAAATAGCAAACATGCGCTGGATTATGGAGAAAGCTAGAGAGTTCCAGAAAAACATCTACTTCTGCTTCATTGACTATGCAAAAGCCTTTGACTGTGTCGACCACAGCAAACTATGGCAAGTTCTTAAAGAAATGGGAGTGCCTGATCACCTCATCTGTCTCCTGAGAAATCTCTATGTGGGACAAGAAGCTACAGTTAGAACTGGATATGGAACAACGGATTGGTTCAAAATTGGGAAAGGAGTACGACAAGGTTGTATATTGTCTCCCTGCTTATTTAACTTATATGCAGAATTCATCATGCGAAAGGCTGGACTAGATGAAACCCAAGCAGGAATTAAGATTGCCGGAAGGAATATCAACAACCTCAGATATGCAGATGACACAACCTTGATGGCAGAAAATGAGGAGGAATTAAAGAACCTTTTAATGAGGGTGAAAGAGGAGAGCGCAAAATATGGTCTGAAGCTCAACATCAAAAAAACCAAGATCATGGCCACTGGTCCCATCACCTCCTGGCAAATAGAAGGGGAAGAAATGGAGGCAGTGAGAGATTTTACTTTCTTGGGCTCCTTGATCACTGCAGATGGTGACAGCAGTCACGAAATTAAAAGACGCCTGCTTCTTGGGAGAAAAGCAATGACAAACCTAGACAGCATCTTAAAAAGCAGAGACATCACCTTGCCGACAAAGGTCCGTATAGTTAAAGCTATGGTTTTCCCAGTAGTGATGTATGGAAGTGAGAGCTGGACCATAAAGAAGGCTGATCGCCGAAGAATTGATGCTTTTGAATTATGGTGCTGGAGGAGACTCTTGAGAGTCCCATGGACTGCTAGAAGATCAAACCTATCCATTCTTAAGGAAATCAGCCCTGAGTGCTCCCTGGAAGGACAGATCGTGAAGCTGAGGCTCCAATACTTTGGCCACCTCATGAGAAGAGAAGAATCCTTGGAAAAGACCCTGATGTTGGGAAAGATTGAGGGCACTAGGAGAAGGGGACGACAGAGGACAAGATGGTTGGACAGTGTTCTCGAAGCTACGAACATGAGTTTGACCAAACTACGGGAGGCAGTGGAAGACAGGAGTGCCTGGCGTGCTATGGTCCATGGGGTCACGAAGAGTCGGACACGACTAAACGACTAAACAACAACAACTGATAATATTATTGTTATTTTAAGTTGTTGATGTATTTAATTGTGTTTTATTACTTTTAACAAGTTGCTTTGTTGGTAAGCAATGGAGAGCAAGTGTATAAGTGCATTCTTTACCACACTGGGCAAAAGATTCCTGCATTGCAGGGGGTTGGACTAGATGACCCTCGTGGCATAGCTGCCAAGTTTTCCCTTTTCTCGCGAGGAAGCCTATTCAGCATAAGGGAAAATCCCTGTAAAAAAGGGATAACTTGGCAGCTATGCCTCGTGGTCCCTTCCAACTCTACAATTCTATGATTCTATGATACCTTGGCCTTTGACACCTGAGATGCATGTTTTCATGACAGAATTCATCTTCTACTTGCCACTATAATTTGTTTTAATTGCTTTTAATACTGAATTTTTAAATTGTAATCCACCCTGGATCTTGCTGGTGAAGGGCAGACAGTAATAATAATGATGATGATGACGACGATGTCTTCTACTGTGAGTTTCTGCCTTTCCTAAGACTATTAGAGGCACAGTTGCTCCAGATAGAAAGGAGAGCTGGGAAGCCTTCTTTAACCTTTATTGTTATTGAACAAACTATTGTGATCACTTCAATCATCATAGACCCAGGGTATTCCCCCCCCAAAAAATAGAAATATAACAAAACGTGTTGTCACCCATTTTGTCACCCATTTTGGGTGTCATGAAACAGCAGCAATTTGTTTGTTATTTAATTTGTTATTACTCTGTTTTTACTGCCCAGGGTAGAGAAAGGAAGGCACTGCTGGGATTTTCTGCCTTTGCTGCCGAAAAGAAAACCTTGGGTGGGAGCTATAGGGCACCATTTACATTTACATCTCAGTTAGTGAATTGCATTGGGCTGGCCCTAAGCTATGATATTATTTCCACATTCACTTGTCTGCAAATAAAAAATATTTTTAAAAATCTTACACATCTAGCATAGAAGCCTCGAAGGTCCAGCAGAGCAGTGGCACAGAAGTAGGCAAGCTCCCTTTTTGGTGAAGTGCATCACTCCTTTTGAGTTTCCACTTATGGGACTCTTTCTATGTTACTAAAAGTTTGCACACATCAGTGGCTTAAAACACAGCGAGGTCATTTCCCCTCACAGTGTTTCACGTTGCATTTCACACTGCTGTACAGGAAATTGGTGGGGTCTTAGGGGCCAGAATCTCCATGCACCTGTAACCCCCAGCTCCTATTCAATGAAGCCCTCATCCGCACATGCGCAGTCGTCTGCACATGTGCAACAACAGATGCCCGGAATGTACACACCTTCAGCTTAGCCGCAATGTTTTAAAATTGGATGGAAGCTGTCTTGAGGGAAAGTGGATCACTCAACAAAGTTTCTCAAGAAAGTACAGGATATAGATGGATTGTAGCTAACGTCATGTGCCCTCAAACAGTGGGAAGGTGCCAGAGCTGGAGTAAACAGAGAAATTTGTACACAGCTGAAGGCAGGAGTGGCAAAGGTTGCTGCTGCCCTTTGGGACTGGCGGCAGGCAGAAGGCAGGGCGCTCAAACAGCAGGTGGAGCCAGAAGCAAGGACAGGCAGAACACATTAACTATAAGTAAAGGTAAAGGGACCCCTGACCATTAGGTCCAGTCGTGACCAACTCTGGGGTTGTGGCGCTCATCTCGCGTTATTGGCTGAGCGAGCCGGCATACAGCTTCCAGGTCATGTGGCCAGCATGACAAAGCTGCTTCTGGCGAACCAGAGCAGCATACGGAAACACTGTTTACCTTCCCGCTGTAGCGGTACCTATTTATCTACTTGCACTTTGACGTGCTTTCGAACTGCTAGGTGGGCAGGAGCTGGGACCGAACAACGGGAGCTCACCCCGTCGTGGGGATTCGAACCACCAACTTTCTGATTGGCAAGCCCTAGGCTCTGTGGTTTAACCCACAGCGCCACCCGCGTCCCTATAACTATAGTTATAGTTAACTATAGTTTTGTCCTAATCTTCCTCACTGTAGAGTTCTGCAAGGGCAACACTAAGACCAGGGGACCCCAAACTAAGGCCCAGGGGCCAGATGCGGCCCAATCGCCTTTTAAATCCGGCCCATGGATGGTCCGGGAATCAGCATGTTTTTACATGAGTAGAATGTGTCCTTTTATTTAAAATGCATCTCTGGGTTATTTGTGGGGCATAGGAATTCGTTCATCTCCCCCCCCAAAAAAAATATAGTCCGGCCCCCCACAAGGTCTGAGGGACAGTGGACCGACTCCCTGCTGAAAAAGGTTTGCTGACCCCTGACTAAGACTAAGGAGGAAGATGTTTCCCAGGGCCACTCCTGGACAGGATGCAGCTAAGAGTGCAGGCAGGTAGGGGCTGACTGAGGGCAGAGTGTGAGCTTGGTGGGGCAGAGCCTAGCTTCTCCCAATGGATCAGTCTCTACTGAGGGGTTGCTAACCACCAGTTGGGGACACCCACACCCACGGCAACTTTTTTTCCCTGTCTCCCCAAACCCAAATATAGTGTCATGGAATGGTTGGATGTAGAGGAATGGTGGGTCGAACCAGCTGGGGAACCCCCAAGGGAAGAAGGCTCAGAGCCCAGGGAATGGTGGTGGGACAACTATGAATGGTCAGGGGGAGAAGACTGGGAAGAGGAGGTGTCGGAAGCTGAAGGGGTAACGGGGCTTGGTGATCTGGGAGGGTCTGCGGCAGAGGAAAGTCCAGAATCAGAGGCAGAAGCTGAAACAGGCAGGTGGGATGAGGGAGGTCGAGGCAGAGATGAGCCAGGCTGATGAAGAGTCACAGGTGTCCCCCCCTCCTGCTGCGACAAACTCCCCTCCCCACTTGTCTCCTGGAAGAGGCATGAAAAGGGTGGAGGAGAGGTTGGATAATCGCAGGCACAATATCCGACTGCTAAAAAAAGCCCTGAAGAGGAGGGGACTTAGAAGGCTGTGGGGAGGTGAGGACTTTTCAGTCTCAGCAACTGATCCATGGGGCAAGACCTACTAGGGATGAGCTGCCATGCTCATTAGGCCTGACACTCCATCAAGTCTGTGCAGATCATGTTCTTGCTAATAAATAGTTAATTCCAATTAGCACTGTGTGATTTACCGCCGACTCACTCCTGACAAGTAGGCACAGGGCTGGCCAATACTTTTCCACCTCAGATGTTCTTCATGGATCAGCTAATGATGGGGGTCTGTGTGCCTGTTTGTGTTTGTGTTTGTGTTTGTGTGTGAGAGAGTATGGGGTGGCCATACCCACTTCTAGTCACATCCACCACTAACATGCTGCCCCTGCAGGGTTGGCCAAAGGTGAATGCAGCCTTCAGGCTAAAAGCTTAGCCACTCCTTTTCTAAGGAATTCCAGAGGTCCATGGAATGCTGTTTGAGAACAACGTTTGATGCCTGCAAAATCACAACAAAATGTTGTTGTGTTTTCAAAAAGAAATGTGTTTTCAAATTACTCACTTCTTAGCAACTAATGCTAGGAGGAAGCTTTATGGACACACCATGCCATGACTCTACTATTGAATTAAATTGTTTGAATACAAATTGATTTAAAATCAAACTAAGAATGCAGTAACACAGCGCAAGTAATGAATGATTAGCAGGTCATCTGCATCTACAGCCAGTATTCGGTTTACAAAATGTATCAATCCCTGAAGCTAAGCCTTAAAATGAACTTCTGGACCCTTTTATATCCTGTCATATTTTGTAATGAGTGAGATGTTGCACAACAAGCAACTTCCCAACTGCCATCAAATTATGTAATTACACCACAGCTGAACTAAATATTACAAGGGAGGGTCTATGCACAGATATTTTCTCATTAAGTAATTGCCACTATTTATTTATTTAAACATATATTTTGGCTTCAGTAGGAATAAAATACTGGATTCCGGTTAAATGTGTATTATTATTTATAGAATTGCTAAGTCTAGGCCCTGAGAGGTATCTTACTTCTTTGAGGTACCATCTGTACCATACATTTAAAGATTATACCCCTTTAAAAAGTCATGGCTTCCCCCAGATAATCTGGGCACTGTAGTTGTTAGGAGACCCCCTATTCCCCTCACAGAGCTACAATTCTCAGAGTTGTTTAACTGATCCGTGGTACCTAGAAACCTCCTTTCAGCTTAAGCAAGTTTTTACCTATCCAACATCTGGCATCATATTTGTGGGACATATCCAGCCTCTTATAACCAACATGCTTAACACTAATTAATGCATGAAGGGTTAAGACCATAGAGTAAGATGTCCTGTCACATCCCCTCACCTTGGGAGGAAGGAATACCAAACTCTTTGTTCTCCCACTTTTCACCATTATTCCACCATGTGAGCCCTTCCAGCAAGGAGGTCTAAGCTGGATGAATAGATGCTGTATCCAGCAAGCCATCTTTGTGTTTCTGTACAAATAATTTAGAAACATTTAGCTTTTTGGGACTAATCTAAGTTTTGCTGCTTGTCTTTTCTTGCTGCTGTATGGAAACATTTGAACAGTTTGTAAGTAAATCAGTTTTAACTTACCAAACATGTGGTCTCCTGCTATGCTAAGGGAAGTGGGAAACTTGGGAAGCAACTTAGAAGGGGGTATATTAAAGGTCTAACAACTTATATTTCCACACTTTACTTTTCAGCATGTTTTGTGATTGTAAATATCTGTTGGGGCTCTCACCAAAGAGTATTTGCCCCAACTCTGGAAAAAACAAACAAATAAGAAGGCCTGGTGGGCCTAAAGGTTCCCCATCCCTGCTTTAATTGGAATTTAGTTCCTTCTAAAACAAGCTAAACACCATTCAATTTAGCAAGCTAAACACCATTCAATTTAGCCTACCAATAGAACCTCAAACCTAGCTAGACGGCGCCTCAGTTTATTGGCCCTAATTCAGTCCATTACTGCATTGGTTCCAAAAAAACCCATTGCCTCACCCAGATTAGTTGAACAGGAGAAGTAGAGCTGTGTGTCATCCACATATCGATGATACTTCGGTCCAAATCTCTACAGATGTAGAGGATAAAACAGAGTCCTGTGGAACACCAAAGGCCAGAGCAATTGTAATTTCCACCAGCACCACCTTCTCAAGTAGGAGGAGAACCACCGCAATGCAGAACCTTCAAACTTTAATTCAGTCAGTCTATCCATAAGGATGCTGCTATTGATGGTACTGAAAACCACTGAGAGTTCCAAGAGAATCAACAGAGTCATATGCTCCGTGTTCTTCTTTTGGCATCTCACAGGCTGACCGAAGCAGTTTCCCTTCCCAAACCAGGCATATAGTCCAACTGAAATAGATCCAGAAAACCTGTTTCATCCAAGAGTGCCTGGAGTTGGTTGGCAACTGTATGGAATCAGAAAACTTTGCACTGGAATTATAGGAGATAAGAAAATGGGATTCCCTTCACACACACACACACACAGCCCACCCCCATCTTGTCATCCTATCTTTATTGGAACCATCTAAAAGTCACCAAGCAATAAGCAAGCTTTTGAGTTCCCCTGGCGTCTTCTTCAGACTGAATATTACACAGTAAGAAAAATGAGAAGCATCACACAGAGACAAGGATTAAAATACAAAAAGACCAAAGCTGTGTGTGTGTTTTTAAAATACACATGCATGAGTATACACCAAGGGGGAAGAACAGAAATACAACAGCGTAACCGGCCGATTTTCTCAGTCACCAATTTATAGACATGTAACACCAAATGACAAAATCATACACACAAGAATATGTAACATTCAAACATCATAGAAAAACGTATGACAAGATTCAGTCCAAATATCAGTCCAAAAAGTATCAAGTCTTAAACACAGCTCATATAGGGCATCCATATGGCATATGAAAAGGTTGCAAGATGTTTTCAAGTACTGTAGATGAATAAGGATCTAGGTAACAACGGAGCATCCAAATGTGGTAACAAATTACGGTGGCAATGGAGTATCCAAATGAAAATGAGAAGCAACAATGGATGGTGACAAAAAAGATGAGACAAGGTTACCCAGGTTATATACCTTGTTTCGCCAGAACTGGCTTCTTCAGTGAGTAGAATGCTGTATCGCATTCATAGATAAGATACTAACTTGGAGTCAACACTTGGAGTTGCTTCTCATTTTCATTTGGATACTCCATTGCCACCTTTTCATATGCTGTATGGATCTTGGAACCTTTTCATATGCCGTATGGATGCTCCATTCGTAACCTGGGTTCTTGTTGTATGTTTGAGTATACACCAAAGCATTCTTCTGCAGTGACTCTTCATGACCTTATTTTAGAAACAGGGGAGACAAAATGTGTAAAGGGGTGTTTATGAGACAAATAAGCACCCTTTTAAAGCCATCTTCACAGTGAAAAGAATAAGCTTGGTGACAAGAGCTGCACGATGAGCTCCACCCCCCCCAAAAAAGCAGCTCCTCTCGCCATCACTGCCACACCCATCACAACTTGTGCAGGGGGAGCCTTCCCTATAGAGTGGACACTCGGGTTGTGAATATGATCCATGTGGGATTCACGTCCGCAACCCGCAGCGTTCGCAACCCGCAGCGCCGCGTCTGCGCACACACGGGTCGTGATTTGGCTCTTCTGCGCATGCGCAAAGTGTGATTTTAGTGTTTCTGCGCATGCGCGAGCGCCGAGACCCGGAAGTAGCCCGTTCCGGTACTTCTGGGTTCGGTGCGGTGCGCAACCCGAAAACGCGCAACCTGAAGCGTCTGTAACCTGAGGTATGACTGTATCTGGAAGCTCCCTGCATGATTCTGATCCCTGATCACCCCAGGACAGTTCAACATCACATGGGGAGTCAGTAGGCTCCCTGCTGCTGCAGTTATGATGAACATGGTGGCAATATCGCATTGCTTCAAAATTACTGTAAGATTTGAGAATGCCCTCTTGAGTGGAAGAAAATATCTACAAGTAAACTTCAAACAACATTTCTAATTTACAAGCTGTGCAAGTTATAAAATATCTGACCAGCAATAAATCAAAAAACCTGGTAACCAGATTACAGGAAATCATAGCTAAATTCTCAGGCCGAGTTCTGAGTGGAAGTATAGAGGAAGGCGAACAGCGAAACAAAAGATAAAACTGGCATTGTTGCACCTCAGTATCATTTATCTTCCTTTGAGGCAAGAGCCTGGCTGGCAGCCCTGAAGTTTTGGCTTAAAATTTATGTATTTTGAACAGCAGAAGGGTAGTTATTTTATCTTCCTGATGACAGCTATTGCAGTGTTTGGACAAATCTGTTGCCCAGACATCTTGTTGCATCGGACTGCCACGCCTTTACCTCCTTCCATTGGGCTTGACTCTGCTTTAGATTTGGGGGGGGGGGGAGCAAGGGCCATGGGATATTGCATTTTTTAGGCTTTTTATTTCATGCAGGTACAACCTGCTCACTTTGTCCCATAAGCGTTTCTAATGATGGTTATGTTCAGTTAACTGCTCATTTTAGGAGTTTTCATGTACAGTAGTTGAATATCGTAAGGATTTTAAATCTCGTCAGATTTAAGCTGTGTACACCTGGAAACTTTAGTTTACCCCTGACCGAGGTACAGTTCCCAGCACCCTTAACAAACTACAGTTTCCAGGATTCAGGGGCATTATTTCATTCTCAGTTACTTGGGCTTAGATATGCTAGTGCTACTTTCTCCTTGAGGGTTGTCCTTGGAATAACTAGGTCAGGCATCCCCAAACTTCAGCCCTCCAGATATTTTGGACTACAATTCCCATCCTCCCCGACCACTGGTCCTGTTAGCTAGGAATCATGGGAGTTGTAGGCCAAAACATTGGGAGGGCCGCAGTTTGGGGATGCCTGAACTAGGTGGTGGAATCTGTGGAACATACTCTGTTGTAGCAATTGTTCATCAGCAAATGATTGCCGTTCATTTAATGGGCCAGCTACCAGGAAGGTCAGTTCAATTTTATGTTAAATCAGGCATCCCCAAACTGCGGCCCTCCAGATGTTTTGGCCTACAACTCCCATGATCCCTAGCTAACAGGACCAGTGGTCAGGGAAGATGGGAATTGTAGTCCAAAACATCTGGAGGGCCGAAGTTTGGGGATGCCTGTGTTAAATACTCACTGGGAGATAAAATCCAACAGGTGCAATGTAATACCGGTAAAAAACAACAACAAAACTTTAATGTAGGAGAAAGAACAGGGAGGCAATTAACCATCTGAAATAGGAATAATCTTTTTTTGTGGAGGGGATTCTCTCTCTCTCTCTCTCTCTCTGTGTGTGTGTGTGTGTGTGTACACACACCTACATAAACACACACACACACATACACACACCTGCCTCTGAGTTGGTGGCACTTATGGCACTTTTCTTGCTTTGTATTTTGCTCTGTGTTTAAGATTATGGTGCACTGCATGGTTCTATCTTGATTTTATTTTGTTGACCATAATAAATTTATGATAAGGATCTATTATCCCCAGACCACACACCTCAGCAACTTAAAGGCAGCACACAAGCAGTTTTATATATGAAAACCTCCACAGCAGAAATGCACATCTCTTGATTTCCAAAGCATATAAATTAATGCAAGTCATGACTTACTGTCTTTCCATTTTAAACCTTGTATCTTACTCCTCGGGCACTTGATGAGAAAGTGATCCTGAGCTATGAAAAAAAAAGATTTAACTTGGTTTATGGCCAAACGTAACAACTTTAGTTTGTTTTAATTAAGTTTACAATGTCAGTTAAAATTACAAGCTTCTTTCATATGGCCAGTTCAGAAAGAGCCAATAGTTAGTACTGTATCATCAGCATACAGAATGTTTGTGAAACAGAATTTTTGTTGGAAACAATTCCACAATTATTAATAAAAACAAAGGTAGTTGTGCCAATCCATGCAGGGCGGGGGGGGGGGGGAACCCCAAAACCCAGAGTTGGACAATCTTTTTGTTAGGGACAAAACAAGTAGCAAACTTTCAAGTACTCCAGAACTTATGTAATTTGGGCATTACATTGTTATGAGTCTGGGATGTGTGTGTGCTGTATGCCTGGGCTCTCTTCTAATTCCTGGATCCAGCAAGTGTTAAAAGGATTCAGATTCAAAGAATACCCAAGTTAGCTTCCTGGTAAGGTAATGGGCCATTAAGGAAACAAAGGAAGTAGATCTGTGCCAGAAAACAAATGGGTGAGCCCCCTTCCCTCAACTTGCTGGTAGAGGCTGCAGGCAGCAGAAGCCTGTGGAGGAGAGACACACTTGATTTCTGTTTGGATCCAAGGCTGCAGCTACGGGAGAAGCAAGGCCTTCTTGGGGTGTTCATGCTGTGAACCCCTCCATCGTAGGCTCAGGTTGCATATATGTGTCAATAAACCATATACTGTATCGTAAAGAGACCATGGTCTCCACTGTGCCTCATTCCGAAGGAAACATGAACCCTGAGTGAGTGACCTTGGCCTTGGAATCTCACACCGTTCGGAGATTGGGGTGGCGTGCAACATTATACACAACCGCGGCAACCCTGATTACTGCAGTAGTGAGTGTGTGGTATGGATGGTGCATTACTCATTGAGAGCAGTGATGGCAGAGATGATGATGCAGCTATTTTCAGTGATTAGAAGCACAGGAATGAATAAAAGAGTGAGATGTCACTGGCTGTAATCAAATAGCTGCACAAGATACAAACAAATAAGAAAGGCTGTTAGGGAAGAATCTTCTCATCTAGAGCTTCTGAGAGGTACTACCGTACTTCAGTCTTCCCCCCCCCCCCCATTTCATTCAAGTTTCCCCAGGATGGCTGAGGCTGCTCATCAACTGGAGACAAAATTGAAAGTGAGCACCTCAGAAGTGAGATTTGAATGCAGCCTCCCTGGGTTAAAGAGATTCTAAGCCATCTCGTCTTCCTGTTACATTTTCAGTCCTGCTTACAGAAACAGCAGATCATGCAGTAAAACTGATTTTGGACTCCAGCAGTTTAAGATGGCAGTTGGGGAATTCCTTGAATAAATCTCCCTCATATTTTTTTTTTAAAAAAGCAAGTCAGTCTCACAACTATGCATCAGGCAGAGTTGTAACTTCCTTGATTTACTCATCTAGGAAGTAAAACACATGCACAACCAATGTAAAAAAATAATACTACTGCATTGGTGCTAATCTCTTACTGCTGTTGTTATTCGGTCATGTGTTTGCGGCTGGGATGGGAAACATAGTTGGACTTCAACTCCCATCAGCTCCAGCTAGCATGGTCAATGGTCAGGGATGATGGGAGTTGTAGTCCAGTGCCCCCCCCCGGAGGTCACAAGTTCCCCAACCCTGATGTTAAGGGACTTGGCCCTTTTATTTTTCTCCTTCCAATACAGTACTGTACACAGAATGCCTGCAAGAGATATTACTACAGAGAGAGTTCTCTTTTCAGCAGAGCTGCCAACTCTTGTGACAAAGTGTGAGCCTTGTGGTTTCAGGGGTTTCCTAAGAAGTTGCAATACACTTTAAAAAAAAAAAAGCATACAAATACAGGATCATCTTTCTAAAGTAGGTAGAAACAACCGTAGGCTGTGCAAAACTGTCAAACAGAATTGTAGCAATGTTTGCAAACACAGTATGCCAACAAACCCAATGGTGATTCTCAAGCCAATTCTGTGATGTTTAGATAACTGGTCTAAAGATTTTTGAGTATGTAGAACGATCGCCCTTGCTCAGTTGAGCTGAGTCAGGCAAAAATAAACATAAATAAAGATAGAGGGGCCTTCTTTGGCCCCACCCCTGACTCCCAACGATCCTACTCAAGGTAGGCTAAGTATGCACCAAGCATTTAAAGTGCATTCCCGTCCCCCGTCCCCCCAAATGATCCTGGGAACTGTTGATTGTTAAGGGTGCCATGAACTGTACCTCTGTGAGGTCTGAGGGGTAAAATGTTTCCAGAATCCTTTGCTTGGGGGGGGGGGGAAGCAATGTGCTTTAAAGGTATCGTATGTATGCAAAATGTTCTGCATTATTTCAAAATTTGTCCTTAAAATTAAAAATCTTTTAAGTTGTTTTTTTTGTATGTGTGTGTGTGTGTGTGTGTGTGCGCGCGCGCCATCTCAGCAGTCCACTACTCGTTGACACAAGAATATTTTTTCTATATGTAAGCAGCCTTCCTGACCATGTATGTGCAGCCACCTTTTTTGTGGAGAAACATTTGTGGGCATCAGCTTTCCGTGATGTTGACAGCAGCAGGAATTGCTACAAACTGCATCTGTCTCTTACTCATTGGTTGTCTCAATGCCCTTCCCCCCCCCATTTCATTCAAGTTTCCCCAGGATGGCTGAGGCTGCTCATCAACTGGAGACAAAATTGAAAGTGAGCACCTCAGAAGTGAGATTTGAATGCGGCCTCTCTGGGTTAAAGAGATTCTAAGCCATCTCGTCTTCCTGTTACATTTTCAGTCCTGCTTACAGAAACAGCAGATCATGCAGTAAAACTGATTTTGGACTCCAGCAGTTTAAGATGGCAGTTGGGGAATTCCTTGAATAAATCTCCCTCATTTTTTTTAAAAAGCAAAATAAACCTATTTGTGCAAAGAAAACTAGATGTATGGGAGACAGGTTTCCTAGCCCAGCCCTCTATGCCAGTGTTTCCCAACCTTGTGCCTCCAGCTGTTTTCGGACTACAATTCCCATCATTCCTGACCACTGGTCTTGCTAGCTAGGGATTATGGGAGTTGTAGTCCCAAAACATATGGAGGCACAAGGTTGGAAAACACTGCTCTATGCAACAGGTTAGATTTCTGATTGCAGAGATTTCCTTTTTCCAAGGGGCAGCATGCAAACACACCCACACACCCTTCAATTAACATTTTCCATATCAAATGAGTAATGCAAGAGTGGAGAACCTTAGGACCAAGGAAAAGGGGGAAATGCAGCCCTCTGTGCCTCTCTTCTCACTGGCCTTTGGAACCTCCTCAGGCCTCGCCCCCCACCGATTCTGCTTTTTTCCTGGCTGGAATGTGCCCTCTAACTCAGCTGGTGCTTCTTTTGTGTCTAGTTGGAAGATAGGAGGGTGCGAGTTTGGAGAAACTAGCCTAAGGTACAAAGGCAAAATCTAAAATTGCTCCCGATGAACCTCCTGCCCTGCCCAGAAGGTTCCAGGTGACCCCTGGGAAGTTAGCCAGAAGGGAATGTGACCCTTGAGATGAAGAAAGGTCCTCTGCTTCTGGCATAACATTCAAACTGATGCTTCGTGTGGAACACACCCTTCAGAGTCTGGGTTGCCACCAGTAACCGTTTAAACAACCACCCCCCAACTTTTCATTCTCTTAAAGCAATAATCTTTGTGCTAATCAATGAGCAATTGCACCTTTGTGTGCCTATCCTCGATGGACAAATTCAGATAATTTCGGAGAAAGGTGGCACAGTCACTCTGGAGAAAATTAATCTAAAAGTCCTT
This sequence comes from Zootoca vivipara, assembly GCF_963506605.1. Lineage (NCBI taxonomy): Eukaryota > Metazoa > Chordata > Lepidosauria > Squamata > Lacertidae > Zootoca > Zootoca vivipara. The sequence goes on from NC_083279.1 coordinate 36,491,281, forward strand.
TTCAGAATGTTTCTTGAATCTCAGTCTCATAGCTTTTTTGTTTTTGCATATGCCTCACTAAGTAAAATTAGCATCAATATTTTTGCGTGTGCCATAATGCTCTCCTTTTAATTCTTGCTGATCTTCCAGGAGAAGCCCTTCTCAGCAGCATTATACACCCAGCCCTTAGTGACTCTCATAACAAGAGACTGGATGTTTCCCTACAGCTTCAGTTGAATTCTTGTGCACGCAACAAGAATATACCTCGATCTGGCTCAGCTAAGGCCTGCCTGTTGCGAAATCCTTCCTCCACTCCCTTTTTTACAGCCTAATCTCTCCAGCCACCATGCAACAGACAGCGACAGCATGCAAGAAGCTGGCATGATGTGCAATAACCAGTTAGAGGGAGCAGGACTTGGGGGTGGGGGGAAGGGAAGGGGATGGGCAGACCTCAGCCTCACTACACTAGAGCTATTGTCTGCTGAACCTCGGGAAAAACGAAAGCATGGCGCATGAGGTTGCAAGGGGTTGCAGGCAGCAGCAAACTGCAAAGGCAGCAGCAGGAGGCCGCCAGTCAAGATCTGGAGGAGATGGGGGGCTGAGTGGGTGGGTGGGTTGAAGATGAGGAAATCTTCCTAATGTGATCAGTCAGGAGAGGTTGCTCAACAACAGCAGCAGCAGCAGCAGCAACAACAACGGAAATCCACAAAAGAGCAAGATGTATGCAGTCTTTTGGGGTAAATGAGCAACATAAGCATGACTGGAAGCAGCCGGCAGAGACACCCCCCAGTCAGGGAAGCAGAAGCACAAGGCGAAGCCATCAATGGTCTTTTTTTTTTTTACAAGGCTCCTTTCTGCGCTCAAACATATTGTGCCATCGCTTCCTCGCACAACTTCCCGATCATTTCAAGGAAATGCCCTTCAGAAACGGGATGGATTGAGCTTCGTATTTCTTTTCATGCCTGGCTGGTTCAGGGGTACTGGAACGATTAGCCAGCTGCAAGAAAATATTGGTGTTTCCTTATCTTTACAGATACTTAAAATAAATTTTTTAAAAAGAGTATCCAAAATTACACAATCGATCCCTAACCCAACCCCACCCACGTCTGACAACATGACTTGTCATCCCCACCCCCCCCAAGTAAGCTAGGGTGTATCTGCCTCCCCACCCGGCCAGGTAAGCTAGGTAATATCTGACCGGCCGGGTGGAACTTTTACCCTTAGTCGTTAATTTAAACGGTGCCTGCGTTTCACTCCAAGTGAGCAGCCAGCAGCCATTGTTTGCCCTTTTGGAAGAAAGGAAGCACAAAAGGGTAGATCGCAACCTTCCTTCCATGTAGCTCATGGGATGCCTCGTGGATGCCTGGGCAAAAACCGCAGCATATCCCTAGTCGAGGTCTGCATAGGTAGGCCTCCCGTGGATCTTACTGGCCCGCTGCCTGAATGGCGTGATCATTTATCAGCCAGCGGGTGCAAGGCATCTCTCTCTAAGGAAATGCAGCCTTTCATGATTTTATTATTTTTTTAAAAAGAAAAGAAAATTGCGCTTACTGGAAACACCCGCATGCAAAATAGCCCCCCCCCTTGCGGGGAACAAGAATGTATACGAATCATAATTTGCATGCGACTTTCTTCTTCTTTCCTCCCCCCCCCCCCCCGCGTGTGGGTTTAATCGCTGGCTTTTCCTTTTCCTATGTAGCATCATGCCTCTCTCTCCGAGGGCGAAGAAAAGAGGAAGCCGGGAACTTTAAGGGCGGCGAAAGAGTTAAGTTATTCAAGATGACATCACTGCGATTTGCATAGAATCGGGGTATAACTGGTCACGCAGGGGGAGCGCCCTTTTATACGACGGTCCAGAGCAGCTGCTGCAAAGAGCGGAATTGTACCTGAAGAGAGCGCATCACTGGTGAGGCTCTGATTTTTTCTCTTTCTTTCCCGGTGGTGGGGGTTGTTGTTTGAGGGGTATCTCAGCACCCCTTTTCCCGTCCGCATGTTGCCGTAGGCTTGGATTTTCGAGGCAGTTGAAATTTTGGTACCCGCTTTGTTGAACGCATACGCACCCAGGGCTTCTTCCTGAATGCACCAGAAGGCGGCTTAAATGCGTGGAGAAACAAGCTTTAAGACATCGTTACTATTATTATTATTATTATTTTGCTATCATTTTGAGCGAGGAGGTCCTGCCCACCCACCCCCTGGACCCTGATATTTGCCGGAGGGGAAGAGAATAGCATGTTGGACAGATCAAGGCACCTTGGTTCGGTTTCCTTGCCTGCTTACTGCGCTTTCCTTGGAGAGACGCGTTTTTGTGCGTGTGCGCGCTTTAAAAACCTCAAGCCTTGGAGGCGAGGGGACTTGGGGCGTGATCGGAAAGGTGGAAAGGGGAAGATGCGGGCGGGGATCGAAAGGGGTAAGGGAGGCATCCTCGGACGATCGGCTGCTGCTGCTGCCCCGCATGTTCAGCGACAAAAAGAGAGCAGCTCTTTGTTTTCACGGCGAGCAGCAGGCGCTGTGGATCTGGCGGCTCCGGGAAGGAGAAAGCGAGGGGGCGAGAGAGAGGCAGAGGAAGGGCGGTGGTTGGGGCTGCAGCTGCAGCTCGAGCTCTTTGTGCCGAGGGAAGAATGCAGGACTCCTTCCAAATGTGCTGGGCAGACCAGACACTAAGATGGAAGAAGGTGATTAGCATAGTCTCGCTCGCTTCGGTCGGTGGCATTGTGTGCGCGCACACGCAGGCGTTTTTTCACCATCATCATCATCCTTTGCTTGCTTTCTTCTAAGTGTGGTTTTCTCTAAATGTTCTTTCCACATGCAATAAGGCTAGTTGGGAGATCTTAACTGGAGCAGATGCACCACCAGCAGCACTAAAACAATTAGTATTGTTTTTTCTTTTAAACGAATTAATTGATTTTCACCTGGAACAAATTAGGTTTCTTTTTAAATTTCATTTTAAAGCCTTTCGATTATCCCCCCCCCGCGTGCTGTATCATTTGAGACCGAGTCTCCAGTGGTGAAATTTTAATTTTTTTTAAGTTAAAATGAGCTCTCATGAATATAAGTATATAGAGACCTGCCTTTTAAAGTAAGGGGGGTTAGCAGTGTTGCACTTAATCAGGAAGGAGGAGCTGAGATGGAGTGAATTCAAGCGGTTCTGAAAAGGGGTGGGGTGGGGGGGAGGAAGGAAGGGTGGTGCAATCTCTAACCATCTCTTTTCCCTCTTTTGTGTGTGTCTGCATGCAGATCAATCGCAGATATGTCTGACAAACCAGATATGGCTGAAATCGAGAAATTCGACAAGTCTAAGTTGAAGAAGACGGAAACGCAAGAGAAAAACCCACTGCCTTCAAAAGAAAGTAAGTGGATCTTGGGAAATGAGAAGAGGGCGTGGGCCACTGGAGACAAAGGGAAGGCAGGGCTGAGCCCAGACTCCTTCAGCTATCCTCCTCTCTTAGTGTATGGGGTTTCAATGCCGAACAGGATGCCGTGCAATTTATGCACAAATGGAAGCATTAAATACAGTACACAAAATAAAAGATATTTTATGAAAATAAGGGGACTTTTAAGCACAGTATGCATGAAATACAATATATCAAAAGGGAATTTTTTTAAAAAAATTATTCAACAGTGTCTAATTTTTATGAATTTAAAATGAATAGGTTTTTTTAAAAAATATTGTGATTCCTATTTAACTGCATTTCAAAATGCAGAATCCTTTTTTCTTATTCTTTCTTTTCTCCTTCTTTCCCCCTTTTGCAGCAATTGAACAGGAGAAGCAAGCGGGTGAATCGTAATGAAACCGGCCCTTCCAAATTATGCACTGTACATTCCACAAGCATTGCCTTCTTATTTTACTTCTTTTAGCTGTTTTAACTTTGTAAGATGCAAAGAGGTTGGATAAAGTTTGAATGACTGTACTGCCCCTTTCACATCCAAAAATTTTCTAAAGAATAGAGAGAACTACTGATGCTGTGAATGAAGGCGCTGCCCTTTCCATCTGCCTGTCCAGCTTGGTCCTGGTGGCACGAAAGAGCTTGCATGTGTCTCGAAAGAAGATCCTGGGAAGAGGGACTACAGTAATCTAGTAACACCCGAATATACGCAAAGCTGTACCAAGGTCCCGCAAGCTGTAAAATGCAGTTAACCGAGTGCCATTTTTTTTTGTTCAAATGATTTTAATTATTGGAATGCACAATTTTTTTAATATGCAAAAATAAAATGTTTTAAAATCTGGATTATACTGATCTGGTATATTTTTTTTGAGAATTGTTATCAAAGGAGGAAGTATATAAGTGCCTATAGCAAAATGAGATTATAGGACTTTATAGACTCCTGCATAAACATTTTTTCCCCTCCAGCTTTTGTCTGCCCAGAGCAGTCTGCATATTAGGATTCAACATTCATTGGGAAATCTGCAAAAATAACTTAAAATATCACATTTATTTCTAAGAGGTCTATGCAGGAACTATACTGTGCTTTTAAAATACAGTACATATATTTTAAAGTTTTGTTACGAAAGGCATTGGACTACCAAATTATATGGACAAGTGTTTTGGCAATATATTTATTGCAACCTTTTATAAAATCATGTTCAGCAAAACCTGGCAGTTTTGGATGCCTGTGCAATGGAGGTTGTCTTTAGTGCATCACAGCAGCCTCCAGTTGGTGAATGATTTGAAGACTACTACTTTTCACCTTGCCATGTCATTGCTGCTGCTGCTGCTGCTTTGGATGGCACGCTGCTCCAGACATGGTGTTAATTCCTTAAGGTGACAACTTTCAAACATGCTACATTTGGGGGGTTGATTTCCATGTCTCCTGAGAGGAAGTCCTGGGTGTTACAGATGGTACAAATTGATGAGGGTGCTCTAAAACACTGGTCTTCCAAGGTAGGTCACAACAGCAGCATCTCCACCATGCAAATATATGGCAAAATATATAAGAAATGGGCCCCCAAATGCATGCTTCAGACCCATGTCCTGAGTCCGACAAGGTTGAAGGTGCCTGCCATAGTATACCTCTTAACAATGCTGTGCATTGCAGAGGAGGAAAACAAGCAAGCCCCCTTTTCAGATAAGGTGGCCATTGATATCCAAGGTTCCTAGAACAGTTTGAAAACCTTTTCCATAGGACCAATGAATATTTTTTTGGTCTTCAATGCCACAATCCCACTTATTCTAGGAATGGGGAACAAGCTTTCCAGACTCCCACCATCCCCATCACTGCCCATGCTTACTGAATTTGATGTCCAGCAACATCTAGAGGACCACAGGTTCGCCACTCCTGCACTGAGCAGTGCTTAGTACAGTATATTGAGTGAGGGGCTCCAACCTCCTTAGTGGCTGTATTTTAAGATCATGCAAATATGATCTTGCCTTTCAAAGTTGGATGTATTTTAAGCAAGTGATTGCTCATTAATCTTTCAACAATTTCAATGGGTTCCCTCCATTCTCAAAAAGGTAAAACATTTAAGCCGCCTCACCTAAAGCCTGGTGGCTTATGTTTATTCCTTAATTTGTCTCTTCCTCTTTTGGGGTTTGGTTCAGTTTGAAAGTAATCTTGTTAAGCTTCTACTGCTGAGTGAAGCAGGAGGATAACATGGGTAGGTGGACTGTTATTACAGACACACTTGCTCCCTTCTGGATGTACCGGTTGCTTAACAGCCCAGCCCTGCACAGAGCTAGGTACACCTAGACCCATTCAAATCAATGGGCTTAAGTATGCCTAATTCTGCCTAAAATTACTCTGGAATGATGTCAAAATGAATTCTCTTGGCAAATGCATGGAGACGTTTAAGCATATTGGCCAAGATCCACCCAAGAACTGAGATTCACAAGGGAGCTTTACAGTTGTTTTTCCTCACAGAGCAAGCCCCTTGGTGCATAGTAAATGCCTTTTTATTTGGAGGGGGGTTTCAAGTGGCAATTTATGATATGAGATGGAGTTGGGGAGAGCTGTTCAAAGACAAAAACAAAATCCAAAATTTCAATGGGCCAAGACCATTTGCCTTTGCCTCAAGGCATATGATATGTTGCTGTCTTACTGAGAAGTAAGTCTTAAGTGAAATCACTGGAACGTTGTTTCTGAGGAAATACAGGATTGGCCTGTTTACATCTCTCTGGATCCGCAGCGTTTAATTAGAGTTCTAAGAGACACAAGTCCTAATAAAGAGCATTAAAAAGAATTTGACGACAAAATGAAAGCAATCGACAAAGGGGCTGCTAGAGAGCCCTGCTTGCTTCCTCTTGAACTGTGAACAAGCCACAGGAAATTGTTCTGCTGAGACTCCTAAAATACCAATTGAGAGACCCCACCCTGCTAGTGATCTTAATCAGAAAGCAACAGGATGCAGAGCGCGATGACTAAAACCCAAAGTGTGGAGGCAATGCAGCATTTCCTCAGCTGAAAAGCATTGAAGCTGTGTATGAGGCTGTGGCGGTTTGGCACTAAGAGTGAGGTCGTGCCCTCCTAACCCAAGCAGCACATGAAGCAATAGTATCTTTTCACATTGTGCACTGGGAGTTTGCAAGTAGGGTACAGTATTGGATTCTTTACTTGGTTCCATATGTGACAGGGCAGGGGAGGGTATTTTAAAACCCAGTTTTGGTCAAAAGGCAGTGCTTTTGTTTAGGGTGTGAGGCAGTATAAATGCCAGCTTTCATTCATGACATTATGAACTTGACTTACAAGCAACAATATGACTTAGTGTGTGAAGCGCATCACTTTTTACACACACATAACACTTTCTCGCCATCTTGGGGTATAGTCTAGTTTGAGTGGCACTGACTGACCAAGGTTACCCAGAGGAGAAGCTTGAAGCAGCCTGCCCTACTCATACCCAACACACAATTCATACGCACAGTGGCCCTCAGCATACACTGAGGTATACAAGCCATTGTCATTAGGTTTACCCTGAGTAAAACTTAGTTGGATACCACCTGATATATTCATAAATGGCTAGCTCCAGTGCAGGCCTCACATTCATTTCTCTTAGCTATGCATCAATGTAACCTCTTTAAACAACGTCTAGGCAAGCTGCATTCTGACCACCCAAATGGATTAAAAAGGAGTGTTCTCAGCACCACGTTTGGATGGTGCAGCAACAAGCAAGAGCAACTTTGTGAATGAGGGACATTGCTTTGGTTGGTCTGTTTATTGGTCTGGACTATTCATATTTATGAAACTTTTACGCAGATTTATCATTCCCATTTGGAGATGGACCACCTGTTTTGGGCATGGCTTCCCAACAGCTTTGGGGTTTTTTGTGTATGTGTTCCTACATTTGAATATATCATCTATCTGCTATGTTGCATGGGGAGGAAATCTCTTCAACAGGGTACTCAGAATGAAAGGCACCATTTCCTTAGTTGTGTATAAGTAGAGAACATTTCTAATGGAGCATATGACAAGCTCTCTCCCTCCCATGCTCCCCACTAGCCCAATCTCAGCACAGGTAGATAAGGTTTTTATTATGCCTAAGATACTTCTTCATATCTACTAGAAAAGTAGCTCTCCATTTTGGCTTGATATGAAATGTTAGCTACTGGGAGTATGTGTGATCGCCAAAGGAAGAAGAAGGAAGAAGAAATGTTAGCTGTGGTTTTTACACTTATGCAGCGCTGCTGATTTCTGCATGCATCCTGCATACATATTGTATGAAACAAACTGCTGCCGTTTCAGTCATTAATTCTCTTGCCTGAATGATTCAAATGCACTTCCCCTTACTTAATGCATTTTGACTTCAGAATTATTCTTATTCTGCAAAGAGGAATGTGTGGCATAATGCAACTTCCTTAGAAACCCTTACTTCCTTAGCAACTGTGCAGATATGAAAAGCAAAGGTGAGGTTTTTGTCTACTTTAGTTGATTGCTATTACACAGCCTCAAATAGACAAATCATTTCCAGGGAGCTAAAGAATGGGGAGAGATGTGCTAGGTCAAGCAATCCATTATAATGAATGCATATCATCCTAGCAGTGCTAAACTAAACCAAAAATGAATTTGTTTTAGCCATTCATGGCCAAGGATGAGAATCCTTTTGCACACAGATCTCTCTGGCTAAGATCCTTACAAATTGATACTTTGACGCTTGGAGACAGATGACAGAATCTCAATCTGCTCTGAGATGCATTTCCAGGTGTTTCCCTATGATGTGAGTAGACATCCTAGATTGGTCATTTGCATGACAGTGATATTGCTCACCACTCATAAAAGGGCATAATACTCTTTGTAGAGTTATTCTGCCAATCCACATAGAATTGCAGTGTTGGAAGGGACCCTGAGGATCATTTAGTACAACCCCCTGAAATGCAATAATTTGCAGTTATCCCATACGGGGAATCGTACCTGCAACCTTTGCGTTATCAGCACCATGTTCTAACCAGCTGAGTTCAACTGTTTCATCATTTGTGAAAAGAACAGCAACAAATATTTCTATAGTATCTATATTGTACTGGGCACTATACAAGTGGAAACTCGATGCATCCATGGAGAGCAGGGGTAGACAACATGGAGCCCTCCAGATGTTTTAGACTACTGTTTGCATCAGCCCCAGCTTGCATGACCATTGGTCAGGGATTATGGGAGTTTAGATCCAAAAGATTTGGAGGGCACGAGGTTGGCTACCCTTGCTGTAGGGGATTGCAGGCGAGCTACACCTGCTCCATGTGCGCAATGTTTGTACAGTGTACAAAACACACCCGCAGGACTAGAGACTATTCTGCAGCTTATAAACTGGTTCTGCTTGTGAAATGACACCTATTGTCAACCATGTGTCTGTTCTTTAATCTTTATAATTTGTGACAAGCAAAACAAAAACGTCAGTTCTGTTTTCCTTTCTAATGAAGGAAGGAGTCACATTTTATCAAAGACTTGCTATAAATAAAATTTTACTCAACGGCTAAACCCAAATAAATTACCCCCTCCTCACCAGCCCACAGAGCGAATTCTTGTTGAGTATCAGAAATGTCCTTGAGCATATGGGGTCTGTGTTGACATTGGAGAAATGTTTACTTTTGTTTCCGTCCCAAAATGGGATTCTTGCGGAGTTGGCTAAATAACACAAAAATGAAATGTAAATATTTCTCTAGCTAAAAGCAGCATGCTTTGGGTGCTCTTTGTGGGAACAGGTCAGATTATAAACTGTTCTTGGGGAATCAGTCTTGGTTGCCAAAGCTTTCATAAGAACTGCTAGAATGTGATGTACAGAAAGTGAATTGCATTTACTCGGCTATTGAAAAAAGGCACTTTTCTCCCAACCCAAAGCAGATGGCAGAAATGTAACCAGTACAATACTTCATAACCACCCTTATTTATCCAAAGTTGTTGTTGTTAAAGTCTCTAGAAGGTGTGGGCTTTTCTCATTGTGGGAACTGAAGAAACCTGCCTCTTTCTCATTTTGCATTCACAACCAGCAATGCAACCCCAGGAGCAATTCTTATGACCAATTAGCCAGTGAGAATATTTGTGGCAATGTTTTCACTTCCTTCCTTCTTCCTTTTTGCTTCACCAAGCACACACTTTACAACCCACTGCCTGGTCCATCTTTAGCAGAATTATTGAGCCACTGAAAAACTTGTATTTCTGACAGAGCAATCACACAATCATCTGATTAGATGCAAGGTGGCTATGTGTAACATTGTGCCTCCTTCTCTGTAGCAATCTGGTTGATTGTGAGCATCCACCTGCAAACTCTCTTGTGTGCCACCACAAACCACACTGAACACCAGGCAGAAAATGGCAGTCTTAACCAAGTCCAATACAAATCAACAGCGATGTTGGTTTGCCACAGTGAAGCTACTCGTGCCATTACTTTCCAGGCAATTTAGGGCTCTTTCATATGCTACAAGTAGCAAATCTATGAGGCAACATTCCGTATCTCCTGGCTACGTGGCAAGGTAGACTAATGCATGAGATTATGGTTTGGTCTGCAACAGCCAACTGTTGTCACTTCACTATGGCAGGAAGTGGGAGAAGGAAATGTGAAGTACTTTGCATCTTCTTGGGGATTGCTGAAGATGACCACAGAGAGATTTTTTTTTAGTGCTGTGTGGAGAGAATTCACAAAGGAAAAGAACCCGTTCTTGGGGAGGGGGGTTACCCAAAGCTATTTGGAGATAGTAGGATAAAGACACACTAAAAGCAATATGATTTCCCCAAATGCATATGAAGTTCGTGGCTACAGAATGTAACTTTCAAAGGGATTAGCTATCTCTGCAGAGCATATAAACCCATGGGAAGCCACTAGCAATAATAGTCAGCAGTCGAACTTCCATATACACCAATCTTTTGAGAACAAGGCTTCTATGATTAAAAAACAATTTACAAAACTTCAGAATCATTCTTTCCCTCCTCTCCTTTTGGTCAAGGTGTCTTTGCAATGCATGTGTAACATGATAACAATCGCACAACGAAAGCTTTGCACTGCAACAGTTTCAGACCACATCCTGGAGCTTGACCAAGATGCTGAATTTGGCTGCACTCAGAACTTTAAACCTGCACCTTCTTGTACTTCTTTGTACTAAGGTTGGACACCCTTTGGAAGGAGGCTGCTGCATGTTGTTTTATTTGCACAGAGTAATATGATTTTAATATGGGAATGACTAAGAAGGTGAGCTTTGTGCCAGTAAGTCCTGACTTCAAGCCTCAGCCATGAAACCATTTAAGCGACCTTCTGCAAGCCACTGTCTCTAAACCTGCATCCCCTCCATGGAGTTTCTTTCTCTGGTTGCTGCTGTTAAATATGATTATGCCACTTCTGACCTTTTCGGTTGTTACTTTTAGATTACTTTTAGTGCAGTTTTGTCTGTAATTTTTATTAGCCATCTTCATTGTTTGAAAGATAGTGGTATAGATCAATCAAACAAACAAACAAACAAACAATTAATACTGACCTACACTGTATGTTAAAGAGGCAATTTCACCTGTTCTTGAGTGTGAACATGTTCATGAGTGTGCAATCTATTTTCATCAGGGCATTTTTGTCAGGAGTCCAGCAACATCTGCAGGGCACCTCACTGGCTACCCTTGGTTTATATGTCTCTGTATGTTTCAGAGAAAAAACTCAGATTTGCGATTTGCTTTTGTGTGTGTGTGTGTGTGTGTGTGTGTGTGTGTGTGTGTGTGCAGGCCCAGTCCACTATGTGGAATGGTGTGCTTTCCCATGTTGGATGAACGAAAACACTCACCATCTGTCCTTGCATTCTGTCAAAACCAAAGTGACCTCTGAGTGCTTATGCTGAAGATCAAAATGCTAGCCTGACAGGTTGCAACTGCTGTAGTTGAAACATCCACCCATCTTTTAAAAGAGGTGAAGTTTCTCTCTTTGTTGCAAAGTTCACAAAAACTGCTACACACCCACACACCCACCTTATACAGTACAGTACAGACTTTGCAGGGACATTTTGAAGCAGATTCAGAAACAGTTTTCAGAGGCTGAACAGTATGGATCTTCTCTGTTTTTCTGTCAGTTTACAAAAAAAGCAAGCTGGACTGTTCCCCTGCTTACTCACTTGAACAAACATTTCTGAGGCAGTTATTTCCAGTTAGAAAAAAACGCTCATTTGCATCCTTGCAAAAATCGCATTGTCTTTCCTTTCTGTTTCATACAGAACAATGCCATAAAATTAAGGAAGTAAACTGGCTGTATAGTTCAGCCATTGCAAGATAATTGCCTGTTCTGAAATTGTGTCTACAAGGCTGTAGAAAACTGGTGCATTATCTGGAGTGCTGGGGGTAATGTACTCCTCAAGGCCAACCCCTCTATCAAGCTTCTTTATTTATATCCACCGTCAATAGCTCAAATAATATCCCTTGACAGGCTGAAGCTTTCTGCAAGTCACCAGACAGATCTTTTTGCAGGAAGCACCCAGATATGCATTGCCCAGTGGTTTTTCATAGCAACTGAGTGGGAACTGGGAAGTGAAGCATGCTCCCCATATGCCCTGGTATAACACCTGCAGCAGAATATGTTCCCCAGGGTGGGATGAGGGAAGCCCTTTAGAGAGCTGTTGAATATGTGATCATACTGATCCCTACCATTTTTCTGCAAGGGCCGGGATAATACACAATCAGCAAAGCCGCTGGCCTAAGACCCACCCTGTGCACACTGTATTTAGAGCATAATAAGGCATAGGAAGCTACTTTATACTTAGTCAGGCCATTGATCCAGCTATCTCAGTATATGCTGCATATAGGGTTTCTGACAGAGGGCATTCCTAGCCCCTTACCTGGAGGTGTTTACGACTGAACCTGGGACCTTCTGCATGCAAAGCAGATGTGTTTGCCCCTGAGCTATGGCTCTTCCCAGGATATGCCGAAATCTCACTTGACAAGAGAAAGCGAGCATTCCTGCCTATTAGTAGGGCTAGGCCTTGCTAATGGCTACCACTCAATGGATACTTGTCTTGTTGGCTTGCAGGATCAGAGGCACTACGCATCTGAATTCCAGTGCCAGGGGCTCGTGAGTGTTTTTGCACTCATGTCCTGGCTTTGAAACTGGGCATGGGTGCAAAAGATCAGAACGCTGGACTCAATAAGCCTTTAGTTTAATCCAGCATATCTTTTTATGTTCAGATAAGTGTAAATGTGGGGGGGGGGGGGAGAGAAACAGCAAATCCTCATACAAAAGTTCAAATCATTTATCTACATTTTGATCCAATTAAAGTATGTGCTCCAACTCATGACTGATGAAAGCAGATGATCCTGGCTAGAGTTCAAGACGGAGTCGCTGCCTTTATAAGAGTGCATTTCTTTTGAATCCCTGTCCAGAGTAAAAAGGTTTTCCATTTGCCCTGGGGGTGAAAGTGACCGATCCACAGTCACTGGGGACTTCTTAAGATCACAGTTTAACCGTACAGTTTCTCTCTCACTTCCTTATGAGATGGGAAGTGCAATGAAGCTTTTCTAAGGCCATCTTTCTACTCAGTAGGCAGCTTTGTGTCTGAGAGCACAGAGATTTCAACGGGTTTATAATACAAGAAATTGTCCTCTTCCTAAGCTTTGACTGCTTCCTCAAACTCTGGCCCATTTCTCACATCACAGTACGACAAGTTATATAACCTTGGTGCCAAGGCTTATTCTTTGGCTACATCTCGTGGTTACTGGTGAGGGAGCATAACCATGGGCCCAGGTTCGGAAGGCATGATGCTAGGTCAAACCTTAGCTTTACTTTGTGCAGTAAAGCAGACCAGAAAGGAGCAAAGTAGCTGTGGGCTCCTTACCTGCATGTTCAAGTGGTCATGGTAAGCTATAGTTTGGCGTACTGTGACTTGTGAACCAGTTCCGTATGATGCATCAGGGTTCCTATGCACTGCGAAGTGTGAGCTATCAACCAAAAGCTGGCAGTGTCATATAACCCCCCCCCCCACGAACTGATCAGGAATAATGTTCAATGAGAAGGCAATGCCGTATAAGGTCCACACAATTATTTTTTTTAATACATCAGCATGAATGCTCAATAAACAACCAGTCTGGAAAGTCCCCAATGCTGTCTGGGTTGAGGCCCATCTGTTTTGATCCACAGTGGACAACAAATCTGGTATATTTTTAGACAGAAGGAAGTAACTATTTTGTGCCTCCCTAAGGGTCAAATATACGGCAGCCTTGTTGCATTCGTGTGTGTGTGTGTGTGTGTGTGTGCATGTGCATGCGCGCGCATATACACATGAACACACACATATCCAGCTGTGCTCTGGCCTACTCCCATTCAAAGTTTAAGCAACTTCTTACCCAATGTAAACCTCTCCTTTTTGGCCCGGCATTCAAGAGTCTGGGTTAAGCAGCTGTGGAAGAACATGGAAATTGACATGTTGTTGTTATTGTGTGTGTCCTGTTTTATTTGTAATCCCTGCAGCCAACTTGTTTCGAGAGAGGTGGGGGCAGCTAGAAATTAAATTAAATAAACAAGAGGGAAGTAATGCAACCATGTGCATTTTTAAAAAAATGCTTATTGGACAGCCTGCTCTATGTTCTGCTCAAAATGTCGGGGACTGGTGTCTACACATTACAAATGTCCAGATGGGGAGCCATGTTAGTATCTGGCAGCAAAAACAACAAAGGGTATTGAAGCATCTTAAAGGCATAAAGAAAGAGAATAATGTGATTATGGTGTAAGCTTGTATGGACTTTGTCGGAGTCATGAAGTGAAATTTCAGCGAAGTAGGAGCAGAAGCAACTGATGTGGATCTTATCTTTGTATCGTAGGCTAGTGTCATGGACTGGCTGGATGCAGAGGAATGGTGGGAGGAACCAGCTGGGGAAGAAGGCGATTGGTGGTGGGATGACAATGAGTGTTCAGAGGGAGAAGAGGGAGCAGACTGGGAGGAGGAGCTGTCGGAAGCTGAAGAGGTAACAGGGCATGGTGAGCAGGGGGAGTCTGGCAAAGAGAAGTCCAGAATTAGAGGCAGAAGCTGAAGTAGGAGAGGAGGGAAGCCAAGAGGCAGAGATGAACTCAGTTGATGAAGAGGTACAGGTGTCTCCCCCTCCTGCTGTGAAAAGCTCCCCCTCCCTCCTCATCTTCCAGAACCAAGAAAGGCATGAAAGGGGTGGAGGAGAAGTTAGCTTCATGCAGGCACAGTCTCAGATTGCTTGGGACAAACTGTTGAGAGGAGGGGGCTTAGACAGCTGAGGGGATGTGTCATTAGGCCTGACACTCCTGTGCAGATATTTGCTAATAACTCCAACTTGCTCAGTGTGATTTACTGCTGGCTCACTCCTGTCAGCTAGTTTCTTCAGGCGATCACACCCCTCTCTATCCTCCATCCAGACAAGAAAGCGGAGCTATTAGAGTTCAAGGACATGTTCCAGCCAGGCCAAAACACTCAGGGTATAAAGCAGGGCCAGTGAGGGTTGTGGCCTGTAAAGACAGTGAGCAGTCTGAGGACAGTCCTGAGGGCAAGATAGGGAGGCCTAGAGGACTGCACTGAGGCTAAGATTCGCCATTCCTGCATTATAGTAACACATACTCCCTCTCCACCTGGATTTACAGGGCTCAATGTATCCAAATATTCTTGGACAATCAGATGATCACAAATCCAAGGTCAACATGAGCAACTGGCTTTCTTGGACAGCTGCAGGGACTCACTGCTAATGCCAGCCCACCTTATTTATTGATTTAGTCTACCTTCTGACCAGTGCTAGACAGCTACCCTTTTCAATTTCCCACAGTGCCTCTGACCTAACATTGTGCTGGGGTATTGCGGGAATGGCAAAAGGTGGCTAAACCTAGTGGCCTAGCACTGCTCAGAGAGCTGCTACCACAGCCAGGAAAGCCTACCAAAGCCCCCAGACAGAGGAGGGGGCCCCCAGAGGTCCTTCTGCCTAGATCCAGGCCTGCACGAAGTATATATGGGCCTTTTTCAGTGAGTTTGGAGATGCAGAAGAAGCAGAAAACCAGAAGCAGTGCTAGGCCTGAGGAACTGAGGTGTAAATGCAAGGATCATGACCATGCTAGGGCTGCTGCCTTTGTCAATAATATTCCCAGTGCTGTTTTGTTGGCAAAAAAAAACAATGAGTTACCAGGTGGTTTTGCATGTGCTGTTCTCTCAGCAAAACACTTCATTCCTCCCACATCAACTTCTTTCCAGATAAACAAGATAAGAAGGAGACAGAAGCTGATCCAGCTGAAAAGACTAGTCAGGTTTAAAAAACAAAACAAAATAAAAATACAGCAGGTGAAATTTTAAATCAGGACCAGGGTTGGGAAGAGGGAGCAAAGGTGTTATAATGAAAGGAGCATTAAAGGCTACATCTCCAAGATTAGGCCTGGCAAAATGGGAAGGAATTAACCCCATCACAATGGGGTTACCGTTTTTCATCCATGGCCAGTCTTTTCCTCACACTTCCACCCGAAACAACCACCACCCTGTACTCTTCAGATGAAGGGCGGTATACAGATTTAATAAACAACAACAACAACAACAACAACAACAACAACAACATACTTTGGATCTGGAGACGGCTATTTCTCTTTCTACTGCTTGTCTTCCCTAATAGCACTGCCACATATATATCTACTCAGCAGTAAATCCCACTAAATTCTCAGGCAGGTGTGTAGAGGGTTGCAACCTAAGTGTGCATAAACAGAGCAGGAGAGCTTCAACAGCAGTTTTGGCTTTATGTGTGAAAAATGCCCTTAGGATGCAATCCTATACATGCTTACCTGGGAGTAGGCTCAACCAAATTCAGTAGGATTTCCTTCTGAGGACACATGCATAGGATTGCCTGGTTATCATCTCTTTGGATCAAGAACAGTGGTTTTGCTTCCTTGCGCAGTAAATGTGCTTATTTCTGGAGGCAAAGGACATTCAGTGAGATTATTTACAGTGCAAGCCGTAACCACTGGCAACTTGTTCACGTTATAACTCCCGCCCACATCTCTGCAGATCAACACTGAGCGCTGAATCATTTCAGTTTTCCTTGTGTTACGCACAGAAGGAAAATGCGAATGCAAAAAGTCCTGTGGTACTTTGGAGCAGGGGGAGGATATTTCAGGCACACAGGCAAAATCTGGACCGCTGGGCTTCCCTCTCTGGCCCTCAGCACACTTTCAAGGTCATTCCACCTCCCTAGGTCAACCCTGCATCTGCAGCCCAGTTCCGTGTGATCCTTTTGCCTAGTGGGAATATATCATTGAACTGTGATCGTGCATCCTGCTTGCATGGATGGACCAAAACATGATTTTGGAACGTAGCAAACTGTAAGACTCAGAGAGTTTCATCCATTGTCCCACCCACTTTTGCTCTTGCCCTTGCTCATCATTGGCAAAGTTCCTTACAAAGGCATGTTGAAAAAGGCTCTTTACCTCCGCTTTAGAGGTTGGCAGTCATGGGTGTAGCCAAGGGAGGGCGGGAGGCAAGTAAAACAATTGTTGTTGTTTAGTCGTTTAGTCGTGTCCAACTCTTTGTGACCCCATGGACCAGAGCACGCCAGGCACTCCTGTCTTGCACTGCCTCCCGCAGTTTGGTCAAACTCAAGTTCGTAGCTTCGAGAACACTGTCCAACCATCTCGTCCTCTGTCATCCCCTTCTCCTAGTGCCCTCAATCTTTCCCAACATCAGGGTCTTTCCCAGGGAGTCTTCTCTTCTCATGATGTGGCCAAAGTATTGGAGCCTCATCTTCACGATCTGTCCTTCCAGTGAGCGCTCAGGGCCGATTTCCTTCAGAATGGATAGGTTTGATCTTCTTGCAGTCCATGGGACTCTCAAGAGTCTCCTCCAGCACCATAATTCAAAAGCATCAATTCTTCGGCGATCAGCCTTCTTTATGGTCCAGCTCTCACTTCCATACACCACTACTGGGAAAACCATTGCTTTAACTATACAGTACGGACCTTTGTCGGCAAGGTGATGTCTCTGCTTTTTAAGATGCTGTCTAGGATTGTCATTGCTTTTCTCCCAAGAAGCAGGCGTCTTTTAATTTCGTGACTGCTGTCACCATCTGCAGTGATCAAGGAGCCCAAGAAAGTAAAATCTCTCACTGCCTCCATTTCTTCCCCTTCTATTTGCCAGGAGGTGATGGGACCAGTGGCCATGATCTTGTTTTTTTTGATGTTGAGCTTCAGACAAGGTTGTATATTGTCTCCCTGATTATTTAACTTATATGCAGTAAAACAATAGAAATGCTTAACTAACTGACCAATCACCAACAAAAGTCCAGCCCTCCCCTAACAAAAACCCTGGCTTCATCCATGCTGGCAGTGCAACATTACACATGTCTACACAAAAGTAAACTCTACCAAGTTCTAGCAATAATTCCCAGTACCCTTAACAAACTACAGTTTCCAGGATTTGGGCGGCGGGGGTGGGGGGAGAAATGTGCTTTAAATGTGTGGTGTACACAGCCTAGCGATATGAGGAAGGTTAGCTGAAGACTATGGGCACAATTAATCACAACCTTTGCTTGCACAATTAAGCAGATTAGATTTTCACAATACCACTCGTTTGAGAAGAGTTTTTACAGGAGAAATTTCCATAGATTCCAGCCACAGAGAACACACACACACACACACTCACACACGATTTCTCACATGAGTTTAGGTTTGATTCTTTTCTGTGTCGGTTTATATTTTCTGATTAAATCCTGTTCTTTGTTCTCCAGAAAAATGAATAATTTATCAACTGCTGCATTGCCTTGCACACACGCATACGCACGCACGCACGCACACACACATGCTGAAACTATCATTAAATTTAATCAGATCCCAAGGAATTGCCCTACCCAGGCAACATGTCTGCACGTTAATTTTGTTTCTTGTTGATGGTTTCTGCCTTATGGGAGGAATCCAATACCCTTAACTTAGTAACAGACAGGTTTCCAGCAGTGCACTGTGTTTCTTCTGTATTGCAAGGAAAAGTAGGCCACCTCCTCACATTTAGTATGCTCAATACATATTTTATCGGAGACAGACAAGAGGGATAACATCAGTTCTTTCTGCCTAAGCAGCATTTCTTCTGGCAAAGGTTGGCTGCACACAGCACTCTTTGATCAAGTGTATGTTCCCCTATCTGTAAAGTCCCCAGCGTAGCTGATCAGACTGTACAGGGAATTGTTAGCATTCAGTCTGAAGGCACACATTGAAGAACATGCTATTTTGCTCTGCTTAATCAGACCACTTCCTTGTTCTGTACTCACAGTCACTAAAACCAGATTATTATCGCAATCGTTTTCTGCCTCATGGTATGAATGAAAAAGAAAAGGGAAATTTCCCTTCTTTCCCTACTTTTCTTTTATTGCAGTAAAAGCTGGGTTAATAGGGATGTTAAGGAAGAACTAATTTGCATCAAAGGATGTGGAACATGTTCTTAGAAGGCTTGCTCTGCTCCAATCAATATGTGAAATTCTCTGTGGGATTCAAGGGAAGTTAGATCAACCGTTTAGGGTGAAATGATAACTGGCTGACCCCAGATGAGTCCTGTTAGTGTCAACTGAAATATGTTGATGAAAGCAGGTTATGGATTGTGTGACGTGTGTGTGTGTGTGTGTGTGTGTGTGTGTGTGCATATGTTTGTTTATTTATATGAAAATGTATATGCAGCTCTTCTGGTGCTTACTCAGGACACCGAAGCAACTTTAAAATACACATTTAATATAATAATAAAAACTAGACACAGGCTGTTTTTCTATAGGCATCTGGCTGGCCTCTGTGAGAACAGGATGTTAGACTAGATGGGCCTTTTGTCTGATCCAGCAGGGCTGTCCCAATATTCTTAGCTGCAGCAGATTAAGATATTGGATGAAAGAGAGAAACCTAATGTCAGGGACTGGCTGGACAATGAGGAGTGGTGGGTGCTTCCAGCCAGAGATTGCCACAGGGAAGCCTCAGAAGAGGAAGGCTCCAAGCTGGGGAAGTGGTGGTGGGACAATGAAGACAGATCAGAGGAAGAATGGGAAGATGCTGGACAAGCAACAGAGAGAGATGGAAAACACTGCAGACACAGACCCTCCAAGTGTCCCTATTTTGCAGGAGTGTCCCTGATTTAGTTAACCCATCCCAGTTTCTGATTTGATCCTGGAATGTCCCACTTTTCCTTAGGATGTCCCTATTTTCATTGGACAAATGTTGGAGGTTATGGAGTTATCCAACCCCCCGAGCTGTCTGAAAGCAATCCTGTACAGTATAGGGAAGTTTTTAAAAGTTTGATGTTTTATTATGTTTTTTCTATATGTTGGAAGCTGCCCAGAGTGGCTGGGGCAACCCAGTAAGATGTGTGGGGTATAAATAGTAAATTTATCATTATGGAATGGGATGTCCCTATTTTCATTTTTCATCGGAGAAATGTTGGGGGATATGCAGGTGTAGAACAGGCAGCTGAGGAGGAGGTGGGGGCTGAAGCTGTGACAGATGCACAGGAGCCAGGAGGTTCAATCGGTTCTGTTTAGCACTCCTTCCCCTTGCTCTCCGGGGACTTGGAGGGTTTTGCATGTTACAGAGCAAAGAGCTCTATAGAAGGTTCTTCAAAGATAGACTTGTGTAGAGCACACTGGAGTAGTCCAATCTTACTGTAGCTAAGGGATATGCCATGACTTTATAACTCAATGAGCACCCTACAGCTGTTTTCTCCCCTCCATGTGAAGGATGGGGTGAAAGAAAAGCACATGCACTCTCTTGAATACACAGCGAACTGTGTGAAAGCCTTTGAGAATGTGTCAGTAGCATTCAGTTCAAAGGCATTCTAATGCACACGAGAGATCTAGAGCCAGCTCTCATAAGCCATGTTGCTCAATTTTGGTTGCTATTCCCAAACCATTTGAAGCAAACGCTGGAAACTAACACACTGTTAAGATTCCTTTGTGCACATTTTACAGCTTTTCTGTGCTGTGGCATCTAATATGTTTAGACATCATTGGACCAGACATAGGATAGGTCTCCTTTTCATGTCACACAGAATTCTCATTGCTTCTGGCTTAAGAGGTGTGTGCAGCATTTACACAGGTGCAATATTTGCACAAATGTCTGAGACGATTATTTGATGATGACTCAGGTATAGTAGTGATATGACTCCTTAGCAACTTTATCTTCTGAGACCCACCTTGAAAGGTGACTCGTTTATGAGTTCACTCAATTATTTTTCTCCCTTTGAAATATCTGCCAGATTTGCCAAGACTAGACTATGAGCACACCATAATGTTCTTGATTATGATAGGGAGGGAAATACAACAAGATCTCTTGCCCAAAAATTTACTTTGCCATTAGCAATGCAGTTACATACTTGGGTTTCAGTCTAGTTGCCCAAGAGCTATTGTAGTTTGCATGGCTTTGGGAAGTTGTATATTGTAAAACAATATGTGTATGTGCATAGCAGTGACAGCCAAGCTACGGTGTGCTTAACTAAACAAGGCTTTATTTCTTGTACTATGTTTATAGGCAGTACGACTTTCCAAGCTACTTCAATATTTGCTGGATTGTTTTAATGATACTTTAACTGTTTGGTTTTTTTTAATTGCTTTGTTTTCAGGGTGTGTATGTTAATGATGCAGTTGTAGAATGTATTTTAAATACTGTTTTATTTTATTTTATATATGTATGCAGTGCTTTTTTCTGGGGGGGGACGCAGGGGTACACATACCCCTAACATTTTGTGAATCTAAGTTCGGCCTCAATGAGGGGCAGTATTTCAATATGAGTAGGAAAATGAGAGTACCCCTAAACATTATTTTTAGAAAAAAACATACTGTATGTATGTATTCGATGTATTTTAAATAAAATAAATAAATAATCAATCATAGACAGTTGTTTTTTTATAATATATTTTTATTAATTTTCCAATTAAAAACATTTATATCACATCCATTATTTCAAATTATACAAATGCATATCAATCAAACAGAATGTTATGCCAAATCATCTAAAATTTTCGGGGTTCCCATGCTTCAAGAAATTGGGGATTCCTCGCAACTGCCCACTGCTGTCTTTTCTAAAGTCCAAATCATCACTCAAAGTCTATAATAGTCCCGATCTTTCCCTTACAGTCACATAGATGTTTTCCTCTTTCATCCGATTTTTTCCCAGCTGCTGAGATAAATATCAAACGAGATTTCACATATGTTCTTTCTCCTGTGTGAGTTAATCAGTCCAGCCTCCCCATAAATCTTCTTGGTCTGGAGCGTCCCTGTTGCGTCGGTCTTTCAACACGAAGCAGCGCCATCTTAGAAAACTCAAATCAGTTTCATTTTCTTCTCATAACTATGTAGATTAACGATCTTTATGAAATTTACAGCTTTTCCAGGCAGAAGATACAGTCATCACATTCTGCATAGACTCTTGATAAATTAGTGGCTCTCCTTGCCCTATAGCTGAACTTAGCTTCAGGTCGCTGTTCAAATTCAAAGTGCGTCACATCTCATAAATCCTCCGAACGCATTCCAGGCACTCCTTCCCTCCAGCTAGAGGGGGGCTTCTCTCGTCAGCAACTCCACATCTTCAAAAAATATACTCAGTATCAACAGTTTATAAAATTCAACTCACACAGATACCTTTTATTTCTCGTTCATTCCAAACAAGCCCGGACATCACGTCTGGGAAGGTACAAAGTAACTCATATGCAAAAAATAAAAAAAAGACTCACTTCCCTTGTCGTTCCGTCCCCATCAATCCTCCTTTCAGATAAAATACAGCCTTTGACTCCTCACCCTCAGCAGCGTAAATTCCTCGGCAGTAAACAGAGCTTCTGCCCCTCCTTCTGAAGTATGTCCATGGATTTAAGCCTAATTATCTTCTTTAATCATGGAAATCCCCACCATGCAAGTTAGCGTCCGGGAGTTCCGACATTCCTCATAAGTGCTTCAGCCCAAGCCCCCCCCACTCCTTTAACAATCGGAGTGGGTTTGGGGGCATCGCGGGCCAGCGGCCCCTCTCCGTAACCCCCGGAGAGGTAGGGGGGTTGCCATTTACTCCCCTAGCAACCGCCAAATTCCTTATGAAGGTCGGAGGGATGGAAAACAGGTCAGCCATTCCTGCAGGCGGAAACGGGAACCAATCATAGACAGTTGTTATCCCATACTAAGAAGTTCTGAGTTTCCTAGTTAGACAAAACAGCAGGGCATAAATAGTATGCAACTAATTTATGATGAAAAAATGGAGTGGTATAAAACGATAGTTTTTCTTTTAGTATTCAGCGAGGTTTTATTTATTATTATTTTTAAGTCATTACACCTGGTTCCACTGAATTGTGGTTGGCACATACATAGGACTCCTTGGAGCCATTCCAAGGAATAAACCATTTGTTTGTGTCTATGTTTGTGTATTCTATGAAATATGGCCCACTTATTGACAGAACAAACACTCTCCTTGTGGATGGATTTACAAAGAGAGAGTGCCTGTTATATCTCTAAAAGATATTGCTGTAAAAATATTGCTGTACACAAAGCCATTCTTTTAAGCAGTGCTTGAACACAAGTACCTAACTGAATAGGGCATGGTTCTAATTAGGGGCATATTGAACTCCTTTTGAGGATCACTTCTTGCAGACTCTGTTGGTGGTGTCACTCAACTAAAACTGTGAATGGCAGGGAGGTGGGGACTGCCAGAGAGAGTTTATTCTGTACATTATGGGTTAACAAGCTCTTGCCTCATCTCTTATGTCAGCCTTCCCAACCTGGTGACATTCCCAACTTCCACCAGAACTGATCTTTCTGAAAATGGCAACTCAGAGTGTCTGGAAACATTAAAATATTCACTCATAGGTTTTCTTTTGTATTGTTGCTTGTTTATAATGTCTGTATCCAGCATTACTCTACCCCTCCCCTGATCCCTCTGAGACTTTGGCTGTTCTCTAGAATATGTTTTAGATCTGTTATGAAGAGTTGCAGTATTTGTTTTGGTTCAGAGCTGTAGGTGACTACCAGGAACATTATGTTATTTGTCTTATGTAGTTTGTGTTACAATAATTGTGTCCTAAGTATGTCTTGCTTTTGCAGTCTGGTGGCTTATGGTTGTATCTTAAATTAGAAATACGTCATATGTAAGGATCTTAGGATCATCAGAACAGACACAGTAATAAATTGCTTGGCTGTTGTACTACATAATGTTCCATGTGTCATGGATTATGGCTACTTGCACTGGGGTACAGATAGTCGCATCTTTCACAATAATAATGGTGTCTAGAAGATTTGTAAATTTCTTGGACTAGGAAAGGCTCAAACTAATAGGGAAGTGGAAGAAGGTGGAATATTTTTGGAATCTCTTGAGTGCTTCTGAAAATCACCACCTGACTCCACTAATATACCTCAGATATATTGATAACATATTAGTAGAGTGAAATTGTCATTTTTTTCAGGAAGTGATCTAAATTAGGTGACCCTGTATATTGAGGTGCCATGGTGACACCCATTTGGATCAATAATTTATCTATGAATTTAAAGTAGCTGTCTGTGAGGAGAAAAGTATCAAAGACTTGAAACCAGTCCTAAGTTTGTATCATTAAACCAGGACTTCATTTTAACTTAGCAAATACAAAAACTCATATATTTTCAAAACCCAGTCAGGTGTTTTTTTCTTTTTTCTTGAATTTAAGCAGTAGTACCATATTCTGGGTGTTGTGAAAAGCCTGTAATAAAAATGTGGAATTTCTCCTGCTAGATGAGAAGGTTGTGGGGGATGGGTGGGGAGAAATTCTTATCCAGACATCCTGCCTTCACAGATTTTCTTTGTGATAAAACAAGATTTGCCTAGCGAGAAACAGTTTTAGGTTCGGGTAAAATACAGGATGTAGCATGTAGTGTGGAACAACATTTGTTTAGTTCATGGCTGATAAATGACTAATGCAGCACATGGAAACTTGAAAAACTCTCCTGCTTAAGAAAACACGTGTGCTATTGTCCTCAGGGAAAATGGCTCTATTTCCAAACTTCCTAATGCAGGGAAGTCACAAGAGTTACCTCATGGCTGAATACAATTGAGCCCCAACTGAAATAATAATGCACCTTAGGCTCATCTGCATGGGGATCTTTTCATCTCACCCATCCTGCGTCCTCCCTCCAGTTATAGTCGTAGTTATAGCCCCTGCAGCCTATAGAAAATTATAAAGTTAGTTAACTGTAAGTAGGCATCTGTAGTTATGCCATACTGGAGGACTGTATGTAAGGATTATAGTCTGGTATTTGTGACCTTTTTAAAGAGAGAGCAAATTTACCATGGAATGCTCTTTTCTTTGCATTTTTGTAGACAAGCATTCTTCTGGATGTTCCATCACTTAATGAGATTGCAGCTCAGCACATCCTAGAATCCCCCCCCCCCAAAAAAGTGTGTTGGGTCAGGATGTGATAAATTGCGATCTCAGTTTAAACCTAAATATTCAGAAGATTGGCTAAAAGCAGGCATCCCCAAACTTCGGCCCTCCAGATGTTTTGGACTACAATTCCCATCATCCCTGACCACTGGTCCGGTTAGCTAGGGATCATGGGAGTTGTAGGCCAAAACATCTGGAGGGCCGCAGTTTGGGGATGCCTGGCTAAAAGGATCAAATTACTGGGGAAAGTCAACTGATGATGCAGTCACTACCTCCAAAACTTAGCACGGAAACTGACCCTGTGTTTATGCTCAACATTTCCCTGGCTTGTACTATCAGAGTCTAGCCCTAGGTTCTTGATAATATGTCTCTGCTGACATATATTTTAAAGAGCCCTTAAGACAGGGTTTATTATATTTCTGCTGGAGAAGTTGTGCTAATAAAAACAATTAGTGCTTCCAATCTTCCTGGCAATGTAAACTCATTCAGGCATCCTGTGGTTTGACCCCTTGCCAAAATTTACTCTAACATTGCAGTGATTGTGTTTGGTTTAAATTTGTTCTGCATGGAGGTACAAAACAATGTGAACTGTTACCTTTCTAGCACACAATGTCTCACAGGCCAGGCCCAAGATATTTCGCTGCCGGAAGTGGAGCAGCAAATGGCACAAATCCCCTCCCCCACTGAGGCACCAGATCCCACAGACACCTCTCCCCCCTCCTTGACACTAAAAATACAGTAATAATAAATTAAACAACTAACAACTTGCTGCCCTTTCATAACACCCTCAGGTGACTGCCTCACTGTGCCTAATGGTATGGCTAGCCATAGCTTCTAGCATCACTTAAGGGATATCGTCAACGTGGTGAATTCATTAGGTTCCCCCCCCCATCCTTTTTGTGGTGAATATGCGCTTCCTACTCCTGCAGCCACACAATTACTGGATCTGCACTATATTCCTTGCTAGCTATATCCACTTTATATCACTTTTTGTGGCAGCTTCGTATAAATGAACATTTCCCAGAAGCTCTGGCATATTTCGGTGAGGGGTGGGGAGGGATCCTTGCTTTTATTACAGTGGGTTCACAGGTCTTATTATCAGAGTGATCTCAAGTATTATTTACCTTGGCATTAGAGTACCTCTTACTGTATACATGGAGAGGAACTGGAGGGCAACCATCCGTCAAATTGCTTCAAAATTCTACATGCTCAGCAGAAATTGTCAGTCAGTGGGATAAAATTGTCAGTCAGTGTGATGCAATGCCCTCATACTTTCCTCTTATCCGTAAACAATACAGTCCTTTTGCTAAAAATGATGCTGTGAATTTAGACTCCTTGTATCATCCATCATGGACGGATGGGTCTAGTTACGTAGAAGTTTGGGGATCAATTATTCTTCTTAATTTTATATATTCAGACCACCCCCCTCTTCTAACAGTATGAGGTGGCTTTTCCAGTTTGCTGTTAGCAGCCAAAGTTGCTCTGGTTAGCAAATGGAGCCATCTCCCTAGTGCCCTCAAAGTTTAGAGCAATGGGTAATAAATTGTTGGATGTAATGAGCATGTATCAGGTTCAAGCATCCCAAGTTCAATGTAAGCCTTCGTGTTTTATAACTCCTATTTAACATTTCTTTATTATCTAGCAGAACAGAAGGTAAAACCTTGCCACCCCATCCCAATGCAGATATATTTCCCTTTATTACATTCCTTAATAATAATTTAAGATCAGGTGTTAATATCAATGTGCCTTTTTCCACCTCATGGGACCCTCTTCCAGATAACAATGTTCACTTCATTTGAAGGCAGTCATGTGCAGGGAAGGTTTTGTTTGATGTTCAATGTTTTATTATGCTTCAATATATGCTGGAAGCCTCCCAAAATGGCTGGGCCAAGGCAGTCAGATGGATGGATAAATAATAATAAAATTATGATGATGATGATGATGGAATAGGACATCCCTATTTTCCTTTGGGGAAACGTTGGAGGGTATGCTATTGAATGAAGCTGTGGCTAATGCCGTGTGTACTCGGCTTCACAAACCAGTGGTGGGAATGTGCTGGAGCAAGAGCAAATGCCAATATGTACAGAGCATAAGAGTGTGCAGCAACAGCAGCGGTTTTCTGTCAAATGCAGAAGATGGTATAGGGAATGACTGCCCTGTCCTCTTTTTTTATGAATATACGTTTTCAAATTATGACAATATAGAGCCATCTATGTGCAATCAAGCCCTCCTACTAATGGTTGCTTTGATGCATATGCCATGTAAAGATTGCCGACAGGTTTAATAACACCTGTTGCGATTGGGGACATGGATGTGCTGTACATACAGTTGCAATCATCAGCCAGCTTCCTGCCAGAGCTGCTGGATGATCCAAGATTTATTCTTTTGAGGTTTAAGGCCCTGCGGGCTTTTCCGACTTGACAAGGTGCCCATTCCTGCATATAAAAGAAATGTGTGTGGAGAACACAAAGAGACCAGGTAGAATACACAGTGTCTATTTTTATCGGGGAGTACTTATTGATTGATATGGAACACAGTTTTTGACTTCTTTTTTAAAGAGTCACAAAAACCATGGGCCGCGGGTTATTTCCATTGCTGTTATGTACAAGGTGTACATAGTCATGGGCTTTAGAAAGGGACACTCTATAACATCAATGCAGGATATTCATGTGGCGTTTAATGGTATTGTGGTTGTTTTGTTTGCTTTTGCATATTTGTTCCTTCCCTCTGGCACTTAAGTTATATCTCAGCTAGAAATTCATATTAAACCCTTTGCAGGGTCTGGGCATCTTCTCCAGGAGAAAGCTTGACTTCTCCTCCTCCTCCCCATCATTCTTATGACTCAAAGCTGAGGTAGGCACACGTGCCCTAGGAAGAAGCACCGCTGCAAAATTATTCTCAAGCCTGGCACCCCAGAAGCCCCTTGGCCTCATAGCACAGTTCATGGAGTGTATCAAACACCAGAAACTACCATTTCACCGTCCTACATATCTCCAAAGCTATGCCTAGATTTGCCAACACTTCCTTTTTACAAGTTGGTGATTCTCCCAGGTGAAGCAGAGGGACCAAGCCAAAGCAGTACAAAGGTTTTAGTCAGGCACGTCACCTTGATGAATCATGGGCATTAGAAACAGAGCAGAGCTTGGTGGGTTGTGGGCAGAGGTGCAAGTGGTGGTGCCCAGCCTGGTGGAATCTAGTAGCTAGTAGGTGCAACCTGGCAATGTCAATAATGATCTCTTAGGCCAGGCATCCCCAAACTTCAGCCCTTCAGATGTTTTGGACTACAATTCCCATCTTCCCCCGACCACTGGTCCTGTTAGCTAGGGATCATGGGAGTTGTAGGCCAAAACATCTGGAGGGCCGCAGTTTGGGGATGCCTGTCTTAGGCTGGCTCCAAAAGTAACTAATTTTCAGGCTTCAGTTATCCCAGAATATGGTTTTACTAGTCAAATTAACAGTTTGACAGATGTTTAACAAGACTTGTCAAGTCCTAAATTACTTCTATCTGGAGGGAGGTGGTTAGGATACACGATAACATGCCAACACTGGCTTCCTCTTTCCTCTCCTGGGATCACATGTACTAGTTTTACATTATCTTACACCTTAATCATGGTGATGCAAGAAGCAGGAATCTTAAACATTTGCACAGGAACGACAAGCTGGCATGCCCCACTAAAGGATTTGGGGGGGGGGGGCAATTTTAACTTCCAGTTGTGTAAAACCCCAGGATCACTCATATTTCCCCCTTTGTGATATTACATCTCTCCATGTAATTTGCTCTCTTGTTCATATTTGCGGGTTCTCCTTCATGGAGAGCACGTGTTGCGGTGGGGGCCAGCAAACTTCTCCTGAGTTGCCGGGGCGGGACTGTGAGTTGGCCACCGTTTTGATTGGACCCAGGTTGTTGTTGGGGAAAAGAGCATGTTGCCATGTTGTGAAGGACAGCCCCGGGGGATAAAAGGCAGGCACGTGGTTTGTTCCTCCTCTTTGGCTGCATGCTTCGGATCACCCGCCCTCCCTATTTTTAGGCCTCTGTGTTGACCTTGCTGTGCCTGTCATGGGGTAGTCTGCTTTTGGGGCAGGGGCCCGGTAGGAATTTTTCCATTTGGCTGATTGGCTGGTGCCATCTGGTTTTGCCTACTGAATAGGAAATAGTCACAACTTGTAAGGTTGGCGGTTAGGCATAGGTTATTTTGTTGGTTGTATGAGGGGTTGTGATTGACTGTGTCTGCCCCTTCAAGTTGATGCCGGTGTGTTGGGGAAATTCCGTTCAGGAATACAGGGGCTCGACATGCTCTGTCCGTAACCCCCGGGGCTGCGCGAGAGCCCCTGGGAGCCTGAAGGGAGAGGGGAGGGCCAGACACACCCGGCTCCCTGTCTCTCCCGAGAGGGTTTCCCCTGACTGACATAAGGTCAGTTCTGTCCTTAGGGGACAGTTGGTGAACCAATGCCTACGCAACCACTCACATATTTTGTATTTTAATAAAGTTGTGGCCAAATTCATGCCAAAAAACCAAAACAAAAATTCTGTCTGTGGTGTGAATTTATTTGAGGGGTGGTTTAGGGACCTCGACACGCAACTAAGACCCCAAACATTCCCAAGGCTACATGCACACTTATCAGAAAGCAAATGGCTGTGAACTGAGTGGAAAGGAATGCAGAGGACTTGCCTATCCATTTCAGCCTATGAAAGCTTTGTGCATGCTAGCTTGTAATGCTAGTAAATAAGGAAATGAAACAAGGAAACGTTGAGCTAAGTAAAGTACATTTGGAAGATATGCTCCAATATTAGGTGTACATTTGAGATACACTAGCGACTAGTACACACTGTTAAGAACTTAAGTGCTCTACCGATCAAACATGTGCTGCCCAAAGTCATAGGATTAAGCACTGGATTTTAATTGAATTGTTTATACTTTCATTATCTGGGAAATGGCATGCTCTCCCCCGCTTTTATTTGGGACGCAAATAGAAATTACTGAACTCTATCCCTCTTTCCTCAGCTCAATGTTATGTGAGATTAGAGATTTGTAAAAAAACAAAACAAAAGCAAAAACCCAGGACTCTCTTCTACAGAGTTTGCATTAAGGAGCCAAGAGCTGGAGAAGTCACAAGGTTCTAGGAACGTCAACTCTGATTTGGAGGATTCGGTGTAGAAAAGGTGAGAGATATGAACTCTAAACTCCAAATCAAATAGTAAACGTAAAGGGCAGGAGCTAAAAGTACAGTGGTACCTTGGGTTACATACGCTTCAGGTTACAGACTCCGCTAACCCAGAAATAGTACCTCGGGTTATCTCAGGATGAGAACAGAAGGAGAACAGAGGAGGGAAGAATGGATTGTGTAAATCCAAAGCTTGCTGCTGCCCGTTCCCTTAAGGAAAAAACATGGTATGTCACTGAATCTTACTTGAGCCATTCTTTTGAAAGTTACTACTGAGACCAGCTCATGATTTATGGTACCGGTCAAAGATGCCAACAAAACACACCTTGATAGGAGTAAAATGTCAATATTTCTATTGATTAGGATATCTTTATTTTCTTTATGCTCAGGCAGAATGCTTGGAAAACCTGGCCGTTTGGAAGTTGCAAATATATAATCAACCGACTGCAGGATTATTCTCTTTTACAAGCTTATACATTACATCAAAACTGCTAGAAAAATGCTTCAAGAGAGGAAACGATTCCACTTATGTCTGTTATATATAAGGAACAGAAGAGTTTCAGCATGAATTCACACAGAGCTTAGGATGAGATGTGCATAATTTGGTTTGTTGACCTTTGGCCAGTGCTTTGATAGCCATCTCCAGAGACAGATTCAGTTATGACATTTCTCTCCTGACAGCTTGTTTTTCATGAAAAATGAGGTAGGTAGATTAGCTTTTATAGCACATCGCCGTCGAGAACATATTGCGCCATGCAGTCAAATATGTTGCAAGAGGACGCGTTTGTGTTTTCATTTAGTTCGTGCAGCAGCAGCAGCAGAATTCTATCAGCAGCCAGGTCCCAGGAGTTCCCAAGGGTTTAAAAATGTTTTTAAAGAGTTAGTTTGGAAAAAAAAACCAAGAAGAAAGCACACAAAAGGTATGTCTTAAACATAGCTAGGCCCACATGGGAAAATATGATGCGGCTGGCTTTGCAGAAATGAAAAATCAGGATGCAAGAAAGGAGGTAGACCCTGCAAAAGAAGGCCAGGCATGTGAAACCTTCCTCAGCCCTCCCCCAACACACGTTTGAGAGCAACAGCTCTAAGAGGATTTGGAACTGGAGAAGGAAGTTTTGAAAAACCATAGAAAAGGAAGGAAAAACTCTATTTACTCACTGCTGATTGCACTTCCTGTTGTGACCTCTCAACGTTGTTTCATAACCTTCCAGGGGGTGGTAAAATCCTGAGCCAGAATAAAGAACAAGGTTTCTTCTTAGGACATCTTTAGACCTTATGCTAGCTCAGGCCTATTGGTGCCTGTATGTAAAGAGCTGCTACTTGAGTGGGTCAATAACTACTTGACTAACTCTCCCTATTTCTCCTTTCTGCCCCACTTAACTATACCTTCCTCAACCCCCAAAAAGGTCGAGTGGCTGCCTACAAAAGCCTGATGAGTGCCTTTCAAGTGGCAGTTATTTATGTATATGCCTTGTGACAGGCATGCTGGGAAATAAAGCCAGATCTCATTCTTCCCTCTTGAAAGGTACTTGGCACCCATTCCAGAGGTTCTGGCAGCGGATGGGCAGATGGGCCTCACAATGCAGTATGGCTCTGATGATTCTTAATAGGGTGGGAAAGAAGGTCAGAGTGCAGTACAGTACATAATATCTTACTGATTCTGCCTAATTGCAGGCTTACATTGGAAACCTGACCTCACCCTGTTATCTCTGCCCCTCCCTGAAATGATCTTCAATATAAAATTAATCGAAGCCGGAAAATGATGGGGTAGAAGCCTGGACCAAGGAGCCCTGAAGACCGAAACAGGAATACATTTGGCTCCCTCACTCCCTGTCCTTCCCATGGGAAAGGGCAGAAGCGGACTACTATAATCAATTAAACAAAAAGGAAAGCATTGTTGTATCATTATCATTACTGCATTTATGTCTCACCCTTCCTCCAAGAAAAAAGAAAGAATGGGAAATACCACAGTTATCACAACAACAATGAATCATTTATTATATTCACACACACACACACACACACACACACACACACACACCACCTTTCGTTTGCACACGCCCCCTATAGTCTCACAACAGCCCTGTAAAGTAGGTTAGGATGAGAGGCAGAGAGAGAGAGAGAGAGAGAGAGAGAGAGAGAGAGAGAGAGAGAGAGCCTAAGCTATTAATGAGATAAATGTAAAACAGAAATTGCAAATACAACCCATGGCTGTTGTTGTTTTTTACAAGCACTCTGGGATTGGATTTAGGGGCTTGGATTGTCTGCTGCAGACTGTTTCCTCAACAATCCATCCAGCAGCTGAAACAAACTCCTTACGTATATTAGTGGTTCCCAAAACTTCCTCCCCAAGGACCCCTTGATGTTTGTTTAGGGTCTTGGCAGACCACTCTACAATTTCAACAGCAGGCAGAAAAAAATAATTATATGCTGCGCTGTATGATTTTTAATTGTATTTTTACAGTCACACTGTGGGCCGCCTGAATTGTAGCTCGCGGACTATTGGAGATCTGTGGGCCACTGTTTGGGAACCCCTGGTTTATATGGCATGAATATACATACAGACTTAAAGATCCTATTTTGCAAATGCATGCTGTATAAATAAGCTGCAAACACAACAAACAAACAAAACAAACAAACAAACAAACACAACAAACAAACAAATGGTTTTCGAAGGCTGAAGAAACAGAGGGGTGTGTGACCAAAAACAAAAATGCCACATTTGGAGAGCCATTTGACATGGCCGGCCCTGAAGGCACCCCATATTGTATCAGGAGAGGGGGCTACAAACATGCTGCTCTCGAATCAGACACTTCCCTTCCCCTGAATGGCTGGGTTATCATTTCCCTGTCAGCCACTGTTCCATCCAGATTACCACCCTCACTACCCAACCCAGCCTCACCTTTAAAAAGTACCGGTAACTCTGCACAGCTAGAATATATGAATACAGTCTATGCATGTGGCTTTTTGGACTGTGTACACATCTTGCATTTAAAGCTTGTTCCCCTCCCCCCACAAAAATAAAAGATCATGGGAACTGAAGTTTACCCTACCCAGAAGTACAATTACCAGCACCCTAAAGCTACGGTTCCCAAGAACCTTCGGTTGGGGGTGGTGGGGGTGGTTGTACTTTAAATGTAGAGTGTGAATGCCTAGATAGATCAATTGGTTAAGAGTGTGGTGCTGATAATGCCAAGGTTGTAGGTTGCTGGTTTGATCCCCGTGCTGGACAGCTGCATGTTCCTGCATGGCAGGGGGTTGGACTAGATGATCCCCAGAGTCCCTTCCAACTCTGCAATTATATGATTCTATGCTGCCTTGGGAAATAGGGTGGTGATGGCCTCAAACCTCCCTAGGCGTCTAACTCCTTTTGTGAAATGGTGAGGCTGGACTTCGGTTGCTTAGTTAGGAGGCTTGTGAAAGAACCCTGTTGCAGGAAATGAATGCAATCCCACACAGCCAGAAGCACACTATCAGATGTTGCTGTGTTGCCTAAGGGCAGGGTCTTGTGCTTGTGGCCTAACTGTGTGGTAGTAGAAATAAATGAGGCTGTTCTAGGATACCGCAGAGGAAAGGAGCCCTTGCCTTGGATGGCAGCTTAGCTTATTTATGCCTTGAGAAGAGTGTTAAGGAAAATAGGAAAGGCCTACAGCCATCCAGTATTACCATTCAAAAGAAGGAACTGAAAATGTGGGATTTGCACACATGTATATTAGAAAGTCTCACTGCACCCTGGACCTGGCAGCTGCATTTATTAGACTTTAGGATGAAGATAGGCACTTGTAGTAGGAGGGCAAAGAGCACTGTTAATGTAAACTTGCTTATTTGCATAAACTTGCATAAACCTCAGGTTTATGTAAACTTGACTTCTATAGAAACAGAACATCCTATTGTACTTTTATGCTTGGTTTTTCTATTATCCTGGTACCTGATCTTGTCTCTGTTATACCTGGCTTAATAGTTTAAGGAGGTTTCTGAGTGGAGGGAAATATGTCAGTGGACAGACGTGCCATTTAAAAAGTTCAATTTTCTGAACAAAACCAGAATAGTTCTTGGGTTTACAAAGTAATATAAGCATTGTGGCTTGGGGTGTTATTCGATTGCCAAGGCGAAAAAACAAAAAGGCAATTAATCTCTGAAGAGTAAGTTCGTGCGCATGCGTAAAACATGGATAATAATGTGCTATATTCGAAATTCTGTATTCCCAATTGAAAGCCCATCTCCCTTTCTACTGGAGTATTTTAAGCATTTCTAAATTCCATGTAGAATCCCCATGCGGAAGAGGCCAGTTCATTTCTACATTACTGAGGAATAATTTAAGATCAAGTAAACTAAAAGTATCAGTTACGGGAATGTTTACAAAGTGAACCCAAGTGGATTAAGTACCAGGGACACACCCACACTGCAAACATGATGTCAACTGAGTAATAAAGTCTCCTTGGGAACAGCAGCGAAGGAGCTGCAATAAAATACGGGATAGGATCAGAAGTACGGTATGCATTATGAATACTTCTTTCTGAACTACAGCAGCAGCAAGAAACCATCTCTGATGTTTGCAGGCAGTTTATTAGGCAATATTTATAATACAAATATATATTTGGATGCTTGTGAGCTCTGCTTAGGCACCTTAAGTAATCACAACTGCATGCACTGGAGCGTATTTTCAAAACTAGCTTTGCACAGATGTGGTGGGGGAAGGGGAAGAGTTGCACTGGGAGACCTAGCCAACCCAAAGCTTAATTTGTGCAAGGGATAGTGTGTAGAGGAGAATGCCTCTGTGCATGTTCAAAGTAGTTTTCTATCACTCATAGATACATCTAGGATTGGAGGGAAGAATGTCTAGGTCATAAGGTGTGACAGCCAGGAAGTATGGCGTGACCTTTTCTCTTGCTGTGGAAATTAAGCAGTGCCCTTATCTTGCTTTGCAGTGCCTTAGAATCAAATAATAGTCGTAAAGTTGGAAGGGACCCTGAGGTGCAAGGCCCTGCAATGCAGGAATACGCAGCTGTCCCATACAGGGCTTGAACCTACAACCTTGGCGTTATCAGCACCATGCTCTAACCAGCAGAGCTATCCAGCCTTGTCATGTTCTTTGCAAACATAAAGGCTGAAGGTTCAGGGCAGCTTTGTCTTCATTTGTGTGTGTAGCCACTAATCAAGTTGGTTTGTGGCCACTTGAATTTGGAGCCACACAGAAGCTATTGGTGTAAAGTTCATAGTTGTAGTGATTTTCACCCTGCCATTGGTGTGAGTGGCACAGCAGGGTGGGGAGACACCCCACACACACACCACATGAATTGCATTTCAGACAACTGAGTCAACCGTACAACATTTTGGAGTCTTGAACCAGGGAACAAAAAGTTATATGGAGGTTTCCCGTACCTGCAACTAGAAAGTATCAGAACTAGCCCTACCATTAGACAAAGTGAGGCAGCTGCCTCAGGCAGCATATGCTGGGGGGGCAGAAATGGCAGCCCCTGGGCCCTGGCTATTCCTCCTAGGTCCGAAAGAAATCCCCCTCTGTTGGAGGACAGAGGCTTGCATACAACAGAGTCTGTCCAGGAGGCCTTGCTGCCTTCAGTGCAGTACAGGATGCAATCCTATCACCACATTACAGTAAGAATCAGCTGTTGGTCCAGCTGGCTTCTGTATGTGAGATA
This sequence comes from Zootoca vivipara, assembly GCF_963506605.1. Taxonomy (NCBI): domain Eukaryota; kingdom Metazoa; phylum Chordata; class Lepidosauria; order Squamata; family Lacertidae; genus Zootoca; species Zootoca vivipara. Next base: position 36,526,799 of record NC_083279.1, read on the forward strand.
TGGAGAAGAAGTCTTCTTGTCCTTTGCCTCAGGCAGCAAAATGTCTTGGGCCAGCTGGAAAGTGCTATGATCTTCCTACCTCACTATGCTACTGTACTTCTTATGGATTAGCTACAGTTACATCCATCTGTCACTTCAGAAAGCAAAAGTCTGCTCAGTTCCTTTTTATTTTAAGGCTCCAGAGAAGATCATCGTGCTCCTTTGTCCCCTGAGTGCGTGAGAAGCACATCAGTGATGGGAACAAGAAAATTCATGACTCCTGCCTTGACTGAACATGTTCCTGTGATTGGCTGATTTTTCACACGTTCCCACAAAAAAACATGCCATTTGACACACTGCTGATCTGACAACTGCATTTTGCTTACTTCCATGACTCAAGGCAGCCCATATTCTGTAATGAAGCTAAATCAGTCAGTGACAAACTATTCCGTGGCTTATTGTATAGGGTTGAATATATACTGTGGTCTCATTTGTTCCATGAAGGCACACAGCATGTCAGGGCCAAGGCTGGGGGTTCCTCCCTATAGGTTAAGGATGAAGAAGCTGGGTAAAGATACCCAAAATGTTATGTACTGACATTCATGGGCTCTGGAATGTCCTGCCCTGGGACATTCATTTGGCTATCTCCCTTATTTTTTTAATTTATTTTATTTTTTTAAAAGGTTATCCTTCAGTGATAATCTCTCAGGGAAACAGGGAAAAAACAATAAGAAAGCATCAATATAATACCACAATAATCTGCACAAAAATCCAGCACCTAAATTCAGCTGAACAGATAAAGCTAGCATTATAAGCTAGTTTATATGTCACATTGTGATAGAGTACCCAGATAAATAAACATGTCCTTGCCTGGTGCTGGAAAGGGAACAAAGGGCAAACTTCCCTGGGAAGGGCATTCCATGGAAGCCATGTACTATAAGTATGTCCTCCTCTCTCCAGTCACCATTCACCGCCCACCTATTTTCACAGGATAGTGGGGTGGTCCATAGGACAGCCTCAGATACTGAAAGCCTTAGGGCCAGGATGCCTTAAGGACTGCCACCCACCAAAGGACCTGGCCTACTTTCTGAAATAATCTGTAGACCTCTGTTTTCCTGCTGCTATCAATGAATCTGACTCTAATTAAGCCGTGTTGTTGCGTGCCGAGGCACCAAGAGGACCCCCCAATAACTCACACAGACATCATAATTTTTGTTAAGGTTTTTGGCATTAAAATTTGGCCACAACTTTTTTATTAAAATACAATCAATTAAATGTGAGTGGCTGCTTAGTCATTGGTTCCCAGCCATCTGTCTCCCGCCTGGGACAGATCTGACTCCCTCTAGCCTAGTAGGGGAGTCAGTAAGTAAGCACCCCCTGAGAGAGGACGGGGCAGGGGGCACAAGCCCTTCTTTGTCCTCTCCCCAGATGCTCCCCGAGGCTCATGCGTGGTCCTGACCCCTAGCGGGGATAAACAGACAAACATGTGGAGCCCGGGATTCCTTTAACGGAATACTTCTATATGGCAGCAGCAATCACATGAGGGTCAGGCCCAGCCAAAATCCGTACCCCTCGACCAATTATTTGAACCAATGACTAACCGCAACCTTACAAGTTGTGACTAATTGCAGTATGGTAGGCAAAAACCACCTGACACCAGCCAATCAGTCAAATGGCAAAATTCCTACCAGGCCCCTGAATACAGGCAACCACCTAGACAGGTACTGCAAGGTCAAGCAAAGGGGCCTAAATAAAGCGGAGGGTGGGCGGGAGATTCGAAGCGAGCAGCAAAGAGATAGCACAAACTGCTCCTTCAGCTTAAACCAAGCAAGGGCTGTCAATCAACAAATTGCAACAAGGAAAAATCCCCAGCAACAATTAAACCACCAATCAAAGCCAATATCAGACCCACCCCCCAAGGCCCTGGGTCGTCTTGTTAGCCCTGCCGCAACCCATGCTCTCTCCTATGGAGAGAACCTGCTATGTGAACAGCTGGGGGAGAAGTGCTGAGAAATTGCACCACAAAAAACCCCTCCCTTGATTTACTGGACTGCACATCACACAAACACGCACACCTTGGGGGTACAGTGGTACCTTGATTCTCAAGTCCGTTCAACTCCCAAAACCATTTGACAAACAAGGGGCGGCTTCCGATTGGCTGCAGGAGCTTCTTGCACTCAAGCAGAAGCTGTGTCAGATTTTTGGCTTCTGAAAAACGTTTGCAAACTGGAACATTTACTTCCAGGTTTGCGGCATTCGGGAGCCGATTTGTTCGGCAACTAAACCGTTTGAGAACCAAGGCACCACTGTACAGTGGTACCTCGGTTTATGAACACAATTGGTTCCGGAAGTCTGTTCATAAACTGAAGCGTTCATAAACTGAAGCGAACTTTCCCATTGAAAGTAATGGAAAGTGGATTAATCTGTTCCAGATGGTCCGCGGAGTACTTAAACTGAAGCGTTCATAAACTGAAGCGAACTTTCCCATTGAAAGTAATGGAAAGTGGATTAATCCGTTCCAGACGGGTCCGTGGAGTACTTAAACTGAAGCGTTCATAAACTGAAGCATGGGTGTAATTGCTTCCGGAAGTCTGTTCATAAACTGAAGCGTTCATAAACTGAAGCGAACTTTCCCATTGAAAGTAATGGAAAATGAATTAATCCGTTCCAGATGGGTCTGCAGTGTTCATAAACCGAAAATTCATAAACCGAGGTGTTCATAAACCGAGGTTCCACTGTATAATTGAATTACCTTTTGCCCCTCATTAAACAAACATTTACAATGCAGAAAAACCTTTAAAAACCCCATATTTTTATGCGTTTCACTGCAGCAAACTTCCTGTGCAAGGTATTTGGTGTGTGGGTGTGAATGCACATGCAGTCATACACAGCAATAAGCAGTCACACTGCAATTTTGTTTTCCGTTGCCTGAATCAAATACAAGCATAAACTCCTGTTTACTTTGGTTGCTTTATAGGTATAATTGAAATGTACAATTTCTCAGATGTAATTATCCACATCTAATGGGCATGGATCATCTTTCACCTTTTACCCACCAGCCCTTGTTGTCAGCAGATGTCTCAAGGACAATGCAATCAATTGATGGGGGAAGTGAAAGAGAGAGACTGGTAGGGAGACTCTCTCCTTTTACCTCAGAGCGAGGTGCAAGTTTCTGTTCTTTTGTCTGCTAGATACAGTTGCAGAAATGGATGAGGCCGCAACTGTGAAACCACTGTACTCGCCTGCAATTTCATTAATGTGGCTCATTGTGCTTCGCGCCTACTAGAGAATAAAATGTGATGGGTATGCGAGTGAGCTACACACGGTGCCTTTCTGACAATTATGATTCATGAAGCCTCCAAGTTGAGGAGGAGATCGGAGCACTGGGAAAGCCAAATAGGCGAGGGAAAGCACTAACCTCTCACATTTTGAGTGATTGGGCACAGTAGCAGCCGCCACCCCCCGCCCGTGCTGCTTACTCAAGACAAAACATAGTAAGTGTGCATAGAATTCCAGCCTGAAAGGTTAACTAATTCACTGAGCTCATCCTATGATCTCTATATTATCCTCCTTCCCACAACCCACTTCTCCCACCGTGAAGTGTCAACCATAGGACATCAATCAGGGGCATTTGTGTTGTGCATGCTTGAATTTTACAGTCTAGCTTACTTCACAGGGTGGCTGTGACTCAAACTGAGTTTGTTGCCAAGGGATTTTGGGAGATGATTTATAATGAGACAAAGAAAATATTTAAGGTGACTCTTCCCAAAAGAAAAGCAGCCTTTCTCTTAGGGATAACTGGGGTAGATGAACCAAAACAGTAGATGAATATATATTTTTATATGCAAAAACTGCAGCGAGAATACTATACGCACAAAAATGGTGAGATGCGGTGGTACCTACTAAAGAAGACTGGCAGCTGAAATGGATGGAATATGCTGAATTGGTACCGTTCCCCCTATTTTAAGATGTAGTCATAAAATAAGCCATAGCAGGATTTTTAAGCATTCAAGGAATATAAGCCATACCCTGAAAATAAGACATAGTGATAGGCGCAGCAGCAATGCTGGTCGCGGCAGGAGGAGGAGGAAAAAAATAAGACATCCCCTGAAAATAAGCCATAGTGTTGTTGTTTTCTGAGGAAAAATAAATATAAGACGGTGTCTTAATTTTGGAGAAACACGGTAAGTTTATAAGTAGCATTAGAGATCAGGATGAGGCAGACTTTAAGGAAGAGTGGAAAATGTTTGTGTATTGTTTAAAAATATATATTGTAAACATGTTAAAATGCAAGTAGGCTTTGAATAGCAGTAAAATTGTTTCTGAGAAAATTGTGGTGGAGATAAGGTGTAGAATAACTATAATAGGCAGCAATATTTGGAATTTTGGTGGGAGGGGAAGTCCAATGTTAACCGACTGTTAATTGGAAAATGATGTTATATCTATCTATCATCTATATCCATCTATCATCTATTCATCTATCTATCTATCTGTCTATGAACGAAGTGGGTGTGGGGTAACCATTTCCCTTGCCCTGAGCTCTTTGGAGAAAAGGGTTCAGGGGATGAGATGTAACAAAATTAAGTAAGGTCAGTGAGATCACAATTACTGCTTTGCTGCTGGAAAAGGTTTTGGAATGAAGGACAACTCCAACTGGGTTTTTCACCCTCACGGAATTCATTAACTCATGAAATATTAACTTCTGCTTGACAAGAGTTCAGCAATCAAAAAACAATTCTGTTGAGATGGCTTCTTTTGAAATTGCAGCTCGAAAGGTACTCTGTGTTCTTGCTTGACAGTGTTAGATGTTCTCTTGCTTTGCAAAGAGAGAACACATGGTTAGCCGTTTCTTTCCCGTGCTGAACATGTCATATGAGGAGTTAAAGCTGTGGCTGGTACGTATATAGAACGACACAGCAGCAGAGGGAGGCGGGAGAGAATGTAGTTCCCTTTTCCTTGGGCTTTGCAGAATACTCTGCGCAGTATTCTTAATTGATTGTTATAAGCAGAGAATTTCCGCGGGCTGAGCCATGAGCTGCATTTAAATAAGAAGCTTTTGCCTCCTCTTTTCAGACCTTATATTCTTGAGTACGCTCTGGCAGCCTTCCAAAACAGTGCTTGAAATTCCAAAATGAAATTTCATTTCCGGATCTCCACTTACTGGCATCCTGGGGAAAACGGTTAGAGGTGAAAAGGTTGTTGGGGGGGGGGGGTTGGAGAAACAGGACACAAAGGCGTGGCAGCCTTTGAGCATTTAAGTGGCATAGCTCAGATAAATCTGCAGCATAATCGACCAAAGGATGTCGGGAAAGGTATGGGAAGCTGCCTCTGTTGCTTTTCTGCAAGTCTTATGCACGGAGAGAAAAGAACAACCCTAGGAGAAGCAAGACCCGGCTCCCACGCGGCTTGCTGGAAACCAAATGTTACAATGAAGAAACATCCAGGATTGATTCATTAAGAGGCGGAAAAGCCTCCCCCATGCCTAAGAACGAACCCTATAATTCAAACATAGCTAGGGTTGCCAGCTTCCTTGCTGCTCTCAGGCCGCTGAACATCCAGACGCTTAGGAGAGGCAACTTTTGGAAAAGAGGAAGATGTCTGGAGCTGAGGCCAGACCCCTGGTCTACCAAGTTCAGTATTGTTTTCTCTCATGACTGATAGTGTGGCTCTGAGTTACAAGACAAGTCTTTCTTCCCCTTGCCTGAAGCGGGGCCCACCTTTTGCTTGCTAAAGTTGTGCTCTAAAACTGAGCAGCAGCAGCCTCTTTCCTTCCCACCCTTCTCTTCCAGCTTCCACAAAATTTGCAGGGCCCTCAGGAAAACCCTTAAGCCATCACAGCTTCCCACTTTGTCATGCAGAATCCTGATTTCCCACCTTTGTTGAGGTATGCTAACCAGAAATGGATTCACATTGGGGGGAAGAGAGAGTTGCCAACTGAGGCTACCCTTCCTTTGCCACCATTCCTGAGAGTCGGAGAAGACTGGGTGGCGGGGAAGAAGGAAGAGTCTTGTGTCAGGTCCAAGGGAGGGAGCCAAGCCGGCCAGCCAGTGGAGCAGCAGCAGTAGCGGGAAGAGGAGGAGGTGGAATGGGGAATGAGGCAAGGGGGACTCTGCTGCCACTGTCCCCACTATGGGAGGCTGCAACTCTCTGGCCGGATGGGGCCCCAGCCACCCAGCCATGTCAAATAGAAACAAGAAGGAGAAGGTCAGGCTTGAAGAGAAAGCAGTGGTTGGAGGGGAGACCTGGGCACCAGCAGGGCCTGGGTTGGTGGGGTGGGGGAGAAGGGTGTAGCTGGTAGGGTACAGGAAGGCTTGTGGGATTGCTGTTTGATTGGGGGGGGCAAAAAGGTTATGGGTTGGTGCTGGATCTAGCTGGGCTTCAGGCGGGTTGCCTGTATCATGAAAACTTTAAGAAAAATATTTATGTGCAACAACAAAACAAAAAGTGCCCCCCCCAAACCCAGCAGTGATATTGATGTAGAATAATAGACTATTTTCATCTGAGGAATATTGGAGGGTATTTCTTCATGCCTGGAAAAGTTCCATTTCCTCCCAGCCCCAGCATGTCTCTGTGTAGGTTTAGCACAAGACATGGTTCTAACCCAATTAACCTTCCAAGACCTTTTACCAATATCCATCTTTAGATTGACATAAGCTGCAGATTGGGTTTAAAACCATGATCACCTGCCAGAAACTTATTTTACATTACTGTTCGCACATCCAACAGTTGAAGAGGAGAACTGTGTGACTCCAATGCTTATATGCCACATTGTGAACTTTAGTTGGTGCTAATGAATGTGTTGTTTTACTGCTTTGGCTTGCTTTCAGCATGCCTGAATTCTGTTAAAGGTGCGCCACAGCAAGGTCAATAAAAAGGCAGTAGTCTGGGTTACACCACAGCAGGATTATTTGCAAGAATGCGGCATAATTTGTTAGCAAGAGGATTAGACTAGCCGAGGTATAAAATTTGGCAGTATTATTCTGAACCTCATGTCCGCTTGATGGACAGTTAATTGATTTCCTCTTGAAATAGTGGATGGGCTTGATATTTTAGAGGCCTGGTTCTATGTGCGTAGTTATGATTGAAGGTGAAAGAGAGAAGCCCTTGAATATGGTAGAGTGCACTTTTAATTGGTAGATCTGCAGGAAACAGACAGACTTTCTGGGAACTTCCTGTTTTCTGCGCTTCTCTGCAGCCTGCGCTAAATGAGTCATTGGTGGTTTGCAAAGTCACTTGGTTAAAGAAGGCTCTGCAGCCAGCACTGCTGCAGGGTTTCTGAGCTGGTGGCAATGTCTAGGGTAGATTCATTCCTTGATCCAGGCCAGGATTCCTGAGTGCTCTGGCCTAAGCATAGACTGGTCCACTCAAGGAATTTACAGAGCATTCTGGAAGGAAGAACACCAGTCGGGTATGTAACTGTGAGCAACGGAAGTAAAAGAAATCTCTTAATTTAACAACCATAGTCTCAGGGCTTATCCACACTTTACACTTTGCAGCTTTGCACAGATGATAATGTCTCTAACATTAGTCAGGCACATGATACATGGACCTGAGGCACAATGCGCAGCCAATGCCAGTTCCATACGTCAGCCTTGCTTCTGGCTGTTTTGACATTACAAATACTTTGTGTCTTTAGTTAGCCCAGCAGCACCAGCCCCACCCTTCCTGAATTGCATCTTTAAAATGTAAGTTGGAAGAGAGTTACAGAGAAATTGGCTCTGGATTTTCGTTGCACTTTTACCCATCCCTTTCCTATACAGTCAAACCTTGGTTTACACCTACTTCGGTGAGTGACCGCTTCAGCAAGTGACCGCCACAGACCCGGAAGTGTTTACATCCGGGTTCTGCGGTGTCGGATGCACAGACACGATCTGCGCAGCTTGCACATGCGCAGAAGCAATCTGCGCAGTGCGTGCGCAGAAGCGCTCTATTCGCGCACGCGCAGAAGCGTGCCTTTGGCGAGCGACCGCTTCAGTAAGCGACCGCCTCCGCGGAATGGATTGCGGTCGCAAACCGAGGTACCACTGTATAGTGGAACCTCGAGTTGCGAACCTGATCCGTGCTGGAGGCACGTTCGCAACCCGCAGCATTTGCAACCTGCAGCACTGCGTCTGCGCACGCCCGTGATGCGATTCAGCGCTTCTGCGCGATTTTAGTGCTTCTGCACATGTGCGAGCACCGAAACCTGGAAGTAACCTGTTCCGGCACTTCCGGGTTCGGCGTATCCATAACCCGAAAACGCGCAACCCACAGCAATCGCAACCCGAGGTATGACTGTATACTCCAAGCACGTCTTACACTCGCCTTTAAAAATGTAATGTGCAAGAATGACCTCGTCAGCAGGTCAAATCAACAGTAATAGAAAATAAAACATTGTCAAGTGGAAAAGCTTCCAGGGGGCTCAGCAGGTATGAGCCAAGGGTATACTCTTAACAAGTCCAGAGGTTTTGAGGATCGGGTTTTAGGATGCTGATTTCTTCCTATGCAATTGTTTTAACAGCTGTAAAAATGTGCTTAAAAAGAAAAGAAAGTGACCTCATCTTTCCATTCTTATTCAAGCCTTTTTTTATATCCTAAATGAACACGTGTGGGAAATGATTGTCTCCTTTTCCTCTCTCACCCCATGTAGTTCCGTCTCTCACATCATTCTGTAACAGACTTTTATTTATGCTGAGAAAATAATTTGAACTGAGGGAACTGTGGATTTTTGTTCTGGCTCGCGACAATTTTGACAGCAACGGGTGAACCCAGTAATAATACAGTATGCACAATTGTGCAGCAGGAACTCCCATGCTGGTGAGAACTTTGAACACATCCCAGGTTTCCTTGCTGCATGGCAGATGCAATAAATGTCTAGCTCCCCATACCATAACATAAGAAGAGGCTGTTGGATCAGGGCAATGGCCCATGTAGTCCAGCATCCTGTTCTCACCCATGGCTGACCAGATTCCTGTTGGAAACCTGCAAGCAGGATTTTTGAGTACAAGACCGCTCTCCTATCCAGTGGTTTCCAACAACTGGTATTCAGAAGCATTGCTTCCTCCAACTGTGAAGGGAGAGCATAGCCAAGTAGCCCTCTCCTCCATGAATCTGTTCAATCTTTCAAGTTGGTGGCCATCCTTGCCTCCTGTGGGAGTGGGTTCCATAGTTCAACTGCACAAATAAGTACAGTGGACGCTCGGATTGTGAACGTGATCCGTGCGCGAGGCACGTTTGCAACCCGCAGTGCCGCGTCTGCGCATGTGCGGGTTGCGATTTGGTGTTTCTGCACATGTGCGAGCGCCAAAACCCAGAAGTAACCCATTCCGGTACTTTCGGGTTCGGCGCAGTGCGCAACCCGAAAATGCACAACCTGAAGCGTCTGTAACCCAAGGTATGAGTGTACTTCCTTTTATGTACCCAGAAATCATTTACAACTTGATACAATGTAATCTGAGCTGTCCAGATAAAACATGACTCACATTTTCCCCCATAATGAAGAATATCTGGCAGTATTCCCCTACACAAGCCTTGACGGATGGACAGCCCATGAGAAAACCCTCTTCTCTTTCTCCCAGGGTAAGAAACAGGAAAACAGGAACACTGGTTATGAAGGCTGCACAAACAGTAATGACACTCGATCCCCATTTGCTGTAAGGAGTGGGCAGTGCCTGAATGGAACTCACCCAACCAGTACCAGCTACTTTATGCACTGTCTTATAAACACTGTCTTAAAAATCAAAGCATGCCACTGAATTTTGACAAAACTATTGATGTGAACGTTCCCTTCTTTTCTACAAGACTGACTTATTCCTTTCTGGATTTGTGGAGTGCACAACTCCACTGGGCTCACAACAGCAACCACGTGTGGCCAATATGTCCATAGCACTTTGAAGTCTGATTTAAATACCGCAAGGTCTGCCTCTCCCCATATGAACCGACCCAGGCTCTGCGATCATAATGTGAGGCCCTTCTTTGTGTGCTTCCTCCATGAGAGGTCCAGAGGGTGGCAACACGAGAACCAGGCATGGGCAGAGATTGGAAGGCTGCCAAGGTGTTGTAGGGAGGGGTTTCCTGTGATGTCACAGGAAAAGTTGTCCTTTCTGAAATCTAAAGGTGTTCTAGGGACGAGAAGCAGGAAGTAGGCTTCCATGACAGACTGGTTGCTGCTCTGGTCCCAAGCTTGCAAAAGCTAAGAGAGGTGCAATGAGAGACATGGAATGTTCTGCACCCCCTTCATTTAAGACTCCTGATGCAAATATGTGTACAATAAACCATATTTCTTAAAGACACTAACTTCTGCTGTGCCTCAGTTTTCCCAACGGAAAGACAACCCTGGGTGAGTGCCTGGAACCACCTGGAATCTTGCAGCCACTCAGGAGAGATTGGGGGTGGCACACAACCTCCGTAACAGTAGATTTCCCCATCTTTTCATTTTATGGATTGGAATGAGGATTCTAATTTGCTCCTGTTGGTTATGAATGCAGAACCAGAGGTTAGTAACCATTCCAAGTTATCAAGCTGCAGAAGAATGGTATGATTTTGTGAATATAGTGCTTGAACTGTGATCAATTATTAGTCAATCCTACCCCCAGTTTCTAAATTAAGGCAGGAGCCATGATACCAAGAAAAGGCCACTTTTGTGTTTAAAGTTATCCATCTCTTTCATGTCTGGATAAATATAGCAGTCAAAGATTTCAAGTGCATAAACTGTGCCAGGCGGGAATTTTAATCCACAAAAACAAACACTCTGTAGATCTGCATTCTTTGGAAAATGCTTTCTCATTTTTCATGGAAAATGACTACAAAAAATAGACAACCACAGAGCACTGTGAAATATGATAAGAAAGTAGTAGAGGGAGTTGCCATGTTTATATAGTAGTATAATATTTTTTTTAAAAGAAACCTGTTTATGCAGCACAATCCTGGCCACATTTACTCGAGAATTAGTTTTACTAGTTTCATTGGGACTTACTCTGAAGCAAAAGTGCATCGGATTGCAGCTTTGGACATAATATTATACTTGGAAACAAATACAACACATCGAAAGAGAGATAGATAAAGCAAATGTAGGTTTCGTTCACTTGTGTATACCTCCTGACACCTTATTCTCCCCACCCCTTATAAATTCAGAATTAAGCTTAGATCCCTGAAATATTTAAATAGTTTAGTTCTCAATGCTGAATGTCAACTACTTAATCACCATTCCAAATCCACTCTGGAAAAAGCAGCAGATATTTCATACCCACTTGCAATCAGCATAGAAGTAGGATGGATGCTGTGTGTCTGAAAATGAAGGACATTATTCTTAACCATTTCTAAACAGGATTAGAAAATGTGTACTCTGGAAACAATGTATTTAAAATTGTCCTTAGTTTGGGCTTTTGTCTAGGGTGGGGGATAAAAGCCTTTTAACTGCTACTATTTTATCCATAACAGGAATGGGGAATCTGTGGCCAACCAGATGTTGTTAGACACCGTAGAATCACAGAATTGCAGAGTTGAAAGGAACCCTGAGGGTCTAGTCCAGGGGTGGCCAACTCTCAAGAGACTGCGATCTACTCACAGATTTAAAAGCTAGCAGTGATCTACCCCCTTTTGGGGGGTTCAGGTTAAAGTTGTTGAGCTTCTTTGGGAGGAGCCAGTGATCTACCACAGGCAACCAGTGATCTACCGGTAGATCACGATCTACCTGTTGGACGTGCCTGGTCTAGTCCAACTCCCTGCAATGCATGGTGGCCACAGCTATTGAGAGCTGTAGTCCAACACCATGTGGAAGGCTTTGCCATCCCTATTAATGTATAGATAAAATACCGTAATAGCAGTTCAGGTATTTTTTTTAGCATGGGCTCCCCCCCCCCACTTATTTTCAAGCTACATTTGGCAAGAAGGCAGGATGAACATATTTTAAATAAAACAAAAATTAGCATGACCTGTTGGAGGAGGTGAGGGATGGGGTATCCACACTATTAGCCCTCCTCAGCTTTTGTTTTCCTTACCTTCCTGCTTCTATTGCCCTTTGTTCAACTGCAATACACTTCTGCAAATTATACTACAGGAACAAATTAAGAGGCATGAGACATAACAATGGATCAGATGAGAGATCTGTCCTCCGGGAATCCACTGAGCATGCCATGACTGATTTAACCAAAGGTCTTCTGTAAGCCAACCAATAAAGCCAGACTAGTAGAACCAAGAGTTACTTCCTCCAGGTTTAAACCACTTAAGGCTGTTCTTGATGAACAGTTTATAGCACAATAAAAGCACGGCTGTTACTCATTTGTTGCAGACATCTTTCCTAGAGCTGGAGCTTCTGAGGGCGGAAAGGATCTCTTGCAGTTTCCCAGGGCTCTTGACAGTTTTGTCACCGGGTGAATGTATTTAATCATTCCAGCCCCTATGGAGATGAACCAGCTGAAAATATGGTTGCCATGTGGAATGTGGTTGCACTGTCACCAGCACACTGCTCAGATAATGCCTATGGCATCACTACTGATGAGAGACACAATCCCAGACCTCCATTTTATGAACTTCCATTAAAACACGTTCATTGTGAATGTTGACTATTCACTCACCAAATCAGCCCTTTAATATAAAAAAACCCCACAAAACATGGGGAAGACTTTTCCTCATCCCTTTGGCCCAGTTGCACAATTTAATCAATCATTAATCAACCATGGGGTTGGATCACAAATCTTATGAGGAACAGTTGAAGGAGCTGGGTATGTTTAGCCAGGAAAAGAGGAGACTGGGAGAAGATATGAAAGCTATCTTCAGATATCTAAAGGGCTGTAACATGAAGGATGGAGCAAGCTTGTTTTCTCCTGCTCTGGAGGGTAGGACTCGAACCAATGGCTTCAAGTTACAAGAAAGGAGATTCCAACTAAACATCAGGAAAAACCTTCTGACAGTAAGAGCTGTTTGACAGTGGAAATGTCTCCCTCAGGAAGTTGTGGGCTCTCCTTCCTTGAATATTTTTAAGCAGAGTTTGGATGGCCATTTGTCACAGATGCTTTAGCTGAGATTCCTGCATCACAGGAGGTTGGACTAGATGGCTCTTGGGGTCTCTTCCAACTCTACAATTCTATTATTTATATATATATATTAAAAAAAACCAACCATTTTATTTCATGTGAGGGCTCTATGTTTCCTCTTTCTGTTTCTGAAAAGGCACATATCAAGCCAGTAATTTAGAAAACAGCTATTCTCTGCAAAAGGCTCAGTAGTAGCTCAGTGGCTGAGCACCTGCTTGCATGTAGAAAGTCTCTGATTCAACCCCTGGCATCTCCAGGTAGGGCTTTGAATGTCCCTTGTATGAAACCCTAGAGAGCCACTGCTGGTCTGTGTAGACCAGGCATCCCCAAACTTCGGCCCTCCAGATGTTTTGGACTACAATTCCCATCATCCCTGACCACTGGTCCTGTTAGCTAGGGATCATGGGAGTTGTAGGCCAAAACATCTGGAGGGCAGCAGTTTGGGGATGCCTGGTGTAGACAAATACTGAGAAGGATGGACCAATGGTTTTGCTCAGTATCAGGAAGCTTCCTATGTTCCTCCCACCACCCTATCAGTTAAGTGGTGATAGGACCTGGTACTCAGTGTAGTGCTGAAGCTAAACCCCGGAATGTTTCAATCTTTTTCAGGAAAGCCTTAATACCTGACTTCCTCTTTTAAAATGCAGTTCTGATTCCTGTTTTTGAGTGGATGTGAAATGAAGATGTCAACCAAAGGGGCAGAAACGATGGCTGGAACATACACACGGAAACTTCAGTTTGAAATTGCTGTGCATTTGGTTTGTATTGTTGCTGCTCAGGCCTATAGCTTCTAGCTTGAAATCCTGCTCTATGCCAGCCTGCCGAATTGGCCAATGGCAAGCTGGCAAGGAGAGCTCTCCGGGGGGGGGGGGCTTGAGGGAACCACCAGGCTTCCCTCAAGTCCGCTGCCCAGGGAATTAAAACAGCCCGAGCCAGCCCCCCCCCCAATGCCCAGCTCTTCTTCGTTGACAAGGAGACACTGGCCGTCCCGCAAAGCTGCTGAACCCCTAAAAGGGACACCACTTATTTTCTCCTCCCTGTCTCCACAAGAAATAGTTGTACACTTTTGTTTGGACAACTATTCTTCAAGATGGGCTGATACTCATTTTTGTTTGTTTTCTGAAGGACTAAATATTTACTACATCAAAAAAATGTGGCTCACCCCTCCTTGTTCAAGCTTCTAACTTCTTATTAATGCAGTTCTGTTGTAGATTTTATCATTTATGTTAACAAGGAAAAGGCTACTGCTTTAAGCACTGAGTGTTTTATTTTAAAAAGGCATTTTACCATTGCCTGCAGAGCCAGGTACACAAGCTGTCTTTCGTATCCCCAGGGATTATTGCTATATTATATTGGGTTATTTCCTGTATTTGTAGCTGTTTAAAAGGAAGAGGCAGCCAGAGTGTCTGTGAAAAATTTACATTAACACATGCTTGGTTAAATTGCAGAAATAGGTGAGAAATGCACTTACACACTGCACTTTCTTTGCTTTAGCAAATTAGGCATTTCCTGTCTTGGAGGATGGGGAAACAACCAGAGACTTTGAGTCTCTCTTATGATTATCCCTGCTCCAAATTCAATTTAATTTCCCATTCCAAGTTCAAAAGCAATAGCCACATAAGTCAGTTCCCATAAAATAGTCACAGCGGGTTGGATCCAGGCTGCGTTTTAACGCTGAAATCAGTGGTTCCAAGTTACTCATCACTAACCAACCACCTTTTGGTTTGAATTGGATTAGTCAATCGAATATTAATAATTTATTATTTATACCCCACCCATCTGGCTGGGTTTCCCCAGCCATTCTGGGTAGCTTCCAGCAAAATATTAAAATACAATAATTCAAATATTAAAAGCTTCCCTAAACAGGGCTGCCTTAAGATGACTTCTAAAACTCAGGTAGTTGTTTATTTATTTGACATCTGGTGAGACTGCATTCCACAGGGCGGGCACCACTACTGAGAAGGTCCTCTGCCTGGTTCCCTGTAACTTCGCTTCCTGCAGTGAGAGAACCGCCAGAAGGCCCTCAGCGCTGGACCTCAGTGTCCGGGCAGAATGATGGGGGTGGAGACGCTCCTTCAGGTATACTGAGCCGAGGCCGAAGTAAATGGATCAAGATAGTTTTGACTAATTGATTTCCATGGGGCTAAACCATCCTTGACAAGCTTAGTTTGGATTTGAGCCATAAAATTTAACCCATTATCTGCTGGTATGGTTGTACTAGTCTATGTAAGATTTAGTCTATGTATGATTTAGTTCTTCCTGTAAGATTCAGGGCTCTGGTTGATCACTCAAAGTGAGACCCTCTCATTTTCACCAGATACGGTCCATATTACCTTATCAATTGCACTATCTAACCTTGCTGTTGGGAGATAGTGGTGTCCCTTCATCCCCTCTCTGCAGATGACCACTCACCCATGTGCACTGTGTCACTGGAGTGGTAAAATATACACCAGGCACCCCCAAACTTTGGCCCTCCAGATGTTTTGGACTACTATTCCCATCTTCCCTGACCACTGGTCCTGTTAGCTAGGGATCATGGGAGTTGTAGGCCAAAACATCTGGAGGGCCGCAGTTTGGGGATGCCTGATATACACAATGCTTTGTGACAATGCATGAGCCCACAAGAAAGTATACACTGCCACAAAAGTCGGACATGACTAAACGACTAAACAACAACAACAAGTGAAGGGTATGTTCACATGACCAGTTTAAAATGCATCAGTGTTATTTCCCCACCCCATCCCGTTACATTTCAAGCCATTGAAAAGGGGGCAAGTATGTATTCACTGAATGTACATGATATTTTTGATTCCCCCACCCTTGCACCCCCACCCTTGAAACTCCTGTCATCTGTGCATTTATGAATGGTGGCTGTCTCAAATGTACACACCATTCTTAAGTATGTACAAAGTTTTCTAGTAGTGCATCTTCAAAAACTAGCAGTGGGAACACACTGGATGTGGAGTAAGCAGTGATGTGAACCTGCCCTTTTCTAGTATAGCAAGTCTTAGGACAAACTCAAACTGGTCTCTCTCTCTCTCCCCACTTGGGGAGGGGGCAGATTCAGAGGAGAAAGGATCCCTTTTCATCTCTTGATTTATTTTTGGAAGTCCTGAGAATCGAACAACCCTGTTTGGGGCACTTGTATGAATTTCAGGAAATTATTTGCTCCCAGCAGCAGCTCTATGCAAATTTGCAAAACAAAGACATGAAGTAATGAATGGGGGAGCATTACCAGTCATTCAGGGCTGAGTTGCCTTGTTTTTATTTATAGCCCATCCTCCCTTTTCCAGCATTAAGAAATAGTGAATTTGCTTCCGTGCGCTGCTCTGGTTCGCCAGAAGCGGTTTAGTCATGCTGGTCACATGACCTGGAAGCTGTATGCCGGCTCCCTCAGCCAGTAAAGCGAGATGAGTGCTGGAACACCAGAGTTGTCCGCAACTGGACCTAATGTACATGCATCCTGAGTGCAAAATTGTACCACCACTGAAAGAAATAATGAAGAAGATAATCATCTGGGTAACTTTTAATTATAGGATCAGTTAATTGCACCCTTTTCATTTTTTGCTTTCCATCTTATACCACAATAAGGTTTTCACTTTTGGGGTTATAATGATTATTTGCTCACTCATTTGACCTTCATATATTTCTCACATACAGTACTCTACTTCAAACACAAGTATTTAAGTGACACTGGTTAGCCATAAATATGTGTGTGTGCTAAAATCAGGTTCAGCAACATTGATGAAAAGTAAGTACGGTAGATTCAAAATTGAATTGGGTAGGGATGTGTAAAGGCAAAATGCAAATAAAACACAGTTAAATGTGTTTGGAATTCAAATAAAGCTTATATGCTAAAACCATTTATATGAACTGATTTTTTTTTATGAGATAAAGGAACCAGGGGTTTACATGGCTCCTATCCACCCACCCCCAGATTACAGTAAGCTAAATATGAAACTCTAACAATATTGTTGTATGCGGTTATATCCATGGATGTGGCTTAATTGCTCAATAGAAAACTATTAATAAAAAGTTAATTGGAAGTTGGCTTAATCTGTATTGTTAGATAATGTGTGTTATTAAAAGCTGTTTGCTATTTGCTGTGAGATATATTGAAAGGTTCCTCCAGTATGAAACTAGCTGCTACAGAGCCCATTATCAAGACCGAAAACAGTTTAATTGCCAGGTTGTTTGCTCATGTGCTGGTCTCTAAATATTTGGTGCAAATTATCCTTCCTTGTTTTCTTGTCTGTAAAGGCTTTTGTTTATCTATTTATTTCAGAGTGTTGAAAGAAGGATTTCAGAATACTTTGCAACAAATTATATTGTGCTCTTTCGCTAAAAAGGAAGTTTGAGCAGCCTTTGCCAGGGCATTTAAACAGGGGATTCAAATGCGGCAGATCCCAGGCAGTGGATTGGAGGCTGAAAGTGACAACAGGCCTTTATTTTACCTGTGTCACAGCGCTATTCATATAGTGGCTGGAGAAGGTATTGTGGCTTATTGACTTGGCTAGGCCAGGAAACCTGAGGAACCAATGGGGGTCCTGGCTAGGTCTTTATAACCATATAACTATAACTGTAATTATAAATACAATTAACTGTAACCATAACTGTGTATATTTACATAATATATACATACATATCTCCCAACTTCTTGAAAGATTCCATCAACGGTGTCTCCGAAAAATGTTACACATCACTTGGGAAGACAGGCGAACTAATATCAGTGTACTGGATGAAGCAAAAAATCACCAGTGTTGAAGCAATGATTCTTGGGCCTAAATTAAGCATGCCCATTAACTTCAATGGGTTTACTCTGAGCAGGATTTGTATGAGTTGCAACCCATAGTCTACAGTCCTCATCCACAGAACTAACTTCCGAAGAGGCAAGAGTTAGGATTGTGCCTGTTTATCAAGGAACTGCATCCTGCTGTGACACGTAGGGTAATCTGTTGCAGATGCACACCTGCTCCCAGTTATTTGTGCGTATAAGTCTGCATCATGCCCTTCATTGAGGTCTCTGCACACAGCCCAACTATGTGCTATACTATTGTTTATTTTGGATAAACCTTGATGCAGAAGCATGCAGCGTGCTCTCCAACATCCAGCTGAGGGAAATTATAACACCTGCAACAAAGCACCTAAAAATATTTGCTACCAGACAAGGATTTATGAAAAGACAGGCCCTGCCTGCACTAGCTAAAGTCTGGACAAAAGAAAAAGAAAAGAGGGACAACTCACTTCTCTTTAACCATTATAATTAGTGGTTGCCTGCAAATGGCATCATATTTGCTGATAAAGGGGACCCAGGTGGCGCTGTGGTTAAACCACTGAGCCTAGGGCTTGCTGATCAGAAGGTCGGCGGTTCGAATCCCTGTGACGGAGTGAGCTCCCGTTGCTTGGTCCCAGCTCCTGCCAACCTAGCAGTTCGAAAGCACGTCAAAATGCAAGTAGATAAATAGGAACCGCTACAGCGGGAAGGTAAACGGCGTTTCCATGTGCTGCTCTGGTTTGCCAGAAGTGCCTTTGTCATGCTGGCCACATGACCTGGAAGCTATACGCCGGCTCCCTCGGCCAATAATGCGAGATGAGCGCGCAACCCCAGAGTCGGTCAAGACTGGACCTAATGGTCAGGGGTCCCTTTACCTTTACCTTTGCTGATAGAAACACTTCTGACAGAAGTCAATGACACATTTTTACACCAAAAGGCATTTGGTCTGCTGTGATGGTGGTGGTGTCTGTCTGTGTTATGGAATGTGGTGCATGCACAATGATCTGTGCAGTGCTTGCTGGATGATATCACTAAGGAATAAGGAGAACAGAAAATAAAACCAGACAGACCCAGTTTCAGTTCATTTTGCACAGCCCGGGCTTCCTCAGAGAAAGGCACAAAATGTTTCTCTCGAAACCTCTTGTGCAACCCACAACGCCCCCAGAACCAATCTGCTAAAGGCAAGCCCATTCTGCTAAGCACGAATATAGTAAGTGTGTGGAACATGCTTGATGCTTCCCCAGTTAAATATACAATCTGTGCAGTAGTTCCTATCAATTCATCCTCAGCACATCCTCAGCACATTTTCTGCTATTTTCAGCCAGGCCTGCCACTTTCCTAGGGCAAAAGATATTTTACTTCTTTTAAAAGAAAACGGGGGAAAACCACGAACAAAAACAGACTGATTTAATTAACCCTCTTCTAATATTATACAAGCTAATTGTTTTGAGAAAAATCTGTTTCATACAGACCAATTGTATGTTTAAAGAGAGAGAAATAGGAAATACCTAAGTTTCTGTCCCATAATAGCTTGGCTTGAATCAAAGCAAAAAAAAAAAAAAGGTTCTTAAGTGAGTGACTGCTGCACATGTAAGGGGCTAGGTTGCTCGAAAGTCATCATTATACGACTTCCTGTTTGGAAGATGGATTTCCTTTGAACCCTGATTGCAACTTCTTCAAAGAACAAAATGGATGCCTTCCATTGTTAGGAAATCACTGAGCAATTTCTCCCCTGGTCTGATGTTTTCACATGGTTCTTTGGCAGGTCCTTGCTGAAAATTGAGTGAGGTTTCCTTTTCTTTTCGGCTCTAAAGGGATTTAGGGATACTTAACAAAAGTGGGGTAATTTTGTGCATTGAAGTGACCTGCACATGCCGTGGGATCATGTGATGCAATCTTTTTTGGACTAAATTACTTCAGGTTTTGACACAGGTTTGAATATATACCACTTTCCCTGCACATAGAAAACTAGCACGTTGGGGATGCTTTCTATTGGCAAGGAGGTATTGTGTGAAAATCTGGACAGAAAAGTTGTTGAGCTTTTTTTTGACAAAGCTGTTGAGCATTTTGTTTTGTTTTGCCTAAAGTTGTTGAACTTTTGTGGCGAATTCGCTGCTTCCGGCTGCAGTTATTCCGGATATGTCCAGAAAATTCCGGACATGGGGAATTCCTAGCTAAGGGACATTTCATTGTTCCCCCTCTGTAGACTGTAGATAATAATAGCTTTCTGAATCTGACTCACAGGGAAATAGGCAAAGTATCATACAGAAATGGGGGAAGGGCGATCGCTATAAGATAACCACACCATTTTCATTAGTTCTTCTTGGGCATAGCAATAAGGATAGAAGTAATTTGCATATATGTTTCTTGCTGTGCACAAATGACCTCAATTTCAAATATGCAAGAAGACAATTGGACACCTTTATGAGCAACTACTTATTTTGTCAAAAAGAGAGAATGGCTAGATCCAAAGTTCACATATATAGCTTGCATATCATTTTAAAGGGCTTTTCCCACCCCGCAAAAGGAGAGGGGTGTATTTCTTTACAACAATGCACCTACTTTAAAACAAGACTGCCTTGTTTGTCCCAGTGGAACAGTTGACCTGTCTGCTGTCTCCTGGGCTTTGCCCTGATTTACACATGCATTGTCCTAATTTAGTCAACCATAATTCTCCACATCACCTTTCCTCTCCCTCCCCCCCTCCCCCGCCCCCAACCTCCTAGCTTGGTCAACTCTCTCTAGCTCAAGCCAGTGACAAAGGTGGAGGGGGATGAAACATGACCCACATTTTTGCATGTACAAACATTTATACTTGAAAGGCGCACATTCATATTAGCTTAGCTCCCAGGAGAGTATAAGGAAGTGTGTCTGCTCACACTACTCTTGCCACCAGCTGTTGCCATGGCAATAATCTTGATTACTTTGGAAAACTGGGAATCTAGAACAGCAGGTCTTATTTTAAAAGCAGGGTTATAATGAAACCCAAGCTTCTGTTTTTTATGGAAAAAATGAACAGCCTTAGCATCTTCAAATTACAGTAGATGAAGGATGCACTCAGATTATAGAGGCTGGTGGGCTTTGTTCTTGTTAACCTCTGCCCTACCTGCCAAATGGCTCCTGCTCCCTCTCATTTGCTTCCCTGAGTAAAATAACATTGATCTACTTTGGATATGAGCAGAGAAACACAGAAGGTTCTATCCCACCAAGTTTTATTTTAAAATTAATAGACCTAAATTGGCCGTCTCTATTAATGTCATTGGGTCTACTTTTAGTACAACCAAGACTAACCCCTCCAGATGCATCCCAGACTAAACCCTCCAGATACAGTCATATTTCAAGAAGTGTTGTTGTTGTTGTTGTTGTTGTATCTCTCAGCTCTGTGAATACATAACTTGGGCAGGATTAAAAAGAAAACATGCAGAAAGATTTCACTGAAAGCACCACAGTATCTTTTAAAGCAGCCCAAACGGCTGTTGAAAAGCTGCTCCCTGATACTTCAGGGCACTTTTGGAAACTGATGATGCAGTGAGTGAAGAAGAAGAAATGCTTGTTGAATCACTGTCAACCATCAGAACATGCACTGGATACATGGGTGGGTAGGTGGGTGGGTGGAGAGAAGGAGCACACCAGACATTCTGCTTTTTGGTTCAAGCAGAGCTTGGCCAGGCATGAATGGATGAAAGAAGGTTATGCCATGTGCAGGGGCCTATGAAGTGGGGGGCGGAGGGGGTGGGTCTCCCCGGGTGCCACTCTGGAGGGGTTACAAGATGGCCCCTGCCTCCCCCAGCTGTAGACTGGCTGAGGGCGCGTGGTCAGTATGGGCGCTGCTCGTGCGGCATCCGTAAGGGCATCCATATGGGCTGCCTCTCGCACAGTGATTGTAGAGGCTGCCGCGCATGCACACTCCGTACAGGATGCTGCACATGCGCACTCTGTACGGATGTCGTGCATGCATCACCGGGCGGTTCACCCCACCCCTCGGCGTCCTGCCCCGGGTGACAGAGAGGGTTCCTCCGCCACTGGCCATGTGTCACTAGACTGCACAGTGGCCTAGCAAGACACAGACTCTCAACTACAATCTGCTTGGAGCAGCGCTCTGAGCTGTATTTGAAGAAGAGGGGAGGAAGTCGCACCCAGCCAGGACCCTGCGTAATGTCATTTGTTTTTCCTTTCTAGCTGATTTGCTTTGCTGAAGTGAAAGTAGTCTGTGGTTGCTGTTAATCCAGCTCCATGTTGGGCAGATAGCCTGACTGAGAGCAACAGAGTCCAGGCGTTCTGCCCAGGAAGGAGAGTTTAAAGAGCAGGAAAACTTTCCTAGCCACTTTCTTGCCCAGGTGAACTTCCAGAGGCCAGATGACAGTGGTGAGTGGGGCAAGAGGCAAAACCCGGGTTTAGAGAAACAGATGTGACTCATACCTTTGTACAATAGGCTACATTTCATCCATGCAAAAGCAAGAGGTTCTGACATACAGCAAGAAGCATGATCACAGTTCAAGAACACAGCCCAGCCAGGCAAAAGCAGCTTATAAATGTGCTGAGAAGGACCAATAGGGGTGTGGCCTGGGAAGAGGGGTTGTGGCCTGGGAGGAGGCATAGCCTTGGAATAGTCCCAAGGGCCAGACAGAAGGACCAGGAGGGCTGCTTTCATCACTTGAACCTGAGCGTCCCCCTCCCTGGTTTATAAGATAAGATAAGATATCTTTTTGTCAAAGGGAGGAGGTAAGGAGAAAGAAGCTCAGGTGCCAAGGAGTCGAGAACAGCATACACACAACCTTTCACTCCAGAATGAATACTTGATTTTTCTATGTGGTCCACACACAGTCTAAATCTATTGCATATGTTTTGCCCCTGAAAAGCGCTTCTTGAGAAATTGGTTTCATTTCCAAAATAAAGCTCATTGCTGATAGATATTGCATTAACCCATAGGGTATCTATTTGAAAACAGATGTCGACAGTTTGGGCAATGGTGTGTGTGTGTGTGTGTGTGTGTGTGTGTGTGTGTGTGTATGTGTGTGTGTGTCTACACCTGCACAATGATGTTGTGGGTGGGCATATATCAACTTCTCATTCATTTCTTTACTTATTCACCTAGGACTAGGGCATGTGTAGGGTGGAAAAGGAATGGGGAAAAATATAATTTACCTTAAAAACCACTTTAAACTATTAAAGTCATTAGCAGGATTGGAATAACACTTGTAGTTCAATCTTGAATTTTGGGTATAATGGAGATTTAAAAGATTTGGAATTTTAAAAAAAGATGTAGGAGGAAATATAAGGACCCACAAAGGGGAGGAGGGAAGTTCAGAAGATTCTTTGGAATTCTCTTTTTATGTTGGTTTCTGGATAATTGTTTGTAAATTTCTAAAATCTGAAAAACTAAATAAAATTTAAAGAAGGGGGGGAGAAAAGGCACGGATAATCTAATAAGGGGGGTGGTTTTCAAATGTATATAAAGTAAGCACACACACCCCTTGTATGTGTGGTAGGGTCTAGAATCAAGCTACTGTATATTGAAAGCAGCATGTTGAGACAAGCATGAATGGATCCAAGCTGAGAAAAACTACAGTTTGGGACTACAAACAGGTCAGTGTGTATGCAGCCTAAGGTTCATTTTAGCATCACCTCTCTTTGAATTGCATGCATTTTGATATATTGATGTTCCAAATTTCACGCATCTAAGTTTTCAAGTGGCAACCTGCCTTTCCAAGGGGCCAAATTTAAAATATTAATTTATTACCTTTGGACATAATATACCACAACAGCAGTTATGTTTCTCCGTAGTTAGCATCCAGCTGCATGAATCATTGTGACATCAACTACCACAGACAACAGCCTACTTAACCAGACCCATGAAATTAGGACAACGTAACACTTTATGAATTTCTCATAAGTGTAGAAGATCAGGAAGCATTCAGTTCTGGGCTTGAAAATTGCCCTCCTCTTCCTCTGAATTATTTAGGCACAGATTTTTGTTATCGCTAAAATAAACAATTAGCAAAACAACCAAGTTTTCAAATGGCTAAAATTACAGGTTGTGAACCGCCCTAAGATCTACGGATGGAGGATGGTATACAAATTTTAATTATAATAAATTGGATTGGATCAGAAGTCCACCCAGACTTAGATGCTTTTCACTCCCAAAACTTTGGAAAGCCAGCCTGTTGCTGTTGAATACTGTGTGCACGCTGCAGTTGCTTTCTGTGACATTTGGTTTACTGTATGTTCAAGAGTTTTCAGCCACCTGACTCTGCCAAATATTATACTGTACACATAATTGCCCTATCAGCACAATAAGTGCAAATAAGTCTTAATATGTGAAAATGTACATGCAATATGCATAGCCACACAGGTATGCCAAATTTCCCTTTTGCCCATCATACATACAACATTTTCAAGGCTTTTCAGGCTCAAATGAGCACGGAAATGCACATTATTGTTTTTTTAAAACGTTTCAGAAGATTCATTCGACAACTAGAATACAAATGACAAGAACTTCATAGTGAATACAATTGAATACAGGGCACAGCTAATTTTAGGGAGTACACTATGGCAGTTGTGACAGTGAAAATGCATTCTGCCAATTTCATCTGCACAATGCTAGCTGCCCACGGTGGCGATTGGTGGAAACTCACTGTGACCAATTTGTGATGCATTCCATGAATAAAATAGCTCATATCCACACTGACTTCATCATAATTGCAGTCAAGATATGGGTGTGGCCATCTAATCAGTTTTTATGGAGGCCAATAATGTGAGATGAGCGCGCAACCCCAAAGTCGGTCACGACTGGACCTAATGGTCAGGGGTCCCTTTACCTTTACCTTTAAGGGACCCAGGTGGCGCTGTGGTTAAACCACTGAGCCTAGGGCTTGCTGATCAGAAGGTCGGCGGTTCGAATCCTTGTGACGGGGTGAGCTCCCGTTGCTTGGTCCCAGCTCCTGCCAACCTAGCAGTTCGAAAGCATGTCAAAATGCAAGTAGATAAATAGGAACCGCTACAGCGGGAAGGTAAACGGCGTTTCCATGTGCTGCTCTGGTTTGCCAGAAGCGCCTTTGTCATGCTGGCCACATGACCTGGAAGCTATACGCCGGCTCCCTCGGCCAATAATGCGAGATGAGC
The DNA here is from genome assembly GCF_963506605.1 of Zootoca vivipara. Lineage (NCBI taxonomy): Eukaryota > Metazoa > Chordata > Lepidosauria > Squamata > Lacertidae > Zootoca > Zootoca vivipara. Next base: position 36,551,687 of record NC_083279.1, read on the forward strand.
GCGCAACCCCAGAGTCGGTCACGACTGGACCTAATGGTCAGGGGTCCCTTTACCTTTATCTTTATCACTTTCTCTGTAGGTATTTGCTCTTCCTGATTACTGAAATTAACCAGGGCTGTACTTTCACTATGAACCATGGTAGTTACTGCCTTCTTGGGAGACACTGTGGTCCTTACTGCCCTTAAGGAGGGAGCAGTTAGATCCCCTTCTAGAATTCAGATCTAATGTTTGTTTGTTTAAAAAAAAAATCATTTGCAGCCAGAGTCTAATATATCATTTTGAGCCAGATTCTACAGGGGGTGATAGGTTCACAACTCCAGACCATCTTCAAAGCTGTGTAGTTAAAGTAACATGTACAGTGTCCAATATACACATTCTGAAAGGACCCTAAAATTTTCTTTTTTCGCCAGTCACCAAAATACATATTAAATTACTTCAAATGTTCTGGGGATTCTTATTAGTCTCCCATTATTATTTTTTAAAGAAAACATTTAATGCTACTTTAAAGCTGAACAAGGGTTATCTATTGTTGACAATTCATGTAAAGTAAATTCAAGAGTTGCTGAAGGAACTCTTGTAGTAGGAAGTAACTGAAGTTTAATGTCAGTTGATGTCAGTGTCAATGACTATGGATTTGTGCCTACATGTTGCACACACAAGGTATGTTAAAACAACAACAAAACCACTCAACAAAACACGTCCATAATTTACCTTTCATCTGTGCAGAGAGGTTCATTTTCTCCTGTGTTTTAAGAGCTTTTGCGATTCCTTCCCCAGTAAAGCTAAGTTAAGCAACCTACTGCATGATACTCTTTCCCAGGAAGCAGCTTGCTTTTTCAGGGTCATGAAAGTATATTTACCCACCTTCACCCCCTTTCCCTTTTGAAATTGCTATGCATTCCAGATTTTTCACTGGATGTTGGAGGGGGGGGGGAAGCAGTGGAGAGAGTTGATAATGAACAGAGGGCTTATAATTGCAAGTAAAGGCTCAGCAGCAGGAATCAAGAGTCAAGAGTTCAGAAGCCAAGCAAAAAATTCAGACCTGAGTGGAAGCAACAAACATGTCCCAGCAGGTTTCCATGCCAATCCTACCAAGCTTTTAAAGACACGGTGCAGTGAGCTTGCTTGCAAGAATCTCTTGCCTTGCGAGCATACAGAGTTTGTAAACATACACTCCAGCTGGAAGAATGAGTCTGTTCCTGTCTACAGAGGTGGTGCCTGGTCCTTGGTGACAAGGCTGCAACCTTCCTTTCTGGCTCCTGTTCAGCCTCTTATGCTTCCAGTTCAACCATCTCCAGTGAGTGGTCAATGCCTCCACTTTGACCCCAGTCAAAAGGAGGAGGAAAGCCTACATCTTCACCATCAATTCCCACAATCCCCCCACCCCCTTCTGCTTCCTCCTCATCAGTCTGAGCCTGCCAACCCATGCCCAATCCCAACAGACCACAAGGCTCATGACAGATTTTGTTATTTTGTCTGGATACCTGCAGTGGCATTTACATCTTAGGCTCGCCCTCCCTGCCACCTCCACAGCACCTCGGAATGAGGAACCATTCTGTGGGAAGGCTCTGATTTGCACTGTGCAGGCTACATGATCCTGGATGTCACAATTACATTCTCTCTTATCTAGGACTCTTTGCCCCCCCCCCACTACCTGGCGCCAGACATAGCAACCACTTCATAAGGTCCTCCCAACTAGTGTGACCCAGTGGACAATACAGACACACTGCAGAAAGGGCAGCTTAGTTGCTTGCTGGTGCAAATGGGCACTGTCAAAGCTGTAGCAAACCTAACGAGATTTTGCATAAAAGAACACGAATATTACATGTAATATAAATGTAATGCAACACCATGTTTCTGCTCTGGCTTTTTATGGTTGAGGATAACATAGCATAAACATTCATGAGAACCAGACGTTATTCTAGGATTTCATTAGCTGGAGGTCAACAGGCATCCATTTATCTTTGCATTTTCTGTCTAACATTTAATTAGAAACGGCATAATATTGTACATGGGTAAAGTGAAAGAGACACTAATGTGTGCCCACTCCTTTTAATGAATGATCCAGCAAACCAGGTCTGGGGGCTTTTTCTGCACGAGGGCTGAGTTTTCCAAGGTACTTCGTAACGCAAGGAGTAACAAATATTAAATCACATGGAACGGTGTTTTTCAACATCATGACCATTGTTGGTAATGGGAGGGAATTTCCATAAGCTCAGCTCTGAGATATATTATGTAGGCATGGTGGTAAATTCAAACTGTGGATCAGAGGAGATGAAGAAAGAGAAGGATGCTGTGTATTTCATCCAATGAATTAAAAATGAATCCTGCATCTTCCAGCACTGATCCCAATGGGGCAGTGACAAAATTGGAAGCCAGACTTTGGAGTAAATGAACACTTGAACTTCCCACGATTTCACCATTGTGTCATGGAAAAAGGAGCTCTTGCACCAAATCCTCCAGTTATTTCAAAGTCATACACTGGTGTAAGCAGAATCCTCCTTGTGTACAACATAGAGACAAGGAAAACTCACCAAGTCCTTGTAACTCTTCCCTTGACTAACTGCTTACATTAGAGCTGTGTGTGCAAATGGCAACTTGAAATTCTCCACCCTGTCTGTGGGCAGAAAAGCTGGGGCAAGGAGAAAATTTATCCAGTGGGAGCAGAAATCCTCCAACCATTCTAACAGCTTCTTCCTATTCTACTGTTTGATGTTGTTCATTAATTTCAATGGGTGTACTCTTGAGTAAAATTTAGTTGAGTACCACCCAATATTTTTCTGATGAGGGGGATGAGCAAGCCTAGGAGTTTAACTATGCCCTGCCCAGGTCCTGCCATGTCCCAAACCCCAACCATTTTGGCTTCCTAGAGTATCATCCCAGCATAGGGAGTACCCAGGTGCATTATAATGCTGATGCAAAGACGCTGGCACAAATTCAAGATGTCAATGAAGTATTGTATTGTACAGAACCAAGAGGATTTCGTGGTGACCCTGTTCTCATCCAGAGGACATAATTCAGTTATAGTAAAAATGGGGGACGACATTATTTTTTAATCTATGCATTTTCTCAGATAAGAAAGAATTAGATTAACCCTACCATTACAAATCATGGAGGGGGTCTCTAAGCAATTACAAATTTGTGGTGACAGGGACATATGTAAGGAGCCCAAATGCATGGCAGAGTATAAGTCACCTTCAATAAAACATTGCCTATGTTTCACATGACATCCGTATGACATCTAGACGAGGGAAGAGATAATTATAGACTTGACTACCAAAAAAAGATGATAAATTTATTCTGAGTTATAGGGATGTAAAACATAACTGTTCCATTAAATTACTTTTGTCTGCTTCATTGAAGAGTCAAAATCAAAACCCTCTATATTATCATATTATGCAATCTTTGTGCTAGGAATAGCAATAGAAGTTCTAAGAAATGAGTGCCGAGGTTTTTGACTGTAAATACAGAAGGCATATCCGCATCACTTTGAGTGGCATCAGACCAAGCCACAAGCCACTTGTGTATCTTCCCTTTTTGTTCTTGGACAGCCAAACCAAAGCCCAAATGAGCCCACTTATTGCCTGAGGCTACTTTGGTGATGATCCTAATGTCCAAATATCAGGTTCAGTGGTGCATATTCCAAGTACCATAAATGAATATATGATTGTAGCCTAAGTGGGTTTCAGGAAACAGTGGTGCTGCCTGTAGACCAGAGAACTGGTAGGAATCGTCATGAGTACATATTTGATTGTTAGGTCATCGGAAAATGTATCATAACTAAAAATTCATGCCAAACAACTTCCTCAGGTCTCAAAGTTAGACTGGTTGGACTGGCTTTATTAATCAGATATTTGCATCTGATAGCATGCTGTTTCTTCCAGGCACCATGACGAAAAGTGTGGAGTGCTATCTTTGTTTTAATGGAAAATTAAATATCCCAGAGCATGATCAGTTTGAAAGAAACACCTAATAATGATTTCTTAGGTCATAATTGATAATGAAACATGCATAACATTCCACTAACACTTGGATGCAAAAGAACCGCAAAGAAAACCGAGGATAAAAAGTTACCAACAGCACTCCTTTTTCTGGAGACTGGTGTGCAGGTTCAGGGATCTAGAGGTGACTTCTAAAACTCACTCCATGGTAGGAAAAGCAATTGTCCATCCAAAGTAACTGGCGAAGAGAAGCCCATTACAGTTGCATGATTATGCAAATGTAATTTACATCACATACTTAGTGAAATAGATCTCACACATGATTTCAGATGAGTTTGGTTGCAGGGTCAGAAACAGAGACCAAGCTTCAGGAGCCAAAATGTTGGTGCCAGTGATGAAGAACAGATATGATGTCTGGGCAAGCTAAGAACAATTGCTAGCATCCTACTGGAACAGGCAAGAAACAATTTCAAGAGCAAGCGGATGTCCTCAGGTAACAAGAAGAAGCAAGAAGAAGAGGAGTAATAATGATGAAAAGTGGACAGTGAGACCACAGGAAAATGCAACACAGCTATCTAACCTACTGCTCAGGTAAAGGGGCTGCCCTGGAAGTTTTTATACCTCACAGGATTTGTCATGGGTTAGTAATCTGACTGGGATATGTAAGTATGCAAGACAGCAGGGTTATTGTGACCGAGCCCTCCCTAATGATCAAAGTCTGCAGCCGGAATTGGAGAGTGGCAAGGCTCCTGCGACAGCTTGCCAAAGGCAAAACTCCTAATTCAAATACTGGTGTAGCTGAGAGTAGCCCATAACAAACCCAGATATAATTTTTCCTTGCAATAATACTGTTAATCAAGAATTCACTTTCTAGTTTTTAAATTGTTTTGAAAACCCATTTTAGTCAAAATAACGTGAAATGTAGAATGTGAGTCCAGGTTAGGAATCTTGAAGCACAGCCATATCTTTTTCTGGAATGTTTCTGACACAAAAAGCTAATTAGGTTCCAACTTCTGATTGCTTTCCCCCAAAGGCATTGTCTTCTGATACACTACAAATCTGATCCATAATTCAGTTCAGCTGAGATTTATGATTAAGCAAATTATGTCCTGTTGGCTTGAGTAGGACTAAATTAGTTTAAATAAAAGCACTTTAGCTTAGCTGGATAGTGGAAGGAACAGCACACCAAGCAAACAGATGTGTTACTGAGACCATTATCTATACTTTACACAGATACTACGTAGGTCTGCCTACCTCTGACCATTGTGTGTGGGGTGGACTCACATTAGCCCTGCTGTGAATTAGAACAATTATTTTGTGCATCTGAGCAAACTCCAGAGTTTTGAGTAATAAATCTTTACACCCTTGAAGTGTGTGATTTCTGGTGAGGTTTATTTAAATATGGCAGTCCTTCACTTATATGTAAAGATGATACAGTGTTGTGCACTTGCAAACAAATGGGGAAAACAATTTGAGCAAGCAGCAACAGATACTTCAGAATGAAAATATGGTTAGTTCCTGTCTGGGAGCATTTTACAAAGGAAGCCTTAAAAAACCAAGAATGCACATTCCTTTCTCTGATCAACATTTGCAGTTCTATTGTCAAATCATTATGTAGCACAGAAATTCAATTTCTCTTTCCAGCATACTTTATTTTCCATTTAAATGGCTTTCTAATTAGCCCCAAAGCAGTGAGCAAGGCAAAATATGATTTATGGTGCTTTCAGTAACAAACCCATTGTTTAAGTCCTATGGCAGCTGCGCGAAACATTAGTGCAGTTGCAGATCTGTTTGTTGTTAAACCATTGTTAAGTTTTCTAAAGGAACAATTGCAGAAATGATATGCCTTTATTTGATAATGATGGAGGGGCTTTTCCGTGTTCCCTTCCATTTAAGATGGTTAACAGCTCAAAATCTGCCTCCAAGGAGAGTGAAAGAGCCATCCAGTGAAAAGGAGTTTGCTGGCTTGTGCAGATATGAACTAAGGACCAAACTAGATTTGATGTCTGTGTGGGTGGGTGCAAGAGTCATAAACTCCCCCACCCCACACTTCTGCTATTTGCAGTAGAATGATAGCTCCCATTGAAGTTCTCCAGTTGTGAATAGCAGGAGCAAGGAGGCAATTCCCATCAGGGTTGAGGGGCAAAGGGTTAAACAGAAGCTCCCACCTCCCCCACTATTTGCGAAACAAATATTAGCTATATCAAGTATGGGCCTTAGAAAAAAACAGATGAGAGAAAAAACAAGCTTTGATATATTCACCTGATATATGGGTGTTTCCATATGCTTTCAATTTAACAAAGATGTTTCCTGCACATTTTCCACCATCATTGGTGTTATGTTGAGCTTTTGGGGAATTCTAAACCTTTCAGTACCTGTCCCACCCTTCCCATCATGGAATTATTTTATTTTCATGTGCATTATCTTTTGTGCTTAGCCCTGGCAATATCAAAGGCTCATCTGACCTTTCTTCTGGAACATCAAATATACAGTGGTGCCTCGCTAGACGAATTTAATTCGTTCCACGGGTCTTTTCTTATAATGAAAAATTCGTCTAGCGAATCCCATAGGAATGAATTGAAATTTTTTTGCATTTTTTTTTGCCCATAGGAACGCATTAATTGAATTTCAATGCATTCCTATGGGAAACCGCGATTTGCTAGATGAATTTTTCATAAAACGAATTCGTCTAGCGAGGCAACCTCCGCTCGAAAAATCCTTTCGTTAAGCGGAAATTTCGTTAAGCAGGGCATTCGTTAAGCGAGGCACCACTGTATATGCACAATGATGAGGTTGTCATCTCTGGTAGATGAAACACAGACAGTAGCTCAAAAAGAGTCAACAATAATGTATCACCAATGTATGGTTGTTCATGCTGGAAGTGCACAGTGACTACATGAGTCTATGAGCACTGTTCCACAAGCATATATTTATCCATTGATGGATGTGTTTATGAAATATGTCAATTTTCTGTTTCTGCGCTGAAGTTCTCACGAAACACTGTCCAACAAGTTCGCTGACTACTTTAGCTACTTTGGAACTTTGCAATACAAAGCTTTTCAGCTTGTTTCTTATTGAATGACTTTCTGCCATATTGGTTCCATTCATATCAACAGGGACTTTCAGAGACCTATAGGATTTGTTTTCATGTGGATTATATTAGATATGTTCAGTTTCCAGTCTTGTTTTTGATATTACATATGTTGTAAATACATCCTGTTTGTTTGAATTTGGTCACGTGTTGCCCAGTTTTTGGTTTCATGCTGGAAGTGCAACAGCAGGGATCATTCAGTTTGTAACTTAAGGGTGAATTCATATGTCAATGAATCAACTCGAGAAGAACAGAGCGGAAGTGTTCTTTAGCAACCAGGGAGGCTGCATGTTCTCTGATTGACTGCATAGCTGAGGGAGCTTTCCCCTGGATGTTCAGTTGAATCCAAGCCTGTTTTGCACAATGCTTGCCCTAAAAGACAGGACTTCTCTTTTTCTTTTCCCTCAAATTATACACTGTTTTCATTGTTTCCCTCAGTCAAATGTTGTCAGGATTTATTTTCTCTGGAATCCGTCCATATTGTTTAAACGTCTCTACTAACAGTTAGCATGGGCAGGGATTGCTGTTTGAGGACAACAACTTCTGAATCTTCATGATGCAAACACCATCATCTTTGCATTGTATTATTATTTAACAGTGAATTGTTTCGGGTGAAGCATTACTAAGTGTCCCAGGGATCCTTGGCATTAGAGACATGCCAATACATTTCTGTTGCAACAAAAGGCCCCTTGGGAAAGGGACATAGCTCACTAAGAGTGCAACTGCTCTGCATTCAGAAGGTCCCATGTTCAACCTGTGGCATCTACAGGTAGGCTAGGAGAGCATCATATCTGAAGTCCTAGAGAGTGGCTGCCAGTCACTGTAGACAACAGTGTGCTAGATGGACCAATGGTCTGAATCAGTATAAGGCACCTTTCTATGTTCCTATAATCTTCCTATCACAAAGTTGCCATGGGAAAGCCGCATGTTGGTCAGGAACAATAGTGCAAACTAAAGAATGGAAAGCTTAATGCTTAAGAATAGTGGTGACTGAGCTGCGGTCCTCCAGATGTTGCTGAACTTCAACTCCCACCAGCCCCAGACAGCACAACTGTAGCCTCTCAACATCTGGATGCTTTAAATAGTGTACTGCAGTAGGAAAAATCTGAACTTCAAACAATGATTTGCACAAGTAAATACTAAAGGGTTGTGGGTTCAAGCCCCACGTTGGGCAAAAGATTCCTGCAATGCAGGGGGTTGGAGTAGATGACTCTCAGGGTCCCATCCAACTCTACAATTCTATGGTTCTATGTTGATTTAATTATTTAATTCATGAGTTAAGGCAGGCATTACAAACAAACAAAGCCTGCACCACACTTCTGAGGGAAGCTGTTCATCATGAGAAGTTTCTTTTGAGCGATGGAATATATTAGAAAGAGATTGTATTAGAATTTAAATGTGTGTTTAAACCCCACCCCACCCCTGTTTGCTTGTGTTCATTTCCAGTGGTTCCTCTCTCTATTTTTTTAAATAATATTTATTCATTTTATGAGAATGAAAAAGATATATAAAATACAAAAATACACGAAAAATAAAATAAAACACAGACTTGATACAATGTTAAGTAAGCCCGTGCAATCTCTGTGCTATGTAGACCTAGAATGGGGTCAGGAATGCAACAGAGAAGCTCATTCAAAGTGCTTGAAACTGGGGGCTTTCCTGTGCTTCCCAGCAGGGAATCACACTTACCAGTGTCATCTTACATCACCCAATAAGATTTCAAAGAGCAAGGAAAACAGCTTTTCAAATCAAACTCCCACCCGAGGTCTTTTACTGCTAAACAAACAAAACCAAATAAAAAGACAAATTATATTTTCTCGCTCTTGCAGTAATAAATACGCTGTTCGTGTTATGAACCACCTGGCAGAAGAGTTTGCTGGCATGCCACCCTGAGGTTTCCCAAAGAAACACAGCAGAGATATCATATGCCTTCGTTTGGAGAAGGATGGAGTTCCTTCTTGTACATTTCCACTTTGTACAACTCCTTCAAAGTAAATGTGGGAGCTATTCATGCTTAGATTTACAGCAGCACCCATGGAGCAGATTAATAGTGTAATATTCACTCATTGAACCCCATGGGATTTACTTCTTCGTTATTATACAAATTTATAGACCGTCTCACAGCATAAACCCATCAAAACAACGTACATGGTAAAACACAGAAACAAAAGCTACAAGTTCAATAAACTCTGAAACAATAAAGCCATCCACACAAACTCTAAAATCAATGAAACAATTTCATCACACGTAAAACTGATCTTCCACAAATGACTGGGTTACATCTCAGGGGAAAACATGTTTTCAGTAGGAGGAAGCACCAGTGGAATTTTTACTTCTGAGTAAACATGCATAGGCAATATCCAGTGATGTCCACCCACTTGCACAAGAAGACTCATGGTTTCTCTTCTCTTGCCCTGCACCCCCCTCCCACCCACCACACACAAACTCAGGAAAGGTGCTGTCTGGCAGGAAAATTTCAGAAACCCCAGTGATGATTGACTCCGGCAACGACCATCTATGCCAGGGGTTCCCAGACTACGGCCCGCGGGCCAGATGTGGCCCAATTGGCCTCCCAATCTGGCCCGCGGCGACCCCCGCTGCCGCCGCCTGCTCTTACGGTGCGCAGCACGGCAGCGCACTTCCAAATTGGAAAAAAGCACCAAAAATCATTTGTGCGCATGCGTATGGGTCTCTCCCGACCCAGAAGAGGTCATTTCCGGTGCACTTCCAGGGCGGGGGAGGCCCATACGCATGCGCACAAATGATTTTCGGCGCTTTTTCCGACCTGGAAGCACGCCACCGCACCAGTAAGTCTGTGTGTGCATGCGCACGGGCACGCACTCCACTGCCCTCTTGCCCAAAGCCAGGTAAGTCTGGGGACCCCTGATCTATGCTATGCCAACCCAAAGAGGTGTCTATAATCTTTACCACTCCCTGACAGATATCAATTCCCTTTACTTCCCAAATGCAACATGTGCTCTTATTGGTTGAAAGGAGCCAGGTGCCACTCAAACCAACATGCGCGCGCGCGGGGGGGGGGAGTCCTTAATAATACAGCCTTTCTCCCGTCACATCAGGGTCCGTTTGGGCCCTCCCTAGCATTGGGGTCCATCTTTGACCATTGGGAAATTCTGCACTTATGCCTTGTCACTTGTGAGCAGACCAAGCAGCCTGCTTGTCAGGAGCTAGGTCCACATAGGTAGATCTGACTTAGAGAGCCCCAGATATTTTTAACCTGCTTTCTCCCTTTGGCCTCTCCTCTTCCCTTTTTGGGATGCGGGTGGCGCTGTGGGTTAAACCACTGAGCCTAGGGCTTGCCGATCAGAAGGTCGGCGGTTCCAATCCCCGCGACGGGGTGAGCTCCCGTTGCTCGGTCCCTGCTCCTGCCAACCCAGCAGTTCGAAAACACGAAGTGCAAGTAGATTAATGGGTACCGCTCCAGCAGGAAGGTAAATGGCATTTCCCTGCGCTGCTCTAGTTCACCAGAAGCGGCTTAGGTCATGCTGGCCACATGACCCGGAAGCTGTACGCTGGCTCCCTCGGCCAGGAAAGCGAGATGAGCACCACAACCCCAGAGTCGTCCGCGACTGGACCTAATGGTCAGGGGTCCCTTTACCTTTACCTTCCCTTTTTCATTCTTAGGGAATCTTTTTATATTTGGCTGTTGGGGTTGGAAGTGTGTGTTTGAAAAAAATACACGATTCCAGTAATCTCCCATTTGCTTTGCTTTACACCCTAAAAGAGTGTAGGGTTGTAAAAGACCATCAGGTTGCTCTGATCTCTGGGGGAGACAACTGTGGGTGAGCATTACTCATGGATGGATGGCGGCTAACAGATTGAGGTTGAATCCTGACAAGACAGAAGTACTGTTTTTGGGGGACAGGGGGCAGGCGGGTGTGGGGGACTCCCTGGTCCTGAATGGGGTCACTGTGCCCCTGAAAGACCAGCTGCGCAGCCTGGGAGTCATTTTGGACTCACAGCTGTCCATGGAGCCACAGGTTAATTCTGTGTCCAGGGCAGCTGTCTATCAGCTCCATCTGGTACGCAGGCTGAGACCCTACCTGCCTGCAGACTGCCTCACCAGAGTGGTGCATGCTCTAGTTATCTCCCGCTTGGACTACTGCAATGCGCTCTACGTGGGGCTACCTTTGAAGGTGACCCGGAAACTGCAATTAATCCAGAATGCGGCAGCTAGACTGGTGACTGGGAGTGGCCGCCAAGACCACATAACACCGGTCCTAAGAGACCTACATTGGCTCCCAGTACGTTTTCGAGCACAATTCAAAGTGTTGGTGCTGACCTTTAAAGCCCTAAACGGCCTCGGTCCTGTATACCTGAAGGAGCGTCTCCACCCCCATCGTTTAGCCCAGACACTGAGATCCAGCGCCGGGGGCCTTCTGGCGGTTCCCTCACTGCGAGAAGCCAAGTTGCAGGGAACCAGGCAGAGGGCCTTTTCGGTAGTGGCGCCCGCCCTGTGGAACGGCCTCCCATCGGAGGTCAAGGAGATAAACAACTACCTGACATTTAGAAAACACCTAAAGGCAGTCCTGTTTAGGGAAGTTTTTAATCTGTGATATTTTAATGTATTTTGGTATTTGCTGGAAGCCGCCCAGAGTGGTGGGGGAAACCCAGCCAGATGGGTGGGGTATAAATAAATAAATAAATAAATAATACTTTCTGAGTGAGAGATGTGGTTGTGAAATGCAGAGTATACTGTCTCAGGGGCCCTAGTATTTTCTTCAGCACCCCAAATTTCCCTCCAGTCGGGGGTGGCTGTGGCAGGAAAGAGTAGTGGTGGCAGCTGCTACAGGGTAGCTAAGACACAACTGGTCTACCTTACAAGGGCTTTGTGCAGCTGTGGTGCAAGGAAGGGCATAAACAGGGGGTTGTAGCATTGTCTGCATTGTTATACGGAGCAATTTGAATGTGTAAGAGTCATCTCATGCCCCCAGCTTGCTGAGTGTGTATGTGTGGTAAATAGAATCCAGAATCTAGAGGCCAAAGTTGCAAAGCCACCCAGAGTCTTAGTTTTACAAGCTTGCCTCCCCTCACACTTTCCTCTCATTCTTCAAGCAGTGAAGAAACAGGGTTACCAAAATAAAGCAGCATTCAAACATGAGCTTTTTGTATAAATGCTTCACAAATAAAACATGCCAGAATAGAATAGAATGCAATGGGAGAGAAAGAGAAAGAGAGGGAATGGAATGGAATGAATATTAAGCTGCTAATTAATGCTGCAGAAAAACATCCTTGGGAAGAAAGGTAACACTAGAAGTTCTATGAAACAAGAAATAAATGGTTCTCTAAGTGTATTAATTAACACTAAAGGTGCTTTCAGGGATGAACAACTTAGCAACCCCCAAGTGCTGTTCTGCTTTAAGCTGGAAGCAGAATAGTTATTCTGCTTTCAGACTCCAAACACTCTGCACCTCAAGGGCTGGAGCCCCTCAAGTGCTTTTCGTTTGGGGAAGGGTTACAATCCCTCTCCTCTCAACTGCCTTCCCCATCATAATTGCAACCTTTGCTGCAAATTTAAAGGCAATGCTATTTGGAAAGGAAAAGGTTAAAGTGATAGAGCTGATTCCTAGAGAAGAGACGCAGGCCACAGAAAGCAAAAATGCAGCAAGCCATACAAGCCATTATTAGCCAGGATAGCCATCTACAGCTATTCCAGTGATTTTTAAAAAGACAGGTTGCCTGTGCTTCAGAAAATAATGGAAACTCAACAAGGAAAACATGAGAGGGGTGTGTTTTGTTCACAGATGTGTGCAGATACCCTGCAAAAAGTGAGTGACCAAATCATGCCTATTCCATAGTAAATGGCCAGTGCGGAAGCAGCTAAGCCTCTTCATCTCTTTCCACAGTATGCTAAAATACACATTCAATTTCCAACAAGATTCTATCCATCAGATTTCATTTACACCACAATGGCCATAGGTTGTAAAGCTCGAGGAAGTAACTTCAAAGAGATAACTTCAGTTGAATTACAACTGAATAACAACCGAATCTGCATTTCGATTTTTAAAGGCAAAGGTCACCTTTGGGTCTTTTTTTCTTTCTCCAAACTGTTAACACATTTAAGGTAAACTATAACCTACTCTTATAAACCACTGTATACACTGGATTATGCAGCATTCAAGCACTGCTAGGGTATAATAATAGTACATAATCTGACCATTTGTAATGTGGCATTTTGCAATGAAAGAGCCACAAATAACACTTGTTCAGGTTTGACTTGTTGTGGCTGTCCAATCCTTCCCACCCACAACCCAAGGGTTTGGTTGCCAGGTCTCACCGCAACACGTGCCCTCGTTAAGGGAGGACACGTGATCAACTCCCTTAAAGAGGGCACGTGTTGCGGTGAGACCTGGCAACCAAACCCTTGGGTTGTGGGTGGGAAGGATTGGACAGCCACAACACCCTGTTGGTAGGTCCCTTGATGCTGGATTCAATCAGGCCAATGGGATGCAAGCTAAACAGATCAAGGGACCTATATATGCCCATGCACATGACCCAGAGCTTCCTCTTTTGGTGCGCGCATCAGAACACCCACCCGCCGCTCCCTACTTTTAGGGCTTGTGCGCTTGACCTCGCTATGCCGTCGTTGGGACAGGGGCACGTCGTTGGGAATTTCCCCCACTTGGCTAACTGGCTAGTGCCATTTGGGTTTCGCCTGCCACGTAGCAAATCATCACAACTTGTAAGGTTGCGGATAGGCTCTGGTTCAGGTGATAGGGGTGGGAGAATGCTCTCGCCATCCCTATGTAAAGAGTATTCCGTTAAAGGAATTCAGGGACTCAATGGTTTGGTCAACTCTGTGAGGGGTTGTACCCGTTTCTGAGTACAGGGGCACATCTGGGTGGTGGACATAGCATGTCCCCGGCTTTCTGCCATTCCAGATGTTCACCCTTGGCTGACCTATGCTGGAACCCTGGGTCAGCGCTACCTGCAACGTTGCAGGGAGCTAGTCAAACCAGAGCCTATGCAACCACTCACTTGCTGTAATCAATAAAGTTGTGGCCTAAATTCTGCCAAAAACCAAACCAAAATAATGAGTCTTGTGTGAATTCATTTAAGGGGAAGGTTTAAAGGTCTGAACACGCAATGGATTCTATTTCTGAACCTTCTGTGTATCTGCTAAGGAATAGTTCTCTCTTTCAGCCTGACAGCCTGTTTGCATTCTCAGCATAGTATGCTGTTGGTTTGTTTTCACCAATAATTTTTTTGTCAGGCTGCTTGCTATAATTTTTTTTATTAAAAGAAAGAAAGTGTCACTTTTTAACAACTGCTGAAAATCCAAAGGAGAAACATAAACAGGATTGTTCTAATAGCAATGCCTTTGTGATCTCCAGTTACCAAGACAGAGAATATAAACAAGATTTTAAAAGCAGGGGCATGTTCTGCCATTAGGGTACTTGAGGACAGATAGTGCCTCTGATAAGATCAGTGTATGTATATTAGTGTAAAGGCACCATTATTCATAGACTGATTCCAACGCAGTCAGAATAATAAAACCTGGCCCATTTGCAACAAAGGCTAAAAAAAGCCCGGGGCCTTGTGGAAGTAAATGGCTATGGTGTGATTCCATAGCATGCTTCCTGGTAGTGCAAAACAAAGAAGATTGACACGCTACCCCTTAAGGTAGGGGGGAAAGAGGAAATTTCCTCATTTACACAGCAGTTAAAGGTATTTTCCACCTGGCCACCTTAGGTCCTATTCTTGTCCACTCCATTCCATTGACTAGAGCAGGACTAGAGAAACCCAGTCAAATGGGTGGGGTACAATTATTAATTATTATTATTATTACTACTACTACCACCACCACCAGGTAATTTGCAGACTTGGATTGCAGACAGGGCCTTTTGGAAAATACTTGGGATTCTTACCTCACTTCTCATAACAACTCTCTCAGGTTTTTTGTTTTTGTTTTAGACTGAAAGGTAAGTGACTTTGCCCCGGGGCCTGTCCAGTGAGCTTTTTGGCTGAGCAAGGATTTTTATCTTCTTGTTGTGCAACCAAGCCCAATACCTTCCTCGCTGCAACGCAGTGGCCATGTTGCTTGCTGGATAAACATAATTCCTCAAATTCTTTTCCTGATAACACACAACACACATATTCTTCAACTGTCCCTGCTTAGTTACCCATGGCAGCCCCCGTTGTGTAGCAAACATCCCTCTTATTTAATGTTCCTCTGTTGCCCCACTTTTGCTACTGATGAGATTTTGGGGGGGGGGACATACCTTTTTAAAATGTCATTAGTATGTACGCAGCAGTTCAGCTGTCATTCTTGAGGCTTTGGTTTCCTCCCACAGCTACTTAATGGAGCATGCAGAGGTTGAGGAGCCTTAAAATAGCATGTGCGGTGTGTCCTTTCTTGAGACTCTCTTCTTTGGAGTGGTGCCTTACACAGAAGTCAATGTGTGCTATAGATTTTAATGCTAATCTATTTCCATGCACTGAACATTCAACTTAAAAAGAAATTCTTCATAAAATAGGTGTCATAGCCAGCAATTGCTAACTGTTAGGTCTAATTCCCAATACACATTCACCAGTTTATGCATGTAAACACAATTATTCAGTGTGTATTTTTTTTATTTAGTTATAAAAAGTATCTGTACTGGTGTATCATAACATATATTGGACGTGTTACACATTAAAACATAAATTGCCATTAAAAAGAAAAATAATTATTAAAGTCACTGGCTAATAATAATAATAATAAATATCTGTGGTTCCCGCATTGCAAGGGGTTGGGCCATGGTGTTCTCTTCTAAGTCCGCCATTCTATGAAGCTGCTATGAAGGTCTGTCTGCATCAAAAAGGTATTCAAGAGAAGCCTGAAAGTCGGAAACAAAGGTACCTGCTAAATCTCTGATGGGAAAGTGTTCACAACATGGGTAACATTAATCATATTGGATTACGGTTGTCTTACGTTCAGAATTTCCCAGATTCGGATTCAGCCACCAGAAACAGCGTCCGGGCAGATGTCGCTGAATGTCCAGGAATTTCCAGACGTATGGCAACCCATGTCAGAAATTTGCCATGGCAAATTTCCTTTAAAATAGCTCAAAAACTTCTTCTTCTTCTTGAGATTTTGCCAAAAAAAAACCTTGAACAACTTTTGTCTCCGGATTTTCACTTTTTGAAATATGGCAACCCTATACAGTGGTACCTCTACTTACGAACGCACATTTGTAAGTCGAAAAAAATTTGTAAGTCGAATCCCATAGGAATGCATTGGAGAATGCATTGGGAGAAAAAATTCGTAAGTCGAAGCAACCCTGTCTAAAAATTCGTAAGTAGAAAAAATCCTATCTAAACCGCATCCAAGATGGCGGACGGAGCTCCATTCGTAAGTAGAAACATTCGTAAGTAGAGTTATTCGTAAGTATGGATTTGGATTTGATATCCCGCTTTATCACTACCCGAAGAAGTCTCAAAGCGGCTAACAATCTCCTTTCCCCTCCTCCCCCACAACAGACACCCTGTGAGGTGGGTGGGGCTGAGAGACTTCAGAGAAGTGTGACTAGCCCAAGGTCACCCAGCAGCTGCATGTGGAGGAGCGGAGACACGAACCCGGTTCCCCAGATTACGAGTCTACCACTCTTAACCACTACACCACACTGTATTATACCACTGTATTGTATTATTTTCTAAAGTAGCTTAACATCTACAGCTTTTGCTAGATAAGTATATTCCATAGTCAATCTTCCATAGCAAGACACATTTTGACCCTGTAGTCTTCCTCAGTGGCCAATCCACAAATCTGAAAAAGGAATTTAGACATGAATCTAGAAGAAGCCCTTGGGTGAGGTAATCATTTTAGATGCACTGATATGCCTAATTCCTTTCCTTTTAGAAGTTAAAGATGTAGGAGCGCTTCCTTCAAACACCATACACCATCATGCTGAAACAAACTGCTACTACTGTCTTTGTGCCTGCCTCCCTCAAGAGAAACACTTGCCCTGAGGTGATTTAAAGAAGCAAGCAGGAGCCATTTTGACAGGAAGTAAGCATGTCAGTAGTCTCCCAAGATTCATTTCTCGGCTCTGGGACGCTAGCTTCATTGCAGTCAAACACTTAAAGGCATTTATTGCTCCTCAGGTAGCTAACAAAAGGGAAAAACAAGTTAGCAAATCAAAAGCACAGAAACAGGAGTAAAATGGAAAAAAAAACCAATGGGAATAAGGGCAAAACTGAAAAAGATGGTGTGTGTGTGCATGACAGCAGGCCTTACATTTAACACCCTGGTGCTATATACAGTGTGGATAAGCCTCCCAGGATGAATTTCCTGTGTATTACCTCAAAAGAAAGCAGCATATCTGAAATGTTTTATATTGTGATGCCAATAAAGGTACAGCGGTACTTCTGCCTACAAATGCTTCTGGTTAAGAATGCTTCAGGTTACGAGCTCTGCTAACCCAGACGTAGCTGCTCCTGGTTGCAAACTTTGCCCCAGGATGTGACCGAAAATTGCGTGCCAGAGGCAAGGCCCATTAGCGAAAGTGCGCCTCAGGATAAGAACGGTTTCAGCTTAAGAACGTACCTCCGGAATGAATTAAGTTTGTAACCAGAGGTACAGTTGTTGTTGTTTAGTCATGTCCGACTCTTCGTGACCCCATGGACCATAGCACGCCAGGCACTCCTGTCTTGCACTGCCTCCCGCAGTTTGGTCAAACTCATGTTTGTAGCTTCGAGAACACTGTCCAACCATCTCATCCTCTGTCGTCCCCTTCTCCTAGTGCCCTCCATCTTTCCCAACATCAGGGTCTTTTCCAGGGAGTCTTCTCTTCTCAAGAGGTGGCCAAAATATTGGAGCCTCAGCTTCAGGATCTGTCCTTCCAGTGAGCACTCAGGGCTGATTTCCTTCAGAATGGATAGGTTTGATCTTCTTGCAGTCCATGGGACTCTCAAGAGTCTCCTCCAGCACCATAATTCAAAAGCATCAATTCTTCGGCGATCAGCCTTCTTTATGGTCCAGCTCTCACTTCCATACATCACTACTGGGAAAACCATAGCTTTAACTATACGGACCTTTGTAGGCAAGGTGGTACAGTATCATTGCAAGAGGTACAGTACCACTGTATTTGATTTGATTTGAAAGCAGCATATTCTGCTCAACAGGTGCTGGGATTCTGTGTTTATAGGACCACGCAGTACCACAGTGAGGAGCGAAGACATTGCAACTTTTTAAAAACATCCTTTCTAGATTGTGTATGCAGCTGGGCTGCCTGCTCCCTGTAGTGTCGCTTCAGCCATCACTGTCACCTTCGCCCCCCCCCCCCCGCCACAGCCTCTCATTACACCCACTCCTTGCATCCTGTTTTAACTTGCCATTTGATGCCAAGGCTGTCACTTACTCTGTGTGTTTCGGCAAGTCTGCTCAGGGAGGCCCTGGCTTAACCCAAACCTCTTGGCATGACAGAATTATGGTACATTTAAGAGATAACAGCAGGCAGCAGGCAGCTGAACACCTTCGCAATGAGAGTAACAAGAGCAAGGCTAAGCAG
Organism: Zootoca vivipara; assembly: GCF_963506605.1. Taxonomy (NCBI): domain Eukaryota; kingdom Metazoa; phylum Chordata; class Lepidosauria; order Squamata; family Lacertidae; genus Zootoca; species Zootoca vivipara. The sequence continues at coordinate 36,570,229 of NC_083279.1, forward strand.
TGGCTGGGGGAGGGCTATGCAGAGGGGAGGACAATATGGCACTTATCTGTTCGTTTAAAAGGTAAAGGGACCCCTGACCATTAGGTCCAGTCGTGACTGACTCTGGGGTTGTGCGCTCATCTCGCATTATTGGCCGAGGGAGCCAGCGTATAGCTTCCAGGTCATGTGGCCAGCATGACAAAGCCGCTTCTGGCAAACCAGAGCAGCACATGGAAACGCTGTTTACCTTCCCGCTGTAGCGGTTCCTATTTATCTACTTGCATTTTGACGTGCTTTCGAACTGCTAGGTTGGCAGGAGCTGGGACCAAGCAACGGGAGCTCACCCCATCACAGGGATTCGAACCGCCGACCTTCTGATCAGCAAGCCCTAGGCTCAGTGGTTTAACCACAGCGCCACCTGGGGCACTATCTGTTCGTTTAGCAGGGATTAAACCATAGCAGGCTAGAGCAGTGAAAGTCTTCTTCTTCTTTGGCTCCAAGTAAGATTGTCTTCCATAAACACCGTTTTAACAATGGGTCTGTAAGTGTCTGTGGAGGCCAATTCTGGACCCACACAGCCTTCCACAGTGGGGACACTGGTTTCCAGGTGGGAGTTGATCATGGTGTGGATTTGCGAAGCGTGCCTTCCTCTTAACATGTTTCTCCCTTGTGTCCTGGGATCGAGTTTCTTCAAAGCCCATGACACCTTTGGGATAAAGGCTGTTCTCCAACTGGAGCACCCGCAGGCCAGGGTTTCCCAGTTGTCAGTGTTTATACTACATTTTTTTAAGATTTGCCTTGAGGCAGTCTTTAAACCGCATGGTGCACTAGGGGTGCAGCGCATTTGCAAAGATAAGCAGGGCCCAGTATGGTTTCAAATTGGATGTGGGACCAAGTGTTGAGATTCCTGCATTGCAGGGGGATGCACTAAATGACCCCCTTAAGGTCCCTTCAAACTTTACTGTTCTGTGATTCTCTTATTCTAATCCTGAAAATATCAGAGAATCATAGAGTTGTAGAGTTGGAAGGGGCCACAAGGGTCGTCTAGTCCAACCCCATGCAATGCAGGTATCTTTTGCCCAACATGGGGCTCAAACTGATGACCCTGAGATTAAGAGCCTCGTGGAGAGCTTTTCATGCTTCATAAAGGGAGGTGGCTGATAACAGCAGATTAGGACACACAGTTGGGCCCCTATCCTTGTTGTTGGGTCACTTAAATGGTCAACCAGCTGCATGTACACTATTCTCAGAGAAGCATCACCCATGTGACAGGGAGAACATCCAAACGATGCCACAGGAACAGAATCCAGGATGCAGTGCAACAGTTCCTCCATGCATGAAAATCAGTAGCAGATCATGCAAAAAAAAAAAAAAAAAAAAGGCGGGGAGGGAGACAGTTTGCTGGACACAGACCAGTTCTTATGCTTTGAAGCAATAAGCAATTTCTACACACAGTTAAATAATAGCTGTCTTCCTTGCTATTTTCACTAAATCAGGCTTAGGTTTGTTATCTTCTTGCTCTATGGAATTCATTTCTGAGTTATCTAAGAGGCTTTAACCTAATCCCAAACAGTTTGGCTATAGCGCAGATAACGACACGCTGATTGCACAAGTACAGGAGCAATTACAGGCAACAGCCTCATATAGAAACATCCAAAAGCAACTGAAATTTCTAATAGGCATATTCATTTACACCAGAGTGGTATGTTCAGTCCCAACCCTCCACATGCTGTGATTTGCACTTTAAGCGGTTCCCCTTCCATTATTAGGCCCCTGTCTTAATTTTGTTAGCTAGTTTCCCCACCACACCATATACAATATACTGGTTTCCATAATAATATAAGGATACTATGACCTAGTGAATCATCAGCAAGCCTGTGTACGCTTCCTATAATACCTGCATTACTCGATATATGCTATCACCATTAAAAGATTCTGCATGCCAAAAAAAAAAGGGTGTCGATATAATCCAGGGTTTTCTGTGTCTTAATAGACCATCACCAGTGAAAAGGCCAACCGCTCATTAAGTACAATGCGATAGATCTAAATGTTCCAATTTCTAAACTTCTCTGCAAGGAAAGTTAAAATGCCATGCACTACTTTTATGTAATAATCCTGTCCAATCAGAATTCAGGGACATGCATGAAAAGGCTCTTCCCATATTTGGGAACAGGCTTGCTTCATTCCATAAACCTGATATCATACTGACTACAATCACAGACTATACTTCAGATCTTTTACAAGAAGTCTTATCTGGGCACTGTTGTTGATTTTGTTAAGGATGTGAGAAACCAGGCTAGACTACTTTGCATTTTTACCTTTATCTTTAAATTAAAAGCAGAATAAAATTCAATGGAAAACACAGTAATGGGTATAAACACATATACAATATTTTTTTTACCTTCTGCTTCAATGTCTTAGTTTTTTCACTCACTCTATCATTTATTATTCCAGTTGGTAAACAGATTACAGTACAGGTGCTTGGTGTAATAATCTGGTTTTATTATTATACCTTATTACCAGAAGAAGGGACTACAAATTTTTGATTATTCTCATTATTATATAACTGAAAATTAGCTATCCTTCCATTTTATCTAATAGAGATTTCAGATTAGTTCCAAAACTTCCAGATATACTGCAACATTAAGGGCTAGACCATAAGAAGATAGCCATGGACCTGTTCTGTATGATTAAGATAGATAATTTATAGACTATAAATTATAGTTTTAAAAGTAAACATAGCATTTAAAGCTAGCCGTTATCTACTTGAGGATCAGTTAAACATCTGCTGGGTGCAATTAACACCAGCTGGGTGCTGTTGTTATACTGTAGCAAATTTCTATCAACTCCAAGGTTAATTAAATTCTTGTAAATGATTATTATTATTTGGTCCCATTACTTTTTAATAAAATAATTTGAAAAGCTTGGAGTTGCCCATTCTTTTTACCCCACACCAGCTCCATCACCACCCATTCTTCCCCACAGAGTCATCTAAGTGGGGCTTTTTAGGTCCTGGATTCCCATAGAAACTATAATTCCCTCAACCCTGGAAGCAGCAGAGCTTGGGCAGAGCTAGTACCACCTGGGATGATGTAGAATTTGATCTATATCCAGATGGAATCTGCAATACCTCCTTCGAAGTTCAGAGTAACTTGTCCAAACCTCCAAATCTGCCCCCAAATTCATCTTTGAAGGTTTTCTGCATACTCTTGCGACTATGCTATATACGTAGCACAATGCACTACAGTCTCTTTACATCTCCCTCTTTCCTCACAGTGCAGGAGATTGTGCTGTTTTACAACACCAACAAAGGCTCCTGGTCCTATGCTCTGCCACCACTGAAAAACAGAGCAAAGGAGCAGGTTATCAACATTACAGCGTAATGGATGGATGTTTGTTTTGAACACAGAATAAAAATGTTTCTTAAAACAAACAGCTATGTTTCTTCCAGTAGTGCGAACAGTCCAACGATGCCTCCTAAAGCCAATGGTTAGGGCAACATGGCGTCTATTGAAGATCTTCCTTTTTCAACAACCCATTTAAGTGGATATACCTATCCTAATCTGCATCTGTGTTGAATTTGATTTCTTTCACACACACACACACACACACACACACACTCGTGTGGTGATGCCCCAGGGCCCAAAGCTCCCCTCAGATAATAAACACACAGAAACAAATATTTTGAGTTAATGGAATAAATAAGGCCACAACTTTATTGGTGATAGGTGTGCATTGGTTACAGATGTGAGCGGTTTGCCTTAGGCATTGGGTGAAACCGACTATATCATGACTCCTGCCCATCTACAGGAAGTTTCTGAAGGGTCAACCACCGATAGGGGTTGCCCTATGATACACATCAATTAAGAGCACCCCCCAGGGTCCCCGATGGGGTTGTGGCATGGACCTAGCTCACGCCCAGGCTTCGGACAGGATCCACACCCCCGGCTCCCTTTAACGGGATACCCTTAATGAGGAGGGGCAGGCAGAGGCAACCACCTCCCCTCCCATGAGCCAGACTTACCCAATTCCTAACCGTCTAACCTTACAAAGTTGTCACGATTGCTACAAGGTAGGCAAAAACCAAATGGCTGGTGCCAATTTGCCAAGTGGAAAAATTCCTACCTGGTTCCAACAATAAGACGACCGACATTAGTCCATAGCAAGGCCAAAGTCAAGAACACATAAAAGAGGGCGGGTGGGCTGGGTGGTCCAACGAAGGAGGCGAAAGGAGGCCACCCCACCTAGCTGCACCGTGATTTAAACGGTAGCAGCCACATCCCCGGCTAACCCGATTGGTCAGCTGGGGGGCGTGATACAGCTGGGAGTCCCAATGATGCGGACGGCATCACTCCGCCCCCTAACAGGTCACAGTGAGGTCCCAGATGCCCGCCCACAACTCCACCCCCGGGGAAAGGGGAGTGGCTTTACTTTAATTGTTGTTTTTTTCTTGTTAATCCCCTGGGGTGTTCTATAAGAAGCAAGCAAGCAAACAAACAAACAGATAGCATCTTTCCTGTTCTCTCACCCCATTCCCTTTAAAAAAAACGAGACTGAATAAGTTTGTGTTTCTATAATTTTGGAGATTATTGCATCCAGTGAAGTGCCAAACAGAAGGCATAACTACTGTCTGCTTCATCATAAGTGTAAATGCATGAACTATCTATATCTATATCTATATCTATATCTATATATACAAAATATGGGTGGGTTTTTTTTGCTCCATTTGTATATTTCTGCAGAGAACTTTCCGAATGTAAGATGATTTGCAAGCCATCTTTAGAAGCTACTAATGAAAATTATATTCAAAGTAGGCAGGGTGACTAATCAGTTAATCAGTCTATGAAATTAGACTTTGCTGATGCATATTATAACTAGAGAGAGTCACATTTCATTAGAGTTTAAGAGTTACAGTAATTGAATATTTCTCACTCGGACTGCTTTGAAAAATGAACGAAACTCTTTATGAGCTTTCGTTCAAATGTTGCTGTTTAGATTGTCACATGCTGCTGTTCTTACCTTGTACTCAAATTACTTTTCAATCCTCCAAAGTAATATTTATTTCATGTGGTGTTTTTTTTAAGCCCACTACTTCTTTTATTAAAAACAGAGATGTGAGATGTGTGAAGATAAACTAAGAAGACATCTGCTGGATCAGGTCAAGAGTCCATGTTCTCACAGTGGCCAACCAGAAGCCCACAAGCAGGGCCTGAGTGCAACAATGCTCTCCCCCACTTGCTCTTTCCTGCAGCTGGTATTCAGAAGTATATCTCCTCCAACAAGTCAAGGAAGAACATAGCCATCATGTCCAGTAGCCACTGGCAGCCTTATTCTGAATGCATTTGTCTAATATGCTTTTATAAAGCCTTTCAAGTTGGTAGCAACCACAACATCTTCTGGAAGGGAAAGCTTGATTTCCATGGGCTGAAATGCACCTGCTCTTGGGAAAGTAGGACTTCTCTTGGCTGGAATTCTTCCTTTTCAAAGTATGAGACAGTAACAATGCCTACCTGACTACAGCAACAACAACAACCCTTGCCGCCAGCCACCCCCTCCTGTTATTTTGGCACATGCTGAAGAAGTAGTGGTAGTTACTACCCACTTCCATCTTATGGGACTATGTAAAATACATGCTTGTTTTCACCAGCTGCAGAACTCTAACTTTGCAAAGCTGCTTTCCTATATTATGTGTGATATGCATTTATAATGCGTCCAACATGCTACTGAGGAAGAGCGGAGGACAAGTACAAGTAGATTCAGAGCTGATGAAGTGGCTGGGCCAAAGCCGAAAGGACGCTCAGTTGCGGATATGCCTGGAAGCGAAAGGAAAGTCCGATGCTGTAAAGAAAAATATTGCATAGGAACCTGGAATGTAAGAACCATGAATGGAGGTAAGCTGGATGTGGTCAAAAATGAGATGACAAGAATAAATATCGACATCCTGGGCATCAGTGAACTAAAATGGAAGGGAATGGGCGAATTCAGTTCGGGTGACTATCATATCTACTACTGTGGGCAAGAATCCCGTAGTAGAAATGGAGTGGCCCTCATAGTCAACAAAAGAGTGGCAAAAGCTGTAATGGGATGCAATCTCAAAAATGACAGAATGATCTCGATACGAATCCAAGGCAGACCTTTTAACATCACAGTAATCCAAGTTTATGCACCAACTACCAGAGCTGAAGAAAGTGAAATTGACCAATTCTATGAAGACCTACAACACCTTCTAGAAATGACACCAAAGAAGGATGTTCTTCTCATTACAGGGGATTGGAATGCTAAAGTAGGGAATCAAGAGATAAAAGGAACAACTGGCAAGTTTGGCCTGGGAGTTCAAAATGAAGCAGGGCAAAGGCTAATAGAGTTCTGTCAAGAGAACAAGCTGGTCATCACAAACACTCTCTTCCAACAACACAAGAGACGACTCTACACATGGATATCACCAAATGGACAGCATTGAAATCAGATTGATTATATTCTCTGCAGCCAAAGATGGAGAAGCTCTATACAGTCAGCAAAAACAAGACCTGGAGCTGACTGTAACTCAGATCATCAGCTTCTTATAGCAAAATTCCAGCTTAAACTGAAGAAAGTAGGAAAAACCACTGGGCCAGTAAGATACAATCTGAATCAAATCCCTTATGAATACACAGTGGAAGTGAGGAACAGGTTTAAGGATTTAGATTTGGTGGACAGAGTGCCTGAAGAACTATGGATGGAGGCTCGTAACATTATACAGGAGGCAGCAACGAAAACCATCCCAAGGAAAAGGAAATGCAAGAAAGCAAAATGGCTGTCCAACGAGGCCTTACAAATAGCGGAGGAGAGGAGGCAAGCAAAATGCAAGGGAGAAAGGGAAAGATACAGGAAACTGAATGCAGATTTCCAAAAAACAGCAAGGAGAGACAAGAGGGTCTTCTTAAATGAGCAATGCAAAGAAACAGAGGAAAACAATAGAATGGGGAAAACCAGAGATCTGTTCAAGAAAATTGGAGACATGAAAGGAACATTTCGTACAAAGATTACCATAATCAAGGACAAAAGTGGTAAGGACCTAACAGAAGCAGAAGACATCAAGAAGAGGTGGCAAGAATACATAGAGGAATTATACCAGAAAGATATGGAGGTCTTGTACACCCCAGGTAGTGTGGTTGCTGACCTTGAGCCAGACATCTTGGAGAGTGAAGTCAAATGGGCCTTAGAAAGCACTGCTAATAACAAGGCCAGTGGAAGTGATGATATTCCAGCTGAACTATTTAAAATTTTAAAAGATGATGCTGTTAAGGTGCTACACCCAATATGCCAGCAAGTTTGGAAAACTCAGCAATGGCCAGAGGATTGGAGAAGATCTGTCTACATCCCAATTCCAAAGAAGGGCAGTGCCAAAGAATGCTCCAACTACCGCACAATTGCGCTCATTTCACACGCTAGCAAGGTTATGCTTAAAATTCTACAAGGCAGGCTTAAGCAGTATGTGGACCGAGAACTCCCAGAAGTGCAAGCTGGATTTCGAAAGGGCAGAGGAACCAGAGACCAAATAGCAAACATGCGCTGGATTATGGAGAAAGCTAGAGAGTTCCAGAAAAACGTCTACTTCTGCTTCATTGACTATGCAAAAGCCTTTGACTGTGTCGACCACAGCAAACTATGGCAAGTTCTTAAAGAAATGGGAGTGCCTGATCACCTCATCTGTCTCCTGAGAAATCTCTATGTGGGACAAGAAGCTACAGTTAGAACTGGATATGGAACAACTGAGTGGTTCAAAATTGGGAAAGGAGTACGACAAGGTTGTATATTGTCTCCCTGCTTATTTAACTTGTATGCAGAATTCATCATGCGAAAGGCTGGACTAGATGAATCCCAAGCCGGAATTAAGATTGCCGGAAGAAATATCAACAACCTCAGATATGCAGATGACACAACCTTGATGGCAGAAAGCGAGGAAGAATTAAAGAACCTTTTAATGAGGGTGAAAGAGGAGAGCGCAAAATATGGTCTGAAGCTCAACATCAAAAAAACCAAGATCATGGCCACTGGTCCCATCACCTCCTGGTAAATAGAAGGGGAAGAAATGGAGGCAGTGAGAGATTTCACCTTCTTGGGCTCCTTGATCACTGCAGATGGTGACAGCAGTCACGAAATTAAAAGGTGCCTGTTTCTTGGGAGAAAAGCAATGACAAACCTAGACAGCATCTTTAAAAGCAGAGACATCACCTTGCCGACAAAGGTCCGTATAGTTAAAGCTATGGTTTTCCCAGTAGTGATGTATGGAAGTGAGAGCTGGACCATAAAGAAGGCTGATCGCCGAAGAATTGATGCTTTTGAATTGTGGTGCTGGAGGAGACTCTTGAGAGTCCCATGGACTGCAAGAAGATCAAACCTATCCATTCCGAAGAAAATCAGCCCCGAGTGCTCACTGGAAGGACAGATCGTGAAGCTGAGGCTCCAATACTTTGGCCACCTCATGAGAAGAGAAGACTCCCTGGAAAAGACCCTGATGTTGGGAAAGATTGAGGGCACTAGGAGAAGGGGACGTCAGAAGACAAGATGGTTGGACAGTGTTCTCGAAGCTACGAACATGAGTTTGACCAAACTGCGGGAGGCAGTGCAAGACAGGAGTGCCTGGCGTGCTATGGTCCATGGGGTCACGAAGAGTCGGACACGACTAAACGACTAAACAACAACATGCATTTATAAATGGAATCACTGTGGCATTAAATGAATTCATTCTTGGCTGACATCTGGTCAGAAAGTGGTGAGCATTACAAGACCTCTGAATTCTTGTCTGGCCTGGATAAAAAATCCAAGCCAGAAACAATTCCCAGCTCACCTACCCAACTAGTTCCTTCCTTTCCCACCTACAGACGCCCATCGCCAATCATTCCCCTTATTATATGCTGAGACAGCACTGGTGGTGTCAACCTGGCTGCAGGAAGATAAAAGATGAGATATCTAACATGTCCCCACTATTTTCTGGTGGTCTTGTAATCTGCCAATAAAGACACCCTTTGGAAAATGTAGTAGGATGGATAACTTCTGAAGTCAGGCTGGTTACAAAAAAAAAAAAGAAACCCAAGACATCACTGCGTTTCCCGCCCCCCCCCCACCTTTTTGGAAAAGCTTGCATGAATTTCTAAGTCAATCCAATGTGAGCTGGTGGTAGTGTAACCTACTTCTAGTGTTATTTTGATCAGTTCTGAAGAAACACAAGAGGGCAACACAGAAAATATTGAAATGCAACTATCTGATTAGAGCAGAGATGCTGGCTGGGTGGGGAAGTTAACCCATCCCACCTGCCATTTTCTAGACCTCAAATCACCCTTAGAAGCTGTTTTGAGCCCCCCAAATGGGAGGACAGAATCAGCTGTGTACTTGAATTGTGTCTGTAGTACAGTGCAGTACATCTGTTTCAGAGTCTTAAATGGATTCTGCATCTGCATTTCATTGAAGGTACAGAGGGAAGAAGAAGAAGAAGAAGAAGAAGAAGAAGAAGAAGAAGAAGAAGAAGAAGAAGAAGAAGAAGAAGAAGAAGAAGAAGAAGAAGAAATTATTTATACCCCGCCCATCTGGCCGGGCCTCCCCAGCCACTCTAGGCGGCTTCCAACAGAAATATTAAAATACAATAATTTCTTAAACATTAAAAACTTCCCTAAACAGGACTGCCTTCAGATGTCCTCTAAAAGTCTGGTAGTTGTTTTTCTCTTTGACATCTGGTGGGAGGGCGTTCCACAGGGTGGGTGCCACTACCGAGAAGGCCCTCTGCCTTGTTCCCTGTAACTTGGCTTCTCGCAGCGAGGGAACTGCCAGAAGGCCCTCGGCACTGGACCTCAGTGTCCGGGCAGAACGATGGAGGTGGAGACGCTCCTTCAGGTATACTGGACCAAGGCCCCAGTCTACCATGGCCAAGTCCAGCCAATGTTTTCAGTTGCAGGACTCAAGATGCCAGAGGGTTGGGAAATCTGTGGCCATCCAGATGTTGTTGAGCTCCACATCCCACCAGTCCTGTTGATCAGCATGGTCAACAACCAGGGATGATGGGAATTGCAGTCCAGCAACATCTGGAGAGCCACAGGTTCCCCACCCTGGATATGAAAGAGAGCAGGTAATGAAAGTGACTCTGAGCACAATCTGACTTCCTTTCCCACACTATGAGTAAAAAAGGCGAGCCATATTTCTATGTAGATCATTGCATGATCGTTGCAGGAGCTCTGGCTTCTCTGTGGCTAGAAATTAAGCACTGAAGGGGACAGAGCAGGAAATGCTTTTCTGTTTCAGACTGTTGCAGATCTGCCCTCTCGTTCTCTCTCTGTGAACTTTGGACCACAAGTCAGAGCATGAGAGGAGAAATCGCCAGCATTCCAGGAGAACACAAGCTAGGTTTTCATGCCATGGCCTTTTTCCTTGCTAACTTTCTCACAGAGCAGCATTGTCACTTGAGCTATTCCACTTATGCTTGCATACAAGTGAAAGTTCGAGAGCAGGAAGTAGCCAGGAATGTAATGAAAAAGATCAGATAGCACAAGGCAGGAAAACAAACTCCCGAAAGGATGAAACAATTTTAACGTTGCAAGTGGTTTTAAGGTTTCTTCAGAAATATTACTGTTTAAATTAAGCTCCCCCAACCCTTGTTAACACATTTGATGCATCTTGATAATGGAAAGGCATTCTTATTCTCTCTATAATAAGGGGTGGGGTGGGCAAATAATTTGAGAACCATATTGCTGAAACCATTAAATCAATTTTTAAAAAATTGTTAAGCGCAACAGAAACTGGTTAGGGAAGCATGTGGACTGCTAAACATTAAGGGAGAAGAACTCCTCCCCTTTCCTCCAATAGGATCATCCAATGAAGCTGAATGGTTCAGGACAGACCAAAAGCAGCATTTTTATCCATGATACCTATAGTTACCAAATACAGAATTCGCTTCCACTATCTGTCGTCATGGTCACCAACTTTGGCTGTGGACACATTACTGGCGTAAAACGCAGCTAGGTCATTCTTTTCCTCAATTCAGATTGAAGCTGATTTGGAGGAAAAAAAACTCATAAAAATGCAGTATTTCCTGAGAAATGACAGGTTAGGTATGGATTGTGGTTAATGTTGTGTGTGTGTGCACCGCTTCTCAAACCAGTGTTGGGCATATAACTGGATGTGGAGGATACGTGAGCCTTAGATGGCTTCACAAGGGGATTAGACAAATTCATGGAGGATAAGGCAACTTCTAGTCATGAACAGCTATTTATTACCTCCAGTGTTGAAGATGTATGTATCTGAAAAAAAGGTGCTGGGGGATTCTGTGATCTTTTATCTGAACAATGAATAAAAATAAGATTCCGTACTTGTCTTCTTTATTTACATGTGCTTTACAAAATGAAGATCAGAGAGTGAGAGATAAGCAGCATCTCCTGAACCCAGGGAATCGGCAGCAATCTGAAGTGTTGTTTATATAGGAGGTATCCACGGAGACAGATCCTTGAGAGAAGAGCTATTAAGAAATTTGTTCAGTGGAGAGGATATCCAATAAACAAGCTTATGTGTAATGTGATTATGTCATTATAAGTGACAATGAAGGGAAGACAATGGCAAATATCTCTGTGCATTAAGGGCTGTGAACAGAGGGAGCATGAAGGATAACAGCTGAGGGGAAATGCTGTGGAAGCGAAGAGGGCAGCGGCTTAGTAGAAAGATAATTCCCCACCACCAAACTCAGATTGAAATGTGACCAGCTTCTGCTAGGAAGTGGTCCTTATTTATTTCCCTGCCTGCATTCTGAAGTTGCGCTGCCCAAGGGGAGAGTTGCCACTTGCTTGTTCCTCAGTGTGTAGTGTGTAGATCAGTTCTCAGATGCGACAATGGAGTGATACATTATGCAGTAGGAAGGAAGGGCAGGATGCAAACCCATGGGAGAAAAGGGTTATTAATTAACCATGCCAGAAAAGTATCTTAGCTCAATTATTAAAAGATCAGTTTCTTGATGTGTTTTTTTTCCCTTAGCTGCTGAATACATGATAGCAACATCCTTCCCTATTTAGTAAAATCTTAACATAGCACATTATTTTCAGTGACACATAATTATTGTTATTTCCTATGCCTGAGGATGGAAGAATGAACTTCCATGTGTAAGGCAAAAAAACAAACCCCCCACACTGAAAACAGCAACAAACACACACAACCTTCAAGCCACAAAAGGCTTTAGATTGACTCCTCCCTACTATACTAAAGTTCAGGTATGACAGCCTTTCTCAACCAGGCACCCTCCAGATGTGTTAGACCACAACTCCCATCTGCCCCAGGTTGAGGAAGTGCTGAGGTATGGGAAACAAGAGTCATATCCATGACAGAAAGTGAACTGGAATATAAAAAGGGGTGGTGATCTCCTTTGCACACACATATTATCTTCCTGCCCAAACTTAGCTTGTGGGTGGGTGTGCGTCTTCTCTGGTTTGGAGCAGAAGCCAAAATAGCACCGATTGGCTGGTCCTTGTGGTGTTTGTGAACCCCCAGTGCATAACAGTATTGTTACAGAACTGGCGGGGTGTGTGTGTGTGTTCCTCCTAAGTACTAACATGAATAAATGCTAGGATTTTGGGTTATTTGTGATAAGAGGGGAGAATATAAGCTGCAAGGGAATTCCTGGATAGCCTGGCTAAACTAGGACTGTTTTTTGTTGTTTAGTTGTCTCTGACTCATTGTGACCCCATGGACCAGAGCACGCCAAGCACTCCTGTCTTCCACTGCCTCCCGCAGTTTGGTCAGACTCATATTGGTAAACTAGGACTGTTAAGAGAGCCATTGTGGGTCCTTGACAGGACAATGGCACTCCTAGCCCCAGGTGTGACCAGAGACTGGAGATTTGGAAGGTTGCCAGGGTAACTGCTCTGGGGGAGAGCAAGGGTCTTTTGGGAAGAAGAAAGAGGAAGAAAGGTGGAGATCCATCTTGGCGAGGGAGAGGGAAGGAATGCCTGAAATGCTTTGGGCCATGCAGTAAGATCTGGACACCCTCCATGCAGACTGAGGGTGTAAATAGGTGAATAAACCTTATTTCTTAAAGCACAAGAGTCTCCACAGTGTCTTCTGTTCTCCAAAGGGACACAGACCCTATGTGGGCGCCTGAGACCCCATGCGCTCTGGCCACTGCTTTTGAAACAGTATTCAACATGGAACAAAGCATTATTCAATGTTTTCTTTAAAGTCTCCAAACACATTTGAACCAAGTTGTTAGGCGCTAAGAACAGGGCAAAGCATAGATTTCTCAAACTATTGTGATATGGGTCAAATTTAAGGCACTTCATCGGAGTCAGGCATGTGTGTCAAAGCCAGAGAATGTAAGGGAAAGTGGCCTGTACATGTTCCTCTGTGATGGTACATTCGTATGCAAACCCTACGCCAAAGGATAAATGGACATAAATCTGACATCAGGAACCACAAGACAGAGAAACCAGTAGGAGAATACTTCAATCTCCCATGACATTCTATGCAAGATCTCAAAGCAGCTGTTTTATTACAGAAAAAATTCAGAAACAGACTGGAAAGAGAAGTTGCTGAATTGCAACTCATTACCAAGCTTAAAACTACGGAGACACCTGGCATGAACAGAGACATAGGATTCTTATCTCATTATACATGATCAAGCTTTCTTTAGCACCTCAGCCCTTGCTTTTTCCCGCAAGACCAATTGCAGTCATTAATAGTCGTTAACAGTCATCAACCGAGATGGTTGGACAGTGTTCTCGAAGCTACGAACATGAGTTTGACCAAACTGCAGGAGGCAGTGCAAGACAGGAGTGCCTGGCGTGCTATGGTTCATGGGGTCACGAAGAGTCGGACACGACTAAACGACTAAACAACAACAACAGTCATCAACAGGTTTAGCACTCCTATCAGCCCATCACCCATTCCCATCACCCCCCACCCTCTGAATATACATAAGGGTCTGGTTACTTCTGTTTCAGTGTATCTGAAGAAGTGTGCGTGCACACGAAAGCTCATACCAAAATAAAAACTTAGTTGGTCTTTAAGGCGCTACTGAAGGAATTTTTTAATTTTGTTTCGACTCAGACCAACACGGCTACCTACCTGTAACTATTATTATTTCTGTTCTTGATGGTATCAGGGCAATTATATGCAATGCTGCTTTCAAGACTGTTTACCATGGCCAAAGTCTTAGGGCAGACATAATACTTCCTTTTAAATCGGTGCATGTCCCATAACATCTGGCTGAAATCTTGTAGCTTCTTATATCACAAATGTCTTGGGGGTTGTTTGTTGCTCTACTTTTGTTGCACTACAGCACAAAAGTGCTGCCTCCATATAACAAAAATGTGGCAACACTGCGGAAGCATCGCAGAACAATTAATAGAGTGGAATGTGTGGATGGTCCAGTGAGCAAAGCATGGCAATTCCACACTAATCACCTAGGATCCTTAACCATCCTTTGCCAAACTGCCTTCAGCCTTCTGATAAAAACATGACCTGTCCCCAACCTCACTTTAGGGCAGGGTTCTGGCAAGAAAAGAGTCCAGTAGTCTGGCTCATGGCCACTGCTGTAGTCCAGACCTTGCTTCTGCAAATCTGCAAGACCACCCTGAGATACTTTCCTGGTTTGGGACGGGAGAGAGGCGACAGCAAAGGGGCTACTCTACACATGTCCTGGCTATGTTCATATCATGACAACAAAAGTCTGAAATCCCATGGTAGGTGATCACTTAAAATCGTGGTTCAATGATCTCCATTTCTGTTTTTCCTTCCCCACTACTGCACTGAGTATGTATGGAGATATTTTGCCTTAGTCGTCCTTGGGCTCATTGCAGCATAGATGAACACACTGAAAGGCCCTAGAAGAAGCTGAACTCTAGGGGCCTCTGTTTCTATATGCTCCTTTGCAGCACACAATACAAAGCCCCGGAGTCCCCTGTGTCTTTAACAGCTGGATGTCAGGCAAGATATTTAACAGGTACAGCTTTTAATACTTCTGTTTGTTCTCAACAAATCTTCAGTGTTGGTTAACAGAATCCTCCCCTTTTTCCAGTTCCTTGGAAATCTTATTACAAAGCATGTGCTCTGCCAATTTTCTGGGTATGAATAAAGGATGCATGGAAATGAAAGTGAAGGGTTTAGGTTTTTAAAGTTCATGTCAAAGGGAAAGACACATTATGTCCTCCCGAAGAACTCTCCATTTCCTTTCATGATGTAACCTTTCTGTCACATTTGGCATGCGTTCTCACTCCCACTGCTCCAGATGCATATAATTTATTCGTGCTGCTGCTCTGCAAAAACTGTGGCAGTTTCAATCTGCCCTTCTGAAAAACCAGCAGATCGAAGAATTTGTAGCTACCATATGGGATCCAGAAAGGAGTGAGATGTTATTGGAGTTGATTAAATGGAGATGACATAATGAGTGCTTCTGCGCATTTGTGAGAAACCTAACAGTTGTATTCTGCACCTGCCTATATTTGGATTGGCAGTCCCATAGCAGAGGGAGTGGCAAGAGTTTAATCATTAAAGATGCACTTGGCAGGTCCTTTTGGGGGAGAACTTAATTTCTCTATTTCATACTTTTAAAATAAAGCATAATCGTTTACAAGATGTGTATATAATTAACCTGAAGTAATCTACTTTGGTTGATATACAATTCCACAGTTAACAGGTTCCTTCAAACTGATTCCAAGACAAAGAAAGCCAGCTTCTTATTAACTTTGGGTGTGTATTTTGACTTAATTTGCACCTAAGGTAAGAAAGAAAGAAAGAAAGAAAGAAAGAAAGAAAGAAAGAAAGAAAGAAAGCAGCATATTGTTCCCTATTTTGGCTCAGGTACACCATGCTGAAAGGTGAACATGCAACATAGCATATCACTTTTTAGCAACACCCTTCCCTCAAAGGACTGTCTTCTTTAAATAAATAAAAACTGGCTCCATGAAAAGAGAAGTGTGTTCCTGAGAAAAGCTGGAACGTGATGTTTTACCATCGTTTTCACTTTTCATATGACAGGAGCACAGTGCAGGGACAAAAATAAACCCACAAAGCGAATGTGGCATACAGAAATGCTACAATGAGCTGGCCAGAGGCTGACATGGGCAAGAGCTTGACAAAAACAAGAGGAAAATGTTTGATGTCCAAATAATTGGGGGCTGATTTGATAGGTTTATTCTTTGTGTGTAACAATAAACCATGGATAATGGTTTACTGGGATTGAGCAGCATCTTAGCGCACACTGCCTAATTGCTCCGATCACTGCCTCTTAGCTTCTCCTACGATGTGAACTACAGCAACAACCCACACAGCCTTGACTTGCCATCAGAACCAGGCTTGTGGCTTGTTTCTCCCTAACAAACCACAGTCAACAACCCAGCAACCCAACAAACCATAAGTACAAGATAGTCAGCAAAATTTAGTGATTTTTTTTTTAAGGGAGAAGCAAATTGTGACCCCACATTCAGACATGACAACAAGCCACCAAAGGAATAGTGAAGCAGGAGTGATAGGACAGTGTGAATTAGTGGACCACTAGAGCCTGATAAACCACAAACCAAGGTTCATTGTTAAGTGCAAATGAGGCTACTGTTCCTATATGAATATGTTTCACGTAAACATTTCCTGCAGCTTTCATTTTAGGAGGTAGTGTGGTTGTCACAAGGTTTTGTTCATATAAAAGCAGCTATTCTGGGGTATATTTACCAGGTGATGCACAAAAGTTTTGTTTGTACCATAATGCAGTTTCTCCCAGTGATTAATGACCAAATCAGATATAGTAATTAGAAGTTAAGACAGCAACAGAGGCAGCCTTCAAATGCAGAAGACACCTGAACTTTTCAGAACAAGAAATTCTCTTGAAAGGAAGTTTGCCACAGTTTAGCAAACGCTCTGCCTTGAGGTATTCACCCCGAGCATTTTATTTTATTTTAGCCTCCAGACTGTACTGATGAAATATTTGCAGCATGATGGGAATGCTAAAGCACCTGGCTAGGAGAATACTTTCAGTGCTGACAGAAGCAGTGTAAACAAGAGGAGAAGCTGTTCCCCCCCCCCACTTCGTGCTGCATGGTGTTCCCATGGTGCTGCTTCATCAGAATCAGGGGACCAGGCAAGTACCTGCAGAATACCATGAGCTACTTCTACTGGTTTAGGCTCCTGGGCAGAAGATGAACATGCTACCAGAGCAACACGGAAGCAACCATGGAGGAGGAGGCTAATCTACCGCTCTAGGAAATGTACAAGACAGGTCTCATTGCATCCTCTTGTTGGAACATTAGCTTCTCACTTGAAACTATAAATAGCTAAACTATTTGGAAAGGTTTATGGGAGCCCAATTGGTTCAATGAAAGGCAGTTGGTTAGTCAATTCAGTCAGTGCTACTAGTACTACCACCAAGGGAATGAGTCACAAGACTCATTGCCCAACTGTAGAGAACAAGCAACATAAAATACTGTATTAATTTCAAGAATATACATGGGTGTTCCAGTGTGGATCTAACCCAGGCATAGACAACCTTTGGCCCTCCAGATGTTTTGGCCTACAACTCCCATGATCCCTAGCTAACAGGACCAGTGTTCAGGGATGATGGAATTGTTGTCCAAAACATCTGGAGGGCCGAAGGTTGCCTATGCCTGATCTATCCCCTGCAGGACACATGATCTTGATGTTTAGCTCTACCTCAATATCTGAGCTTGCAGTGCTCAACTGCTTCATCTCTTTTTCAATAGAAGGTGGCTGTGCAAATTGCTGATTGGTTGGCCCTTGTGTCAGTTCTGAAGTCATTTCCCCTTCCTCTGCCTTCAGCAGCGTTTCAAAAAGAAGAAGAAAACCAGATGAGCAAGGAGGATCTGAATAAACGTTTAACCACATTGGATTTGAAGCAAGGCATGTGTGCTCATTAAAGGGGAAAAGGAAAGAACACAAATCTCATCCTACAGTAAAGACAAGAGCTACAGGGGCATGTCTGTATCTACCTGGGAGGTTAGGCACTGTGGGGTGGGTCTCTATCTTGCCCCTCCCCTATAGCTGAGGATCAAAACAGTGTCCACTCAGCCTATGCCTCAAAGCACTTGCAACTAGTATTCATGCACTAACTTCAAGCTGCCAGAACTGATCCTGTGGCCAAGGCTAGGACAGGTCTGTGAACACTGGTCTGGGCTGGAGGGAGGGAGCCAGTTTCAATGGAGAAGCAGGTGAATGTTTTTATCCCCTTTTGTATGCTAAGATGTGCTTAGATGACAATGTATAACAACTCTGTACAGCAAAAACAAGCTATTAAAGAGAGCTAACTGGCCCTTGCCTCATTATAACTGTCGGCAATCCCCAACTGGTTCACATTCTAGTGCCAACAGCAGTGTGAAGGAAACCCTTTAGAGTACACTTGAGATGATTTTGCAGTCAGTGGGTTGTGTGGCATTTCTTTGCATATAGATTAGAATGAGTATTTGTAGGTAAACTGTAGTTGTAGACTGGAAACACTTGCATTGTGTGGAAGAAGAGATTTTGCCGGTATCTCCATCGATATGCTTTGGGAAAGTAGGAAATTGTCTTCCCCATATAGATATTTATTGCTCTGTTTTGCTTTTGTTTAGAAATACAACTGTTGTTGTTAAATTTACCACCTGGCCTTCCCCAGAAGGTCTCGCGGTGAATTAGAACAATAAAATATTAAAAACACCTTAAAATGAATTACAGTCACAGGAATAGGAAGGGTCCTGAAAACACATATCTCAGGTGCCAAAGGCCAGGATAAAGAAGTGCTTCTTCAGCATACTGCAGAAACTGGCACTGTTGTTTCCCCCAATTTTATCATCTTTTTTTAATGTTAGGGCAAATAGCAGCTCCATTGCCCTCTGTAGAACAGAAGATGCCTGTTGAAATCTGCAGTGCCACATACTGGTGAACTTTAATGGTGCTCAATGGCTTTAGGCCTTTGTGGGGAACCTCTGGTCCTCCAGTTGTTGCTGGACTACAACTTTCCCTCATCCCTGATTATGAGCTATTGTTGGCCAGGACTGATGGGAGCTGGAATCCAACAACATCTGGAAGGCCACAGGTTCTTCATCCCTGCCTTAATTTATACTGTGGAACAAATTTCCAGCAAACAGAGGAATTGTGAATACTGCTGCCTATTTGGTGGGGAAGGACAGCAGCTGCCAGCCTGTGGCTGCCATGAGAAAGTCATCTTTATTCATGCAGTTAAAGAGAGGCCACAGCCATGCTGCTCTCCCCATTGACAATGGCAAGCCTGTGCCCCATGAACACACACAAAAACCACTTAAAAAAATTCCTTCCCCTCCCCCAAGTTTCTGCTTGCTAACGCGGTGGTGAATTTAAGGGAGTTTTCATTCCACACGAGCCATTGTTTCAAGAAGGGCCCTGCAGGCTCAGACCAACTGGAGACTGCTATGGAGTCCTAGGCTCTCTCAGATGAGAATAAATGTACCAGAGTTAGATATATTTCATTACTGTTCTCTGCTGGCTTTCTTTATCTTATAGTTCATAGAAACGAATTCAGCACCACAATCAACGGACTCTGCAGCTCAGCTAAAGATGCACAGAGTTCATTTGGTCTCTCTTCCGTTCCCCAAGTGACAGCAACCTAGAAACCCGAGAAAACAGATGCATCATCGCTCCCTTTGTCCATTGTGTTGCAGAAACGTAGGTGGACGCACCATTATTTACATGTTAGATTATTACCCTTTGTTGGATGTCTCTTATTGTAGAGAGTAAATGTTTCATTGTCACACACACAGCCAAACATCCTCCCCAGTTAATTGTGAAAATGATCCTCTCTTCTGGCAGCTGGCCAAGGCAAGACATGCAAGCCGAGGGCAACTTCCTGGATAAAGGTCAACCCCACAATGATTTCTGCTTTCTTTAGGTGGGGAAAACAAAACAAATCCCATCACATGGAGAGGAACAGCTGAAGGGATACATATACAATATGAAACTTCTTGAATTGAGACCTGAAAAAAATGAATAAAAACACACCAGGGTTTATCTCCCCCCCCCACTCCTAAAGTATTTCCTGTCATTTTTCTCCTACAAGTCTTTTGTGAAGCTTTGCTCAACTGCTGTTCCCTTGAATGCAAAAACACTACCAAGCTAAGATGGATGCAATTTTTCTCTTGGGACAGTGCAGCCTGATCAAGTTGAAATGCAACTGGTTCTGTTCAGTGAACTTATGACCAGCTCAGCTAGAGAGATGAGGCCTTTTCGTCCTTTTGTTTTGGCTCCTCTGTTCTCAGCATCACTATACATATACTGGTACCATCATCACTGCATACACACCAGGGTGTATGGTACACAAAACATCGCAATCAGCTTTAGTGTGAATGGTGGAAGCCAGATGACAGGAAACTTATACCTATTCTCACAAAAGTTTCCTTTTCAATAATATCAATTGATGAGACCCTCTTAAGTTTATCACTGGGTTGTATGCAGACCTGGCCATGGCATACTAATCACTGCCTCTGCTATATGCTTTCCTGCATCAAAATGACTTAATGTAAGAGCTTTCCTATAAGGCAGCTTCTCTCTCTCTCTTTTAGTTCCTTAAGCTTGTGGGTCAACAATCCAGCCACCAGTTAATGCTCACTTTTCATGTTGTTCCAACTGTATCCCTAGAATGGAGCCTCCAAATAGCATCAAAGGCTTGATGGTCCAGTTGAAGTGTCTTTGAAATATTCAATTTGAATAATAAACCTGCCCCAGCAGAGCATGGAACGTAGGTGGTTATCTGATACCTTTGATAAACAGAGTCTTTGAAGTATTTAATTGTGCAGCTGAAATCCTCAGACCTTGTAGCTGTTGCAGAAGGCAAAAAAAATTGTCAGCTGTGTTGTACATATAGTAGTCCTCTTGATGCAACATTATACACATGTAGCAGCGGGCTGCTGCTATGTACATATCCCTAGGCAAATAAACAGTGACAAAACCATCTGAGGGGAGAGAAGGCCAGGGATATATGTCTGTATCCCTTCCTACCCATGTCTTACTCGTCCCTGAAGAGATAATTGGCACTTCAGCATGAGGATATATGTGGACAGGATGCATTTGCATGTGTGGTTACTTAGGAAGCTAGGGTTATGCATACGTAGACCTGCATCTGCATGCATATAGTCCTAGCTGGATCAAAGCAGCAGGGTAGAATCATAGAATCATAGAGTTGGAAGAGACCTCAAGAGCCATCCAGTCCAACCCCCCTCCCAAGCAGGAAACACCTAACACAAGTCCTCATGACTGATCCAACTGGTGTAAATCAAGCATGCACAATGAGGCGGCGCAATCCCCAACTCACACATGCACATGTGGTTTGTGTACATGCATGCACATTAGATATGTGCAAATAAAGGTGCCCAAGTATAGTGCAGGGCTTGCTGCTGCAATCTCACTTCCCATACATGTGACCACACACTCCATTGGTTTGGCTCCTAGCCTCTGGGGCAGGAGAAAACAAGCTTGCTCCATCTTCACCTGACAGTCCTCTAGACATCTGAAGATGGCTATCACATCTCCTCTTAGTCTCCTCCCATCCAGGCCAAACGTACCCAACTCCCTCAACTATTCCCATGTATATGCATAAATCTAAAAACAAACAACAACAACACATAACTTGGCTGGAGAACAGTATTGCATAATTCAAAGGACGTCTGTGTTTTAGTTCTCCTATTGTTTCAAAAAGTGTGTTTGTCTTTAAACGCAAAATGAATTGAATTTCTCCCCCATTTATACTTCAGAAGTAAATCTCAGTGAATTCCATGGGAATTTTTCTAAGTCTGAGGGGTGGGTCAGGTATGCCCTGCCCTGCATAATCATAATGAAGCAGCACACACACACTATTTGAATGACAATGGTCATCAACTGGGTGTGTGTGTGTGGCCACCTCAAATATATTATTGGGGGTCCCAAAGGGACCTTGGCCTCTAGGGGAGTTGGCTCCTATGAGCACTAGTGTGATGTAAGGCACAATTATGGATAAATATAATCATTCAGGGGTCCCCAAACTAAGGCCCGGGGGCCGGATGTGGCCCAATTACCTTCTAAATCCGGCCCGCGGACAGTCCGGGAATCAGCATGTTTTTACATGAGTAGAATGTGGCCTTTTATTTAAAATGCATCTCTGGGTTATTTGTAGGGCATAGGAATTCATTCATATATATTTTTCAAAATATAGTCCGGCCCCCCACAAGGTCTGAGGGACAGTGGACCTGCCCCCTGCTGAAAAAGTTTGCTGACCCCTGATAATAATTTGCTAAGGAAAATAGGCTTTTCTTTATGCATTACCTTAGTCACGTAGCACATTACTCCACTGGCATGCATTTTTAGAAGGCCTCCACCTTAATCTTTTTTTTTTAATGCAACCTAAGAAGTGATCTTCAAATATGCCCTTCATTACAGCATCTCTTTGAGAACCTTAAGCAATAAAGTTTAATCGCACTGTGAGCATTAACTAAGAAATGGCTCTTTAACCAAGTTCTCCAAAATGGAATTAAAAAAAAAAGCTTTTGAGGCTCTCCTTTCTTGTGAAAAGGTCAACACAGCAAAAAGGATGCAGTTGTTTTCAAGTCTCTGAGAAAATAAAGAAATGCTTGTCTAGAACAATAGGAACAGCTAAAAACAAAGGTGTCACACAAGAAGTAATAATGGAATGGGAGTGCTACACACTAAACTTCCTGAAACATCAGTTCCTGTATCCAACAACCTCAGGCTATACGGAAGCAAACACATTGGAATAAGCTCTGTGCTCATCAGCTCCTTCCTTCCTGCAACATATTCAGAGAAATAAATGCAGTTGGGGTAGGACCAACTACATTACCATTCAAATGTTAGTTGCCACTCAATTGCTGGTCTTTTATCATTTTATACACTTGGACACTGCTTATAGGTTCCTGTAAGCATCTGCTTGACCACTGAGAACAAAATGCTGGACTAGATAGATAAGCCTTTAGCCTAATTCAGCTGATATCTCTCAAATATCCTTCAGTTTTCTACCCCTCC
Organism: Zootoca vivipara; assembly: GCF_963506605.1. Classification (NCBI taxonomy): domain Eukaryota; kingdom Metazoa; phylum Chordata; class Lepidosauria; order Squamata; family Lacertidae; genus Zootoca; species Zootoca vivipara. The sequence goes on from NC_083279.1 coordinate 36,593,182, forward strand.
AAGACTGTATTTGAAAACTTCTGCCTGGTTATCCTTCTAAATTTCTGAATCATGGGTAAGATTGTTTCATATACTGGTTGTTCTTCAGAAAGATGGAAGTTGATACCTGTAGCCTATATGACAGCTGGAGTTGTGTCAGCAAGGAGGAGAATATGAGAAACCATCAGGAAAAACTCTGGGTGAATTTACACACAGGGAAAAAAGCATGCTATAAATAAGTCAGAAATTAAGCTGTTAAAAAAAAACCTTATGTAAAAATCACATTAAAATGTGTTTGCTCTCTGGCACCATTTGGTGTTGCATCTTTATAACACATTCAAAACATTGTTTTTTACTAATGTAGCTGAGTCCTCAGTCTCCTTTGACATGTAGTGACCAAAGTATACTGGTTAATGGTTATTTTTCATTGTTTCAGCAGACACATCTCATTATATTCAACCCTAGGCAGCAGTAGCGGATTCTCTGCACCTTGTGTTGGTGGCAAGGAAATAGTGGGTATACCCTCGATGCCAATATTAAGGTTGGGTGGGGGGAGTACTCTTTGGTGAGAAAACCCCAGCACATATAAAAATCACAAAACATGCAGCAAAGTAAAAAGTGGAAATATAGGCTGTTAGACCTTTAAAATATGCCCTTGTGAGTTCCTAAACAATCCCTCTTTCCCTAGCATAGAAAATGACCACACATTTGGTAAATTAAAAATGGTTTCCTTCCCTCCAAAGGTCAGTCATGTCCTTTTCAATACAGGAAATGTTGCACAGGCTTTAAAACTTGGCTTAGTTACAATGGTAAAAGTTCCTATATTATTGGTATAGGAACACAAGAATGGCTTGTCAGGATGGCTCAAGTACAATAGGCTTGACTAACTTCCTCCTAAGCTGAGAGGGAGTGATTTAGCTAAGCCTGGCAGGACAGCTTACTCTATGGCATTAACTCCTTCACGCGTTAATTAGACTTGAGCATGTTGGTTATATGAGGCTGGTTATCCCACACCTCACTCGAACACTCTCAGTAAGCAGGGCTGATCCACTGTGTTGGGAAGCCAGGGGAGTGAAAATTCCCCACCAGTACCATCTCACTGGCCACTACTGTTAGGAAAATGTAGCGTTCCTATGCTGGGTTATTTGGGGATATGTTTGATCCTTATGCTGGATAAATGAAACCTTGACCAATGTTGAAGATCCTAAGGATCTCTAACATTGTTCTTTCTTTGATTCACAAACTGTGAATCAGTCCTTACCTGCAGATTACTGTGGAGCACACACCACTCCTAGCTGGCTAGGTTGCACACCTACCTGAGAGTAAGTTCTATTGGCCTTCTGAGTCGGCCTGTATCTGCTGAAACTGCACGATAAAGAGGAACAAGTGCAGCAGCTGTTTGGAAACCTCCATCCCACAGAGATAAATGTCTGCCCCCTGGCTGGATCTGCCATGTCATCCAAGATTCTGACACAAATTATGCCCTTGCTAAATTGCGGCATAATTGAAATTGAAATATAGCCTGTCTCAGAAAGGCTGCTGCAATCCCGTGCACACTTACGTTGGGGTAAGTGTCACTGAGTTTAATGGGATGTACTTCTGAGTAGACATGCAGGACTGTTCTAGCAAACACACTTAACAAACATATTCCACGGCTACAAATACAGCAGAGCAGGAGATTGTGGAAAGGTCATCCGGAATATTAATCAATCAAAAATAACAAACTGCTTGGCTCATTGTCATGGAATTATTAGACATTATCTGATGTGATGGAAAAGAAAATAATACTTCCTGTTTTTGAGCAATTCCCCCATCCCACACCCCCACAAGCATCAAGCTGTTTTGCTTTGTTTAAAGGTTCCCCCCCCACACACACACATTGCAGATTCATTCCTCTCAATGATTTTATTTACTATTCAAGGACTTCCCAGTAGATACAAACAGGAACACACAAAATCTCAAAAAAAACCCACACACAAAACAACTTGAAAATAAAAGATTGTCTGAAATTGGGCCACATGGCCAGGGATTATCTCTTTCATTAGTGAATGGAGAACTAAGCAGAGGAATCACAATAGTCTGTTCTCGTTTCAGATAAATATTTCCCCTGCTTCTGCTGGCAGAAAGAGGAAGAAGACCATAGCTTTTAGATTAGAAATGCTACATGCCAAAGCTGTGTTGTACTGAGGTTGCAAGAAAATATAAGCTCTTACATCTATGACTGGGCCGGGGCGGGACAGAAAGAAAATCCAGATTTTTTAAAGGTGAAAACAAAAATTTGAAAACTCAGGCCTAGATATTTTTAGACAAGTGTGCATGTGTGTATTCTACAGTCCAAAGGAATGTGTGGGGAGAGGGGATGGTGCTCTTTCCAATGCACTACGAAGCCTTTTACAGCCATTAGAGAAGTACTCGCTCTATATACTGTACATGCATTTCCTAGATCATTTTTAAACATCTGATAAGCTTTCAGCAGCTGTCAATGTGAAAGCCACACTTGTTCATCTTCCCCTCGGTGTTTCTGCAGTCCATTTTTATTTTTTATTTTTGAAATGCCAGGTTCTGTAAGTGCTCGGAACTGCTTATTAATTGCTTCATGTAACGCTGGGCCTAGCTGATAGATACCAAAAAACGTCTGGGAGTTGACAAGGAAATGCTTTCTAAACAGTATCTTAAATGCTAGAAGGGAAACAAGATGATGGATTTGAGTGGTATCTTTCCATATACTTCCGTCTGGATGGTAGGGAACTTTTACATAGGTGAAGATTAATAAAAAAAGTTCACATATTCATTAAAAAAAATTAGTTGCTGCTATAGCTGAATGTCTGAGTACCTCACAGAACTGCAGTTTATGCTCCATATGCATACAGTCTGTGTGGAGAGGAGAGTGAGGCCCAGCCCTCCAGCCCCAACAGCCACCCATTTATAATGGAACATGAGAGAGGAGAGCATTTGTTCATACAGGCTGTCCTCCTTCATGACATTCTACTAAACATGCAGTTGTTAGAGGTACATGGGCATTGTTGTTGGTGCACAGCTGTTGAGGGTGGGGTCGGTTTGCGGAATCCGTTCTCTCCACCTGTACATTATTACTATTTTATTATTTTTTTCCATTTATGCCCCACACTTCCTCCCAAAAGAGCACAGGACGGCAAATGCATCCATAAAAACGAAACAATTTTAAAACACCATTATAAAAACAACTAAAATGTTCTTTAAAAACTGATCTGGGGCTTATCAGCCATCAAATGTCTGGGTAAACAGGAATATTTATTTTTTTTATTTTTTTAATGTCATTAAAGTCAATACAGTCATACATCGGTTTAAGTACACCTCGGTTTGAGTATTTTCAGTTTAAGTACTCCGTGGTCCCGTCTGGAACGGATTAATCCACTTTTCATTACTTTCAATGGGAAAGTTCGCTTCAGGTTAAGTACGCTTCAGGTTAAGTACAGACTTCCGGAACCAATTATGTTTGTAAACAGAGGTACCACTGTAATGAGGAAGACAGATTCACTTCACCAGGGAGGGTGTTCCACAAATGTGGAACTACTACTGAAAAGGCCCTGCCACCAACCAGGCAGCCCCCGGTGGTAGTATTATTATATTATGATGCAGATTTATAGACAGCTTCACTGCATGCAGCCATTAAAGCAGAGCACAGCATATGTTGATCTCCCTGTGCATGTGTTGTATTCTCACAAGGCATATATATGCTTCTTGCTAGATTCCAGCAGCTTCGAATACTGTAGAGGTAAATGGTAAAGGACCCCTGGATGGTTAAGTCCAGTCAAAGGCGACCATGCGGTTGCGTCACTCATCTCGCTTCCGGGCCGAGGGAGCCGCCGTTTGTCCACAGACAGCTTTCTGGGTCATGTGGCCAGCAGGACTAAACCGCTTCTGGCACAATAGGACACTGTGATGAGTGCCAGAGTGCACGGAAACGCCATTTACCTCCCCCACCACAGCAGTATCTATTTATCTACTTGCACTGGTGTGCTTTTGAACTGCTAGGTTGGCAGAAGCTGAGTATCATGTTCCATGCATGTTCTTGCTTTATTCTAGTTCCTAGCTTTCTTTCATGGAAGCCAGAATGATCAATGGCTATTAGCTATGATAGTGAATGTTGGAGGCAGTATCCCTCTGAATGACAGTTCCTTGGAATAAGCAAGGGAGGAGAGTGCTGTTGCACTCAGTTATCTGGCTGTGGGCTTCTCACAGGCATCTGGCTAGAGGATGCTGGATGAGATGAGCTCTTCTTATGCTGCTCCTTTCAGAATTAACGTTCTTACTTTCAGAATGCATAGTTATCCATAAGCACCTCTGCTGACTACGGCATCACTGAGCACTGCAGTTAACACCCCAGATCCCGAAGAAAAAGACTCTACTCCATTAATAGCTTTTGTCTGTCACCACCGCTTGATATGTACAGTGTGTCATTAGACTTGTTACATTCAGGAAATATATGTCATTGAAGATGGATATTTGGCAATGGTGTCCCTGTGAAAACCATGTCCCTTCTGGGAATGATACAAAACAGCTACTATTACTTACCAGCAGAGGCATCATTTAAGGCAGGTGGGAAGGTGTCAAGACTCCTCCTGTGTTTCAGACCCCATGTAGTTTTTCATTTCTTTCTTTTTCCAGGAGTATCAGCATTGCTGAGCAACTCACCTTGGAGGAAAAGCAGGATATAAAATGTGAGGAACAAATTACGTACTACAGGGCTAAACTTCTGGAAGTTACTTTTGCAGCAATAGCTCATACTGAAAAATTTAAGTGGCTGTGATTGTATGTTTTTAATAGATGTTATATACATAAATAGAATTAAAACTATCAATGCTCAATTGTTTTCTTAATGATTGGGACTTTCCCCCTATGTTTCTAGCTGCTTTTGTTCTTTAAATACCTTGTTTTTTAAAAAAGAGGAATTAACAAATTCATAAAGGATAAGGCCACCAAAGGTTACTAGTAATGATGGCTATATGAAGCACCCAAGGCCAGAGGCAACATTGGGAGCAACAGGGGGAGAAAGCAATTGCTTCCATGCCCTTGCTTGTTCATCTGGCTGCATAGGAATCTGACTGGCCACAATAGGATGTTGGGCTAGGCAGGTCTGATCCAATAGAACTCTTTTCACATATTACAGTGGAACCTCTACCTGCAACTATAATCCATTTTGGAGGTCTGTCCAGAGGTTGAAACGGGTCGCTGGGAGAGGCGCCGTTGTGCACAGGAGTGGGCGGCGTTCACCACTTCTGCGCATGCGCGACCAGCAGCTAACCCGCCGGTTACGTCTGAATTTGCCGCTGATGTTGGACGGAATGGACGCAAGCAGAGGCGGATGTAAGAAAAGGTTTGACTGTATATTATTCTGTGCTGCTCAATTGGTAGAATATGAAACTCTTAATCTTAGTTCTCAGGGTCAACTCTTAATCACAGGGTTGTGTGTTCAAGCCCCACATTGGGCAAAAAGATTCCTGCAGAGTCCCTTCCAACTCTACAATTCTATGATTCTATACATTCTCACAATCATTAAATTATTTTGCCACCGCTTCTATTCCATTTTGTCCAGCATCTCAAGCTGTTTCTCTGTTATTTCTACCTGTTACATTTAAAAAAATTATTTTCTAAAGAACAATATAGTCAAACAACATAAAAGAAAAGGTATACTATATCATTATAAGAGTTAGGAATTACAATTCCATATATACTTATCTAATGTATAGGTATTATTATCATCCCAACATACATATATGTTTATTTTTAACCTACTATATTTTGTATAAATGTGTTCCAAATGTCATTAAACTTGTCCATGCAAAGTCCATGTCTGTAAGCAATTTGTTCATAAATTGCAAGTGTAGTCAGAATTTTATCGATGGGTTAAAGATCTAACACTTACTGAACATAGTAATTTAGGGTGCCTCCACCCACAGACTCATTACAATATCTTAACAGTTTCCAGAAGGGTAGCTGCATTTGCCAGTTGGAGGAAAGACAGCAGAGAAACTGGTGCTCCTTAAAGACCAGCAAACGTATTACAGAATTGTCAGATGTATGAGGCATTACCCTAAATTTCAGCAATATAGTGCACATGTTTGGGGTAAAGGAATTGTAAGCAGTGAGGTCACAGGGAAATGAAATGCAAACATTACAGATACTCTGTTACTGATCATTTTTGAAAAAGGAAGTCAAAAGGAAATCTCCAGTGTGATCGGTAAGCCCCAGGCTCTGCGGTTTAACCTACAGCGCCACCCGCTTTCTGAATAGCGACTGTAATGATTTGACTTTCATTTCAGCTTTGATATAGTACCATTCTGTCTTTTGCATTTCCTTGTCTTCTGATTTCACAGTCGTCGTCGCGGTGTGTGTGTGTGTGTGTACTGAGGCATCTCAGTGAAGTGAACTGTGGTCTACAAAAACCATCTTAAATTTGTTAATCCTTAATGTGCCACAATACTCCTTGTTGTTTTTTAAAAAGCATATGATCAGTGAACAATGGGAGAGAAATTAATTTTACTTGGGAATGATCTGTTCTGCACCCAAAAATTTTCACACAACCATCTGATAAGATGATGCTGATTTCTTGGTGGCTCTGAATTTCTCGGTGCCAGATGGGTTCCCTCCTCCCACAGAGAAAAGTGTGGGCGGTAAACCCCAAGAGAGATATCTGACAATTTATCACATGGTGTTCTATTCAAAAGCAGAGATTGGATCAAATCTGAATGAGAAAAAGTATATTAAGTAAACTCTGAGATCTAGAGGAGGACCACTCTATCTCAGTTGACAAGTTTATCCTCAGTCCTGGTAGTTGTTGTTGTTGTTGTTTAGTCGTTTAGTCGTGTCCGACTCTTCATGACCCCATGGACCATAGCAGACCAGGCACTCCTGTCTTGCACTGCCTCCCGCAATTTGGTCAAACTCATGTTTGTAGCTTCGAGAACACTGTCCAACCATCTTGTCCTCTGTCGTCCCCTTCTCCTAGTGCCCTCAATCTTTCCCAACATCAGGGTCTTTTCCAAGGATTCTTCTCTTCTCATGAGGTGGCCAAAGTATTGGAGCCTCAGCTTCACAATCTGTCCTTCCAGGGAGCACTCAGGGCTGATTTCCTTAAGAATGGATAGGTTTGATCTTCTTGCAGTCCATGGGACTCTCAAGAGTCTCCTCCAGCACCATAATTCAAAAGCATCAATTCTTCGGCGATCAGCCTTCTTTATGGTCCAGCTCTCACTTCCATACATCACTACTGGGAAAACCATAGCTTTAACTATACGGACCTTTGTCGGCAAGGTGATGTCTCTGCTTTTTAAGATGCTGTCTAGGTTTGTCATTGCTTTTCTCCCAAGAAGCAGGCATCTTTTAATTTCGTGACTGCTGTCACCATCTGCAGTGATCAAGGAGCCCAAGAAAGTAAAATCTCTCACTGCCTCCATTTCTTCCCCTTCTATTTGCCAGGAGGTGATGGGACCAGTGGCCATGATCTTGGTTTTTTTGATGTTGAGCTTCAGACCATATTTTGCGCTCTCCTCTTTCACCCTCATTAAAAGGTTCTTTAATTCCTCCTCGCTTTCTGCCATCAAGGTTGTGTCATCAGCATATCTGAGGTTGTTGATATTTCTTCCGGCAATCTTAATTCCGGCTTGGGATTCATCTAGTCCAGCCTTTCGCATGATGAATTCTGCATATAAGTTAAATAAGCAGGGAGACAATATACAACCTTGTCGTACTCCTTTCCCAATTTTGAACCACTCAGTTGTTCCATATCCAGTTCTAACTGTAGCTTCTTGTCCCACATAGAGATTTCTCAGGAGACAGATGAGGTGATCAGGCACTCCCATTTCTTTAAGAACTTGCCATAGTTTGCTGTGGTCGACACAGTCAAAGGCTTTTGCATAGTCAATGAAGCAGAAGTAGACGTTTTTCTGGAACTCTCTAGCTTTCTCCATAATCCAGCGCATGTTTGCTATTTGGTCTCTGGTTCCTCTGCCCTTTCGAAATCCAGCTTGCACTTCTGGGAGTTCTCGGTCCACATACTGCCTAAGCCTGCCTTGTAGAATTTTAAGCATAACCTTGCTAGCGTGTGAAATGAGCGCAATTGTGCGGTAGTTGGAGCATTCTTTGGCACTGCCCTTCTTTGGAATTGGGATGTAGACTGATCTTCTCCAATCCTCTGGCCATTGCTGAGTTTTCCAAACTTGCTGGCATATTGGGTGTAGCACCTTAACAGCATCATCTTTTAAAATTTTAAATAGTTCAGCTGGAATATCATCACTTCCACTGGCCTTGTTATTAGCAGTGCTTTCTAAGGCCCATTTGACTTCACTCTCCAAGATGGCTGGCTCAAGGTCAGCAACCACACTACCTGGGGTGTACGAGACCTCCATATCTTTTTATGTTATAAAACCTTATAAATTCAACTAGGAAGCATACATAAAACAAGGTAGAAGAAGAATTATTAGCAGCAGATATAACTACTGAAGGGCATAAGAAAGAGTGCCTTCTCTTTACTACAGAACTGTCTCCAAGCAGGATGTCAGCATTTTCAGCATGGAAAACAAGGAAAAGTGGGACAGTGCTATTGCTGACGGAACCGATGCCATGCAGTGCCAATCTGACAAGGAGAACCATGACCCTAGGTATTGAGTAACAGGAACTGTTCGTACCTGTCAACTTTGGGCATGCAAGAGCTAATTCAGAAGATTCCTACATGGAAGCCTACTTCTGCTCATGAATCACACTGCTAGGATCAAGGAAAGGTATCTTGCTTAAAGGGCGATATATTTACAAATGTATCCATTGAGAATGGCAAGAATGCAGCAGACAGCACAGGAAATGCTAGTTCACAAGGCAGAATTTCTGCATGGAGCCTAAGGGCCGTTGGCATGATGGGTTGGGGGTTAGAATAGACAAATCTCTGGCTATGCCGACTCAAGCTCCTCATTCCAGCTCAGCTGGCACACCTGTTAATGTATTATTTATTTATTTATTTGTTATTTATTACATTTCTATATCACCATTAATCTGGGCATCACAGAGTGGTTTACAACATAAAAAAACAAAAATACAGAACATAGTATCAAACAAAAACAATACCCCACAAACTGCATGCATTACACATCTACTGTAGTTTGATCCTGGTGAAGCATCTGAATCTGAAGTAATATATCGTTAAAGTGCTTTTTGAAAGACACTTGAGTATTTGCCATTCATTTCTATCATACGCACAAGCTCTCAGTTCACAGCCATTCACAGGATAACAGGCTGCTAAGCTTCTGACTCACTCTCTGGGACAATGACTGGCTGCTCCATGGACCTGAACCACTAATGATACACCTACGAAACTCTGCTTTCAGTAGTCTTGGTAACATTTTCTCAGTAACCTTAGTGATGGAAGCATCTTCTGCAATTATTGCGGCACTACTGTGTTGTTGTTTTTTACCACGAAATTGGGAAAATAAAAACTATGTCTTCCTGCTCCTCCTAGTCAACCAATGAGTGTACAATCAGATGGGTATTTAAAAACCAATGTGGTTTTATTTATGCATTTGATGAATGGAGGCTTATTATAACCAGTTATCCATAAGTATTCCTGCTGGAGAATTGCAGAATGTCTGCTATTTATAGCTCGTTGGATTCATTTCTAAATAAACATACTTAAGATTTCATCCTTGCAACCTAGTTCTAATAGTGTTTGTTTTAAAGTCCCCATTCATTTCAAAGGGTTTCTTTAGGACTGCCTCTAGAAATTTGAGTTTCTTTAGGACTGCCGCTTAAACAACAGAGAAACTATGAGATACTGTACCTAAATTCTGCAGGAACAATCAAATGTGGAAATACTGTAGCTTATATTGCCTTGTTCTCAATGTAAGGACTTTAGTAGTTGTTGTTTTCAGATGAAATCTAATTAAATATCCATCTTGAATAAGCATTATAGGCATTTTTTTTTGTGTTTCTCCCCCGAAACAAGGGAGCAGGCTATTTTATATGTTTGTGGGTTTCCCCTTTTCAGTGTTTCCTGATGTATTTTTAAGCCTGGCATTTGGTTATCTTGAGTAACAGAAGTCCAAAGTTTCAGACTTTCTTGAAAAGGCATTATGTCCACAGGGAATCTACAACATTGGCTGGGAAAGATAGGGTTGTCTAAAGCCTCAGAAAAATTCTTCCTCTTTCTCTGTGTTTATTTTGGAATGTCCAGAGCACCAGCAAGTCTCCGAGGATGGTCTGTGCAGTAGCAATCTATTTTTTAAAAGTGATATAAACTTGTATACAAGTGCCAGCACAGCCAAACAACTGTTATCTGTCCTGTGCTTAGTTATTGTAAAATACATATTTCAAGAAGGCTATCAGATGTATTGGTTTGGATGTGTTATTTACATTTTCAATTGCCTCATAGTTTCAATTTTTTAAAATTGAGGTCCATTGTCGGTACTCAGCCTCACTGGGATGAGATGCTCTCCTAGAATATAGAATCAGGGACTACCCTGCACAGGGCAAAGTCTAAGAGGGGCCACATTTAGTCTGCCTTCAAGGAAGAAGTTCCTAATGTTTAGGCATATTCCTCACAGCAATTTTAATTCTTCTTAGACTGAGACTCATTACCTTTTCAATGCCAAAAATACACATTTGTGTCAAATATGACATTCAAAGCTGTATTTATGAAAGGTCTGCAGTTTTTAGCTCTGTACAATATGAAGTTCTCAAAACAGCATCTGGCTCACAGCTAACAACCAGGATTAATTGTGAATGGCAGCATGGAAAAAATGGTGGCAGTGACTGTAGCTGTAGAACTTGCAATTAGCCTACTTGTGACAGGAATAGTTACCGTAGATATTGTTGTTAGACTACAACTCCCATAATCCCTGACCATAGGACATCCTGGCTGGGGCTGATGGGAGTCGGATTCCATCATCATCATCATCATCATCATCTAAAGGGACCTAGGTTTTCTCATCCTTTTGGTGTGATTGACCTACCACCCATGTTTGAAGTGGCCCTCCAGTTAAATTAGTTGCAGACTGCAAATTTCCCATTCCACAGATATCATCTCTGTACAGGAATGGTGAATTAAAATTTGGCACAAGCTAGGCGCAATCCAACTTCTCATAAACATTACATTTAACTAGCTTCATAAAATACACAAAAATAGACTAGGTGAGTCTGTTAAATATATTAAGACATAAAAAGGTAAACATCCTAGCCTTATCTGTGAAAGCACACGGCCACTTATAACTGCTGATTCAGTTTTTCCATTCTTTTAAGGTTTAACGGTTTAGTAAGCAAGATCCTTAGAGAGGTTTTTTTTTTCTAAACAGAAGGCTATTCTCTAAGTCTCTGGTGTTCTGGCAGAAACCCAAGTCCAAACTGTTTCTACAATCACATTGCAAACTGCATCCTAAGAGTACTAAACTACATGTTACACTCAGCCATATATATTATTTCTTTCACTCTTTTTAACGGAAGGTAGCCTCTGAAACCAAGTTTCAAGTAGACAAGGATTGGAGAGGGACAGTGTGCTCCTCCTTTGGACTGTTATTCTGTTCAAAATCCATCCAAAACTGCATTTCACCCAATGATCATTTTGAACCATTTTTAAAGACTCCGAGATGGGAGGATGGAAAGAATGTCTTAATTTAACAATCCAACAGCACTTCTGGGATTCACCCTGGGAGCTGCTATTTCACAACCACAGTTTTAGAAACATGGCACAGATAGCGCTATACTTGACAGAAGTTACATTAAATATGCAACATATTCCAAGTCCTCAGAAAAGTGTAGAATGAAAGGCTGTGATGAGTTGGAATGAAACATCTGCTTCCTTTAAAAAGCATTTTAACATTTTGCATTTATATTTCCCTGCCTAATCTGGGAGGAAAAACTCAGGTGGGATTTAAAAAGCAATTTTTAAAAGGGCCATTTACAAAGTTACCAAACTGATTGGTTACTTCTGTTTCAGTGTATCTGAAGAAGTGAAAGCTCATACCTATGACAAACTTAGTTGGTCTCTAAGGTGCTACTGGAAGGATTTTTTTATTTTGTTTTGACTGCGTCAGACCAACACGGCTACCTACCTGATTTGTTACTGTTTCTAGAAATACACAACAAAATTAATACAAATACACTGATCCACAATGTGACATGTTTAAACCAGTTTAGTAGTAGCGGCTCCAGTCAGATTGTCCTCCTGAATCTTTCAACCAGCTGCTGTTAACAAATTATTAAATAGCCCCATTAAACTGTTTTTTCCTATTGTTGTAGCCAGCCTCATTGCAACATCCTTTGATATAGGTTCCTGCATCATTTGAGCCCATTTGTAAGATATTGCATCTCTCTGTGTGGATGTTTATAAAGGAAAAAGTTTAACAGGGCCACCCACCCCTACCTCTAGCTTGCCCTCTTCAGAAAGCCTTTAAGAAGACCACAGAGCTATGAATAGTCAGCTCAGGGTATTGCACCAAAGTGACTGTGACAGGCATTAATTCAAGGGAAACATCAGGTAGGCCAAGTCTAAACACCACTCTTCCAGAATAGGGCAGGGCCTACCCCTCCTATTGAAAAGGAAAGGCTCTCACTTGAGTAGGGTGGTCATGGGTCTTATTTTACAACACTTTTTTTGAAGGTGCTATTTATTTAGGAAGCTGTGAAGAATCAGTCTTGTTTAAAAATAAGGGGGCCTTGAAGCTTACCATTAAGTGTTGGTGTTGTAGTCTCATTGCTAAGCCACAACGTGCAGAGCTCCATGGATTGGAGGCTAGCCAACCAGAAGAGTCTCTGAAATGTGCTTGCCTGGAGGCAGAGTCAACATCTGAAATCAGGTGGAGTCCTAGAGTTGGGCAAACAGCATCCCACATGGTCCAATGGTCCAGGGGTTAGGTAATCCAATGATCATGTGGTCAGGGGTCAAGATGAGCAGGAAGCAGCAAGGTAGGCCAGCAGGAACTACAAACATTGTTACCAGCATCTGACTGCTGCTGGAATCTGTGCTTAAGAAGGCTGAAGCCAGCTGGTTCTCATCAGCTCCTTCTCCTCTGTGTCCTTGAAGGCTGATCAGCCGCAGGTGGAGTCACTCCGCCTTCTCCCCCTTCAGGCTGCTGTTCAACAGGCAAAGCTGACTCCTGGCCCATGACACTTAGCAGGTGGAGAGCAGACTCAGCAGACACAGGTCACCTGTTCACAATCTTCCTCATATGAGGAGATACTTTGCAAGTCCTTAATTTTCTTTATTATTCTAGTTATATCCCACCTTTCCTTGAAGGAGCTTAAGGCAGTGTACACTGTTATCCCCCTCCCCATGTTTATTATCACATCAACCCTGTGAGGTAGGTTAGACTGAGAGGCAGCGATTGGCTTAGGGCAGGCATCCCCAAACTTTGGCCCTCTGGATGTTTTGGACTACAATTCCCATTTTCCCCGACCACTGGTCCTGTTACCTAGGGATCATGGGAGTTGTAGGCCAAAACATCTGGAGGGCCAAAATTTGGGGATGCCTGGCTTAGGGTCACCCAGTGAGCTTCATGAGTGGATATTTGAACCCTGGGTCTCCCAGATCCTAGTCCAGCACTCTAACCACCATACAAGTTCAAAATTTGTACTGGTGCATATATAAAAGCAGATGCACATTTTATACAAACCCTTTCCCTATTTTTTTAGTGTGCATTTCCACTTCTTTTGACTATGCATAAGTGGCCTCCGTAAACTAAGTTCAATATACAAAATCAACATTTCGCTCCTTTGCCTGTCTCTGCAGTTCCTGTTTCTCCTTCTACTGTTCTTTCTCACTGCTTCAGACAGCTTCAACTCTACCTGTGAAAAGTATTCCAGAGCCTGCTCCACCAGGATAGAGACTAGGTCAGGCATCCCCAAACTTTGGCCCTCTAGATGTTTTGGACTACAATTCCCATCTTCCCCGACCACTGGTCCTGTTAGCTAGGGATCATGGGAGTTGTAGGCCAAAACATCTGGAGGGCCGAAGTTTGGGGATGCCTGGACTAGATATTTGGCACTCCATGGGGGTTCAGCTGTTTGTTTGTTTGTTTGTTTGCAATATTTATTACAGGCAGTTTTGAATAATTCAGAAACAGCCTTTCTTTATGCAACTACTGTATAGGGATTGGGAACTGTTATTGATGAGGTATTAAAAGTTTGCAAAAACCAGGCTGTGTTTGGAGAAATAAAAAGTGAAGCACATTTAAAGAACGCGGCTTCCCCAAAGAATTCTGGGAACTGTAGTTCACCACTCACAGAGCTAAGGTTCCTGGCATTCTTAACAAACTGCAGTTCCCAGGAGTGTTTGGGAGACACTTATGTGCTTTAAATAGATGGTGTCTGTGCAGCCTAAGCAAATGGGGTCATTTCTGAGTACTGTATCTGATAGGCTCACCACTCTGGCATAATTTAATTGTTCTTTGTTTACTGTTTTACTATGAGAGAGAAATATATTGAGAGCTATAAAAGAGATTAAGGGACCCAGGTGGCGCTGTGGTTAAACCACTGAGCCTAGGGCTTGCTGATCCGAAGGTCGGCGGTTCGAATCCCTGTGACGGGGTGAGCTCCCGTTGCTTGGTCCCAGCTCCTGCCAACCTAGCAGTTCGAAAGCACGTCAAAATGCAAGTAGATAAATAGGAACCGCTACAGCGGGAAGGTAAACGGCGTTTCCATGTGCTGCTCTGGTTTGCCAGAAGCGGCTTTGTCATGCTGGCCACGTGACCTGGAAGCTATACGCCGGCTCCCTCGGCCAATAATGCGAGATGAGCGCGCAACCCCAGAGTCGGTCACGACTGGACGTAATGGTCAGGGGTCCCTTTACCTTTACCTTATAAAAGAGATTACAGATTCAACAACAGATTGTGTTCAATAGGTTGTTTGGAAGCCAGAAAGAGGTTTTTGTCAAATATGTTGCTGGGCAAAAATGATTTTTTAAAAGCCCCATAAACAGGATGTGTTGAAACAGCTAAAAATGAAGGGGGGAAATTAAAACAATTTTCTATTTACGGCCCAGTTGGTGGCCTAGATATTCTGTCAGAACAGGCTGCAGAACCTAGCAGTTGTGTGGCTTTTGCCAGCAAAGATGCATTATTGATTTTTCAGAATACTGCTGAAATACCCGCATCAGGGTTGCTCTGCCTATAAATGTAAAGTTAGAGACATGACCACACTCTATAAATATGCATACCAAAGGCCTCTTGCTGTTATATAGTTTAACTTGTCACAGCAGATGCTTCCAGCCTGTGCACTTGTCCTGAGGTGGAAGAGCAAATGGGACTCTCCACCCCCCCCCCCCAAGTCATGGCGCACAGTCAAGTTATTTTGTCAACCTGAGGCAGAAAATCCTACAAATGCATCTCCTCTTGTCTGGCAGTAAAAATACAACAATACTTAAAAACAACAACAATTTTCTGGCCTTCTGTTACACCCAAAACAACCGCTTCCCAGTCTTTCCAACTAAACATCAAACAACATTTTTATGTGCTTCTAGCAAGTCTTTTCTGCTCCTTAGAGAGATATTTGCAGCTGCTTCTGAACATACAGAAAACAAGGAGCAATGCAACACACAAGGCTTATCCACATGTCCCTTTCCAAGCATGGTCTGTGCTTTGAAACTGCATGTCCCAGCACACTCTTCTTTTGCTCTGGAGCTTTCCCCACAAAAAAACCCCACTCTTTAATGTTCAGCTGGAACAAACAGCAATCCACGGAAAACCTATAATAACATTTGCTGCAACTGAGCATTAAGAGAGGATTTTTTGCAGGAAAAGCTCTGAGACAAAAAAAACAACCCAAAAAACTCCAAGCACTCGGACACAGAGCTTTTAAGTGTGGACCCATGCCTGGAAAGAGTAGGGCAAAAGGTAAGTGTGTTGATAAGCCCACACAGTCAGTAGCAACCAGTCTTCAGACATTATTTTTGCAGTGAGGAGAAAATGTTATCAGTCTAGTTCTTTACAATACGGGTGTAAAATAAGTCTCTGAGGCAGTCAAAACAGAGTAATGAATGTTATGTGCCAGAAAGTAATTCATTTTCATGGATGACTCATGCTAGATGTTGGTGAAAGGAGAAGTGACATATTCCTTGAGTAGTAGTTGCAGGAAAATATCTGGAGATGTGTGTGCGTACACGTGGGTGTGGTGCGCTGAAAAAATTAAGTCACATCCACACCATACATTCAAAGCACATGAGATCCTCCAGAGATCGTCTCCCCAAAGGGTAAATATAGATTTAAATGAGGGGGAAATACAAGTTGACATTTTGATGTCTGCAATGTCATGAGAAAACTTGCAAAAAAGCCTCACATGTGTGAGGAGCAACCATCCCATGGAGCAATCCTAATGACAGAAAGCTGGTGTAACTTAAACCAGATAATGTTATCCCTGTTCCAAACTCTGTGCAGCCAATTGTTTTGCTGGCTAAGTTCCTCTGGGTTGCTAGGGTCATGTGAAAGGGGTTTGGAATAGGTGAAACTGCCTCCTTGTTCTGCCTGCCCCTGCCATATACCCAAAATGCCCTATTTGGGTGACTTATGCTGGTGTATGTACTGTCCGCTGAGCCAGGTTCTGGGATTTATGCCAGGGCTCATCTCGAAAGCCCAAGATGCCTCTTGGGTTTGGATTGTGGTGCAAGTTTCCATTCATCTCTCCCCACAAGGGAACTGACTCTGGAATGTCACAGAGCTCAGTGCGTTGAGTAGCCTGAATTGGCTGCAACACTTTGGTTTTGGAGGTTAACCAGGTACTGTACATGCATTTTAAAGGGTATGAAAAGCTTTTGTTCTTAATTTGCTACCATTTCCACGTATATAAACATTCCTATTGAAGGATTTGTCCTTTGTTTGTTTGCAGAAGGTAAGCCACAATACCTTCTGTGTCATGTCTGGAAAGCGGGGAGGGGGGAGTGGATGTATAAGCAAAAGGGTTTCTGCAGCGCTGACTGTGGGGGTCTACATGACCCCGGTTCAGCACAACACTTGGTGACACTGGGGTGCTTCCTCCATAGTTAGCTGAGAGAAGATCTCTTTGATATTTGATAGCCTTGCACTCTCTTCAGCGTGCCTGAGCTTTGTATCCTCAAAGAAAAGATCTTTGTAGTCTCCAGTTTCCCCTTCATGGATCAATGCCTTGTCGTGGCGAAGGGGCTTGAATAACTCAGAGAAGCTATGAGCTATGCCATGCAGGGCCACCCAAGATGGACAGGTCATAGTGGAGAGTTTTGACTAAACGTGATCCACCTGGAGAAGGAACTGGCAAGCCACTCCAGTATCCCTGCCAAGAAAACTCCATGGACAAAGACAACAGGCATATAAAAGTTATGACGCTGGAAGATGAGCCCCTCAGGTCGGAAGGCGTCCAACATGCTACTGAGGAAGAGCGGAGGACAAGTACAAGTAGATTCAGAGCTGATGAAGCGGCTGGGCCAAAGCCGAAAGGACGCTCAGTTGCGGATATGCCTGGAAGCGAAAGGAAAGTCCGATGCTGTAAAGAAAAATATTGCATAGGAACCTGGAATGTAAGAACCATGAGTGGAGGTAAGCTGGATGTGGTCAAAAATGAGATGACAAGAATAAATATCGACATCCTGGGCATCAGTGAACTAAAATGGAAGGGAATGGGCGAATTCAGTTCGGATGACTATCATATCTACTACTGTGGGCAAGAATCCTGTAGCAGAAATGGAGTGGCCCTCATAGTCAACAAAAGAGTGGCAAAAGCTGTAATGGGATGCAATCTCAAAAATGACAGAATGATCTCGATACGAATCCAAGGCAGACCTTTTAACATCACAGTAATCCAAGTTTATGCACCAACTACCAGTGCTGAAGAAAATGAAATTGACCAATTCTATGAAGACCTACAACACCTTCTAGAAATGACACCAAAGAAGGATGTTCTTCTCATTACAGGGGACTGGAATGCTAAAGTAGGGAATCAAGAGATAAAAGGAACAACTGGCAAGTTTGGCCTTGGAGTTCAAAATGAAGCAGGGCAAAGGCTAATAGAGTTCTGTCAAGAGAACAAGCTGGTCATCACAAACACTCTATTCCAACAACACAAGAGACGACTCTACACATGGATATCACCAAATGGACAGCATCGAAATCAGATTGATTATATTCTCTGCAGCCAAAGATGGAGAAGCTCTATACAGTCAGCAAAAACAAGACCTGGAGCTGACTGTAACTCAGATCATCAGCTTCTTATAGCAAAATTCCAGCTTAAACTGAAGAAAGTAGGAAAAACCACTGGGCCAGTAAGATACAATCTGAATCAAATCCCTTATGAATACACAGTGGAAGTGAGGAACAGGTTTAAGGATTTAGATTTGGTGGACAGAGTGCCTGAAGAACTATGGATGGAGGCTCGTAACATTATACAGGAGGCAGCAACGAAAACCATCCCAAGGAAAAGGAAATGCAAGAAAGCAAAATGGCTGTCCAACGAGGCCTTACAAATAGCGGAGGAGAGGAGGCAAGCAAAATGCAAGGGAGATAGGGAAAGATACAGGAAACTGAATGCAGATTTCCAAAAAACAGCAAGGAGAGACAAGAGGGTCTTCTTAAATGAGCAATGCAAAGAAATAGAGGAAAACAATAGAATGGGGAAAACCAGAGATCTGTTCAAGAAAATTGGAGATATGAAAGGAACATTTCGTACAAAGATTACCATAATCAAGGACAAAAGTGGTAAGGACCTAACAGAAGCAGAAGACATCAAGAAGAGGTGGCAAGAATACACAGAGGAATTATACCAGAAAGATATGGAGGTCTCGTACACCTCAGGTAGTGTGGTTGCTGGCCTTGAGCCAGACATCCTGGAGAGTGAAGTCAAATGGGCCTTAGAAAGCATTGCTAATAACAAGGCCAGTGGAAGTGATGATATTCCAGCTGAACTGTTTAAAATTTTAAAAGATGATGCTGTTAAGGTGCTACACCCAATATGCCAGCAAGTTTGGAAAACTCAGCAATGGCCAGAGGATTGGAGAAGATCAGTCTACATCCCGATTCCAAAGAAGGGCAGTGCCAAAGAATGCTCCAACTACCGCACAATTGCGCTCATTTCACACGCTAGCAAGGTTATGCTTAAAATTCTACAAGGCAGGCTTAGGCAGTATGTGGACCGAGAACTCCCAGAAGTGCAAGCTGGATTTCGAAGGGGCAGAGGAACCAGAGACCAAATAGCAAACATGCGCTGGATTATGGAGAAAGCTAGAGAGTTCCAGAAAAACGTCTACTTCTGCTTCATTGACTATGCAAAAGCCTTTGACTGTGTCGACCACAGCAAACTATGGCAAGTTCTTAAAGAAATGGGAGTGCCTGATCACCTCATCTGTCTCCTGAGAAATCTCTATGTGGGACAAGAAGCTACAGTTAGAACTGGATATGGAACAACTGATTGGTTCAAAATTGGGAAAGGAGTACGACAAGGTTGTATATTGTCTCCCTGCTTATTTAACTTATATGCAGAATTCATCATGCGAAAGGCTGGACTAGATGAATCCCAAGCCGGAATTAAGATTGCTGGAAGAAATATCAACAACCTCAGATATGCAGATGACACAACCTTAATGGCAGAAAGCGAGGAGGAATTAAAGAACCTTTTAATGAGGGTGAAAGAGGAGAGCGCAAAATATGGTCTGAAGCTCAACATCAAAAAAACCAAGATCATGGCCACTGGTCCCATCACCTCCTGGCAAATAGAAGGGGAAGAAATGGAGGCAGTGAGAGATTTTACTTTCTTGGGCTCCTTGATCACTGCAGATGGTGACAGCAGTCACGAAATTAAAAGACGCCTGCTTCTTGGGAGAAAAGCAATGACAAACCTAGACAGCATCTTAAAAAGCAGAGACATCACCTTGCCGACAAAGGTCCGTATAGTTAAAGCTATGGTTTTCCCAGTAGTGATGTATGGAAGTGAGAGTTGGACCATAAAGAAGGCTGATCGCCGAAGAATTGATGCTTTTGAATTATGGTGCTGGAGGAGACTCTTGAGAGTCCCATGGACTGCAAGAAGACCAAACCTATCCATTCTTAAGGAAATCAGCCCTGAGTGCTCCCTGGAAGGACAGATCGTGAAGCTGAGGCTCCAATACTTTGGCCACCTCATGAGAAGAGAAGAATCCTTGGAAAAGACCCTGATGTTGGGAAAGATTGAGGGCACTAGGAGAAGGGGACGACAGAGGACAAGATGGTTGGACAGTGTTCTCGAAGCTACGAACATGAGTTTGACCAAACTGCGGGAGGCAGTGCGAGACAGGAGTGCCTGGCGTGCTATAGTCCATGGGGTCACGAAGAGTCGGACACGACTAAACGACTAAACAACAACAACAACAACACAACAACAGTCTCCAGTTTTATAATTATCATTTTAACTGCTTTGCTACACAGTGTGCCTTTTGAAGCCAAAATGGGTGCCTATCAGGCACCCAGCCAGTGTCTTGGTTCCCTGCAAGTCTGAAATTTTGTTGGAAAACAACAATATTATAATCTTTAACTTCATCTGCATTCTCTCTGAAACACATACATACAAAGATACCACTGCAAAAGTTTGTATCTCATTATGCTGTCTTTTAAAAAGTGTGCACTCAAAGGTAAACCACTTTTTAGATCTCTGTGCTGCTAATTGAGTGTGTGTTGGTCAATTTCTTTCTCATCCTGATGACTCTGGGACAAACTAGATGTAATGCATCTGAGGATGCTGATATTACCTGGATTTAACATTCCAGCAAGCAGGAAGGTGGAATTTAACCCTTGACTCCCGTACAGTGGTGTACATTGCTCCTTTGAAGCTGCTATTGGCATTGGGAGGAAAGAGTTACCAGGGTTTGGCCCTGTGAGCTACAATTCCCTGCCCTACACTTTTATGCAATTCATTCCATTGCTATTTATATTGGCTAACAAAAGCTGGCTTCAGATCTCAAACCATGGCTTATGCTACCCATCCTTAAAAACCCACAACACAGTTTGAGTTTCTGGAAGGACAGGAGGCAAAGCACGGATTTGAACTGCTTGTCTGATTTAGCTTCTCACCTAAATTCTTAGCTCCCACCTCCCAGATGCAGCATTATTATCAGGCAGTGCAGTGGCACCTCTAACTGTGGTTTGCAATTGGTCTGTGAATTTAGAGAAAACAACAGGTCATAGTTAGAATTAACTGTGGTTTCAGATCTCATTTTGTTGGCCCCAAACAACCATACCTTACAGGTAGGGTTGAACCCATACGCTAAGTAAACCATGGTTTAGCTAAACAAACCAATATTTCATGTTATGCCTGAACGCAGTTAATGAATGACATTTCTTATGTCTAATTTATGCTCTAGGTTTTTCTTTCTTTCCTGGACTTTAGAAGGATGCACACATTGTCTGATCCTGTGCATGTTCACTCAGATATAAGTACTATGTTCAGTGGGTCTTATCCTCAGCTTCAGAGGCGGTTTTAGGGTGGTGCAACTGGTATGGTAGAGTAGAGCGTGGGAGGTGGGGGATGAGGACACTGGATTTTAGCATAACACAGGGCACCGCTGAAATTTGAGAGCTCAAAGTCTGCCTGTGCCAGGTTAATGTGCATAGGACTGCAGCCTTAGAGCCAAACAAAATATTAAGCATGCAATCAGCACATAATTAACAATTGTGAATTAGGTTGGGGGTTTTTTGCGCTAAATAGTGAGTGGGGGAACACTGCTCACACCAAGGCCCCAATCCTGAGAACTCACACTGTGGCTGCTATTTAACAAAGAAAAACAACAACCGTACAGTTGCTAATTATGTGATTTATATAAAATGTAAGTTGACCCTTCGATATACCCTTCCATGAGCTGATGAATTGTCTGGAAGTCCACACACTTCATCTTACACTTGTAATGAGACGCTTGTTTCTCTGTTCACATGTATAGAATACAACTTATTCATGCATTTATGTGTAGGAGAAACCATGTTCTAAAACATTGTGTATAGTAACAAGGCTTTATGAGGTGAGAATGAGAGAGTTTCACAAATGTTTGGGTACTGGATCCCAAAAGATGAATGTAATCTTGGGGTAGATCTTTATTGCCCTCTTCCCCTCTCACTGGCCTGTCTCTACTGTGGAATGTGATTGTGCGGTTTAATCACAGTAACCTTGGGCAGTCAGCCATTTCATAAAATTAAACTGGCCCAGAAGCAACTAAGAAGGAAATCACAAGAGGCAAATGATTGAGTCCTTCTTTAACTGTTCATAGTCAAGTTCAAATGTACTTTTTACAAAGGTGGGCAGTGAGAGTTGTGGCTAAGGGACTGAGATATAAATCAGGAAGTCCCTCGCTTGAATCTTGTCTCTGCATTGAATTCAGCAAGTCATCTCTTATTCCCTCAATCCCCGATTTCCTAATAGCGACGGACGGACAATAATACTCTCTTAACTTGCACAGTTGTATAAAGATTACAACTACATACCCTCCAGCATTTTTTCCAATGAAAATAGGGACAGCCAAAGGAAAAATGGGACATTCTGGGATCAAATCAGAAACCAGGACAGCGTCTGTAAATCCGGGGCTGTCCCTGGAAAACAGGGACACTTTTGGATGATCTGCAACTAGGTTGTGGGTGGTTAACCTGTGTTCCTCCACAAGTTGCTGTACAATGGTTTTCATCTCCCCCAACCACTGGCCATGATGCCTGGAGCTCATGGGAACTGGAGTCCAGCAGCATCTCAAGGGCCACACCTTAGCCACACCTGAATACTATAGGATACATGTGAAGCACTTGGAATGCTTAATTAATTAAAAATAAATAAAAACATACCCCACTTTCAACTACATATTGGTCCCAAAGCAGCTTACAAAATAAAAACATACTATATACTTGTAAGTTTTGTACAAAAGTTCAGTAGTGGTAGATCATCTGCTTTGCATGAAGCAGGTTCCAGGTTCCATCCCTGGCATACCTAGGTAGGGCTGGCAGAGACTGAAACTCTAGTCACCACTAGTCCATGTAGACAATACTCGGCTAGATGGACCATTCATATGAAATACAGGGCAGCAGGGGTGGCCCATTCTGTTTGGCCACCTGAGGCAAAATGGGAAGGTGCTGTCTTGTCTATGTGCCGGGCATCAACCGCCCTCGTTGCCCCCACTGAAGCCTCACTTACTGGGGTCATCCGACTGCAGCTTCCAGGTTCACGTGAGAGCCCTGGGAGTTCTTAACAGAACCCAAAAGCTGCTGCATCCACATCTCCTCACTGCTCCACCAGGGTGCCCTTGGATTCTGCCACCTGAGGTGGCTGCCTCAGTCTGCCTCATGGACATCTGGTCAATAATGCTCTAGACCTTAAACCATGAACACACAACATCTTTCTAGCCACTCAGCCATACTGGATTATAGTAAAATATATGAAAACATCACAGAAGTAAGACATTCCCCCTCCATAATTTTTAAAGGTGCTCCACAAAACTTTGCCCACTCTTCTCTTTCATATTGTATTCAATCCATTCAAAGAACAATGAAAGCTGCCTTATACCAAGTCAGACCATTGGTACATCTAGCTCACTGTTGTTTACACTGGCTGGCAGTGGCTTTCCAGGGTTTTAGATGGGGGATGTTACCTGCCCTACCTGGAGATACTGGGGATTGAACCTGGGACCTTTTCCATTTAGGCAGATGCTTTACCACCGAGCTATGGTCCTTCCACACTCTCCATCTGTTCTTGGCTTCCATGCAAACCAAAGCAACTCTGTTAGCCCAGGTTACATTATTTGGATGGGACGGACGTGGCACTGTGGTCTAAACCACTGAGCCTCTTGGGCTTGCCGATCAGAAGCTTGGCGGTTTGAATCCTTACCTTACCTTTACCTTACCTTACCTTATTTGGACCACCAGCTGGTAAGTCCTGCTCCTGGGTTGCTGAGGCTTAAGTTCCTTCAAAGCAAAACAGCATATAAAATATGGACCAAATGAGAGTTTAAAGGGAGTCTCCAATACCTCAAAACTGATTTGTAAAAATAGCATTTGAAGGAATATAAGAAGTTGGAATGCATTGCAAATTAAAATAATTCTATTTTAAACCAGGAAGAAACAACAGTGTATGTACAGACACATTCAAATGTTAGCTTGCTCATCCAGATTACTTTACCGTGGTATATATGTTAATGGCCATATTGATAGATGTGCTTTGAAAATACTCATTGAAAATAATGACATAAAATGCTTGTAACTTTTTAGCTCTGCTGTCCATTGTGAATCAAGTATTTGTACTTGAGGCAGCTACCAGCTTAAGGAATTTTGAAAGTCTGCCCGAAAGTGAATATCTAGCTAAAGAAAGGATGCATTCTAATGTGCTGTGCCAGTGGGTGTAAGCAAACCTCTGTAAATATTTTATTATTTTTACTGCTGTATTTTTTCTGCTTCATGGCAGATGGAAGAATGACCTTGCATGCCATGTTGTCTAGCATGCCTTTGTAACATGAAATTTTAAAGTCGCAGTACAGATGGGGGTCAATTATCTCTTAGCTACTTGCTTTCCTGCTAAAGCAGTTTTAGACTGATTCTCTCCAAGGAATGGTCTGAATCATCCCCTGGCACAGGTAATAGAATTGTGCTCGGTGGGTAATCACTTTCTGAGAGCACACTCATTTCCTGTGACTAAACAGAGGTAACATTCAGACTCAGCTGGCTTTGGCATATGCTTGTCTTAGACAAGCCGATCTAGTTCATTTGAATCCTTACCTTACCTTTACCTTACCTTACCTTATTTGGACCACCAGCTGGTAAGTCCTGCTCCTGGGTTGCTGAGGCTTAAGTTCCTTCAAAGCAAAACAGCATATAAAATATGGACCAAATGAGAGTTTAAAGGGAGTCTCCAATACCTCAAAACTGATTTGTAAAAATAGCATTTGAAGGAATATAAGAAGTTGGAATGCATTGCAAATTAAAATAATTCTATTTTAAACCAGGAAGAAACAACAGTGTATGTACAGACACATTCAAATGTTAGCTTGCTCATCCAGATTACTTTACCGTGGTATATATGTTAATGGCCATATTGATAGATGTGCTTTGAAAATACTCATTGAAAATAATGACATAAAATGCTTGTAACTTTTTAGCTCTGCTGTCCATTGTGAATCAAGTATTTGTACTTGAGGCAGCTACCAGCTTAAGGAATTTTGAAAGTCTGCCCGAAAGTGAATATCTAGCTAAAGAAAGGATGCATTCTAATGTGCTGTGCCAGTGGGTGTAAGCAAACCTCTGTAAATATTTTATTATTTTTACTGCTGTATTTTTTCTGCTTCATGGCAGATGGAAGAATGACCTTGCATGCCATGTTGTCTAGCATGCCTTTGTAACATGAAATTTTAAAGTCGCAGTACAGATGGGGGTCAATTATCTCTTAGCTACTTGCTTTCCTGCTAAAGCAGTTTTAGACTGATTCTCTCCAAGGAATGGTCTGAATCATCCCCTGGCACAGGTAATAGAATTGTGCTCGGTGGGTAATCACTTTCTGAGAGCACACTCATTTCCTGTGACTAAACAGAGGTAACATTCAGACTCAGCTGGCTTTGGCATATGCTTGTCTTAGACAAGCCGATCTAGTTCATTGAAAAAATATTATTGTTATTATTACCACCAAAGGCACAACAAGATTAATTGCCGCAGAAGAAGCAGAAAGTTCAGCTTCATTATGTAACTATGCTAGAGGAATGTGGTGGTTTCCTCTCAAATAATATGCAAGTTAAGACATAGCCATGCTACTGTCACATCAATTCAGTACTTTTATGTGTATGAGTTAAGGTGCAGTAATTATTATTTTTCAAACAGAATCTAACTGGGATGGGGGGGGGGAATTAAATAACTCGTGGCAGCATACAATTTTCCACTTCTCAGTTTTAGACTGATAGTACCGAGATTAATGAAGTACCTAGTATAAACAGAAAGGTATATATTGATAACTACTGCAGATTTAGGTGCTAGAATTGGGAGGGGGGGAAAACCTTCTATTTATACTGCAGCCACCTGGAGACTTTTGATGTGATTCTTGCAATGCTCAAGGCTGCAATGGAGATTTCTAATTTGAAGAAGAGCGTGCGGTTTTTCCATATTTCTTTATAAATAATAATATAGTGGTAGATGTAATGGCACGACTAGTAATTACAAGTGGGACTTGTAATTACAAAATGTTGCAGTGCAACCATACCTCCTGGTATGCTCCATTTCAGGAATCTAGCCAGTTAACCACACCTTCATACAGGATACGATAAAAGAGGCTCAGTTAAAGGCATTCCACCATCACCCAGTTTCCCTTTTTCTTTTCTTTTCAAAGTGGATGCTACAGCATGCTCACACCTCAGTGGATTGTTTACCTCCTTAGATTTATATTTGTTTTTAAAGGCAACTTGTGGGAGATGAAGACATTTCAGCCAATACTAGAGAGTGGAGGAAAAGCAGAAAGATGCTAAGAACCGTTACCAAGTCATCTCCATCAAGCTGTGTGTTCTATTCTGTGCAAACCCCAAAAGGATTGAAAGTTTTGCCATGACTGGCAAGTAAAGCAGCTGAGCTGGACAGATGAAGAGACAGTGGATGTGCTACTCAGCCACTCTGAGGAGTGAGAATGTCTGTCAGCTCATGGCCAAAAGGAAGCTAGCTAAGACAAGAAAATGAATAGAGGAGTTGAGCTTAGAGATGAGGAGAAGACCCAGCTGTGCTCTAAATATCCCCCCACAAAATCTCCATAGCACACAGGGATTGGGGGCAGACAGTTCTACCACCCAAACAAAATATGAGGCCTCTGACTGACACCACCAGGAGACTGGTGTAGGGACGCTGTTAATTTCATCTCCAGCTCTTCAGCCATTAACAGTAGCTCCGAAAATTTGTAGACATCACTTGGGAAGACAGGCGAACCAATGTCAGTGTACTGGAAGAAGCAAAGATCATCAGTGCTGAAGCAATGATTCTTCAACATCAACTTCGTTGGACTGGTCATGTTGTTCGGGTGCCATGATTATCTTCCAAAGCAACTACACTATTCCTACCATAAGAATGGAAAGCGAAATACCGGTGGACAACAAAAGAGGTTTAAACATGCTCTCAAGGCAAATATTTTTTAAAATGTAGTATAAGCACTGATAACTGGGAAACACTAGCCTGTGAGCACTCCAACTGGAGAACAGCCTTTACTAAAGTTGTTGTGGACTTGGAAGAAGCACAAACTTGGGGTGAAAAGGAGAAATGAGCTAAGAGGAAGGTATGTTTGGCAAACCCTCACTGTGATCAACTCCCGTCCGGAAACCTACAGTATGTCCCCACTGTGGAAGGATGTGTGGACCCAGAATTGGCCTCCATAGTCATATACAGACTCACTGTTAAAAACCATCTTCATGAAAGACAATCTTACTTGGCTACGAGTGATTGCCAAAGAAAGAATGATTTCTGTAGTGACTGTGTCTAAACAGAAGCCAGCACTATGTTTGCCCTTTGTGGTTATTTTGTTCTTAGTTCAAGAGAATTAGATTAAAGGGTTTGATTGAAAAGGTAGGTAGGCTCCCAGTGAACTCAATGCTTCAGATGTTCTGAAGTCAAGGTGTAGAGCATCCAAGTTTGACCGAATGTTTGATTGATAGTATCCAAGTTATTCTGGCATATGAGGTAGATAATCCTACCAGTTTCTCTCCTTGGGAATAAAACAACCACTACCACTACATTAACAACAACAATAATAACAACTGAAATGTTGCTGTTGCACCATTTGTTGCCATTTATTAAATAGTAAAGTAAATTTTCCCATATCCAGGTTGGGCTCAAATAGACCCTCGGGTCCTCTGTTGTTTGTACTGAGATACTACGTATGTGTATATGTAAGCTTATGTACTACTGAATTAATCGGTGAGACATTTTCTAAAATATATTCCACAGCTTTTTCCCACCCACAATATCTAATAAAGTCAAGGTTCAGAGAGTTGCTGCTGTTTGTGTGGGTTGGCATTGCCTGTTATGTGTCATTAAATCTTTTCACAGATTGAATGACTCATTGTATGTGGCAGCAAGTTCTGATCTGCTGGGAGAATAGTGAGGCCCATAGGCTTCTCATCAACACACTGGCAAACCCTCACATTTGGAGAACGACATCAGTGACACAAGTCAACAAAAGCCAGGAAACTGTGTTATATATAAATACCCAATGAGTTCAACAAATGTTACTTGATTTGTTTTAAAGTGGGGGGTGAGGAGGGTGCTAACTTGCAGCCTTCCATATATTTTTAGGCTACAGCTCTTTTCACTCCTCAACCATTAGCTATGCCAACTGGGGTTGAAGGAAGCTGGAGCCCAGCATCCTATCTTGTGGAATGCTCTTCCAAAAGACATTCAGCAGGTGCCTTCTGTATTAACTTCCAAACATTTGCTGGAGACTTTTCTATGCTTATGCAGGCAATTCGGGGGGGGGGGGACATTTTGCATAACAGTCAGCTGGTGATCTGTTTTAATCTCTGTGTTGTTCTTACTGTATTGTCATTGTAGTAAACCACTTTGACTTTTTCAAAAAGAAAAGAAATATACAAAGGTGTGTTTTTTTCTAAATAAGTAACTATGGAGGGCCACAGGGCGGCCAGCCCTGTTTTAAAGCATGTGCTACTTTAAGTGGGATTATGATCTAGTCTAGACAAAACACTGAAATGGTGCTCCTACTCTATTATAAATAGTCTCCCTGCAGGGGTGTCATTGCCACTTACCGGGAGGAAGGTGATGATGAAGTCTGGGCGTACCAGCCTTGACACCCCTGTCCTTGCCTGTCCTATGCCTCTGAAACATGTTAGGAGAGAAATGAAATCTGTTTCTGGGATTATGCTATTATTAAAGTTTATAGTTAATGGCAACTAGTTGACATTGCTAATATCTGATAGTGGTGTATCTTGTTAGATACGCACATGCGTACACACACAGGAAGTACCCAGTTCTATGCTGCCCAGGAATTAAAAGAAACCATAAAGTATTGTGATTTTTAAATTGATAGCTTAATTAGTGAGTTTTAGGGCTCTACACACAAACATACACACACCAGCCTAGGGTTCCAATCTGACCTGGGGAGCACCTGACCCAAATCAAACTCAATTTGTGGCAAGAGGGAGAATTAATGTTTAGCTAATTTGATTCAAAATGGCACACAGGACCCACATGTGGATACCTCAGGAACCCTTGTGCCGAGTTTGGCGGCAATATCTTGAGAGCCATCTAAATTGATGTTAGTTGGAACTGTCATGCCAAATTTGCCTAAGATCCAACAAAATCATGTGAAGATACCTTCGGAGGTGTCCAAATTGGCATGCCAAGTCATGCCAATGTTAAATGGTCTGCCATCTTGATTCAAAATGGTGCTCAGAAGCCAAACATTGAAGAAGACAACTGCCCCCACTCTGGGAACCCTCATGCGTAGTTTGGCAACGCTATCTCGACAGGCAATCAAACCCATGCCAAAAAAAAACCAGGCACACCAAAGTGACGTCTGTCAACTTGATTCAAAATGGCAGCCAGCATCCAAACATCAGTGAAGACAGCTGCCCACACCTTGGAAACCCTAAGGCCAAGTTTGGCAACAATATCTCAGGAGGTGTCCAACCCAAAAGAGAACAGAAGGCAAGCAGACATGCCCCTTTCCAAAAAATATAGCAGATACTTCTCACTTAATCTTCTAAGAATGTCAGTCTTAGGTACAGCACAATCCCAAGGATGTTTACTGAGAAATATACCCCACTTGAATCCAATTGGCTTTGCTTCCAGGTAAGCATATATACTAGGACTGCACTCCTTGTGGTGCTTCAAAAACTGAGTACTTTTAGGGCACTTAAAGTCACTGTCCTGTTTAACTGGCTTGCTTATTCAGTGCTTGAATTCCTCAGGGATTATATCCTGCTGAGTTCACAGAACACTTGGAGCTGCCACGCTCTTTTTTTGGGGGGGGGGGTCACTGTTCTTCCAAAATTTTAAATGATCATCAGTATTAAGATGGCTGTAAACATGCTGATAGGCTCCAATGAGAGCTTTTGATATTTTACAATCAGGCCACCTGCTCAACATCTGCCTTTTATGAGGCTGTTGTAAACGTCAAAGGCATTGTATAATAACTGTTAAACTTAGTAGATATGGAAAGATAATACAAGGGGACTGCACAGTGTTTTCTTGCCCTGTGGCCAGTCATTACCTTCTAGAACCCTCTTTTTCTTTGATCTGCAGTGGTCACGTGACTGAACACTTTGCCTTCTTTTGACTACTGTCTATTCCACATCCTTCTGGTCCTTTCATGGTACTTGTACCAATGGATGAAAAAGTAATCTAATACACTATTACTAACTCACATGGCATTGATTTTGTTTTTTAATTAATAGCATACTGGGGGAAATCAGAATAGTCCTGTGGCAGAATGTCTTCATTTTATTTATACCCTGCTCAGAAAACTCTTCAATTAAGCAGTTTATAAATCTTTTAAATAAATTTATTGAAGAAGCTGGACTTTTGGAGGGGGGGTGAGAGAGAGATTTTGCCAATGCTGCTGGAGGCCCAGTCAAACATGGAGGCGGTCAGGGGTCCCGATGTGGGAGTTCTGGGGGTGTGTGGGGTGTGCTTGTGTACGTGGTTGGTAGGCAAGTGTGGAAACATCGTTGCACGTTGTTGACCATGTGGGGGGAGGAAAACAAATACGTGCTTCCTCGGCACGTATTTGAGCCACTCTTGGTCTGTTGTTTTATATTCCAATTCCCTCCCCCCCACACACTGGGTTCCCTGAGCCTGGGAGGAAAGAATGTTCTATAGGATCTTTTCCTTTGACGTCCAACAGATGGCACTATTGTTACACAAAAGGATATGGCATCTGTTCCTTTGACGTCCAATAGAGGGCGCTATTTTACACAAAATCATGCTTTTACCTGTGACAGGTGTGACATCTATATAATCTAAGTTTATACAAACACTCCCGTGTTGGAATGCACCGTTGTGTCAAAATTTCAACGCAATCGGTCAAGCGGTTTCGGAGATTACTGGTCACACACAAACATGGACATTTTACATTTTTATTTATATAGATAACCAAATGAGTAATGCAGCAGTTCAGGAACCAGCATCAAGGCTGGGTACAATAGATTAACTCCTAGTGCCTGGGAGAACACTTTATCTGGTGTGGAAATCCCTGAAGGTCTCTGTCATCAGTACCTCCAGGGGAAGGGAGTATCAAAGCTGAGGAGCCACAACAATGAAGGCCCTTTCCCACATTGCAGTAGTTGGGATGAATGCACCTTACATTCCTTAACTGGATGAAGACTGAGGTATATGACAGCCCATTTGTAATTTTGCCATTTGACCTGACTTTCTATGATTCTGCACTGCACAGAACTCTTCCATGTAACAAAGAAACCAGATTTTGAAAGGGCAGAGGTAAGCACCCAAATCAGGGCTTGATGTTCACAGCTGACATAAATGAACCTGAGCCCAAGGAATTAGCTTCATCTCGGGCTGAATATAGTATTAACTTTTTTTATTTCTGAAGTGCCATTAGCAAAGGTATCTATATATGTTAAACACCCTGACCGTCATGCTGCTGTTTCATTTAAAAATCCTTGCACTCACCTCACAAGCTTAATTTCTGCAGAGCAGAGTGAGAAAGTGACATGGAAGTGCCAAAGAGCCACTCTTGCTTATTGCTTGTCAAGCAAGAAGATACCAAAGCCCATTGTGTCAAGTTGCAATTTGTTCAGCCATTTTCTTCCAGGGGACCCACACAAGCAGATGGTTAATTCCTCTCCTTTTTCTATAAAAGGGCTGGAGGAATTCCTTCTAGGATCTGTGCTTCTCACACAGCACGCCCGAACTTTGGATTGAATGCAGGAAAGGGGCCTTTCAGGAACACAAAAAAGATGGCTTCTTTATTAGCATATCAGAAGTGAAGCTGTGGTGGGAACCCTTAGAGGCACACAAAGGAGGCAACGCCATGCCATTGTTTAACGGGGCTTACAGAAGCAGGGGGGAGATGATAATTGTCCATTTGCTAGGCAGTAACAGGCAGATGTTGACAATTCTTTCCCCTTGGGTTTAGGCTCTACAACTGTCCCTTGCCAGAGTCCCAAGGAATGTTTCCTTATATCCTACAGAGAAGGCATTCATATGGAGAGTTTGCAAGACAAGCTGTTTTGAATGAAAGTATGGTGCATTTACATACGAACATGCACTCCCTCATACAAGGGCAGGGGTTGGAGGAGGACAGCTAATTAGAGGTGGGGAGCTGGTCACAAATAAATTATGTCTCAAATCAGATTTTAATTCAGATTTAAAGAGCGCAGTATATTATACTTGTGCCTCCCGTGCAGAATCTTTGGGAGTGAATTTGAGAGACAGGATGAGATTTTAATTTTAATTTTCATGATATTTCAACTTGTTTGGAACAAGAGGATTAAAATAATAATAATAATACAGAAAATTTGTTTCATTCCCAGCAACTCCATTTCCAACTGAGAAAGAGGCTGATCTAGAAACTGATGAGCACACCTGTGTCTGTGTGGCACTGTAATGGGTTGTTTTTTTTCTGGCTAAGAACAAATTGCTATTTACATCTGGCAGCTGATTGATCTGTTCCTTTCATTATTATTATTATTATTATTATTATTATTATTATTATTATTATTATTTTCGAATTCATATCACCATAATTTTGTTCTCTAAACTATTTTTCTAGTTATGCTCCTTGCTTAATGTGAAGGCCATTTCAAATTTTACATTTTTCTATGTACACTTAAAAAAAGCATATGTCATAAAATACAAACCATGAATACAACAGACATGTTTTTGCAATTGCGCTAGTAAAAACTGTTAAATATTTCAGAGAGCCAAGACTAGTTGCAATTTCTTGAATACCCAATGTCAAACTCAGGTTTGCTGCCACCTAATGTGTAAAATAGTTCATTCGTAGCTCACAGTTTGACACCAGCAACCATCCTACTTTGGCTTGGATACCAATCCAAGTGAATAGAAAAGGACTTTTGCTTAGGCAAGGCAGTTCTCCTGAACTCTTCTCATTTCTTTGTCCCGCAGAAGCCACCTTCCCCCACATCACATGCCATTCCAAGAAGCCCCTCAACCCCCAGGTCTTTGTGCCCATTCTTCTGATATTTTGCAGATTACTCTTCTAGGGGCACCTCAACAATGTCTGCCATTTTCACAACAAAATCATTGCCCACAAAACCAGAAGAAAGGAAACACATCTGTTTTAGTTTCTCTTCCCCCGCCCCCAACTTTAAAAACACCTAGCACAAAGATCTCTGGATCTCTTTTTGATTTGACATATTTCTTACCTTCCAAACTGTGGGTTTTACTAGCCGAAAATTACTATGTCTTTCCTTCTGAGATCTGGCAGGATTTATCCCCATAGAAGGGGCTAACATGCCTACAAATTTCATCTACTTCTGCTAACAATAAAAGAGAGATACACGATTCCTTTAAAATAAATGTTAGAAGTACCCTACACACAAAAACCCCTGGACCTATTTGACTGTAATTTGGCAGGCGTTGTCCATTCGGGAATGGCTAAAATGTCTGCACATGTAATCCACTTTGTCAAAGGGGGGGGATAAGTGTTGTTGTTGTTGTTTCCCCATAATAACCAATAGGAAAAGGATGAAGCTTCACTGTCCTGAATCAGGATCTGGACTTGAATTGAATTGAATTGGGCAGCCTTCAAAGCACTTCAGACTGCATTAGGCTGATTTCCAAAGTATGAAATTGAGGTTAAAACTGAATCTTATGGTCAGTGCACCTCCCTACTTTTGAGACCATTAAAAAAAAAAAAACCTCCCAGAGAAGATGGCATGAGACTCACATTTCATGACTTTTAACATGCGGTTACAGTTGAAAATTGTTATTTCATTCTGCTTTTATTTTAATATGGACTTCCATGCTGGAAAAAATAATCTTGTTAGGTTTAAATGCTACTGACACTTGCTGGTCACGTAGCTGAGGTCTTTCAGCGAAGATTCTGTTCTATTAACAACCAGAACATATGGTGTTAAAAGCTGTTTTAGAAAGAATGTAGCTCTATCAGTACTGAATGAGATCACAGCTGGTTTAAATCTTGAGTCCTCATTACTTGTCTGGAAAGCAGACAAATGCCTCAGGGGGGGAAACATCATTGGTAACTGGAGGAATCAAGGGAGGGGGTGGAGGCTGAACTATGCAGAGTATGCCTTATTTGGAAAACCAAAGTTTCAGATAACTCTCTGAAACTCTTGTGACAATTCTTCAGCTTCTTAAG
The DNA here is from genome assembly GCF_963506605.1 of Zootoca vivipara. NCBI lineage: Eukaryota > Metazoa > Chordata > Lepidosauria > Squamata > Lacertidae > Zootoca > Zootoca vivipara. Next base: position 36,627,409 of record NC_083279.1, read on the forward strand.
GCATGATGTCACCTCGAACTAAAAAAAATGGGGCAGGCCATTTGTTGTTACCAAAAGATCCAAATCAGGAATGAAAGAAATATGGTCGATCTGAAAACATATTTCGAAAAGCACAGGGTTTTGGGAGAAGAGGGAGTTGTGCAATTAATCATGCAATGAATCCTGCTTAGTGGCCAAATCTCCTGGAACGCTGTTTAGTTCAGTATTAATGGTTCATGTCCTATTGTCTCTCTCACTGATGGCTCTTAAACAATGACTGTAGTTAAATTCTGGTTCGTGTTGCAATTTCCCTGTCCGGGTGCTTTATACTGCTTTATATGTCCAGTTGCTTAATTGCTTTATACTGATTCAGAGCATTGATACTTCCCATTCAGTGTTATCTTCAGTGATATCTTGACTGCTGAGATAGCTCAGTGGGTAGAGCATGAGACTCGTAATCTCAGGGTCATGGGTTTAAGCCCCACTCTGGGAAAAAGATTCTTGCATTGCAGGGGTTGGACTAAATGACCCTTATGGTTCTTTCCAACTCTACAATTCTATGATTCTATGGTGGGTAGTGGCTCTCTGGGGTTTCAAGCAGAAATCTTACCCACTTCCAATTGCACTGGGGGGAATTATGCACACAAAGCATGTGTTTGTCACTTATCTACGACCCCCCCCCCCTTGAGTGGCACCTTTTCATCTATTAATATTTGTCCTTGGTAGATCTTCACTTCTGGTATATGTGCTTTTTACCCTTTCTGGTACTCTGTACAATGCAAATCATATTTCCACCTTTAAAAGGTAAAGGTAAAGATACCCCTGACCATCAGGTCCAGTCGTGGACAACTCTGGGGTTGCACGCTTTTCTTGCTCTATAGGCCAAGGGAGCCGACGTTTGTCCGCAGACAGCTTCTGGGGCATGTGACCAGCATGACTAAGCCGCTTCTAGCGAACCATAGCTGTGCATGGAAACGCCGTTTAGCTTCCCGCCAGAGCAGTACCTATTTATCTATTTGCACTTATATAATAATTATATATATATATATATATATATATATATATATATATATATATATATATTTATACCCTGCCCACCTGGCTGAGTTTCCCGAGCCACTCTGGTTGGCTCCGAATCAAGTGTTAAAACAATAAAGCATTAAATATTAAAAACTTCCCTAAAGAGGGCTGCCTTCAGATGTCTTTTAAAAATAGGATAGCTGCTTATTTCCTTGACATCTGATGGGAGGGCGTTCCACAGGTCGGGCACCACTACCAAGAAGGCCCTCTGCCTGCTTCCCTGCAACCTCACTTCTCGCAATGAGGGAACCACTAGAAGGCCCTCGGCGCTGGATCTCAGTGTCCGGGCTGAACGATGGGGGTGGAGACGCTCCTTCAGGTATACTTAACCGAGGCCATTTAGGGCTTTAAAGGTCAGCACCAACACTTGGAATTGTGCTCGGAAACGTACTGGGAGCCAATGTAGATCTCTCAGGACCGGTGTTATGTGGACCTAGTGGCCACTCCCACTCAGCAGTCTAGCTGCCACATTCTGGATTAATTGAAGTTTCCAGATCACCTTCAAAGGTAGCCCCACGTAGAGTGCATTGCAGTAGTCCAAGTGGGAGATGACTGGAGCATGCACCACTCTGGCGATACAGAGATCCAGCAGAACTAGGAAACAGCTCTCACCTTTGTCCCTAGCCCACCGGAGATCATCGACCAGCACGACGAAGGCCGTTTCAGTCCCATGGTGAGGCCTGCATCCCGATTGGAAGGGAGCCAAATGGTCCGCATCCCCCAGGCATGCTTGGAGTTGTTCAGCAACCACCTGCTCAACCACCTTGCCCAAGAATGGTAGATTTGAGACTGGGCGATAGTTGGCCATATTGGCCGGTTCTAAAGATGTTTTTTTAAGAAGCAGTTTAATGACCGCCTCTTTCAGTGGGTCTGGGAAGGCTCCCTCATAGAGGGAAGCATTCACCACCCCGCAGAGCCCATCGCCCAGCCCTTCCCAGCTCACTTTTATTAGCCAGGATGGGCAAGAATCAAGGAGACAGGTAGTTGGTTTCACTCGTCCAAGCAGCCTGTCCACATCCTCGGAGGTAACAGATTGGAATTGATCCCATGTAACATGACTAGACAGGACTCTCCCGCCCTGGCCCTGCTCCCAAGGTGAAGTCTACTTCCGTCCGAATCTGAGTGACTTTATCTGCAAAAAAACTTTGCAAAAGCAGGCCCTGGTGACGAAGGTGGTTCCGATAGATTGCGAACCGCCTTAAAGTCTCCTGCTGCTGCTTTCTGCAGATGCAATAGAAACGGTGAAGAAGGTCCTCTTTGTCATTGCCATTGCCATCGCCACTTGGTAGGCTCAATGTTGAGCTCTAGCCCATGTCCGGCCTGATTCAGAATGAGTTTTCTGCCACCAGCGCTCTAGCCGTCTCAATGATTGTTTTATCACCCTCAGCTCCAGGGAAAACCACGGGGCTGTCCGGGCTCCATGCAATTGGAGAGGGCACTTCGGAGCCAGACAATCAATAGCCCTGGTTAACTCCGCATTCCAGCGGGCCACCAGGGAATCAGCTGAAAGTCCATCAATATGGGATAAAACATCCCCCACCACTCTCTAGAAGCCAATTGGATCCATTAAGTGGCGGGGGCGGACCATCCGAATTGGTCCCACCTCCCTGCAGTGGGGAAAGGTCACAGAGAAGTCCACTTGACGTGCTTTTGAACTGCTAGGTGGGCAACAGCTGGGACCGAACAACGAGAGCTCACCCCGTCACAGGGATTCAAACTGCCAACCTTCCGATCCCCTAGGCTCTGTGGTTTAGACCACAATGCCACCTGCGTCCCTTATTTCCACCCTTACAACTGCAGAAATGTGTGACTCTGCTTTCCGTGTGAGTCCTCTTGCAGCATATGGAAAGTGCTCCTATGAGCAGCAACAGTTCAAATATTCCCACAGATCACAGAGGCTGTCTATGGTAATTTTTGATAGCAACTGAGGTTTTAACAGTATACAGCACGGGTGTCAAACACAAGGCCCGGGGGCCAAATCCGGCCTGCCAGACCTCGTCATGTGGCCCGCCGAGCGCCCCAGCCAGCGGGACCCAGCAGTGGGACCTTGCTGCTGAAGCGCCACGCCGACAAAGCGCCGACAAACAGCTGGGGCCTGGGGGGGTAGAAAGGCGGCTGGAGCAGCGCTGCGTGGAGCACCCCGAGCCACAGCAGGAGAAGGAGGAGGCAGCTTGCCGGGTCAGCGCCCGGCAGCGCCGCACGGAGAGTCCCAAGCCTCTGCGACGCAGCAGTGCTCTGTAGCACTTTGAATCCTCCTCCTCCTGCCACGGCTCGGCGCCTGGAAATCAGCATCTCCAGGTACCAGTAGCTCTGCAAAGCTCCTGCATGAAACCCTAGCGAGCCTCCACCACCCAGTGCAGTTACCAAAAATCATTTTTCAATAAATTGTACAATAATTGTACATTTGAATATCTACTTGCCATTATTCTGACTATGTTTCTGCTTTCAGAGCTAGTTATTACTTACATTATTACAAAAAACAGTAATAATTGAATGCAGTGACAATAATTTATGATAATAAAGAGTGGACACATAGTCCTACAGATACTACCGGCCCTTTGAGGGTGACCAAACTGCTGATGCGGCCCCCGATGAATTTGAGTTTGACACCCCTGGTATACAGAGTAAGGAAGCAGTTGCCAACCTTTTTGGACCAGAGGGCATGTTTCAGATTTTAAGAGAGTTCTGTGGGTGTCAGTCAAAAAATAGCTGCCATGGAGGGCTAGATAACAATGTGAGGAAGGGCATCTTTGGGGCTTTTCGGATGGGACAATTGTCCCAGGTTTAGCAGACTTCCGTCCAGTCTTCAATGATTCTCTCCTTTCTGAACACCCCTACCCCCACTTCGTTCAGGAGGATCACTAGATTTTCAGGGGGAGCAAGCAGGTGCAAGGGTGGAGATGACTAGAAACCTCTCTTCTGTGAACTCCCTTACATTCATTATCTTAGGATCTAAGCCATCGTTTGGAAGTTGCATCCATTCCAAATTTAGAAACTATTGGGGCTTACTTTTAGATCAAACCTATTTAGGAATATCAAGTCCTTATAAACTTGAACAAGAAACAGAATCTCCCCCCCCCACACACACACACACATTGAATGCTGCAAGGAAAGGCCTATTTAACATATTTAAAAGAGTTTTCAAACAGCTTATTTGGAATGCATTGTTAATTTTGGATCTAACGTCTGTAAACAAAAATGCCAAAGCAAATCTGCTTTTATATACACATCATGCCTTAATCCTTTGTTTAAATGTCAGTTCTAAAGGCTTTCATAATCCTTCCAGCAGTTTCTTTTTCAGATTTATCAGTATGCCTGTTCTGAAGAGAAGAAGTGGAGCTGAGGGCAACCCTTCCTCAGGCCTCAGATATTTCCCCACCTAGGCCTCCCAGCTGTGGATCTCTCTTACTCTTTTGTGCAGTCATGTGACATGGGAAAATAACTGGTTCCAAGTTTCTTATTAAGTAGGTAAATACAGTAGCTAAGTAGCGTTTGATACATTTAAATGTGTCGAGATTATCTCCAAATTCAATATCCATAAACACTTCCCCCCCCAAAAAATGCAACTTGATAATTGATTACCCAGTCAAATCACTGCATATTCTGGTAATTACATAACCCCCTTTTTGAGGTGATCTCTTATCTGGTTGGCCATACATTTCTAACTTAGAGACCTCCACACCAATTTAGCCTGCTGAACTGGCCTTTTCATAAGATCTGAAAGTGACAGACACTAGATTTTATTATTAGCAAATGCTGCATCATCATCCTCCACTCAAGTCCTCCTGTCAGGAAATGACCACGAGAGGATGAAGTGGATGTTAATGCCTTTTCTTTTGCTGTGGTATTTCCATCTCAACTTCCCATAGTCAAGAGACAATCAAAATACCTTCAGAACTAATTGCTGCATTTGCTGCTAAAATCTGTACCTGGCTCTGGATGACAGGGGACCTTAGTAATTCTGGGGCTAATTCAAAAGCTCCAGTCTCCTTTCTTTAAAAATTCTTTCTTTAAAAATTGCTTTCACTGTCCATCTCTGCTCATGGGCACAAAAAGGGATTTAGATTAGATTAGATTAGATTTCTTTATTGTCATTGTGTAATTACAATGAAATTGGATGCTATCCCATAAAAGCAAAAGCAAAAACAAGAAACAAACAAAAACAAAAACAAAAACAAAACACTGCCTATAATCCAGCTTTGCACGTTGAATTCCTCTGTTCAAGTTTGCTCTTGCTGCACTGTAAAGCTGCACTTCGCCCAGCCTAAAAGCCCTGTTTCTTTCCCATGGTTTTTGATTGGGAAAAATCCGGATGGATTTGTTTACTGTGACAGTATCTGTGCAGTGATTGATATAGCATAGAACTCCTGCTGTATGCTCCTCCAAGTCCGAATGGTCGAAAATATCCCAATTTGTTCTCTCGAAACAGTCCTGCAGCTGGTCAGTAGCACCTTCAGGCCAGATTTTAACAGTCTTTGTTATAGTGAGAGCCCGTTTCCTGAGGGTGATGTAAGCTGGTACAAGGAATAGAGACATCAGATTGGCCCAAATCTGGGAGCTGTAAAGCCCTGTAACCATATTTTATATTCAAATAGACCTTGTCCAGTATCCTGTCTCCTCTGGTTGCACATTGAACATGCTGATAGAACATTGGGAGCACAGTCTTCTTACGTTCAGCATGGTTGAAATCCCCAGCTTCAGAATACTGAAGTCTTGCTGGCTGCTGATAAAGCTCTGCAGAGACCTCAAAGCTAAGTTGGCATTGGCATCTGGTGGTGGAATGCATACACCAGTTAACATAACAGCTGTGAACTCTCCAGTGTACTTACACATATGATCCTCATTAGGGCCCATTTGTTTTTGTTTTTAAATTCCTCAAAACCTTGTAATTCAACTAGAATTTGAAAGATCCTCAGCAGGGCCAGCACACTTGTGGACAATGCAACCACTTGTGTGAACTTAGTCCTATTGATAGCAGTGCACTCAACCACAAAGAACAGTATAAAATTTCATCATCATCATCATCATCATCATCATCATCATCATCATCATCATCGATGCAGATATTCAGGGCATTTTTCCACAGGGGGTGGGGTGACATAGCTGGAATTCCTTGCCTATCCTGGTCTGCTGAAGCCATCCATACACGAATTTGATTGTGAGTCTTGAGGAAATGCCAGCACCAAGCACTTCAGATATCCAACAATTAAAAACATATGGAGGGATAAAATTAAATTTAAGAAAATGTCACTTTTTAATACTAACTTATGATGATATTGGAACATTAGACCTCTATGTGATTTTCACCTTTGGTGGCTTTAGCCTCTTTGCTTATCTTGCAATTATTTAAGCCAGCTGTAATGACAGAGAAAAATGAACCGTTTCCTACCGTCAAATGTGATGTGCTTCACTGGAAACTAATTCTTTTCTAGAAATTTTTCTGTAGGTGCTGGCTGCATGTAATGTGCTTGTTGGCTGGCTGGGAGTCAGCAATGCTGTTTGGCAGGAATGAGGAAGCTCAGACCCAGGAGCCAGAGGGTCATTACCTGGCCCTCAGGTGTCTCCCCAGGCCACACACCCTTCTCCTCAAGCCCCACTCCTCACTGGCCCTGCTTTGCATCTTCCTTGAGTGCCTCCTTGAGACAGGTGGTCGGTTTCACTTGTCCAAGCAGCCTGCCCACAGGCTTAAAACTCATATTGATTCTTAAGAGCCATGAGAGCTGAGTAATGTGCTGGAACATGGGAGGGTCAGAGACTGGGGCGAGAGCGGGTAGACTGAATGGGGAGAGGCTTGTTTTGGTGGGAAAGAGCTCAGATAGGTAAACGAAAGGAACAAGATCAGGCATGGAAATTCATTGGGGTTTTGACATTGATTTGACCATATTAGGCCGAGCCAGGCATTCAATCCCTACCCCATGTAATTAGAATCATAAAAGGAAGAGCAGAGGAGTGCTTGCTAGCACCACTGCCCTCTCCATTGCGTACCCATTCCGTGACCCACCACCTTCCTCACATTGGAGGGGAACCCTCTGCAGCAGGAAGCCTCCCCTGCCTGTGGTAGCTCCTTGCTCAACTTGGAACAACAACAACAACAACAATATTTATTGCCACTCCGGGCAGCTTCCAACAAAATATTAAACTACAATAGACCGTCAAACATTAAAAGCTTCCCGAAACAGGGATGCCTTCAGATATCTTCTAAAAGTCTGGTAGTTTTTCTCTTTGACATCTGGTGGGAGGGTGTTCCACGGGGCGGGTGCCACTACAGAGGAGGCCCTCTGCCTGGTTCACTGTAACTTGGCTTCTCGCAGCGAGGGAACCGCCAGAAGGCCCTCGGCGCTGGACCTCAGTGTCCGGGCAGAATGATGGGGGTGGAGACGCTCCTTCAGGTATACAGGACCAAGGCCATTTAGGGCTTTAAAGGTCTGCACCAACACTTTGAATTGTGCTCGGAAACGTACTGGGAGCCAATGTAGACCTTTCAAGACCGGTGTTATGTGGTCTCAGCGGCCACTCCCAGTCACCAGTCTAGCTGCTGCATTCTGGATTAGTTGTAGTTTCCAGGTCACCTTCAAAGGTAGCCCTACATAGAGCTCATTGCAGTAATCCAAGCGAGAGATAACTAGAGCATGCACCACTCTGGCGAGACAGTCCATGGGCAAATAGGGTCGCAGCCTGCGTACCAGATGGAGCTGGTAAACAGCTGCCCTGGACACAGCAAGCCCCACTCTACCGATCTTAGGCCTCCAATGTAGGGCAGAGAGGCACACAGGTGGAACTGGACACCCAAATACGGTATGTCTTATTTACTTCATGGTTTTAAGAGAGTTAGGAGCAAGCATATAACTTCGGGTAATATTTTTAAGAGGTTTGTCAGCCACCCGGAGCCCTGTGGGTGCAGAATGTGGCAGGAGTTTAAACTGAGAGGTTTAGAATAAATTGACAAATGCATAGCCAAATAGAAATGTACATGCTTGGGTGGCCATGCAACTGTAGTTTTCAGGCACTCATGATTTTGCATATGCCGGCAGGCTGCAATCCCGTACTTGCTTATCTGGGAGTAAGCCTAATTGAAATCAATGGGACTTACTTCTGAGTAGACATGTATAGAGTTGCACGGCTGAGCAGAAATGGGAAGGAGGGGGAATCTGGCATTGATTTGTGTCGGACTGAGCTGAAGGAATGACTATTAATTCCTTTTGAAGAGGAAATGTGTCACAAAACTTGCTGTGTGATCAATATGCATACCTTAAAACTGCCTGGAACGATTCTGTGCTGAAGAAAGGTATCATTCCTTGACTGCTGACTCTGTGGAGAAATTAAGCGATCATAAACATCACTGCAAAGTTCCGTGAGTTATTTACATCTGTTTTCCATTCATCATTCAAACAATGCCACTTTGATTTCCAACTCCACGCCCCCCCCCCCTGCCAGCAACATATGTACAGCTTCCATAGCTGAAATCAATTAGCTGATCAATGCTCAAAGTATATGGTCACCCAAAGAAAACTGCATAGAAAACAGTATGTCAGTGGGGTAGCCAGTTCCCAAGACATGTTTGTGTGCACAGCTCAGCTGTCTCCACTGCCATGGTTGCCATGGTGACTGCTCAGCCAGCTGCAGGTCAAGCATGGTGAGTGGATGCTTCCTCTCTCAGTCTTAGAACTACAGGAAATGAGGAGGATCCTCTTCCTCTCTCTAGCCCCCTTAGCCTAGGATTTGTTTTCGCTCAATTGCCAGGTGCAGGCATATAGCCAAAACCACCCACTGCTTTCCCCCCTGAACTAGAAGGGAATGGTGGAGTTGTGGTTGCTTGTCTCTGCCTTTGCCTGTGTGTGGTCTACATGTCTGAAGAGCACGAAGACAACCATCTTTCTCTCGGTATCCTCCATTATGACTGTCAGGAGCAGATGGGACTGGGAGCAGAAGAAGTTGCCTCACACCAAATGGGTCCATCTAGCTGGGTGTTGTCTACACGCCAACTGGTTCTTGAGGGTTTCAGGCAGGATGCTTCTCCAGCCTTTAGGGTTGCCAGACTCAATACCTCACAGGACTTCTGTGCCTTTAATTGCCTTGCTCTCTTTTGAGTCTGGAAACCTTAAAGAGAAACCAGCAGACCCTTTGCTTGGAAATTAAACAAAGGGTCTGCTGGTTTCTCTTTAAGGTTTCCAGACTCAAAAGAGTGCAGGGCAATTAAAGGCACAGAAGTCCTGTGAGGTATTGAGTCTGGCAACCCTACCAGCCTTACCTGGATATCCCAGGGGCTGAACCTGGCACCTTCTGCATGCAAAGCAAGATGCTCTACCACAGAACGGCAGCCCTTCCCCTGTTCACAGTCATATGGTGAGCCACCAATGACATCTCCTTGGGCAATGGTGTTTTCTCAGGCTCTGGCTACACCCAGCCACTGGCCATTGGGTCCTCCTAGACAGGAAGGACTATAAAAGGTTTCATGTTTGGTCTGGGAGTGCACTTTGCCAGAGAAACGATGAACTTCTTGATTATGGTGCGTTCCTTGACTTTGGCTCCTATTTTCATTTGACTCTCTGGTGTAACTCTAGGCCCCTGGCTCTACAGCTGCTCCCTATAGCTCAACCCTAACAATAGCAGTAAGCTAAAGGTAAAGGGACCCCTGACCGACTCTGGGGTTGCAGTGCTCATCTCGCGTTATTGGCCGAGGGAGCCGGCGTACAGCTTCCAGGTCATGTGGCCAACATGGCAAAGCCGCTTCTGGCGAACCAGAGCAGCGCACGGAAACGCCGTTTACCTCCCCGCTGTAGCTGTACCTATTTATCTACTTGCACTTTGACATGCTTTCAAACTACTAGGTTGGCAGGAGCTGGGACCGAGGAACGGGAGCTCACCCCGTTGCAGGGATTCGAACCGCCAACCTTCCGATCAGCAAGCCCTAGGCTCTGTGGTTTAACCCACAGCGCCACCTACGCCCCCAAACAAGGTGCAAAGTATAGGTGCAAAAACAAATACATGAAGGTTTGCTTTCAGAGAAGGGCTCAGGGTAGATTATCTCCTGTCTCTCTGGTCCACAGTTTTTCATATGCATGGTCCCCCTCCCCCATCCACATAATAAGCCCATGTCTAATAGCAACACATCATGTTGGTGGGAGGGAATGCGTGTCAAGAAGTAGGATGGAAGAGCAACACAATCCTTATGGTATAGTAATGTCTCAACAAATGTCATCTTGGATTATAGTGAATCAAAGGAAGGGGAACTGCCACAAACCAATATTTGTCACATTGGGCCATAAAGAAAGTATGGTGCTATTTGACTGTTATCTGGGGCAAAAAAAAAAATCAGATTCTCTTCCCTATGACTGCATGGATCCTCTTTTCAAGAGCAGCAGCAGCAGCAGCAACATTAGGCGGCACTCTCTCCCCTCCATTCAGAGGGTGTCTCTTAACAGCTTGGCTGGAATGCAAAGCTTGTGGGAAGTGTTATCTTACTGGCCTCCTGTCTGCCAGTGACTGTGAAGCCGTCTCATTATGCTGGGAGAAGCCAACTGTCATTCCCCACAGAAGATTGATGTATACTTTTTTGGGGGGGTGGAATACAAATAGCACAGGAGAGCCACAAGGGAGAGAAACTATTTTATGCATTGTTATGTTGTGAGGAGGGTGGGGGGTTGTGATTATAAATACCTGCCATCCACCCTGCAGGATTCCTGCAGCTGGAAAATCAATTGACCTGATCCTCCTCTGTGTTTTATAGTTGTGTTAATCAGGGAATTACACTACTACTCAGGTTTGATGAAGTACCCAATAAGAAAAAAGGAAGGGGGGGGCTGCAAATGCATACAAATGACCTATTCCGCTTCGCTAAGCAAAGCAAGCAACAGGGGAGGCAACAGGTTTAGTCCTTGGCATCAAACATTGAAAGAATCAGGCAGCTGATCGTGGGAAGCGCCTCTCTCTCTCTCTCTCTCTCTGCCTGAGACCCTGCAAAGTACAGGATTAGATGGATAAATCGTGTGACCTGGCTCAAGGCAGCAACCTGCATTCTTAATAGCCTGCCCCAACACAGCTAAAATTAAGGTGCACAATGTTAAGATCAGAGGGCACAGATGCAGCATAGCCTTGAGCCCCGGTCCTTCTGAGTTTTGAATAAGGAGAAGAAGCAGAAGCAGAAGCAGAAGCAGAAGCAGAAGCAGAAGCAGAAGCAGAAGCAGAAGCAGAAGAAGAAGAAGAAGAAGAAGAAGAAGAAGAAGAAGAGTTTGGATTTGATATCCCGCTTTATCACTACCTGAAGGAGTCTCAAAGCAGCTAACATTCTCCTTTCCCTTCCTCCCCCACAACAAACACCTCTGTGAGGTGGGTGGGGCTGAGAGACTTCAGAGAAGTGTGACTAGCCCAAGGTCACCCAGCAGCTGCATGTGGAGGAGCGGAGATGCGAACCCAGTTCACCAGATTACAAGTCTACCACTCTGAACCACTATACCACACTGGCTCTCTTTTTAAAAAGCAGTCTTTTTAAGAACATAAGAAGGCTCCTGTTGGATCAGGCCAATGGCCCAACTAATCCAGCCTCCAGTTCTCACAGTGATAAAGCAGTATATAAATATATATTTTTAAATCACCAGTTAAAAAATAAAAACAAACCTGATATAATACTCAGTTCTCATCGCAGCAGATTCCTAAAATATCAGGCACAACTATGAACCACATACACACATACCAGTATTGAGGCCAGTTTATTAGATGTCTACGTAATCCTCTCCCGCTGTTCCAATATCAAACAGCTGTTTATGTGTTAAGCGAAAAGATAAATATAGATCACAGAGAAGCAGATTCCAGATTATAAATGTTGGGGTTAAAACTTTTTTAAAAAATAACCTCAAGGATCTTTATCTGCCTTGCCTACATATTGCTAAATTCTCTCCAGTTCTCTTAAGCAGTGATAAGTCCAATGCTATGGAGTTTATTTTATTTTGATAAGAGAGCACTGGAGGGTTATGGTTGTCTTGCAATATCTGCTTATATATTTACAAATATACGAGCAGAGTATAGTGGAAGCCAAAATATTCCTATGGCAAGGTAGTACAACCACTGTTCCTGCATCAAATTCCCAAATATTAATCTGCAGACCTCTCTCGCCCCATGCTGCTTCCAGTCCAGCTAAAATCCGTCTCTGCCAAATGCAATGCCAGGCAGAAAATTGTTATTCTATGCTTTCCGCTGTCGGAAGGGAGCGGAGAAAGATTTATAGCTATCAAGACACTTCATTGTTCTCTTTCTCTCTCCATTTATATCCTGACTTTCTCTAAGACGTTTCTATCCTGCCTTTCCAGAGAGCCTCAAAGTGTCTTGCAAGGCACAATTAAAACCAAACACCAAAAAACCCAAAACTATCAGTAAAAAATATGTTAAGGCAGCCACAAGAGAAAATTTGAAACATCCCCTAGCACCAAATAAGAAGGTCCCCACACTCACACATTCCCATCACCCCTTCCTATGATACAATATGCAATGGTGGGTGGTAACCAGAGGTGATGATGTGAGAACATTAATGGCCATTTTCAGATGATCCAGCCACCTTTCTGTACATTGAAATGTGCATAAGGTTTGTGTGAGGGGGTAGTGTCTGATTTTCACTCAATTGCTGAACATGTTAAAAAGGAGTCAGAATGTCTGAAGTTCACCTCAGCTGTGAGCCCTGGAAAACCTGCTCCCTGGCTTGCAGGCTTTCCCCCCCACCTGGCCTGGAAAGGTGGGGCCCTGACAGACTCCAGCTACAAAAGCTACAAAACCTTTTACTGATCTTTGTTTACCAATAAGTAGAAACATATGGTTATCTATCTATTCCAGGATATCCAGCAGTGATTTTGTAGCCTACCGGCAGTGAAACATTACATTTCCTGTAATGACAGGAAGACTAAAACTTTTCCGGGAAAAGGAAAAGTTGGAGAGAATGACTGCATGAGGTTCTGTACACTCATCTGTTTTTGTCTATGAAACCAATACATTGTTCATTTTTTCAAAAAAAAATAATGGGGGCTGGCCTACCACCCATGAAAATGATTTAAGTAGATCCTTAGCTAGCAAACTTATGTGAACATTTTTGTGCCTGGCAAAGAGAGAAAGTGCCCTTTTAACCACCCATAAGAAAATTTCATGAGCTATTTTACACAGCTAGCTCAATCTCTTCATTTACTGCTAATGATAATAGCTCTCTGTTGCATTAAACATTCGGGAATAGCAATGAAATGAAAAGTCTGGCTTCCTTGCTTCAACTTACTGGCTTTGTAAAATTTGATTTATGGGTTGTGGTAGCTTACTGCCTATATTTCCAAAAGCTCGCTTTAAAAATATATGCACTTTGTCTGTTGCTTGTGGAAGAAGGAGAGGAGGAAAGAAAGGATGTCATATGTTGTGTGGTTGTGGGGAAAAGCCTATGTGTGCAGGCTTACCACATGCTTTGGAACGCTATAGATTCAGGGTCTACAACAGGCACCCCAAACTGCGGCCCTCCAGATGTTTTGGCCTACAACTCCCATGATCCCTAGCTAACAGGACCAGTGGTCGGGGAAGATGGGAATTGTAGTCCAAAACATCTGGAGGGCCGAAGTTTGGGGGTGCCTGGTCTACAACATGTGGAAAGTATATGCCGATAGAAGTCTACTCATGTAATCTTTGCTCTGCAAACATCAATGCCTAATGCACATCCAATGCTTCTTCTACAAGTATCAGGGAGCTAAGTTTATTGACCATTATCCAGTCCATCACTGCATTCAGGCACTAGTCCAGGGCTTGCACAGTCTCTCCTGACTCAGATGCAGTGCTTTTTTTCTGGGGGGGATGCAGGGGTATGGATACCCCTAAACATTTTGTGAATCTAACGGGAGAAGAAACTTTTTTAAAAAATATTTTTTTCGTTTCTTCTGTAGCATGGTGAATCGTCAGTTCCGTTGAATAGCACGGTGAATCGTCAGTTCCGTTGCTACCCCTGATGGCGGCCTCACTTACTGTCATGGTGTTTCCTGAGTCTCAGACGGAAGCGAGCGGTGTGAAGTAGGAGTTGGAATCTAGAACGGTGATTGGTCAGTTTCGCTGTTACCACCTCCTTTCCCAGTGATTTTCTTGAGTCAAAATAAGAGTACCCCTAAACATTTTTTAAGGAAAAAAAAGCACTGCTCAGATGTAGTAGAGAAATAAGTGTTGGTCATAACGACCACTTCCTAACAGATTCATAACTGCATTGGGGACAAAATACTGCCCTGTGGCACCCATGGTTGGCACTGATAGGAGTTGGAGTCAAAACATCTGGAGGGCATTACATTGGCGAACCTTGACGTAGAAGAAAATAACCAATAATAGGACTAAGCACTTAGATAGGGCTTTTCAAATGTTCAGAGCATAAATATTTCACTACTCCTTGCAATGCAGCTCGGTACTATTATCACCACATTAAAGATGGGGGGGGGGAGGTTGAGAAATAAGTGGCTTGCCGCACACAATTCAGCAGAAATTGGAGCTGCTTACAACATGGATCCTCCATTTTCAACTCTACACTGAAGAACTCCATAGGGAAGTAGTTTGTGGTCATAGAATCATAGAAGTGTAGAGTTGGAAGTGATCCTGAGGGTCGTCTAGTCAGTCCAACCCCCTGCAATGCAGGAATCTCAACTAATGCATCCACGGCAGATGGCCACTCAACCTCTGCTTGAAAACCTCCCAGGAAGGAGAACCTACCACCTCCCAAAAGAGTCAATTTCACGGCCAAACAGCTCGTACCTTCAGAAAGCTTTTCCTGATGTTTAGCCAGTATCTCCATTTGGGTAACTTGAATTCATTGGTTCGGGTCCTACCCTCTGGAGCAGGAGAAAACATGCTTGCTCCATCTTCCATGTGACAGCCCATTAAATATTTGAAGATGGTGGGCAGTATCCACAAGATGCAAGTTACACCCCATGAGAATCAGCCCCTGTAAGGTCTGGTTTTCAAACAGCCATCATACTGCTGCATGGAAGCAGACTGCTTCCATACAGCAGTTTATTGTGGACTTGGGGCTGCAGGTTTCTCCCCGCCTCAATTTAATCTGAATTTATTTTTCCCATTGCTTTGTTTCTTTATCAGATTTTCTGTGGGAGTGGTAAATGGGGAAATCATATCTGGCGCCATTTTGATGATTTGTGAGCAGCATTACGTCCACAATAAAGTGCCATGTGGAAACAACTTCAGACAAAATATTTCTGGCTAAAACCAAAGGCAGGAAACTTAGCTTTGCCCTGTCCACAGACCAATCCCACCCCCTCCTCCTTCCTACAAAGTAGTTCCTGCAGGTTTTGGGCTTTCCTTGTCTGGAAACAACCAACACCATTGAATTGCTTTTACTTCGTGCTCCCACTAACCAAATAGAAAAGGGAAATGTATTTGTTTTAAACTCCTCACAGTTTGAGAGCACACCATTGAAAAGCAGGCATACAGAGATGCTCATGATCAGAAATGACTAAATATGGTTCTTGTATTTGCACACATGGGATAAACTTGTATCTGTAAACAGAGACCACCACAAATAAACTGGAGCTATTGATTGGAGGTGCCATTGAAATTGTGTTGGCAAACCCAATCTCTGGCCAGTAGAATCTTTTCTCTCCTATATATTAGCAAAGGCTGCTAACATTCTATCAGCATGAGGTCTAGAACCACTGAATCTTCATTGTGGCCTAGCACACATCTCGGTTATGCCCTCTACTCATATGATAGTGGCTAAATAAAAATAAAAGCTAAATAAGTTGATCCATGCTGTCCAATAACAAAGAAACCTGTTAACTCTTAGCTTGCTTAGCCTTTGGTTTTCGCAAAGTTCATAACCCAGTATTTTCTCATTATTAGGACCTGATGTAAGAACAGTTGAGCTGGACTACAGTAGATTGACCTCTGATCACTGAATTAGATTAAGATTTCCCTAAATTTGGATTATCTCAAATTGTTCACCTAGAGAGAGCTAAGAGTTTTTCGAAACCAGGCTAATTTGTAATTTACAGGAAATACGAGATGATGATGGTATTATTATTATTATTATTTTTAAAAAATATAGCCTATGTTTGGGGCTGAGGGAAGTAGGAATTTACTTCCATAAAAGAAAAATGTCAGACAAATGCATACAGAGTTGTAGCTGGTTTTAAATCAATATCACTATGTCTCAGATCGATGGCTTAGCAAGCAAATTATTTTTTCAGAGCTATCGACTTTCTAGGAGGGCAATGCTGTGTGCACTTAGATCATATAAGCTTCTGCCTTGGCTATGATAATAATCAAGACAGATTTGTAGGTCACCTTGAAAGTGAGAAGACGTTGAAATGTTTCATCAAAAACAGAAGTAGAATATTAAAGATAGATGGGGCAGATAATTATTTATTTTTTGTTTAAGGTGTTCTGATTTATTACTTTATTTTTATATCACTATTACTATTATTATTACTGTTAAAGTTACCTTGCTTTTTTGTAGAGGAGTCTTAAATAAATAAGCATGCCATTTTTCCTGAGGGCACTATATTGACTGTTTAGTTTAAAAGGCTTTTTCCACTCAGTCATTTTTCATACTCGGCAAGCAAACACATTTCCCCTGTTGTGAACCTTAATTCACAGCTGTCCCCACATCACTCATGACCTATGGAAAGGCACTCCTTGCACTGGTAGGAAGCTTTACCCATAATTCTCATCCTATTTCCAGATAGGATTTGAGCTTTCATGTGTACAGCATACCGACTAACTCAGGCATCCCCAGATTCGGCCCTCCAGATGTTTTGGACTACAATTCCCATCTTCTCCAACCACTGGTCCTGTTAGCTAGGGATCATGGGAGTTGTAGGCCAAAACATCTGGAGGGCCGCAGTTTGGGGATGCCTGGACTAACTCATCACAAAAATATTGCTACCAAGTCATACGGTAGCTACACTAAAATGCAGAATATCTGATCTCCTCCCAGCACCCAGCACCACAAACACCCTTGCTCAAGGGGAAGCAATCACTTGTTCACCAGGCTAGATAGATAGATATGGTTACACTTCCTCTGAAGGAAAAATTTCGTAGCTTGGGGGTACTCCTGGATCCTTTGCTGTTGCTCGAGGCTCAGGTGGCCTCAGTGGCCCGGAGTGCCTTCCATCAGCTTCGGCTGGTGGTCCAGCTATGCCCCTATCTGGACAGGAATAGCCTAACTACTGTTGACTATGCTCTGGTAACCTCAAGGTTAGATTACAGCAATGCATTATACATAGGGCTGCCTCTGAAGACGGTTAGGAAACTATAGCTAGTGCAGCTAGTGGGCCTTTCAGTGATTTAATCTTGGGGGGCATCGTGTGCTATTTTTGTTGAATCTATTTATTTTTGATGTTATGTCATTCTGTGTTATTTAATATCTGCATTCTTCTTATTGGAGGAGAACTACATGCTATGGGACAACATGCAAATGCCACAAATAAATAAACAAATTCCTGAAAGCCATTTCATTTCTGATACCATATTAGTCTACAGTGTACAGTATCATGTTTATCTGAAAATGTAAAGACCAGTGTGACATGGGACAAAACAATCTAATCTCCCTTGATGCAAACTCCAGCAGGAAACCCAGCACAGTCCCTTTGGTATGTTTTTAAGCCACAGAGACAGATAGAGAACTGTGGTGACATGGGCCGTGAAACAAAATTGCCTAACTTTTTCCTCTGCTAAAGAGATGTTAAAAATAAATGAGTATCCATTTACCCTGATTTTCCACACATGCAATTGATAACATCTCCCAAAACATGCAATTAGCCAATCTATGAGTCATTCTTTCTAATTTAGCATTCATATTGGAAGGGCAGTGGTTATCAACATGATTTAAACTACCCTGTTACCATATTGATGGCTGCTAGCCATCACGGCTGGCTAAGCTGTGCCTTCACAGTTAGAGGCAGTAATGCTTCTGAATACCAGTTGCAGGAAACCACAGGGAGGGAGTGTGCTCCTGTGTTCGAATCCTGCTTGCAGGTCTCCTTTAGGCTGGACTAGATGGACCATTGGCATGATCTCTAGCAGGCTCATCTTATAGAGGCTCAGTGGTAGTTTGGATCCATAGATTTACAGACAGGACTTGGAAGACTTGCAATTTATTAGGATTCCTTTATGTGCTACATTTTGTGGATCCAGATCTGCAGCAGCATATAAATGTAAGAATGGATCTACAGTACTTTCTCAATATTCCTTCAACTTCAAACTGGATACACATTTATGTTATCTTCTGTTTATGAGGCCCTGCTGCTTTTGTGCTTTTACTTTTAAATTTGTATTATTATTATTATTATTGATTTAAAATGTGTTTGTGGTGTTATTAATGTTAAGTGTAGGCTGCTTCAAGATAATTGTGCTGAAATTTCCCAAAATGAATAAATACATACATTTTCTTTTCTCTATCTTCATATTCCTCTCTCTCCCCCTTTTTTTCTCTCCAAACGATGTGTTTGGTATTGTCATTCAACTCATGGAACCCCTTAGGTAAGATCATCTCTGTTGGCAGAAGAACATATTCTATTTAAAAGGTGGTTTAAAACGAACAGGCATGGGCTGCATGGATCAAGCTAGCATTTATTTAGTTGCCATATTTTCTTTATTGCACATCATGGACATGATCACATTTCTCTTCAACCTATTAGACATTGATTTCTGCCAGAGACAAAAACAGTATTTTATTTATATACCTTGATTTATAGCTATTCTATTATGAACGCTTGAAGAAGTAATAATAACTACAGAAACAGAACTGGGGGAAAGCTCAACTGAACAGAATAAAATGCAATAAAACTGAAACCAAACAGTAAATCAAACAGATTAAAGCACAATAACGTGGTAGTTAAAGAAATCACCCCTTCTTCTGACTAACCCCTAAATGCCTGTAGACTAGAGTCAATTGGCACATAAACTGCTAATTGAAGTCCCAACAATCTTTTGCTAGACTATGCATTTTGAAGTAGGAGATATATTGCCAGTGTAGTATTCCTTTATGGGGTTGTTGTTTTTTAATTAAAAAACCAAGTTGATGGATACAAGAAGCAGCTGGAAATAAACACAAGAGGTTTGCTTATGTTTGAAATTGTGCCTGTCAATGGGTGTTCATATATAATGAATAAAATTTTACCCAGAATGTTTGCATTTGGCATCTTACAGATACAGTCCTGCAGATTAAATTACAGCACCAGCCTAGTTTTTAATGTAGGGTAGCCAGCTCCAGATACTTAGAATAAGTTGAACTGTATAGCTGCAACGACCAGAGAAATACAGGGAACACATCTAGGAGCTGTTCTGCACAGGGCCGCCTCTAGGGGTAGGCTGGGTGGCGCGGGGCACCAGGTCGGCTGGGGGGCGCTGCACGACGAAGCCGCGCAGAAACCGTGATGTGCCCGCCCACCAGCCGTGGGAAGAAACGGGGTGGGGCGGGGGCGCCGGAGCGATCCGTGCACCACGGCGCCAGGGCCCCCGACCCGCTTAAGCCAGCCCTGGTTCTGCATGTCCCTTGATAACACAACATTACCCCCACATCTGTTTTATGCACCGAAGCCTCTGTGGAACCATGCCACTTACATAACAAGACCAGGTGTCCTGCTAATTCGTTTATCATGGCCCTCTCATCTTCAACCAATAAACTCAGTGTCGTTTCCTTGCATCACTGTTTCCAGAAGAAATAAGGGAGGCACATCCACTCTGCTTCCTTCTCCCCCCCCCCCCAAATATTCCCAGGGCATCATTTCAGAGCTGCAATGGCCCAGTCAGCAACTTC
Organism: Zootoca vivipara; assembly: GCF_963506605.1. NCBI lineage: Eukaryota > Metazoa > Chordata > Lepidosauria > Squamata > Lacertidae > Zootoca > Zootoca vivipara. Next base: position 36,647,234 of record NC_083279.1, read on the forward strand.
CTGCCTGCCAGCCCTTGCATTATCTCACTGCCTTTTCCTCCCTACTAACACCACAGACACCTTCCCCCACCCTCATAAATCTCATGTGGAACAAATAAGTGAAGAGGAGTAGCTAGCAAAAATGGAGGGGGGGGGCAGCTCAAGTGAATCATTGACTCAGACTTACTCTCACACATAAGCAGTGCACAGTTATTGCAGCCAAGCAAAGCACCAACTTTCACACATTCTCAGCTGCTTTAGTCCTATCAGCAAGGAGTGGGGAAGAGGGCAAGCTCATCGCTAAATAACCAACTGGCTGGCACAGATCTGGGGATGAAGGCACTCATCTCAGCAGGCCTCCGGCCTCCAGGACAAATCTTTCTAATTACTGCAAGCATAGCTATTATTTTTCTATACCCATACATGTTTCCTCTGAAACAGTTTCTACACTGCACTTAAAAAAAAAACAACTTCTCAAAAGGTTGTTTATAAAACTTGAATGGAAAGATTAAGACTTCTGAAAAAAGTCCAGTGGAAATAAGCCGTCTCATCTTGAATGACAGGAGGATTGTTTTAATTTGGGTTACTCAATATAGCCAGATGAGATGCATCATTGCAACAGCCGCAGCAACAGCAGCAGCTAGGGATTCAAAGTAGGGGGAAGAAATGGGGCTAAAGCTGTTTATCTTTGAAATTGCAACAACCAAATGTCAATGTTTGATCCCGACTTAGGGAAAATTCTCAGAGGCTGAAACAGAAAGCGGAGAGGGAAGCAATTGCTTCCCTCAGCCATGGCTAACCTTCCAGTACTATGCTGGTAATAAAAATGTGTGAGAACGACATGCTTCTATTTACATATTTTGCCTGGCACACATTTGTGTATTGGGTGGCATTCAGAAAAAATGTGTTGAGTAATTTAGAACTCAAATTTCAACCTTTTTGTCTGTTACTGGCTGGAAATGACCATTCCCATCGTAGGACAACCATCAAAAGGCAACCAAGTCAACGAAAAATGCCACTAGTTTTAGAATTCTGTTTCTAGAAAGCTGCTCTGACAAGCCCAAGATACATACCAGAATCGAGAGACTGGGCAACAGCAGCAGCTATACTCTCCCATCATTGCCCTTTGTAAATGGTCGGAGCAGCCATAATAGCTTTGGCCTAGGTGGCATAAAACCAGAATTCAGGCCAGGTGTCAGCATCCAGCGAAATGGGGCACAATGCTTAGCTGACACCTCCTCCCCCCCGGCCTTATTTGTCCTGGCACTCAGCAGAAAAGCACTGGGTGCAGAGAAGCAGCATACTCGATAACAGAGGTAGAAGGTAGATCAGGATGCAGGGATAGATCTCTGGGTGAATTGCAGTACACCAGAAAGGTGTGAAACAAGCAGTGATTTTATGAGCAGCAGGCCTTGTGAGCTGAGTTGTGGTACATACACAGCCGGCCCAGCCGTGAGACCAAGCGAGGCAGCTGCGTTGGGCAGCATGAGTATTTTCAGTTTAAGTACTCCGCGGACCTGTCTGGAATGGATTAATCCACTTTCCATTACTTTCAATGGGAAAGTTCGTTTCAGGTTAAGTACGCTTCAGGTTAAGTACGGACTTCCGGAACCAATTACACTCATACCTCGGGTTAAGTACGCTTCAGGTTGAGTACTCTGCGGACCTGTCTGGAACGGATTAATCCACTTTCCATTACTTTCGATGGGAAAGTTTGCTTCAGGTTAAGTACGCTTCAGGTTAAGTACAGACTTCCGGAACCAATTGTGTTTGTAAACCGAGGTACCACTGTAAGTTTGTTTCACAAAGAGCAGTTACAAAGCCTAATATTCTCTCCTTGCCTCTCTGTCCAACTCCCTCTGTCTCTACTTCCTGTTCCTCCTTCAGGTGCATCTCCCTGCTATTGCTGGTTGTAATTCTGAACTCCATACACCCTGCTGCAGCCAGGCACTCCAAGACTGATGTATTGTCGGCCAGGAGCTGTTGAAACTGTCTGCAGGGCCAGGAGCCTTGGCAGAACGTACACTCAGCCATTTGGAACACACAATACCTTGGAGGAGCTAAATATGCCGTGGGTTTCCCAGGCTATGTTGATGTTTGCAGGAGGACACCAGTAGACCCATCTGCTGTGGACTAAGAGCTAAGAAAGCAGCAACAGCAACACTGAAATTCTTGGGATGTTGGATGGAATGTTAATGTAAAAAATTACACTTGATGGTGTTAAAAATTTAGGAAGGGCATAACATAGATATACAATTTCCTATATGAGTTTGTGTGTGGTGGGGAACCTTCTCCACGTAAACAGAGGACAACCAAACTTTCTTGAAGCCTTTTCCTTCTATAGCAGCTCTGAGTCTGCTGATTTGTATTCTCTCCATGGAAGCAAGGTTCATTAGCATTCCTGCAAGGATCACCCACTAACCCATTTGGCTGCATTCCTAAACACACTTGCCTATAAGCAAGAGGATCTGAAACAAGTGAGACATACAGATGAGTAACCACGTTGAGGATTGAAGGCCTTCTAAGTCGAGTGAAATAAACTATTGAAATAGGGTGCTTTTGAAAAGGAGGGGGTACCTGGGGTACCCTTCCCCCCTTGCACCAATGACCTTGTCGCTGATTTACAGAGCCCTACAGAGTAAAATCCATCAGAAATTTTGACGTGTCAGAGGGAAATGACACAGTGACAGCAATGCACTTTATTCCCCACCCAACCCCCGTGATCGAATTATAGAGGAGGAAAGAGAATACAAAGTGAGCTGTAAACAGCGGGTACAAAAGCTTCTCTGTGCTGTGTGCTGACCTACTCAGACTCGCAGCTTTATCAATAAATTGCATTATCTATGCTCGAGTTAGTCCCACCACGAAGGATATCTCTCAAGGTTATCAAGACCATGCTTAACTGTGAAGATTTCTGAAGATTAAGGCTGTCAGGTGCACCTTAGTTTAAAGGGCTCATCTCCCCCACCTCACCATTGCCTGAAGTACCAATTTCCAAGCATCTTCTTTCTAAAACTGCCTTAAGATTCTATAAGAAAGACACCACCGCCCTGATCCAGCATTCAGTTTGGATACAAGGGCTTCAATGAGGACACAGAGCTGGCTAATAGGAGTGAGCATTGGCATTGTGTGTGCATCAAATGGCAAGGTGAATCAGGGTGATTTAGGGAGCTGCCTTCCAAAGTGTGATATCTACAACAAAGCCTCACCCCCATTGGATTTGGTGCCCCACAAAGCCCCGTGTCACTCTATTGCTCTATTTCAATGTTTTTCTGTATCAATACAGCTCTATATTTCCTATATATCTGTATGCTGCTCTTTGCAGGAAACTTGGGATTCATACCGTATGCCTGTGCAACATGCACAACAAATACTGGATACAACAAGCATTTGGGGGTGACTCATACACTGGTCTTACATTTTTCCTCAAGGGGTTGACTCATATGCCAGAAGAACACTAGTTTCCATATGTTATCTACTGCTATATTAAAGTTATCAGTGGAGGGACTCCTGGCAGTGAAGTGGTTAGGGATGGGTGAACCTGTCCATTTGTTTTATCGTTATCCCAATCTTAAGTTCAATGATCCACATTTCCACATGAGTTAGCAAAAATAGAAAATTAAGTTGTCCATATGGTGCTGATAACACCAAGGTCATAGGTTCAATCCCCATATGGGAAATCTGCATATTCCTGCATTGCAGGGGGTTGGACTAGATCAGGCTTCCTCAAACTTGGACCTCCAGATGTTTTGAGACTACAATTCCCATCATCCCTGACCACCGGTCAGGGCCGGCTCTAAGGGAAGGCTGGGTGGCGCGGGGCGCCAGGGTGCTGGGCTGCGCCCGCCCACCAGCCACAGCAAGAAACGGGGCGGGGGGGCGGAGCGATATCCGCATCACGGCACCAGGGCGCCCGACAACCTTAAGACAGCCCTGCCACTGGTCCTTCTAGCTAGGGATCATGGGAGTTGTAGGCCAAAAACATCTGGAGGGCCAAGTTTGAAGAAGCCTGGACTAGATTATCTTCAGCATACCTCCCAACTCTGCAATTCTATGATTAGATGAAAATTCCTCAACATCTCTGTTTGAATTCTGCTAATATTTGTATGTAATTTTGAACAAGATATACATTTTTGCAAAGAAATTTCCCCATTTTTTGCATATTATTTTCACTAATACAGTCGTACCTTGGTTGACAAATGCCTTGTGAGTCAAATGTTTTGGCTCCCAAACACCACAAACCCAGAAGCGAGTGTTCCGGATTGTGAACGTTGTTTGGAACCCAAACATCCAACGCATCTTACGTGGCTTCCGATTGGCTGCAGGAGCTTCCTACAGCCAATTGTAAGCCGAAGTCAAACGGACTTCCGGAACAGATTCCATTTGATTTCCGAGGTACCACTGTACATGCATTTATATGCACACTTTAGTACCGGTATATGCACGTTTGTATGCGTTACTTGCCTGGAGAACAACATTGCAGAATTTGGAGAAGTGTAAATTTCAAAGATGGCTGTATTTTTACTTATTACCAAAAGTGCAAATTTGGTAGGTTCACCTTTAAACATGAATTGACTTTCTCCCCATCCCTAGAAATGGGTGGCTACCAGTGATGTCACCCCAGCTGTGAAATGTCCCGCCAGGCACATTCTCCATTGTCCTTTGGGAACCAGGCAAAACCATTATTATTATTATTATTATTATTATTATTATTATTATTGTTATTATTATTATTATTATTATTATTATTATTATTATTCCTGCTGGCTGTTTTGTACAACTATTAGGGGGGGGGGGCTTTCTTCTTTAATTTTTCTGTATTTACAACTTAATTGTTCCATGCTTTTTGTAAACAGCTCTGGGAGTATGACTGAAGGGCGGCATAAAAAATAAATAAAGACTAGGAGATATATTTTTTGCAGGCAAGAAAGAAAATGGGAAGAAGGAATTGCTATAATTATCTCCGTAACAGAATGGGACAGGAAGCCTCTTTGAAAGCACGAAGTTTGAAAGCACGAAGTGCAAGTAGATAAATAGGTAACACTCTGATGGAAAGGTAAATGGTGTTTTTGTGCGCTGCTCTGGTTTGCCAGAAGCAGCTTAGTCATGCTGGCCACATGACCCGGAAGCTGTACGCCGGCTCCCTTGGCCAGTAAAGCGAGATGAGCGTCGCAACCCCAGAGTCGTCCACAACTGGACCTAACGGTCAGGGGTCCCTTTACCTTTACCTTTAACTAATGTTCATACAGTAGCTTCTTTCAGGAGTTGCCTTCACCGTGCATACAGTCAATGCATGTGGAGTGGGGCGGCACTACATCCCACTAGCACATTAGTCATAAGGTCTTCTCGCCGCAGGACTGCTGGGCATTTAGAACTGTACAGCATCACCAATAGCATTCACCAATAGCTCCCATTGGTACTAGCCAGTACAGCCATGCTGGCTGGGGCTGGTGGGTGTTGTAGACCCAAAAATATGGTGCGTGGCATGTTAGCAAAGGGTGCTGTACATACATGGGATTCCACGCAATGTGAGATGTCCAGTTGCCCAGGATGCCAAATCATGTGGAGTGCCCTTGCATGAAGAGTTCCACATGTGTCGGAAGCCTCTGCAGACTTCCCAGCTAGTGTGCTAAGCGCCGGGGCCACTGCCACAGTCCCACTCCTCCTTTCCTGTGCACTTGGAGGCAGCACCCGAAAAGAGCTGAGGTCCTTATGAATGTAATGTTTTCAAGGACCAGGACTTTCAAAATTAACTTGCTAAAGAGTAAACTATGTCCGCAGAGGAAGATTTAGGGCAGCACGACTGGCTCCACCGCACTGGGTGCTGAGCCTAGGGGGCGCTGCAAGGTGCCACAACTATGACTGTTGCGAATTGAGCAGATTGAAAGGGGGGGGCAAATTTTGGGCTCACACAGGGTGCTGCTGAAATTTGAAAGACCCAAATCTGCCCCAGACATCCTCCTCATTTAGCTACCCATTTCTTAACATGCTGAATTACTTCATGGGGGGTCCCGAGAAAGATCATGATAATTTACTAAGAAGGATAATTTAATATAATTGTTTCAGAAAGGTCAATTCTTCGCCTAAAAAAAGAGAGAGAGAGAAAGAGAGGAATGGATGGAATGTAGAATTACAGCATTAAATGCTCACATTTCAGATTTCATTAATGCAATTTCTGTATAAGCATAAGGCAGCCCAAAAGAACTGCTGTGTTACAGTGCCTCAGCATTCAGCACACTTGCAGGAAATTACTCACACTGGACAAGCTTTTATCTGCTCCTCAGCTTGCCTTCATTACTGGAATGCCATTAGTCATGCTGGAACCTTCCAAGGGTGAAGAGCCAGCCACACTGCCTTGGCACAGAGACGGCTTGCTACATTTTCTCCTTAGGAAAAGCCTTCACAGTGCAGTGATTTAACTGACTTGAAAGGCTTTTCAGACATTCAAACAGAGTGTAGAATCTTCTAAATAAATAACGCAAAGGGTAGTGGGGAATAGAGTTAGAAAGAATTGCATTTTTGTGTGTATAGGGTGAGAGGATAGAATCATAACAGTCACCTACATCCTCAATCTATGTGCATTTGTTTGAGCAGCTGAAGAAAGAGAGAAAGTGTGTAACTTTAAGGAACATGTAAAATGAGTGAAATGCAAGTGTGTGCTTCTAAACACATATTCTATATGTGAACATTTTATACTGTATTCTTAAATCTTTAAAGATTGGCAAACCGGAAAATAAAGACTTGTGTTTATGTAATGCTTGAAAATACATCATCAACAACAAGCAAGATAGCAAGCAGGCCATTAGCTGTGGTTTTAATCATGTCCCAACCACCAGAATCTTTATCTATTATTTCAAATTGTATGCCGTTTTTCCACATAAATGTACTCAAAACAGCAGTGAATGTGACCACAAGAAATGCAAATCAATACATCATTGCAGTAACACTCTAAATGCTAGTTCATTTCAGAACATAGCAATCCAAATAAATAATTCATTACGATAATATGGATATTATAACATTTTTAATTCATTTTCACTGGCCATTAAAACATATCAATTGATTTTTATTTGGTTACAATATATAAATCAGGGGCATATTTGATCAACATTTCCAATGTAATCAGTTATTAACAATATTAAGAATAATATAACAAGCAAACAATACATAGCCATGCCGTGCCAATTGGTATGAAATCTAAGAAACTGCACATTTTATTCATGGAAGCTAAAAATTCAAGTGCAGTTCTTAGTAGCTTGAGCACGAAGCTCAAGCTATGAAGCGCTCAAATTCAGCCACATAGGGAGCCACTCTTCTGTTGACAATAGATGACACCCATCACCTCCTTTAGTCTGACTTCTTATCCCAGAGCCCCATTAAAGCCATCAGATAACCACAAAAATTTAGAGTGTATCTATGAAACCAAACCACCTCTAACATGGAAGTGGTTCAGCCCAACCCCCTCCCTTCCCTGGCTTTCATCCTATAATTAATACAATGCTCATACCTTCCACTATCATACCATCACACTCTGCACATTGCATTCATTTAGAAGTGTACCATGGTTTTCAGTCTGTTCCCCTTTTGGTTTCCTTTTTGGAGAGCCATCAGTGCCCCTCCAATGACAGGCAGACTATGACAATATCATGGGCAAATACAATGGGTTGAACCCAGAATTCTGTGAACACTCATGGAACGCTTAGGTCCTGCCTTCAGGCTTCCTCTAGGCATCTGGTTGGCCACTCTTGAGATGCTGAACCAGGTGGGCCTTTGCACTGATCTAGCAGAGCTCTTGTGAGGTCCTTACATCTCCCTTCACCCTGCGCCACATGCCACAATTGATGCTGTAAGGTCAGGGAACCTTTCTGAAAGGTGTGGGAGATGCCACAGGGAGGTTACGGAAAGAAAGAGGAATTGGCTAGAATTGCCTTCTCCGTGCTTCATCTCTTAGAAGCTTTTGCTGGATCCAACCCCCTGCTGTGAATGGGAGTACCATGAACCAAAATGCTCCTTCCATTCAGAAAAGGGCACCTTTGGATCCAGCCCAATGTTTTCATAGCATCCAAATCAGCTCATGGAGATACTGAATTACCCTGACAGCTGGAATTTACCGCATCTGAAGCTTCTGCCCTCTGCACACAGTAGTCATATTTTACACTTTGATGTTTATCAGCCTCTACATTTTATTTCACAGAATGGATCTGTCTAGATAGCTACAACTCTCTCCATTCTGTCAATAAATCTGCTGAGTCATTTTGCCTGCTAGAAAGAAGCAAACATCTGTGAAAATTCATAGTTGACTGACTCCCATTAAAATAAATGGAAGCCATGCAACCAAACCATTACAGATGCCTCAGTGGGTGGGTGGGGGAGGAGGATCAAGCCGGTAAATATTTAGTTCTAAGCCCACTACATATCCAGAGAGCCACATGCAGAGTATGTGCACATGTTTAACATTGCTCCAAAGCCTCTTTTGTAAAGTGCTCCCCAAGAATCCCCAAATGGTTGTTTTTAAGAGTGGGTTTTTATAAAGCTGTTGGATATTCTCTGAGCTCGCCTACAGAAAAGGACACTTTTAAAACTTGGGGTGCTCATGTGGATTGTGTGCAGTGCACGCCTCTAGATATTAACTAAACCTTACAATTGGCAATTTTCTGTTCAGAGATTGTGTTATCACTGGACTAGGGAATGAACCAAATTTCAGTGCTTAAACTGCACTGTCATTTGCCAGAGTGGGACAGTGGGTGAGGCTTATTACAATAAAGAACATTTCTGTCAACAATCCAGCAATCCTATACAGAATAATTTGAACTAATTGAATTGCACCATATCCAAGGCTTCTGGGGACTCTAATGGTCATGCAAAGTTGTGTGCATCATCCAAGAATGTCCCATTATACACAATCCAGTTGCGAATGCATAATATTCTTGCAGTTGAAGTGAGCGGGGAACTCCATATTCATACAGAGCTCTTCTTTTAAGTGTTGAATTAGGGGTTTCAAACTACAGTACATACCGTGGGATCAAAAACGAAGATGGAGGAGAGGGTTGGATAGGAAATCTGTGCGATTCAAATCAGGTGGAAACTGAAAGGGTTGGAATGTTTTCTGAAAGGGGCTATGAGGGGATTACAGCTCCAGTAATTGTTTTGCCCAGCCATTCCTTTAGGGCAATCGCTTCAATAAGAGGTGCCAAGAGATGGATGGAGAGATCTAAATGCAAACATTCTGCAAACAGCTTAATGCTTAAATGTAGTGGAAAATAATTGACATCACAAATGCCCCAAAGCCAAGCATATAGATTGCATACATCAGTTTAAACAAAATAAAGTCAAAAACACACCGAGTGTTTCATACATTAATCCTGGACCATTGAATTCAGACAGGAAAATATAAACCCAAATGCTTCTAGGATACTAGAATGGGTTTGTATTGAATTTATTTATGGTTTCTTATTAGCCCTGTTCAGGCACTGTTCTCTGTGTTTTCATGTAAGCAATCAAACAAGAGAGAGCAGAGGCACACTGCCAAACCTTGCCCCCTCTGGCACATCATTTAAGACCCTGATTGTGCAGGCTTCTGAATCATGCAGGGACCCTGCAGGAGAGGAGGAGGCTCCCTGCTGCAGATTTTCAACCTCCAACTGGTAGAGGGGATGCACATGGAATGAAGATGATGTGCTGGAGTGGGCAGGGCTTGGCAGAGTGCCCTGACCCCTTCCTCGCATGACTGCTTAGACGTGAGTTCAGAGAGTGCCTGAAAAGGGCATTGTCAACAATCCTTCTATTAAGCACAAAATAGAAAATATAGCCAGCGTGATATCTAGTGGCCTCAAGTACGTGCTTGCAGGGCTTTCTATCAGCAACTGGCTGGCCACTGTGGGAAACAGGATGTGGACCTAGATAGGCCTTTGGTCTGATCCAGCAGAGCTCTCCTTACGTTCTTAACCTCTTGGACCGACTACCGTAATATGCTTTACACTTGGCCACCCTTGTAGATGATTCAGAAGCTTCCATTGATGTAGAAAGTGGCAGCGTGCATTTTGGCAGATAAAGCAGAAGGAGATTCATCCAATTCTGTAACAATTGCCGTAATTTCCAGTTAGCTTCTGAGACCAATTCACCATTTTGTTTTCGTTTTTAAAGTGTATAGCCCTTTGCTTACAGACCTCAGGGAGCAGTTCTCATTTTTGCCTTCTTCTGCCAATTAAGAGGCTCTTGTCTCCTCATTGACCTTGCTTTGGCAAGAAGCAGGGCTTTAACTGTGATAGCCCCGAGGGCTATGGAGCAGCCTCAAAGAGGAGGTTCACCACTACACTTATCTTACGACCTTCAAGGTGGGTTGAGGGCAGGGCCGGCTCTAAGTAGACCCCCGGTGGCGCGGTCTCCATGCTGCACCCTGTGAGGGCGGGGGCGCCAGAGCGATCTCCGCCCCTCAGCGCCAGGGCGGCCGACCTGCTCGAGACTGCCCTGGTTGAGGGTGTTAGATTCAAGTCATTTGGCAGCTGATAGTGGAGATACTGACAGGTAGCATTATTGTCCTCATTTCATTATGCTGTTTTTGTTTTTGTTTGGGGGCTTCTTTTTCTATTCATTAAAAAAATATTTTTAATGCATTGAGTTATAAAGTTGTTTTGTATTTTAAGACACCTCTAACTAGGGAGAAGAAATGAATGTGTGAATAAGTCACAAATTGAGTAACCTTTTTCGCAGCAGACATCATTAAAGCTGAAAACCACTTAGAGCAGGGGTTCCCAAACTTACCCGGCTTCGGGCCAGTTCCTCCGGCGCCGATTGTGCAGCTGGCCGGAGGGCAGGGGAACGTGCTCCCATACGTGTGTGCACTCACCTTTTCTGGTGTGGGGTGGTGCCGGAAATGGCTTCTGCGCAGATGTCATTTTCGGTGCACTTCCGGGTCAGCGTGGCACCGGGCTATTTATGGCACCGCGCTGACCCGGAGATAGGCAATTGCACCACGGCGCACCAGTGAGAGCGGGCAGCAGGGGTCGTCGGGGGCGCACAATTGGATTTTTTTTATTTTGTAGGGACCACAAAGTCTGCCCTTGTTGGTCAGAAGAAAAATAATAGATATGGGATGGGATCCAGCATAGGGGGACTCGCGCTATTCTATTTCCCACTCTGGCATAAACATGCAGTGATAAGACTGTACCATTTGCTGAATTTCTATTAAAGCCACAGCACCTTTATGAGGGAGCAGGAGGTTAGCTATCTTATATGCACCCCACCATTTGTTCTTCAACATGAAGTATCAGTCCCTTTAGAGTCCTTAGATCACTTTGATCATTTCAGTGTGTGTTTCTCTTGCGCTTTCCTACCAATGCTGTAAGGTCTGGAGCATACAGGAAGAGTCTGTGCTAGGGCTCTGTCATATGTTTGGGTTCAATACCCTGAGGCAAGAGTTAACACAGTGTTTTTATTAAAAAGCAGATACAACAAAATCAACTGGTTTTGTGCAGGAGCTCCATCAGCCAGTCAAGCTCCACCCACTCGCACTATTTTTCAGGAATCCTCTTTAAACCACCATCTGAATGTTTCTTGTAAGGAAACGTCTCTAACTTACTACAATCACCACAGGATCCTCTCTGTGTCAGAAATGCTCTAGTTTTCTGGAGAGGGTAACAATGGTGTTGAAAAAGGAGCGACCAAGTACCTGGGTGTGGTTTGAGGACAAGCGATGCATTCACCCAGCTGAAGAAAAGCAAGTCTGAGTCTGGTCATTGTTTAGCTGGGAATTCCATGTAGGCCACCTTCATTTCCATGGTGGAAGAAAGGCAAGATACAATTGTACCAAAAATCTACCACACAGATCTTCTAATATTATTAAGAGGCGCACTGCAGTGGTTACTACTCATTGAAAGTACTATCAAAGGGGTTCTTGTGTTCAAATGCTAGGTACTCCCGTTGTTTTCCACATATAGAGATCTGGTTTTGAAACAAACATTAACATGATAAACCAAATAAATAAATAAGAACCCACCCAATGGGTGCCACTTGAACTACAAAACACCTTGTGGTTGAATTTTTCCATTTGCTTCTTGCATCAGAGATACTTGCTCGTTTTGGAGTCTCAATAAGCAAACAAGCCAGTGGTAATGTTTACAATTAAGTCAGAGTAGCAACTGATTAAACATTTAACAGATCTAAACTGGAACAATATCTCTCAGCAGCCTCAGCAGTTTGCTTCCCTGGAGCATTTTGGCTAAAGTGAAAAGCTCTGTATTGTCGATATACAAATATAGTTCAACCTTGATTAAATAAAAAGCAGCACCAGTGTTTCATCGGGGAATACAAGGGAGTAAGGAATAATACCAATGTTCCAAGGACACACGCACATAAGATAAATTTGCAATTCTGAGGCTGATATAAAAGCAGCAGTAAAGATCCAGTGTGGTGCATAGACTTGGATGTGGCAGATCCAGACAAGTTTCCTTCACACATCCATTTCCCCCTACATTGTTACTACCGGTACATCTGCACTTGTTCTCTCTCATACTATTCCTGTGAGAAGATAAGGCCAAAAATGGATACTAAACAGGGATACGTTCTGTCTTTCCTTCCCCCAACCTCTTCTGAGTTAGGCTCTAGGAGAGTTTATTTCCCCTTCCGTTATGATGTCACACAGCCAAGTCTGTTTGGCAATGAGTGTCGTGATGTCATTGTATTGACTACCTGGCCCCTAATTAGCTAGAATGATGCAGCAAGAAGCCCTTTCAACTACAAAATAAAAAATGGAGCTTAAACAGCAGTCGGATCTGGAAAGCAACAGCCATGAATAAAATGTGAAGGGGTGGGAGATATTGGTGTAGACCAGGCTTCCCCAAACTGCGGCCCTCCAGATGTTTTGGCCTACAACTCCCATGAGACTCTTAATCTCAGGGTTGTGGGGAAGATTGTACAGTCCAATTGGAATTGTAGTCCAAAACATCTGGAGGGCCGAAGTTTGGGGATGCCTGGTGTAGACACTGTAGCACACAAATACACACACCGCATAACACTTTTACATTCACAACTGAGTCAAATGGAAATGTGGTGCTGCACTAATATTTACATTGTGCTGTGTGATGAGAGAAACATGTGGATTCATACTGGAAACAGGAAGAGAAACCTTACCCAAAAGACACTCTTTGGTCTATACTTCTTGGTCCTCTCCAACTGTTACAGACGGCTACTTCTATACTTGCCTCACATTTCTCAGTTCTGTTTTTTATGTTACATCATGTGTAGTGCAAATGCCACTAAACCCTGTTTCTGCATGGCAGTGTCTTTCTTTCCAGTCTTTTATTGATGATCTCTTCTGTTTATTCATATATAAAAGAAAAATAATAATAACAGCATGTTACCCTCACAGTCTATTTTCCAGTGATGGGTTAAACTGAATTATCTAGAAACTCAAGCACACTTCAGGAATAATTAAAGCCTGGAATTTATTTATTTATTTATTTATTTATTTATTTATTTATTTATTTATTTTACAAGGCCATGGCATTTCTCCCTCCCACTTCTAAATTCTCAAGCGAATATCAGGAAAAGGCAGAATGGTGTAATTTAATATTATTAATGGGTCTATCTGGCTAATTTAATTTCTGAGAAATTCTTGTAGTGAAATGAGATATATGGAAGGGAAGCAAAATGACTTTCTTTCTTTCTTTCACAAAGTTGCAGGTCTACATTTTTATGCTACACCAATATTGAAAAATTGGAGACTCGAATGTCTTTTTCATAAAGCCTTTGCAAGCATATATTAGGGCTGTATTTGTACCTAGCTATTCATCCATGATTCGCAGTGGGACATACTCTGTTGGCATGCTAAATTTGCATGATGTTATGCAGGTGTGTGCTTTTTTAATGAAAAAGGAAGTTTATAGTGACGAAAAAGAAAATGTACATTATGCATAAACATAGAAGACCAAGATGCATAATCGTGTAAATTATTTGAGTTATGGGTCAATTATGGAATCATACCCACGCAGTTTCATCAAGGGGAGGGAATGAAAAGTCTCTTTCTTCCCTTTGCTCCTCGTAGGAGCATGATACTGCTGCTGCTCCTCAGGCCAAGATATCACACAAGCAGTGCAAGCACAAGTCTTCTCACATGCCATCTCCAACTGAGGGATCCAGACATCACCAGGGCTTCCACTTGGTCGTGGATTTCTCAGGGAAGAGGTAATGGTGAGAGAGGGTCTCTCTGCATGCTGTCTCAATGTAAAAAGTACACAGACAGACCTGACAGGTTATACCTCTCTGCAACTCTGCAGAACTGACTGATCCCCTCCTCCTATCCAGCGGAACTGTTATCCACTCATCCACGTTAGCATGAGCTGAAGGAACAGTTCCAGTTGCCTGAAGCTGCACAAGGCTGGGACAGTCATTAGCCAGAATGAGGTAGCTGCTTCCTATGGCATATGGCAAGTGATGGGGGTGGCATTAGAGGACAAGGCATTAGAGGACAGCACTGCATGTGTCACACAGCCCACTTTGGACCATCTGAGCAAGCCTGCTGCCCTTAGATTCCTGGAGGATGTTGGTCTGTCACCAGTGTTGAATCTACTGTGAACCCAGACTTATTTTGTACATGGAATACAGCAGGGAGGGTGCCATTTTGTTCTTCCTCAACCTAGTGCCTTCCAGATGTTTTGTACTACAACTTCCATCATCCCTGCTGGTTGGCAGAGCTGATGGGAGCCAAGATTTCAACAACATCTTTCAACACTACAGCCATTCAAATTTCGCCAAATCCTTGAAAAATTCTTAAGTCCTGGTGGGATCAGGCCTTTAAAGTATGGCGGTCCTGTTTTCTTAAAAATGACACTGTCTTTTCTACCCAAAACCTTCATGAATAAGATGACAATGGGAATAGATTAAAGAGAAAATATTTCTGTTTTGAGTTAACTTTGTACATCTGGCGGTATTGTCTGTGTTGACAGCTTAGTGCTTCTGGTAAAGGTAAAGGTATAGGACCCCTGACAGGTAAGTCCAGTCACGAATGACTCTGGGGTTGTGGCACTCATCTCGCTTTACAGGCTGAGGGAGCCGACATTTGTCTGCAGACAGTTTTTCCGGGTCATGTGGCCAGCATGACTAAGTCGCTTCTGGCGAAAACAAAGAAGCGTACAGAAATGCTGTTTACCTTCCCGCTGGAGCGGTACCTATTTATCTACTTGCAATTTGATGTGCTTTCAAACTGCTAGGTGGGCAGAAGCTGGGACCAAGCAACGGGCGCTCACCCCATCGTGGGGATTCGAACCGCCGACCTTCCGATCGGCAAGCCCAAGAGGCTCAGTGGTTTAGACCACAGCACCCTTCTGGTAGCCAGGTTTATTCTCATATGCCAGAAATTAGCAAATGAAGCAGTAAAAGAGGAAACAGCCAAAATCAGATGTGCATGTACCATCACAAGGAAATATGCCTGTATGTTTGGGGCACTTTGTCAAAAACATGAATTCTACTAAGCCACACTATCAACAAAAATACTATTTTTAAATAAGCATTTCAAAGGGTTGATTCTTCACTAGAGACCTTTACTACTCATTGGGCATTGCTTACCATAAATGGAATTGAAAAAGCTCCATACAGTATTTAATAATATAGTACTTTTTTATCCAGCAGGTCCTTTCACCATGCCCCAAACACTTCTATAATATTTACACATCAATGTGATGTTGTGGATACTGCCCATTTATTGCCTCCTGTTGAGCATAGCTAGGCTACTAGTGATGAACTGTCCCATGATCGCCCTTAGAATGAATAGCTTAATGTTTCCAGATGGCCTGTTTATTAAGCATTCATTCTGATTTCTTTGCAAGGAGATTAGTTGACAGTGGCTATTTACTGAGCATTAGTTCTGATTCTTTTTTGTGTGTGGAGAGATTAGATGATGTAGTGTCAAACCAAGTGCTATTCCACACTTTCCAGCACATTTTCCCATCACTTTCCTTGCTGCAAACCACCACCACCCCAATGTTTTGGGGAAACAGGTTTGTTGTGCAAGACCTCCAAATCAACTATAATTGTTCAAATGAAATTTGCTGGTATGTGATTAAATCCCACCCAAAAATAATGAGTCTGGAAGTGCCATTAATTGCACAATGCCTGTTTTTGTCCCTGGAGGAGGCTGCATTTACTTTTCCCCTTGCATTTTTCTTTTAATTTTTTAGCAAAATAGTGTGGTTTGGCTATTTAAAAATATGAAAGGAAGATGAGTATCCTAGTAATTAAAACCTTTATACTATCCTATAGAAATAGAAACTGGCATTGGAGAAATTCCAAAAGGCTATTGAAGAAGGGGAGAAGGGGAGGAAGCATTTCTGAGCAGAAAAGACAGGAAACTGCCGAAAGGTTTCTGAGCAAGTCTCTCTCTCTCTCTCTCTCTCTCTCTCTCTCTCTCTCATGACACTATCAGTTGGGGTAGCTCACCAACACATGATGACATTTTGCTAGCTGCTGAACAAGTCAATGCAGTTTGGGGTAGCCTCTGAAAAAAATGGGGGGGGGCAGGTGAGAAAAAGCTTACTTAAATACTTGGAATGCAAACTATGGTTTCAACTCTAGGTTTGGTTCAGGTGTGACATCTCGGCTGAACCAACATTAAAGGGTAGCAAAGAAAG
This sequence comes from Zootoca vivipara, assembly GCF_963506605.1. Taxonomy (NCBI): domain Eukaryota; kingdom Metazoa; phylum Chordata; class Lepidosauria; order Squamata; family Lacertidae; genus Zootoca; species Zootoca vivipara. The sequence goes on from NC_083279.1 coordinate 36,663,835, forward strand.
GTTGAAGAAAAATTTGGTTGTGATAACAATAGGGAAATATGCCAATTATAGAAACTCTATCACCCATTTATTAAAACAGTAATAATTTTACCCCCATTAACCTGCACTGAATTATAAAGCTCTCATAATTAAAATTACTTTAAATGCAAAATGATTACTTCAAGATTCCCAGATTAACACTCTTTGCTCTCGCACAGCATTTCCATGCTTTCCCCCACTAGACTTATAATGCTTCTCTCTTGTCTTAATTAGCATTGGCATTCCTGATGCTCTGGTGTTTATATGGATTAGCAAGGAAATCTCTTTTCTTTTCTTTTTGAAAAGGGAAGGGATAAGTGATATAACCCCATTCATTCTTGAGTAATCAACCTTGTCCAAACATTAATTCTTTGTATGAATGAATGAATATAGGGGAAGCAGGGGATCAGTATCATGCCTCCTGAAGCTGCACGTAACTCCCATGTGTGTTTTTCTTAGTATCATTTACAATTGGCAATTAAAGAGGGAAATATCAAAGGCCCTGATTAAAGTGTTCATTCATTTTCATTTTAATAACTTATATACTGCTTAATATAACACAATCTCTAAGCAGTTCACACAAAGCACAGCCAAAAAGAAACCACAAGCAAAATAAATAAATCTATTTATATATAGTATCAAAATAGAAAAAGAATCCAGAAAAACATTACATAAAACATTAAAACAGAAATATGGAAATTATGTCCATATAGGACATAGGATACTGACAAGCTGGAACGTGTCCAGAGGAGGGCAACCAAAATGGTCAAAGGCCTGGAAACAATGCCTTATGAAGAATGGCTAAGGGAGCTGGGTATGTTTAGCCTGGAGAAGAGAAGGTTAAGGGGTGATATGATAGCCATGTTCAAATATATAAAAGGATGTCATATAGAAGAGGGTGAAAGGTTGTTTCCTGCTGCTCCAGAGAAGCGGACACAGAGCAATGGATTCAAGCTACAAGAAAGAAGATTCCACCTAAACATTAGGAAGAACTTCCTGACAGTAAGAGCTGTTTGACAGTGGAATTTGCTGCCAAGGAGTGTGGTGGAGTCTCATTCTTTGGAGGTCTTGACAGCCATCTGTCAGGAAAGCTTTGGTGGTGTTTCCTGCTTGGCAGGAGGTGGACTGGATGGCCCTTGTGGTCTCTTCCAACGCTATCATTCTATGATTCTATGTCTGTGGGCTGTTACAATGCTTTGAAGAGAAGGCATAGTAAACCCAAGTTCAAACCCAACTTCACAAACCATGGTGTGAATTCGGCTCAGTTCAAGCAAGCCATAGTTGAGCTTAACTTCAGCATACTGGTCAGTATGTTGGTGACAAAGTATGGTTACTGAAAAACAGAAGTGAAAACTTCCAGTCTCTTCCTTGAGGCTGAAGAACAAGGGAAGCAGACAAACCTGGTTTAATCATGACTTCCAAACCAGTTCATTACCAAAGGTTTACAAACGAAAAACCTTCCTGCACATAAGGAAAGTGGATGGAAGGAAGGGAGAGAGCAGCAGTGGCTAGTGGGACTGTAGGTGAGGGGCTTCCTTGCTCTCCTGGCTTCCCAAAGCCACACACTGTTCCTGGTTGCCAAGAGAGAAAGGCTCAAGGCAATTGGGGGCTTGGCTCAGTGCAGGCACAGCAGCAGACCCAATCCGGTGCTCCAGCAACTATGCCTGCCTCACACTGAGCTCTACACGTGGGAAGCCAGGACAGGATTCAGCCCAACCAGCTACTACTGGAAGAGAGAATTATAATTATTTATAATTAATTATAACAGCAGTAGGTACATCCATTCTATTATCGTTCACTTTTATTTAAAGAAAATCAAGCAAATATTTCTGGGAGGACTGAAGCAAATGGAAGAAAGCTCTACCTAAGCGGACAATGAAGAGCTGAGAGCTTTTATCCATCAAGCTTTAAACAGTACTCTTTCCACCCCCAAAGGTTTGAAAAGATAAGCAATTTGAGAGCAAAACAACAGCGTGCAACAGTGGAAGGCAATTATGGAAATTAGTTCCATTGGAAGCAAGAGTTCAGAATAAAACCTTTTATTGAACAGTGGGATATTCAAGCAGACTAAAGTTTCTAAAAAGAGGTAGTACAAGAGGTACCGTTATATCTATTTGCCACGAGTGTTTTGCTTATATAAAAAATATCAGTATCTCCACAAGTCTATCCAGGTGTTCTTGGGGTTTTACACAAACCTCATGTGGTTTTTATTCAGTTGGTTGGGTATCTTTTTTGGCAAGTTCGTTTGCCCTTCTCAGGCGGAAGGTTTTGTGGGCAGGCCGCAGGCCTCCCCTGTGAATTGGCCAATGGTGGCAGGAATTTAGGGGGCGTTCCAGTAATGGCGCTTGGCACCGTGCCAACAGCAAGAATAAATGCCCAGCTTGCAGGGCCTTTCAGCCTATTTCTCGCTGCATCAGTTATCCCACCCAGTCACCCTCATATTAGTTTTCTTTGTGGCTGGTACAACCTTGCCATGGACAATGTCGGTCGAAGGGCAGGGCAGGAATTTTTCCCATCTGGCAAATTGGCCCAGCCAATTGGGTTTTTGCCTACCTCATAGCAATCGTCACAACTTTGTAAGGCGGATAGGCATTGGGTAAGCCTTGTCTTAGTTGGAGAAGAGGTTGTAGCTTCCACCTGCCCCTCCATGTTCAAAGGATCCAGGAGGAATGGCTCTTGTCCGATGCCCAGACCGGGGCTAGGGCCATACCACTCCTCCAACGGAGAGTACATTGCCCCCCCCCCGGATTTGATGTAGGTTAAAGGGCTCGCCCCCATACTAAATTGGTGCAAATGTCAACCCGGAGAAAATCCAAATTGCTGTTTGCTCCAATTGAGCGCTAAAGAGCAGTTTCCCCTGAGGAAAAACAGCGAGACAGAAGTGTGGATAAGCCCTAAATTAGGATTCCTATCTTGCATTGTTAACCCTGTGACTTTGTTCCACAGACACTGATGCAGCCCTAAACCATTTGATGGGTATAATTGCAAAGCTACTAGCAAGTGTACTTACTACTTAGTCTTCATGGTGGTTGCTCTTCCAGGACCACCTTCTTGGGATTAGTCTATATTTTGCTGACGACATACAGACAAAGGCATTAATTGCCTCGGCCTTTGTAAACTGCAAAAGAGCTCAATTAGAAGTTTAAAATGGGATCCAGATGCACCCACTCAGCATTTGCCTTGATAGCTTTTGGAGACCAAGAATAGAGGCTTTAAGCAATAACTTTTTTGTGTTCCTGGCAGGAGCCCAAGGTAATCTAGCATATAAAAAATGATACTGATGAGTTCATTATTTGGTATTTTCAGCCAACTGGGCTGTTTGTGCCCAAAACATTGCATGTTTTACAATTACATATTTTTTTGTATTTTTTTAAAAAAAGAGAAAATAAAAACAGAGTAACAAACAAATGCTAAATTACTATCATCAGTTTTGTTGTTTTGGTTCATTTGTTTCTCCTTCCAGTTCTTGGACAGACACATGGAAATGTCTTGACTAATATTCTAATTATTGACCTTTGTTTGTTCCCATGGTAACAGTTGCACCATCAAACCTATTCCAAATGAAAAAATAAGCCAATATTTACCCAACACCAATTCTCCTGGTGTGGTCAATGAATTTCAGTGATGGTGGTTCACACACACAAGCTAATGCCAATTATATTTGCAACTGACTTTGCTAGTTCTGTGAACACATTTAAAACTAGGTGGAAAAGAGGTTGTGAGCTATTCATTGTGAGACTCAACCAAGGGTAAATTTACAACCCTTAAGGGTGTAACCCCGGCACCACCAAACTTCAGCCCTCCAGATGTTTTGGACTACAATACCCATCTTCCCTGACCACTGGTCCTGTTAGCTAGGGATCATGGGAGTTGTAGGCCAAAACATCTGGAGGGCTGCAGTTTGGGGATGCCTAGTGTAACCATTCAATGATTTCAGTCACTATTTGATTAAAATGTGTCAGTATGGTATATGTATCTCTTCTGTCACCTTGCAATTTATAGAAGAGTTACAATCAATGCGACTTCAGTATGAAATGCTATAGCAATTACAGTGGCCTCCAACTTTTCATGATGATTGCTACTGTTGCTTTTCTTTGTCATTTTTCTTTGTTTTGTTTCTTTTTTTCTCCTTCCTTTTGTCTGCCTCTCTCCTTTAATTTAATGTAAGTGGTGGCTGCCAGCTAGCTTGGAAGGCAAACGTCTTAAAATTACCACGGTGCAAGGAAACGCCCGCAGGGATGCTGGACATTGGCCACCAATGTGAAGATAAGATTATTTGTGGGTAGAAAAGGGAAAAGTTAAGAGATGACAGGGAAATGATGGGGTGGTAAAAAAAAATCAACAAATGTTACTGAACAAATCCTGGAGTTTGGAAAGAAAGTATAAAAGTTATTAATAGATAGAATGTAATTTCTGCGTTTCTTATAAGTAACAATCTGCTTCTTTCCATTCTAAATATTACTTTTACTGCTGAAATATGAAAGGGACAAAGGCTGCTTTTTGGGCAACCTGTTTATTCAGCATTCATTCTGATTTGTTTGCAAGGAGGTTAGGTCATGATAGGCCAAGCAAGTGTTAGCCCACATTTTCCAGTTCACTTTCCTTGTTGCAAAAGTTTGGTTGTTTAGGGAAGCCGGCTTGTTGCACGTTGTTGTTTAGTCGTTTAGTCGTGTCCAACTCTTCGTGACCCCATGGACCATAGCACGCCAGGCACTCCTGTCTTGCACTGCCTCCTGTAGTTTGGTCAAACTCATGTTCGTAGCTTCGAGAACACTGTCCAACCATCTTGTCCTCTGTCGTCCCCTTCTCCTAGTGCCCTCAATCTTTCCCAACATCAGGGTCTTTTCCAAGGATTCTTCTCTTCTCATGAGGTGGCCAAAGTATTGGAGCCTCAGCTTCACGATCTGTCCTTCCAGGGAGCACTCAGGGCTGATTTCCTTAAGAATTGATAGGTTTGATCTTCTAGCAGTCCATGGGACTCTCAAGAGTCTCCTCCAGCACCATAATTCAAAAGCATCAATTCTTCGGCGATCAGCCTTCTTTATGGTCCAGCTCTCACTTCCATACATCACTACTGGGAAAACCATAGCTTTAACTATACGGACCTTTGTCGGCAAGGTAATGTCTCTGCTTTTTAAGATGCTGTCTAGGTTTGTCATTGCTTTTCTCCCAAGAAGCAGGCGTCTTTTAATTTCGTGACTGCTGTCACCATCTGCAGTGATCAAGGAGCCCAAGAAAGTAAAATCTCTCACTGCCTCCATTTCTTCCCCTTCTATTTGCCAGGAGGTGATGGGACCAGTGGCCATGATCTTGGTTTTTTTGATGTTGAGCTTCAGACCATATTTTGCGCTCTCCTCTTTCACCCTCATTAAAAGGTTCTTTAATTCCTCCTCACTTTCTGCCATCAAGGTTGTGTCATCTGCATATCTGAGGTTGTTGATATTTCTTCCGGCAATCTTAATTCCTGCTTGGGATTCATCTAGTCCAGCCTTTCGCATGATGAATTCTGCATATAAGTTAAATAAGCAGGGAGACAATATACAACCTTGTCGTACTCCTTTCCCAATTTTGAACCAATCAGTTGTTCCATATCCAGTTCTAACTGTAGCTTCTTGTCCCACATAGAGATTTCTCAGGAGATAGATGAGGTGATCAGGCACTCCCATTTCTTTAAGAACTTGCCATAGTTTGCTGTGGTCGACACAGTCAAAGGCTTTTGCATAGTCAATGAAGCAGAAGTAGACGTTTTTCTGGAACTCTCTAGCTTTCTCCATAATCCAGCGCATGTTTGCTATTTGGTCTCTGGTTCCTCTGCCCTTTCGAAATCCAGCTTGCACTTCTGGGAGTTCTCGGTCCACATACTGCCTAAGCCTGCCTTGTAGAATTTTAAGCATAACCTTGCTAGCGTGTGAAATGAGCGCAATTGTGCGGTAGTTGGAGCATTCTTTGGCACTGCCCTTCTTTGGAATTGGGATGTAGACTGATCTTCTCCAATCCTCTGGCCATTGCTGAGTTTTCCAAACTTGCTGGCATATTGGGTGTAGCACCTTAACAGCATCATCTTTTAAAATTTTAAATAGTTCAGCTGGAATATCATCACTTCCACTGGCTTTGTTATTAGCAGTGCTTTCTAAGGCCCATTTGACTTCACTCTCCAAGATGTCTGGCTCAAGGTCAGCAACCACACTACCTGGGGTGTACGAGACCTCCATATCTTTCTGGTATAATTCCTCTGTGTATTCTTGCCACCTCTTCTTGATGTCTTCTGCTTCTGTTAGGTCCTTACCACTTTTGTCCTTGATTATGGTAATCTTTGTACGAAATGTTCCTTTCATATCTCCAATTTTCTTGAACAGATCTCTGGTTTTCCCCATTCTATTGTTTTCCTCTATTTCTTTGCATTGCTCATTTAAGAAGACCCTCTTATCTCTCCTTGCTGTTTTTTGGAAATCTGCATTCAGTTTCCTGTATCTTTCCCTATCTCCCTTGCATTTTGCTTGCCTCCTCTCCTCCGCTATTCGTAAGGCCTCGTTGGACAGCCATTTTGCCTTCTTGCATTTCCTTTTCCTTGGGATGGTTTTCGTTGCTGCCTCCTGTATAATGTTACGAGCCTCCATCCATAGTTCTTCAGGCACTCTGTCCACCAAATCTAAATCCTTGTTGCACAAGACCTCCCAATAAATTTTGATGGTGCAACCTGGATTTTCTGGTTTGTGATTAAGTTGTACCTGGAAATAGCAACAGTCTGGAAGCACCCCCTAAATTGGGACTAATTCAATTAACTTGTTTAATAGAAACAGCACATGAATTTCAGAACAATCTACATTCAGATAATTTGTTCAGATTCATCACTGCTGAAGGGAGCTTGCTCAGGTATGCCTTAAGTGTTTCTTTTAGCCTATGGTTATTTGTGTAAATTAGGAATGTTCCTTCTAGTACTAAATAGAGCAGGCATCCCCAAACTGCGGCCCTCCAGATGTTTTGGCCTACAACTCCCATGATCCCTAGCTAAGAGGACCAGTGGTCAGGGATGATGGGAATTGTAGTCCAAAACATCTGGAGGGCCAAAGTTTGGGGATGCCTGAACTAGAGTTTATAGTTAAGTATAAGCTGGCTCTTACTCAAAGTAGGTCTTTACTCCAGATCTTCACATTTTAATAGGGATGTTAGCACAGTTATACCCCACTCCAACAGTGGAGAAAAAAGATATTAATTTATTATCTGAGTGACAAATAAAGAAACAACAGCTTAACAAAGAATACCCACAAAATACCATCAAATAAACATTAAAAAATAATAATCAAACCAGCACAGTGCCAATCTAAGCCTATCACTCTAAACAAGATCAATTCCATACAGCCAGATCACATATACAACTGACAACACATTTTAAATATTATTTTTCACCCTCCCTCCTCTGGTCTGTGTAGAGATTAGGGAGGGAGAGATCTAGTCTTTTAGATCTTCTCAATGACAGATCTTTCTTCATGCTAGTTCTCTCCCCCACTTGTCACCTGTGCCTGATTAAAGCTCACCACCAAGGGCGTAGCAAGGGGGTGTTGGGGACGGGCCGCCCCGGGTGCCACCCTGGAGGGTGACACTCAGCTTAGCCCTCCCTGGTCCGCCCCTAGCCTCCACCCGCAAATGCGCAGTCCATATGGGCTGCCGCTGGTGTGCGGTGCCCTGTGGAGCCGCCACACGGCAGCGACGTCCCGTGCTGACTGCACAAAGTCCGTACGGGGCATGCGCAGTCCATACGGGGTGAGGGTGAGGTCACCGTGACCCCTTGCTGACTGTGCGCACGCTGGATCCGGCACATGCACGGTCAGCATGGGATGCCACTGGCGTGCTCCGTAGTGCGCATGCGTCGTTACGTTACATAGTGACGTTGCGCGTGCGCACTCCGGAGCGGGTTGCTGCCGCGGGTGACTGAGCGGCTCCATACGCCGCTGCCCACCGCATCAGAGATACATTTTACTATGGAACATATTTGCCTATTATGTCTTTCTGTCCCTCCCTCTGTCTCTGCCTTTTTGGATTCCATAGCAGCATAGTAAGATTTTGTTTGACTTCATAAATGAAGCGTATTGAACTTCAAATCCCACAAACCCTGTTGGAGGAACATTTAAGAGAAAAATGACTTATAGCAGACTTTTCCTCTTCCCTGGCTGTTATTTTCCTCACATCGGTTCACATAGCAACAAATGGCATGTTTGTGCTGTTAAGCAGTGGTAATGCCATTAGCTCCACACCCAATGACATCACACAGAATAGGAATCTATGATACAAGTAATCATATGGCAGCAATTATGATTTTCATTGTCATAAGGAAAGCAGAATGGTATAGTGCTTAGGGTCTTGGCCTTGGGCTAGGGTGTTCCAGGTTGAAATCACCACTCAGTCATGAATCTAAATGACTCTTTCAGACTCTTTCAGACTAATCTATCTCACAACATGTCCCTCCCCACTGCCTGGAGGACCTGTGCAGAGTTATGCTTGGTGATTGGCAGTGTAAAAAGCTGACTGAGCACAAAATGTTAGAGGCTCATATGCATCACCTTAGGGATGCGGGTGGTGCTATGGTCTAAACCACTGAGCCTAGGGCTTGCCGACCAGAAGGTTCGAGTCCCCATGACGGGGTGAGCTCCCATTGCTTGGTCCCTGCTCCTGCCAAACTAGCAGTTCGAAAGCACGTCAAAGTGCAAGTAGATAAATAGGTACCACTCCGGCAGGAAGATAAACAGCGTTTCCGTGCGCTGCTTTGGTTTCGCCAGAAGTGGCTTAGTCATGTTGGCTACATGACCCGGAAAAACTGTCTGCAGAAAAACTGCGGAAAAACTGTCGGCTCCCTCACCCAGTAAAGCGAGATGAGCGCCACAACCCCAGAGTCGTTTGCGACTGGACTTAACTGTCAGGGGTTCTTTACCTTTACTTTAAGCATCACCTTAAGCCCATCAGAGGAAAGGCAATGCATAACCATAATGAATGTAACAGCTTAATGAGGCAGCTCAATCACATGTGTAGATTTTCTACTCTTTTCAGCTAGGTCCTAGACCTCACCAGATCCTGGACTTTCAGTGCAGTTTTCAGTGTAATCAGCTATGCAGTACATGAAGAAAACCTCTTTTTCTTTACCAAGCAACTACAAACAATCTCTAATCATCCAGAGCAGCCTTCCTCAATCTGGTACTCTTAAATGTTTTAGGCTACAACTCCTATAATCAGTGCTTTTTTTTTTCTATTAAAAAAAATGTTTCGGGGTACTCTCATTTTCCTACTCATATTGAAATACTGTCCCTCAATGAGGCCAAACTTAGATTCACAAAATGTTATGGGTATGTGTACCTTTACATCCCCCCAGAAAAAAGCACTGCCTATAATCCCAACTATTTACCATGCTGGATGGGGCTGATTAGAGTTGTAGACAAAAATATTTGGGGGACACCAGGTTGGGAAAGGTGGTGGGACAGATTTTTCAAAACAGAGATGATGACTAAGCGCCAGAATTTCTCATTTTGGAAATCAGGGACCTATTTCATTATATACTATGCAGGTCCATTATGTCATTAGTTTTCTTCTTCTTCTTCTTTTCTTAAATTATCTTTGTTTTAGAGAAAGCAAGACATGGGTGAAATATAAAGAGGAAAATCACACTGAATAAACAACGCAACCATTCAATCAATGCCAGTTCCAAATTTCTCAAAGACATACAATAATATGTACCACCATTTTCTTTCAAAGGGAAACAGCTTCCTTTTTCTAATTAGGGAAAATCAGAGCCAGAGTGGTATAATGTTGTGGTGTAATGACTGATGTGACAGGGAGACCCTGATTTAAATTTCTCTTCTGTTTTGAAGGCTGTGGGTGGCCTTGGGCAAGTCAATCTCTATCACTATAACCTGCCTCATGGGTTTGTTGTGAACCTAAAGTGCCGGTCAACTGCTCAGAGGCCAGATGGGATTAAAATGGAATAGTTAACCCAGTTCAAAATGGTTTCATACCTTAATTATCCTGTCTGTAACTTTAACAAAAGGGACGTCTTCTGGGCTCCCTGCTGCTGAGCAAAAGGTCCACCCTTTGTTTCCACAAACGATGAAATATGGCAATTTGGGGGATTTTCTTTATTCTTCTGCAGCACAAAAAAGGTACTTATTTTATTGCTGAAAGATCCTTTCCCTCTTTAATTAAAATAAATATGCATTTGTCTTATATTTCTGGAAACCACCTGGGTGTTTGGTGTATGTTTTTAGTTTTGTCCACTGGGATAAATTAGCCTACCACTGAGCTAAATGTGACTGCCCTATGCAAACATCCAGACCCACTGACTTCAAGAGTCATTTTGGCTTTCCCACACAAGCAGAAAATCTGTAATGCATGTGTTTCAAATGCTAGCCGTGCTCTTTTCTTGGAGTTCTACGAGTGAACTCCTAAGCATGTTTAACTCAGTTGTGGGTCCCACTGAACTCAATGGGACTTACTCCCAAGTAAGAGTGCCTGTGATGGAACTGTTTGCGGTTTATAAAAATGGATGCAGCCTCAGGTAGAGAAAAACGACCCATCCACAGGAAACGTGGTCTGAAGAACTTGTTTCTCAATTGCCATCTCTTGTAGCAGCACTGGCTCTGTATGCTATACTATTTATCTGATGCATATACAATGTAGAGCTGGCACATTGTTTAAATTAGGGGTAGGGATTTTCGTGGGTTACAAAGGTAGTGCAGTGTCTCATGCATCATTTTTACATATCAATTTTACTTATTGAGACATTATGAGGAAGGGGGGAAAGAGGTGGGTGGGATGGGGAGTTGGGTGTGTGGAGTTAGAATAAATTTCCCATTAGCTCCAGCCAGCATAGCCAATGGTCAGGGATGATGGGAGTTGTCATGGAAAAATATCAGTTCCCCACCCTGACTTAAGTAATATTTTTTAGTTCACATAAATTCCTTGTATCTGAAGGCAGTGAAAGCGTGTTAGTCAAACTGATAAGGACAGCTGAAACTGTGTGAACAGTTAGTGGTGACAGAACCAGGGAATGACTACTAGATAGATCCACATGGACTTCATCTAGATGAGTTGTTGTCTGTTCTGATGTCAATGTGTCTACTTTCCTGCAGGCAATTTTTCCTTACACCACATCATGACCTCTCACAGGTTATCATTGATGCCTCTGTCTCCAGGACATCCCAGCTCCATAGAACTACTTAGAAAGGATGTTGTATCCTTTATTTGCAAAACAAATGGCTCTCCAGTGACCTGTTACAGCCTGGGGCCCTCCAGATCTTTTGGACTACAAGTCCCACCAACCCTGTATAGAATGGTCAATGCTCTGGGATGATGGGAACTGTAGTTCAAAACAGGTTGGGAAGGCTGCCTTACCAGCTTTGTATCTGGAGGAGGCCTTGATACTTGCTTCTTTAAAACGCCTGCTGAACCATTTGAACACCCCACTCCAAAGATAAGTTATATACCCCTTCTGTCTCTAAAAAGAGAAAAGGAATCTTAACAGCACCATATCCATGAGGAGAACCAAGATCATGCATTTACTATATTCAGCAAAATGATAAAAATGCAATCACTGTGCCCATACAGGAGCATATTTGAGTTCCTGAGCTTGTCAAAACTTCAAAACAAGGATCATTAAGACTTAACAGTGCAATCTCATGTATGTTTACTCAGAATCTTGCAGTATTCATCAGGGCTTACTAGTTAGTGTGCTTAAGGATTACAGTCCAGCAGGATGGTCTCGATTCCTTCTTTCCTACAGCTACCCCAAGTCCTTCCTATACTCATAGAAGTTGCTTGCACTTATACACCCATACTCGAGTTGTTTGCCTTCCATGCTCACGACACTCAAAGGCCGCAGTTCGTATGAGATATACAGTTCAGGGAGGACCTAGGTTTGTGAAGGAGTGTATGAGCTGTGCCTTGCAACCTTCACTTTTTATGACAAACAGGAACAATTGAAGGTCAAATGCTACCCGTTCTTTCATTGATGTTTAGGCGAGAATTCAAATGTGTGTTGTTGTTTTTTAATAAGCTTGTATTTGTTCTGAGTTTTACAAAAGTTATCTGGCTAAAGTCAAACATCATCTCTGTTTCTCCAATGCTCAAGAATTCTTCGTGAATTAATAAATGGTTGAAAAAGTTCCTTAATGCCAACTGAGTCTCTTGCAGAAGGAGTCAAGGTGAAAGATTTTCTGCTTGATCAAGAGAAGAAAAGCACAATAAAAATTCTAACACCCTTTCATTATCTGAAGCCAACTCTGCCCTTGAAGGGAGCCCAAAAAAAATCCACAAGAAGAATAGAAGGATTTAAAAGATACCATTCAGACCGCGTTGTAAACAGTTTAGGAGGCTATAGGCAAGTGGTGACCTCTGCACATCGGACTTAAGAGTGATGAAACTGCTGGATGTTGAAGGGATCAGCAAGGAGGCACATTAAGGATAAACAAAACCCTGTGAGAGTTAAGGGAACTTTTATTCCAAAGGTCATTTGACAGTGTCAGTTCCCTGGCCTCTGGTCACTCACTATTGTTCCCCACAGTGACTGTCCATCTGTCTCAGACCCACAAAGGACAAAATGGCATCATTATCAATTACTTTAGGTTTTGAAGTGTTTTGTGAATTAGAGGCTGGTGCTGATGGAGGACAATGAACTCTCACTTAGGCTTTTTGGCTGAAGCTCCATGGGGTCCCTCAGGCACTTTCTTGGCTGGTCAATAGGGGCTTTTGAAGACCGGCTGCACTGCAGCCAACACATGCCAAAGGAGAAGAGAATATTGCTGTCAGGGTCAAGTTTGTTTCAATGACCACTCAGGAAAGGGTGGAGGCAGGAGTGCATTTATAATTATGAGTCCCTCCATCTGAAATTTTGTGGCACTTCCAGTTTAATGAGACAACTACCATATTAAAATGGTTGATAAACTGTACTCCAGAAACTGAAACTTGGAGTGTGTTTAGGGAAAGGGGACAAACACGAGCAATTGGAACATCGTAAGCTGTTTATAGTCAGATTGTCTTTATTAACTTTATGTTTTATGTTTGCAGGGCAGCTTGCAAACGTAAAGAGCAATTACAAAATATCTATCCAAACATCAGTTAAATAATTAATAATAATAATAATAATAATAATAATAATAATAATAAATTATTTTCCCAGCCACTCTGGGCGGCTTCCAACAGAAATATTAAAATACAATAGTCTGTTAAACATTAAAAGCTTCCCTAAACAGGGCTGCCTTCAGATTTCTTCTAAAAGTCTGGTAGCTGTTTTTCTCTTTGACATCTGATGGGAGGGCGTTCCACAGGGCAGGTGCCACTACCGAGAAGGCCCTCTGCCTGGTTCCCTGTAACTTGGCTTCTCGCAGTGAGGGAACCGCCAGAAGGCCCTCAGTGCTGGATCTCAGGGCAGAACGATGGGGGTGGAGACGCTCCTTCAGGTATACTGTACCGAGGCCGTTTAGGGCTTTAAAGGTCAGCACCAACAATTTGAATTGTGCTCGAAAACATACTGGGAGCCAATGTAGATCCTTCTGTTATGTGGTCTCGGAGGCCGCTCCCAGTCACCAGTCTAGGTGCCGCATTCTGGATTAGTTGTAGTTTCTGGGTCATCTTCAAAGGTAGCCCCACGTAGAGCGTATTGCCGTAATCCAAGCGAGAGATAACTAGAGCATGCACCACTCTGGCGAGACAGTCCACGGGCAGATAGGGTCTCAGCCTGCATACCAGATGGAGCTGGTAAACAGCTGCCCTGAACACAGAATTAACCTGCGCCTCCATGGACAGCTGTGAGTCCAAAATGACTCCTAGGCTGCGCACCTGGTCCTTCAGGGGCACGGTTACCCCATTCAGGACCAGGGACTCCACCACACATGCCCGCTTTCTGTCCCCCCAAAACAGTACTTCTGTCTTGTCAGGATTCAACCTCAATCTGTTAGCCACTATCCATCCTCCAACCGCCTCCAGACACTCACACAGGACCTTCACCGCCTGACTGGCTTAAAATTGGGGTGCCACCAGGTTTGAGAAAGGTGACTTCCAGCCTTGCCATATTACTCAGCCCACCCCCTCATTGCTCTGCTGCTGGTTGCCTGGTTGGTGGACCTGGAGCTTCAGCTGCGGGACGTTTTGCTTCTGCAGCTGGCTATGTGGCATCATTTGGGGACGCACGTACACCATGGGGTACTAGATTCAGGTTCTGTAGTTTGGCCCTCTAATTTTGGTCCAAAACTAGAGGCCTGAAAGGACCCTACCACATAAACCAAATGAACTGGTCACAAGCAGTAAGGGCCTCAGACTCTCCAGTCTCTACTGCCACCTGGGAATCCAAAAGCAATGGTGAGTTTGCCACATCAATCAGACCATCCATCACGGACAATTCCATCTTGCCTGCCTTGCTTCTGTAGTCAGGCAGTGATTTGGATCTCCCAGTGCTTTTTCTCAGGGGGTGCTCAAGGGTACAGAGGACTGGCACCTCCTTTTGTTGTTGTTAAAAAAACCCGGGACCATCTGCATGCAAAGTGTGAGTCCTGCCTCTGAAAATTCTCCTTCCCCAAAAGCCAGGCAGCCCCCTATGTGGCCACAAAGTGCACAACCAATGCAAGCTTGTGTGTTCAAACACCTGCTGAATAACTGCGCACGCGCCCCCGTCATGCTACCCCCCATTCACACCCCACCAGGAACAGCCAACAGTGTTCAGGAACAGCAAAAAGAAAGTAATTCTGCAACAGAAATTAAGAATGGGAGTGTACTGCCCCACCTTGCACAATATAGCATTAATGTATAAAATACTTGTTTTTTAAACACCACTTGTTCTGCCTCTGTGAAGCGGACCTGACATATAGCACTGCTTGGCAGCATGGAATGAGCATCCTGTTCCTTAAGAAAACCTCGGTGTTCTTTTACTGCTGCACAAAGCAGAGCTCTTGTGTGTGGTTTTCTTTGTACACTGGCACTAATCATTTGTTATAGTGTCCCCCCCTCCATTCCAACTGTATAAACTAAGAGTTGTTAGGAATGTGGGTTAATTTGTTGACGATTCTTGAAAATGATTGTTTCGTTGCTAATGGGTAGGGGCGGGTTACAGTTTCATATTTATGCAGCACCTGCTGTATTTTCTGCCTGCATGTGTAATTCACAAGCTATCTATTGTTTGTTCTACCCACTTTCAAGCGGTCTTGGGAATGGGAACAACTTAATGGGCAGGCAGGCTGTTGAAATAATAATGTTGCCCTTCCAGTAATGGGAAGCAGAAGTAACCAGCAGCAGCCCGAGATACTCACACACAGTACTATTTTTTTAAAATTAATTTTGTATTTGCAAATTTAACAAGAAAAAAACAAAAGTAAAAACAACAGACCACCAGTTCACATTTTGGATACAGTGACTATAACTGCAGAAATCTTAATTTAAACGTGTAAGTTAATATAACCCCACAGATGTCCAAAGAGGTATTCCCAAAAAAGATACAAAAAATTCACACCAACAATGGCAGCAACAACCCCAGCCCAAGATTCTGCTCAGCAACCTCAGTTTTTGTAGCGGGAGTCCGTCAGGGCCCTGTCCTCCCAGGCCAAGTGGGAAAAGGCCTTTAAGGCAAGGAGCTGGTCTTCCAGGACTCACAGCCATTGGGTGAATCCAAGTTCTAGCATTATAAGGGAAGGCAAGAAAAAATATATCCACCCTCCCCACGCTACCCATAAACTTGATTACTGATGTTAAAAAAATAGGGACTTTCTACTAAGCAGTCACATGCAAGAGATACTGACTAGATTAGGACGGGCCATGTGAAATATGCTCAGATACCACTCCATTGCTGTCCACCCTGCAGCATCTGCTGCCTGAATCATCTACCTCACTCTGCCTCACTGTGTACCCCACAGCCTTTCCCTGTAATATATTGGAATCCTTGCATTCTCGGCTGCTAAAATCCAAAGAAGCACACAGCCTATGTGGTAATTCAGAGTTTATTTTAAGCCGGCAGCCGCTGCTGAGGTGCTCTTTAGAAAAGGAGCAGTTTCCTCCCTCTCAATCGGCACCTTTGACAGACGCGGGGGGGGGGGGGAGGTTGTGGTAGTTAGCAAAGAGGCAATGAGTTTACATGAACCTTTTTCTCAGCATGCTACAAAAGAAAAGGCATCCTATGATGCTGCCATTCCAAACTGTAGAAAAGAACAGCAGTGAGTGCCACTAAAAGAAAAGGGTACGGCACTCAGCATGCTTTCATGCATGCCACTACTCCTCCACAGCAACTTTTAAATTGGAAAAAATAGTCGAACCTAGTCATATGGTCGCAGGCAACAAGACAGCCAGCCATTCACCCACAAGGTAGAAGGTGCCACTGAGGACTTACTCGCTGGGTATCTTTTGGGAGATTTCCCTCCCGCATCAGTAGGGTGATAATAATGCTGTTGGTCACATCTACACCACACATTTAAAGCACCTGGCTTCCCCCAAAGAATCCTGGGAACTGAAGTTTGATAAGGGTGCTGGGAATTGTAGTTCTATGAGGAAGAAACCTCAGTTCCCAGGATTGCGGTATTTGGGCTGATGGAAGTTCAGCGGGACGTAAATGCAACTAAATAAAATGAATAAATCCTTATTTCCGTTTAGAAGATAATGTGCCATGGAAACTCCAGGCACCAAACTCAGTACAGTGAGAACTAATGAAAGGTATCAGGAAAACAAGACCTGAGGAAGAAACTTGTACGGTATATACACGCAGAACCCACCGTGAAGAAATATTTTGTAACAGCACTTCAAATCCAACAATATATTTTCAAGCTCTGAAGCAGTCTGAGCATTTGCAGTCTTGTGGCTCCATATTACAAGGATTTATAGGGAGCCGTTTTATATTCCAGCATGCATCCAAGAACACACGTTTAGATGTCAGACAATAGGAGTCACAGCCCACACACTGAATATGTGATTACCTGGCACAGCAAAAGGTTTTCCAGTTTGCCTCTACTGAATGTAATGTTCTTTTAGTCAAAACTGCCTGAACGCCTTAGTAAATTGCAGCCTGGGCAGGAAGTTTGGCTCAGTGCACCTTGCAGAGTGCCATGCCCTTAAAGTTTTTGGTTTTTTTTAGTTAAGTATTAATGAGTAGTTTCTGTGAGTACAAAGCAGTCACTTTATTTCATGTGTGTTCTGTTTGTGGTGTTGTTTTCTCCTGAGGTGAAAAAGAAAAGCAGGAGTGCTGTGGCTTGTACAGGCCCATGACATTTCGCCATTCAGCTGCCTGTCCTGCAGGAAAAAGTGTGCCTCCCAACTCTTCTGCAATATCACCAAGGACACTGAGATATGAACTCTTTGAGAGCTGTGCCCCAGCAACGTCTCCGACACTGCAAAGAGGTCACACCTCTCAGATCACTTCCATCGGCAGCGCTACAAAAAATGTTGCTCTCTTAAGAAAGCAAAATGCCTGCACGGTCAGGCATATTCTGGCTGTGGTGCCTCATACCCTCCAACATTTCTCCGATGAAAAGAGGGACGTCCCACTCCATAATGATAATTTTCCTGTTTATACCCCACACATCTTACTGAGTTGCCCCAGCCACTCTAGGCGGCTTCCAACATATACAAAAACATAAGAAAACATAATACTTTAAATAAATAAAAATAAAAATTCTCTATACAGGATTGCCTCCAGGCAGCTCAGGGGTCAGATAACTCCTCATACCCTCCAGCATTTCTCCAATGAAAATAGGGACGCCCTAAGGAAAAGCTGGACATTCCAGGATCAAATCAGAAACCAGGACAGCTTCTCTAAATCAGGGATGTCCCTGGAAAATAGGGACATGTGGAAGGTCTGGCGCAATATGGAACTTCCTTCCTGACCCCTTCAGTGGCCAAGTATTTGCACCCAGTGTTTGAGGTGTCTGTGGAAACTGGGTGCTCACATTGGCAATGATAGCTTTAAAAGAAGACCTTTGAGAAAGGCCGAGAGCGAAATCTGGAGAGATGCAGCGGGTGGACAAGTGGAATGTGTTCCATGCTTGTAAAGAATAAGAATGGTAATTGTTAATTATATGAAGGATGTATTATGATTGGTAGATTCTGTTAGCATTCATTGGTTTATTTGTCTATCTGTATTGGGTATGGGGGTAAAAGTGGAAACTAATAAAAATTATATTACCAAAAAGAGAGAGAGAGAGAAAGGCTGTATGTATTGCATAAAAATGAGTAAGCTTAAGAGTTTTCTCTTTGTCATCTTCTAGGACACCTTGCCAGTAATATACTGCTTCCTGGAGTCTTATTAATCTGAATTTCTATGATCATAGTACATGTCTGACTCATTATATGGTGTTGAACTATTCCTAATAAAGGAGGTTACTGGCACTGCTGATCACATGAGCTGACCTTTTACTGTTCGACAGTAACCCTGATTTCTTAAAATGCCAGTAACCAGCCATCAAAATAGCCATCCTAAGTAATTCAACAGCAAGGGGTGGAACTAGCAGCCTTCCAGATGTGTTGGACTTCAACTCCCATCAGGCCAAGCAAACATGGCCAATAGTCAGGTTGGGAATCCAGCTTCATCTGGAGGGATGCAGATTCCCAACCCTATCCTATAATATTATACTGATGTGGATTATGAATAATAATTGCCAGATTCTTAAAGGTAAAGGAACCCCTGACCATTAGGTCCAGTTGTGGATGACTCTGGGGTTGCGGCACTCATCTCACTTTACTGGCCGAGGGAGCCGGCGTACAGCTTCTGGGTCATGTGGTTAGCATGACAAAGCCGCTTCTAATGTATCTGTTTTCAAAGCAGCATTGTTATGCTGACTAATAATTGATTTAAAAAATGTGTATCAAATTATTTTGTTTGGTATGAAGGAGATCATTGTGCTTGTGCTTGTGTGAGGTGTCTTGTTATTGTTGAGTCACAAAACAGGATTAAAACTCACAGAACCAAAAGAGTAGGCAGAGAAACCATACAAACATATTGGTGAATCTCAGACTTGTCACATCTATGCAATAATACTGTGTGACATGAAAGTGAAACATACAAAAAACCATTATATGAATGTGTTTTTGCCCAGCAGAAGAGGTCTGGTTAGGCGATATCCTTAGTAATTGCTATGTACGTATTAATTTACAGACCTTGTCTGACTAGGCCAGCTGAGATAGCAGAGAACCTTCTTCAAATAGAATTAGGGGATGTGTTCACATGAGCATTTGTCCAGGCAATCCAACATCGAAATGGCTATATATCTGCGAGAGAAATCGAGTTATAGTGAATAACTTTGTAGAACACAGACCCTGAGCAAAAATGACTGAAGTATATGTTTGGGCCTAGTGTAATAAGACGCATATTACGGTGATAACAATCATAACAAAATTATAAGTGGTGATATATATATCAGTGCAGCAACAAATAACGAATAAAGCAGAAGATAAGGATTCCCCCCCCCCCTGCCAAAGCAGCACAATGAAAGTAACATAACTGATAGCTAGGCTCTCTCCCATCCCTGATAAGACATGTCTTTACCAAGTGACAGAAATAATTTAAATGGTGCTTTCTGAGGAAGGGAAAATTACTGAACAGGCAATTGAACCTTGCCATGACCAGAAGGATCCTGCTTCTCTTACCCATGCTCCATATTTCAAGAGAAAAGACCTCAGAGTATGGTCTGAAGGCACATGAAATCACCACTTTGTCAAAGCTAAGCAGGTCTAGGCCTAGCCTGTGCCTGGGGAGGTGATCACCTGAAGGCCGCTAGAATGCTGCCTTGGTTACCGTGACGGGGTGGCAAAAGGCGGGAGGCAAATGTAAGAAAATAAATAGCTGGTGGAGGATGCCACAAAAAACCTCTGGTGTTGATTGGAGGGCATGGGAAGCACTTGGGAGAGAAGTCGCTCCTCAGTGTTTCAGGTGCTCTAACAATGCGCATCCAAGAAACAATGCACACTCTGCCCTGCAACGGCAAACCTATAAGATGCTACATTAAAACTGGCCCTAAGAGGATGATCTAAAGTTGTGTGTCTTTCTCCTAGCTGCTGCTGAGGACTGTGACATTACTCATACACTATAAGAGACTCTCTAAACAACTTACCGCACAGTTGTGTTCTTCAGCACCACATGGCTGCTCCCCCTCCCCTCTCCCCGCCCCTTTGGTGCATGATCTGCCTGAGGCAAGTGCGTCACTCTGCCTAATGTTTTCTGGATTAACTAAGCATGCATGCCACGTCACAATTTCGCCATTTAGCTAGGAAAGGGGTCTGAGACAAGACCCATCCTTGGGTACAGCTGAAGGGAAATGCCTTAAGAAAGACGTGGATTAGTCTTTCTATGTACCACCACACCCACTTTGAAGTACTACCACCACCTTCCTCCCCATTCTCCATACTCCTGCTCACATTAAAATAATAAAACAGCAACAGACTCACCACAAAGTTCCGCATTAGCTTTGTATCATGAGGTCTTACTCGCTGAATCAGTTGTTAGGCAGCATAATTAATACTTGTGCTCACTTGCCCTGCACATGGAGGAAATAGCTCACCATTCTTCTGGGTCATGCCACAATGATAAATTGACCACCATTCAGCAGTTTCCTCCCCCAGATTTAAATTTGCATATGAAAGTTAATGTGACCTGCAGTAGCACACAGCTATCTCTGCCTACTATCCACAGGGGGGGGGGGTTGTTGTTTTGTTTTTAGAATATAGATCTGCAAATCATAGCTACTAATTCCTACATATTCCCAATGTTAACTCCCAATATATTGCGCTCTCTCTCTCTCTCTCTCTCTCTCACACACACACACACACTGCTCCAGAGATCAGCACTGGAATTACCAATGGAGTTTGTAAAGGCTGCAGATTCTGAATAGAAGCTTCTTCCTCACCAGCAGCATTTCATGACTGAATGTGCTTGACTGTGTTAGGCTGCAGGTGAAGGGCCAATGTGAAACTAAAAGTGTTTCACGCCACGTCCCCCTCACTGAGCCTTTGAGCAAGCTGGTACCTGGTGCAGCAACTAAGTTCTAGCACAGGGGTAAGCAACCTAAGGCCCGTGGGCCAGATGCGGCCCAATTGCCTTCTCAATCAGGCCCACAGACAGTTTTTACATGAGTAGAATGTGTCATTTTATTTAAAATGCATTTATGGGTTATTTGTGGAGCCTACCTGGTGTTTTTACATGAGTAGAATGTGTGCTTTTATTTAAAATGCATCTCTGGGTTATTAGTGGGGCATAGGAATTTGTTAATTCCCCCCCTTCAAAATATAGTTCGGCCCACCACATGGTTTGAGGGACGGTGATGTCATGGTTTGAGCCAGACGAGCAGGAGTGGTGACAAGCCCCCCCTAGATGAAGCGGGAACCACGGAAGAGTCTGGGGAAATAGAGGAGTTCCTACCTGGATAAGACTGGTGGCGGCACTCCTCAGAAGAGGAAGAATCAGATAGGGAAGAGGGAAGACCAGAACAGGAAGAGAAAGGAGTTGAGGCAGAATCAGGCCCTTGTGAGGAGAGGAGCCGGCAGGCCCCCTCCCCTCCTCCCTTCTTAACTGTAGAGCGTAGAGCTGAGAAACGGAGGGAACAATTGGAGGCAGCTGCAGCTCGCAAAAGGTGTGGTGATGAACCGGCTACTTAAGGAAGGCCAGCTGCTTCCCTCACCAGCACCTGCAACTGCTGTGCAGAAGTGCATGGTTGTCCTTGCTCATCCTGTTCCTGATTTCAGTGTTCCTGACTTCGGCTTCTCCTGACCCTTGGTACTGATACCCAACCTTGGCTGGTTCCTGGCCCGGACTGTTGGACCTAGACCTAGACTCCATCTGACTGCTGCCTTCAGCATGCCAACCTGTTGGCGCCCTAACAAATGGACTGGCCCATGGCTGAAAAGGGTTGCTGACCCCTGTTCTAGCACATTTGCAAAGCTAAGCAGGGTCTGGTGTGGTTTCAAATTGGATGGAGAACCATGCGTTGCAGACGGTTGGACTACATGGCCATTGGGGCCCCTTCCATCTCTACAATTCTGTGATGTCTGGCTTTTCACCCGCCATATTGGAAACACATTTAATGTTTCCAAACTGGAAATAAAACATCACATAATTGGGGTTCTTTTAATGATGTTAATATATTGAATGATCTTTGTGTGACAATGTTGTGCTCTTCTTCAGGGCAGATATTTCTAGTGGCTCTCTCAAGTTAATCAGACTACAGCTTCCAATTATACTTCCTTAGATGCTAGGCTATGCTCAGCAGGCCTGAGTGGTGAAAGAGAGCCTACAAGAAAGCATAATATGCTCCAATCAAATGGGGAAATGAGAAGCTAAAGTTATGAGGCTGGATAAGGATGGCAGTTGCTGTAATGAAATTTTCAAATTCTTCATAAATCCAGGCACTGGCTTGGCAGTATTTATGCTGCTTAAAAACAAAAACAAAACCTCTATACTTAGTATAGTAAAACCAAATGTACAAATATCCTGGACTCACCTAATAAAAACTGCCTAACCAAAATATTTAACATGGTTGCTCAAGCAGCCTTGTTTGACTGTGACGGGAGCAAATACACAAAAATATAAATTATGAGTTTCTGAGGTTGGATACTACAGTATTTTCCTAGATCAAATATGAACAAAAGCATTGGTGGTTGGGGTGGAACAGCAGTCAATATTTCCTATGAAAAAGAACGTTTAGTAGAACGGTGGAACTTTACGACAAATGTCAACGGATCAGTTAGAAAATGTCAACACAATCTGATAATGACTGTAATGAGAACCACGTGTGGAAAGCAATGAGAAGCAAGTATGAGCTGTTCCATTGTCAACAGCAAGAACATCCTGGCTGTGCTTGCAAAACAAACTCACAGGGTCACAAAGAGTCAGGTGACATGTCCTTGAGCTGCCTTAAATCTTATTGAAATCAATGGGACTCGAAAGCAGGAGGCAGGAAAGGTGATTTCTGCGTGAGGTGAGAGGGCAGCAAACAAAAATGATCAAAGGTCTGCTCTCAGGGACATATTCTGGACTAACCTGCAGAACAGCAATAGAGTGGTTGCCCTACTGACAGATCTGCAGAAGCCAGCAAGTTTTCATGGCCTAGAGGTAAACTTTAAAGGTTCAGTAGACTAGGCTGCCTAACCAGCAAATGTTTGTATTTAGCACAAACTCCTTCCCCCACTCCAGTCTTCTGGCATGCACAGAAGATGCTTGGGTGAGAGACAAACATTTCTACCATTTGCACCTAGAGATGGGGTAGAAATTCAATTCAGTTCACATTTAAAGGTGAATCTATGAAAATTTCACTTTCCAAAACTATACAAGAACCAAGGCGCTGCCATCCTTTGGAAATCAGAATTGTATGAATTTTGTGTTGCGGTTTTTCAGCCAAACTATGTTTGCAAAAATTCATATATTGGGGAAATGCGCATAAAAATGAGAATATATATATATATATATATATATATATATATATATATATATATATATATATGACTGAAAATAACATACAGAAATGTATTATTTTAGGGGAAATTGTTTGCAAGAATGTTTACTTGAGTCAAAACTGCATACAAAAATGTGTTTTATCAGGAGAAATTTGCACTAAAAGTCAGATGAAACTTCATGAGAATGCGCAACTGGTAAACTGGCAAAACGTTGCAGGTGTCTCAATTTTCTTCATTAAAACGTTAAAAGTGAAACGGTCTGTTTCAGTGGAACTTTTGCACCCTGGCTTGCATGCATTGATATCCCTTCAAAAATTAGGGGGAGCCGCAGTATGTGCAGCCACATCCCCTCGAGTTAGCTCTCTAAGCCTCCAGTAGATTCTCAACCACTGCGACATTCTTCAATGTCTCCAGACAAGCCAAGGGAAGAATATTGAAAACCTGTAACACAGAGCAGATTATTTCGTCTGCCCTGTTCGACATGAATTATAATTCAATATATTGGTTCTCCTGCTTGTGACGTTTATAATCCATTTCCTATGCTGCAGAGACAAGACCTTAAGGGGGAACGTGTGTGCACAACCACTATCCAAACACTGCCGCTTCTCCCTGGGGATCTATTACAGCCCGGCACACCCAAGTATTTTATGAGCCATAAACTCCCTGCTTCAAATGGAGATTCATCGGGAATCCCTGGGAGAGGCTAACAAAGACAGAGTATCCTGTAGCCACATGCTGGTGGGGGAAGGGGCAAAGTAAAGGCTACAAAGATTCCTTCTAAGAGCCACAGCAGCTGCAGCAGCAGCAGCTGTATTGCTCAGTTGCTTCCCATTACTGCCCATCCATCGCTTTGTGTCTCCGGCAGCCAGAAGGAAAACAAAGAGGTTCTTCCAAAGTCATGGTCCATTAATGTTTTTTGGGGTGTGTGTGTTTTTGTTTTGTTTTTGCTAGGTCACCACTCCAGACTAGTGCCTGCACATTACAATTCGTTAAAAGAGGGTGGGGTGGGGAATGTGAGCTTCTACTTATGCTGAACGCTTTTGACTATACAAAATAAATAAAAGAATTCTTCCAGTAGCATCTTAGAGACCAATTAAGTTCGTACCTGTAACTAGAGCTTTTGACTATAGTCCATGCTGATGCACAAAGGCTGCAATGTCCTACCTAGTTACTCAAGTGTAACACCCTTAAAATAAGCGGGATTGTGCCCATGCAAAATTCAAGTGGTCGAATTTTATACTTTGAAGGGGTACAACTTTCAGAACGGGGCTTTTGTTAATATACAGAAGACAGTTCCATGATTTTATTTTATTTTATTTTAAAAAAGAAGGAAACAAGGACATGTGTAGATCTCAATAAGGTTTCAAAGATGCATTTTGATCTGCCATCAAGACAGGGGTTGACACAAAGCCACAGAGACAAATTGGAGCAGCAGCCTGGGGGCGTCCACATTCCAGGGATGTCTGCCTTAGCGAAGCAAATACTTGCAGAGAGACCACCTTTTTTAAGGGTTTGGAGGAGGTGCACAGAGGCAACATAGCAGCTGGTTGATGACCCCTGAATTCAAAAAAGAAAAAGCCATAACTGATAACTGACTTGACATGATCACCCTGGACATGGGCACACTTAAAAATGGCTGTCATAGGATGGAAGTCTTGCTAATTTAGATTATAGTGTTATACTTCCTCCTCAAAACAAAATAAAAAAATTCCTTCCAGTAGCACCTTGGAGACCAACTAAGTTATTGGTATGAGCTTTCGTGTGCATGCACACTTCTTCAGATTATTATTATTATTATTATTTGGTTTTGTTCAGACTATGGCAGACCAACACGGCTACCTACCTGTATCTAGAACTATGGAATACTTCCTCCTTTAATTCTCATATAACTTAGTGGGGCTTAATTCAGAATGGATATGTATAGGATTGCACTATAGTCAGTGATCTTCTGCATGCGGATGCTCTCACTGAGCTACAGACCGTCCCCTTCCTTCATTTTGCAGGCTATAGGGGATATATCTGCTATTATTATTGCTCTTCCAGTGCAAGCATTTCTGCTGGCCAGATGGAATAAGTCCCCCTCTCCTCCCCTGTCTGCTGTTCTGGGGATTCTCCTGAGCAGAGCAAATTGGAGTGGGGTGGGGATGGCATGCAGCAGGCAGGAGGGGGGGGGGAATGTCCCATTGCACTAGTAGGACTCATTATCCTGGCTTTCACTAAGTACCATAGCTGCCAAGTTCCGGCCTGAGAAATAAGGGACTGGACCGGAAGTAGCAGGCCGGAAGTAGCGCTGCCGCCATTTTGGAACTGGGCGGAGCATGCTCAGAAGCTACTTTTGATGCTGCTCTGCCCTGTTCCAAAATGGCCGTCGCACCAGAAGTCGCGCTGCAGCCATTTTGGAACTGGGCAAAGCAGCATCAAAAGTCGCTTCTGAGCATGCTCCACCCAGTTCCAAAATGGCCGCCGCGCCGGAATAAACCGGGGGGAAACAAAAAAATCTGTTTTTTCGGCTGGGGACAGCTGGAAAAACGGGGGTTTCCCAGGGAATACAGGAGACTTGGCAGCTATGCTAAGTACAACCTAGTTGCATCCAGCTCACTGGTTCCAACATCTTACTGTGCTAAGTATTTCATTGCTGCTACTGTTATGATTTCATTATTGCTTGACTGTGATTTATTATTGTGTTTGTTTCTTTATAACCTGGTTTTTGACCAAAAGGTCTACAAAGTGGTGAATGTGGGCAAATACACTTATGCAAACTTCAAAGCTTTGTTGTAGTTGTGATAAGGGGCTAAGAAGCCAAAGGCAATGGGACAAAAGTAGGCTGAGGGAGATAGCATCACCATGAGGGAGGAGGGGATAGAAAGAGAAAATGGGAGAAGTCCTGAAAAGCTGAGTCAAAAGAAAGCATAGGAAAAGGCTATGGGAAGCTTTAAAGGCAAAGAGAAGGAATTTGTGCTAGATACAGAATAGAAGGCAGTAAAGAGGAGCATCATATTGTCTAAGCGTCAAAAGAGGTGAATGTTTTGTGGATGCGTTTGGGCAGACAGATGTGAAAGAGGAATAAAAAAGAAAATATTACCCATTTGACTTTTAAACTGAAAACTTAAATATACTTTCCTGTGTTAAATCGAATGAACCAAATGCTTTTACCAAATGAAGCATTTGCCATCCTGAACGAACACATTGCTGGAAAACTTAAACTGAAAGATGGAGTTTCTTTTCCAATCTAAAGCACATCCATTCCAAAAACTCCCAGTATAGGAAGAAAATAAATCTAAACTTGTCTTGACCCATTCATCTGAGTCACAATGAATTCCTCCAGTTTCTTTCAAAGCACAAGACCTTTTGTGGTTCTCTGTACGTATGAGGTTACAAGAGGAGGAACTCACTGCCTTATATGGCTAAATAACTGTTTTGTTTTTGGGGGCAGGAGCTAGCTGGCTGCAGATTCCAGAAAGAAAAGTATATGGTGCTACAGCATGCACAAATGAACAACACCCTCAGAAAGGT
Organism: Zootoca vivipara; assembly: GCF_963506605.1. NCBI lineage: Eukaryota > Metazoa > Chordata > Lepidosauria > Squamata > Lacertidae > Zootoca > Zootoca vivipara. The sequence continues at coordinate 36,690,760 of NC_083279.1, forward strand.
ATTCCATGATGGTGTAATTTCTTTGAAATAAATGCTGCTAGGTTTTCCAGGGAAATACCTCCAGCCATTTTCCTTTGTCCTCTTATTATTTCCCTTTCCTTTTTGCCTCTCTATACAGCTGTTCTTATACACCACTGCCGTTGCTGCTGCTTCCACTATAGGTGTGCATGACAGCATTTGGCAGTTTTTTGCAAGCGTGTGCGCATTCACAGCCATGACTTATCAGCGCTGCAAGCAAACACATCTATGAATGTTACCGGGACTTGCCACATCAAAGCTCCAAAAGAAGGCAATTTCCTCCTGCTCTCTTGCCTACCGAGAGATTATGAAATAAAAATGTTTGAGATGCTTCATTGAATCAGGTTTCTAATTCCCTTCATGCCCAGGGTAGCGCACATACTTCCTCCTGGATTTCATAATCATAACAACCCTGCTGAAAGAACGTAACCCAGTTTCCTGGCTGAACTGGCATTGAGCCTAGGCTGCCCCAGTCTACATCAAACACTCCATAGACTGACTGTGCCTCCAGGTGCCCAATCATCTCTGATCGTTGTTCATGCTGTCTGGAGCTGATGGAACCTGCAGTCCAGAACATCTGGAGGTTACAAGGCTAGTAAAAGTGCTCTAGATAAACATTGCCCTGCACTGGCGTTTCATACATTTTACAGACAACAACCGTTACAGGCATGTCCGATATGTGCATGACCGTGCATGTACGCATCATGCTGAATGCCCATGTAAATCGGGAGTTGCCTGTAATTTGCAACTCAGGGTAGTGTCAGACAGAATGCTAAGCGGTTACAGACTGGACATTTTATCACACATCTGCACTTGCTCAGGTATCTTGGGGCAGAGAAAACCTACTCTGAATGATTTTGGCTGTGTGCAATGGCTTAGTGATAAGGTCAGACAGGAAACACCAATTCCTGGTGCTGTTTCTTCCCTTCCCCTTTTGTTTCATCTCCCGGCCCCCTCCCCAACATGTCTGAAGAAAGGTAAGAGCCAATGGCATCTCTAGTCCAAGTTCTTTTTCTTGCAGCGAGCAACCAAATGCCTGAGGGAAGCCCACATATATTGTCTCGTTTATTTAGCCTTTGCATCAGTATCTTTCAGTTACAAAGCTAAGTTTCTTTATTGCCGTCTTCTTCAAAAGGGCTGCATGCATTGGGCTGAGAATGAGGGGCGGGATGTGTGTGTCTTTCATGTTTAGACGTGTATATTTTGGTAGTATACTTAATGCTGGTAGTGTTCCTCTGAAATGAATATTATGTCCTCCTTGCAACAGAAAACAAAGACTGCAGGCTCCTCGTCCTGCTCTTATGAACCAAGCCTGATTGCATAGAAGATTAAAGAGCGTCCCCTCCTGGCTCAAGGCACATCTCGGATTGCAGTTTGTGGAGATTCCTTCCACTCCGCCCCCAACCTCTACTACGCAGCAAATGGCAGAGAAAGGTGTTTTCGAGCATGTGCAATGAACTGCATCAGCGACAGCTTTGCACTGATTCAGGGTACAACATCACCGTTTACAGCAGTTGCCGGTGTGGGATCTCATAGGGTGTGCATCTAATTTTGCAGCTGCAACCCTCTGCGTGGCAAGGAGTGCTGTACAGAGCTGCCAGCGAATCAATAGAACAACAACAAATGACCAGATTCACACACCAGCAGCCGGCTCCTGAGACTGAGAATTTCAGAGCCTAGGAGAATTATGCACTTTCCATTTTGACTAATCGCTTCTGGCTGCAGTGGAGTCTTTTTAAAGAAGCTGAATCTGCATTAAGGACCAAGAGAGACATTCTGGGGAGTGCTCATGTCTACATAACAAATGAGCAAAGTTCCACTATTCCTTCTAGATTTCACTTCAGCCTCATGTGCCTTTGTTTGCTGCGGGAAAATGAGCATCGCTGCAGACATTGCCTCTTCCACCAGTGCATTGCTATGATGGAAGGAACAGCAACGTTCCACTTTTTATGAAACTGTTAAAGGTCACGTCCTGTACCTTTCTTAAAATAACTTTTCATGGGTTTTATAAACAAGGATCATAAAAAGGATAAGTGATACAAATAAATAGATCAAGTCTTCTCATGTCATTTGTATGTCACAGAAATAGCACAATAAATTTGCAGTAATATCTACGACATATGGTTCATGCAAAATAAAAAAAAATTCCTTCCAGTAGCACCTTAGAGACCAACTAAGTTTGTCATTGGTATGAGCATTCGTGTGCATGCACACTTCTTCAGATACCTATGACAAACTTAGTTGGTCTCTAAGGTGATACTGGAAGGAATTTTTTTTATTTTGTTTCAACTACGTCAGACCAACACGGCTACCTACCTGTAACTAGAAATATGGTTCATTATTAGTGGTCAATGTGTGAATTATTGGTTTGAACAAAACCAAAGGGGAAATTGGATAGAATTGACTGATAACAGTCAGATACCTAATCAGGAGCCCTTGTGCTTGTGCTTAGATTAAGTATGAGTAATATTCATTTCCCCCCCTATGTTACCAGTGAAACGATATAAAGTCTTGGTATATTGATGAATGTGGGACGGGTTCTAAGTGAAAATAATAATTAAAGTTTAAATTTAAATTTAGATCAAGCAGATTGAGCCAAATACTGATGCCTGATTTTGCTCATTATCTGGACTATTATACATACCAGCATATGTTATGAAATTAAACTACACCAGGGTAACGCCATCTTTCTTGACGTGTCAGGTCATGCCCTGTATTGAGACTGATAGCACTCCTTTCAGTCTACAAAGCTATTTGTGATTGCAGTCTCTTTCCCACCCTTCCAATACCGTTCTGCTATAGGCAGTACCTTATGAGCAGTATACTAAACCCCAGGCACAGTGGAGTGGATATAGGAGGGGTAAAAAGCAATGGCAGCACAACAGCCCACGGTTCTTTTAGCTTCATCACTCAAGTGAAAGCAGCAAGCATTTCAATTTCAAATATTATGGTTATTATTACTTTTAGTTAAGTATTTTTATGTATTTACTTGATTTAGGGGAAACAGTTGCCCCCCTGCCCTTCCACAGCACCTGGAAGGGCGTATAGGTTCCCCATCCTTGCCCTAGGCCCTCCACAGCCAGGGTTCATTGAGAAGAGAGTCATTTGCAAGGAAAGGGGGGGAAACACCATACCCCACCCAGTGCTTTTTTTCTGGGGGTACGCAGCTGTATGCATACCCCCAAACATTTTGTGAATCTTTGTACTTTTACTGTATTTATTTCCCCCGATATAAATCACTATAAAATGGTGATTTTCTTGAGTCAAAACAAGAGTACAATGGTACCTTGGGTTAAGAACTTTATTCGTTCGAAGGTCCGTTCTTAAGCTGAAACTGTTCTTAACCTGAGGTACCACTTTAGCTAATGGGGCCTCCCGCTGCCACCGTATGATTTCTGTTCTCATCCTGAAGCAAAGTTCTTAACCCGAGGTATTATTTCTGGGTTAGCGGAGTCTGTAACCTGAAGCATCTGTAACCCGAGGTACCACTGTACCCTAAACATTTTTTAAAGAAAAAAAGCAGTGCCTTCACCCCACCCAAAAGATTCATATTTGCATACAATTCACATATACTGATTGTTGTGCGTAGATGCAAAGTTATAATGATTGTAATTTTAAAAGAAACATAATTCATCTCATCACAGTGTGATAGTGAGAAAGACTGTGATCTGGTGACCTGGGTACCTGCTCAGTCTGCTGCTAGCTGTAGATGGGTGGTTTGAAGGCCCCTCTCATTTCTTATGGTTCCCCATCTATAAACTGGACTTGGAAGAATCAGCCCTTCAGATAGAATACTGTACTGTCCTCTGTAATGCAGGACACATCACCACCTCAAGTAGGGGTCTCTAACAGATTACAGTTCCCTTTCAGGAAAGGAGGACAAGAGTGGTCCAAAATCTTGTAGCATGTCTCACCCAGTGTTTATTTGCTGTCACTGAGATAGTACAGTGGTACCTCGTGTTGTGAACTGTCCCCCTTACGAATTCTTCGGGTTATGCGCTCCGCTAACCCGGAAGTAGATGCCCCTTGTTGCAAACTTTGCCCCGGGATGCGAGCGGAAATCGCATTCCCACGGCATGGCGACAGCGGGAGGCACCATTAGTGGAAGCGCACTTCATGTTACGAGCGGTTTCCGGTTATGAACGGACCTCCGGAACGGATTAAGTTCATAACCAGAGCTACTACTGTATATAAACAAATGGAACTTGCTGCCATCTATTGGTCTTCTTGTGGAATAGCATTTGCCAGGTCAGTTGTTGCCCCCCCCCCAATAATAGCATACATGCTTTGCTGCGATATTTTATGTGCTCTAAGCAGATTAAAGATGCATATGAAGTGTGACACAAGGTTTTAATCTGTCTCTGACCACTGACTGTAAATTGGCAAAGCTAAAATAATTTGGGAAACAATTTCTAAGATGTTCTTCATAAGAAGACTTTATTGTGGGAAGGCAGTATCAAGATACAGATTACTAAAAGCATTGTTCATTTGAGAAACATTTTTTTAATGGCTACATGCGCCTGCCACAGTAAATAAAATATCACAATGCAATCTTACCAGTCAAGCCATGCAAATAACTGTCTGTTCCTTAGTAACGACTCTGTTTTTGACCACTGGTAAACACTGGTGGAGGAACAGGAGTGCAGAGGGAGCAGACCACCCCCCAGCACCACTATTCCAGTAGGGTGCCATCGTGGCGGACCCCCAGACATGTGCCGCACATCCCCATGCGTGCCATGCACCACGCCCCCACAGGTGGCACGCCCATACCTGCCAAGTTGCTGTCAGAGAAATAAGGGACCGGGCCGGAAATAGCAGACCGGAAGTAGCACTGCCGCCATTTTGGAACTGGGCGGAGCATGCTCAGAAGCGACTTTTGATGCTGCTTTGCCCAGTTCCAAAATGGCAGCCGCACCAGAAGTCGCACTGCAGCCATTTTGGAACTGGGCAGAGCAGCATCAAAAGTCGCTTCTGAGCATGCTCCGCCCAGTTCCAAAATGGCCGCTGCGCCAGAATAAACCAGGGAAAAACAAAAAACCCATTTTTTCAGCTAGGAACAGCTGGAAAACTGGGGATTTCCCGGGGAAAACGGGAGACTTGGCAGCTATGGGCACGCCACACCCGCAGAACATGCGCCATGCCCTTGCAGGCGGTGCCACACCCTTGCAGGCGGCATACCTGTTGTGACGTGGGGTTTGTGATTTCAGCTCTCTTGACAAAACATGCTGGAGACAGTTCTCTAGTAACAGCTCTTTATTAAAGTGAACAAGACTGAAGACTGAGGAGAGGAAAGCTACATTTATAGGGACAGGGAACTAGCTAGGAAGGGATACATTTTGGAGGGAACAATATCAAGCAATCACAGTGCTGCCTTTTGGAGGAAACCAATAAGACAGAGGATCCAAATACAGCAGCTTAAATGAACCAATAGTAGCTGTACCCTCTGGAACCAAAAGGCAGTTACTTTATCCTAATGCAAATACAGACAATAATAATACAGATATAAAATCCTTTGACTCAATACACAACACCCCTCCCCCCCTAGTGAGCACAGCAGACGTAATCCCTCAGGTACTGTGGGGTCCTACAACTTCTACCTGATCTCCTGACAACAGGTGTTGCAGGTTCTGGATTGGGTGTTACCTGTGGTGGAGGGGCTGCTATAGGGGTTTCATCAGGAACAGATGGAGTCCCAGACATCTCAGGGTCCCCGACCTGTACCTCGTCATCCTGAGGACTAGCAGACCCTGGTTCATTTGCTGAAGCCCCTGGTGACTGTACCTCTGGACCATTTTCACTCTGGTCTCGCAGCTGTGCGTCATTAGCCAGGGATGAATTATCTGACTCCTCCCTGCTGAGCGCCCGGCGCCTCAGCTGATCTATATGTCTCTTCCAAACTTGCCCATTTTCCAAGGTCACATAATAGGACACAGGTCCACTAGCCCGGGTGATCACACCGGCCACCCACCGCGGACCTCGTGAATAGTTCCTCACCCAGACCAGATCTTCAGGGGCGAGATACCTTGTTGTGTCAGTCTCAGCCTGGGGGGTTGCTCTTGAATTACGGTTTGGCATTTTATCTGGGTGGACATAATCCAGCACCGTTACCAGTCTTCTACCTAAGAGCAGCTCGGCTGGCGACTTGCCCGTCGCAGTACATGGCGTCGCATGCTGCAAAAATAACATTCGCGCAATGCGAGCCGACCAGTTACCCTCCATTAAGCGCGCAATGGATTCTTTGGCTGTTCTTACCATGCGCTCAGCCTGCCCATTGGAGGATGGGTGAAAGGGCGCGGATGTGACCCCTCTTATAAAGTTATCAGCCAAGAATGCCCTGAATTCTTGGGATACAAAAGCTGCCCCATTATCTGATACAATGGTCTCAGGTAACCCGTGGGTAGCAAACAGCTGCCTCAACACCTTGATTACGGCAGCTGATGCCATGCTAGGGACCATCGCCACTTCTAACCATTTGGAATATGCATCAACGATAACCAAAAAGACCTTCCCTTGGAATGGCCCAGCAAAATCTATGTGCAGCCGGCTCCAGGGAGTCCTGGACTGCTCCCACCAGTGGACTGGTGCTCTGGCCACTTCTGGCCGCACCTCTTGGCATGCCTTGCATGTTCGTACCCATTGTTCTATGTTCTGGTCCATTCCAGGCCACCACACATAACATCGGGCTAGCGACTTCATCCTGACCATTCCCGGGTGTCCCATGTGAAGCGTCTCAAGAACCCTGTTTCTCAGTGGTGCTGGGATTATCACCCTATCTCCCCATAGGAGACAACCCTTATGCATGGACAATTCGTGCTGCCTTGTCGCATAAGGCCTGAATTTTTCTTCATGCGGACCACCTGGCCACCCCCTCCCCACCCAAGTGAGCACACGGGAGAGAACAGCATCTTTCCTAGTTTTCTCAGCTATATCCGTAGCTGTTACAGGAGCCCCCGGAAGTGTTTCTAGCATCATAATGTGCTCCGCCGGAGCAGGATCCTCATTGCTCCCGCCAGGAAGGGGCAATCGACTCAGCGCATCAGCATGGCACAACTGTTTCCCCGGCACATGGGTCAAGGTGTACTGGAACCCATTCAGGAATATTGACCAACGCAACATTCTGGGGGAGAGAATTTGTGGCGTTTGTTTGTTTGGGTTGAACAACCCTAACAGTGGTTTGTGGTCCGTTTCAATGGAGAAATGGCGACCGTACAAATAATCATAGAACCTTTTGATTCCGGACACAATAGCCAGTGCCTCTTTATCAATTTGAGCATAGTTGCGCTCTGTGGGCGACAACGTACGGGAATAGAAAGAGATGGGCTTTTCCGACCCATCCGGTTCCCTATGACTCAGCACAGCCCCCAGACCGTATTGAGAGGCATCACATGCCAGGACCAGCGGCTTTGACTCATCATAATGAGCAAGGACGCTCCTGCTACTCAGCATTCCTCGCAAGGAGTCAAAAGCCTTCTGCTGCTCCCGCCCCCATCGCCACACATTCTTTTTCTGCAATAGTCTATGTAATGGTTCAGCTACCGAAGCTTTCTGGGGTAAGAACGAATGATAAAAGTTAATAAGTCCCAGGAATGACTGCAACTCCGTCTTGTTCTGTGGTCGTGGTGCCTCGATGATGGCCTTAATCTTAGCATCTGTGGGGTGGATGCCTGATGCATCAATTTTAAACCCCAAGAAATCCACAGTTGGCACCCCAAAACTGCATTTTTCTTTTTTCAGTTGCAACCCCACCTCCTTGAACTTGAGCAACACTGCACGGACACGCGCAACCAGTTCCTGTGGGTCTTTTCCAGCAATCAAAACATCATCAAAAAATGGCAAGACCCCCGGCAGACCTCTTAACAGGCGTTCCATGAGCCCTTGAAAAATCCCTGGGGCCACACAAACTCCGAACTGTAATCTGTTAACTCTGAACGCCCCTTTATGTGTGACAATAGTCTGTGCTTCCGCTGATTGTGGGGTTACTGGCAGCTGTTGGTAAGCTTGTGCCAGGTCAATTTTGGCGAACACCTTGCCCCCAGCCAGTTTAGCCAACAGATGTGATACGACTGGAATGGGGTATGAGTTTCCCCTGAGTGCCTTATTGATAGTACATTTGTAATCTGCACATATCCTGACTTCCCCATTTGCTTTAAGGGGTGTGACGATTGGAGTCTCCCACTTAGCAGAGTCCACGGGTGAGAGAACTCCCTGCTTGACCAATTTATCCAGCTCTGCCTCGATCTTGGGTTGTAGTGCAAATGGCACTCGCCTTGGTTTGAGTCGGATTGGAGCCACCCCGGGGTCCAACTCGAAGTCAACTGGGGGCCCTTTATAACAACCCAGTTTTCCATTAAAGAGACCAGCAAATTCCTTGCATAATACCTCACTCATCTCAGGGCAGGTTTGGATTGAATTAAGCCCTGAGATACTCAGTCCCAATGCAGGGAACCAGTCAGTGCCCAGGAGACTGGGGCGACTGCCCTTCGCAATCACCAGTTTGAGTACAGCCTGTTTGTCCCGGAACTGTACTCTCACGGCACACATTCCCATAACATGGATGCGGCCTGCTGAGTACGACTGCAAGGTTGCCGGAAAGGGCTCCAGAGGGGGCAACTTACCCCTGGGGAAGAATGTCTTCGCGGTCTGGTCCGACACGATGGTGAATGCGGATCCGGAGTCCACCTCCATGTCGCACTGCTGACCCTCAATCTTCACCTTGACGTGTGCCTTGCCTTGCGCTGGAAACTGCACGGCCCTCCCGTTGATCTCCGTGGCGGTGGCCTCTTTCAAGGCTGAAGCAAGGGTAACCTCTTCTTTAGCCACGATGCGTCTTCTGGCTTTCTTGCTGCTCAGACCACCAATAAACCGATCCAGGAGAGTCTCTTCCAGATTTTGGAAGCCGCAGTGCTGAGCGAGCTTCCGGAGTTCAGCCAGAAATGTGGATACAGACTCCCCAGCATGCTGCTGCCTCTTATGGAACTCCATCCGCCGGGCCATCTTGGTCTCAGTAGGCGCCAAGTGGCTTGTTAGGCAGGCAAGAATATCTTTGAGAGATGTCTCACTCAGCTTCGCTGGAGCAAGTAATGCCTTGGCCAGCTTGAAGGTCTCGGGCCCACAGTAGCTCAGGAATGTGGCCCTTCTTTTGCTGGCATCGGTGATCCCTTGAGCCACTGCAAAGAACTCGAAGCGTTCGACGTAGTCTTCCCAGGTGTGGGGCTCTGATGGCTGGAAGGGCTCCAATACCCTTGGACTCTCCATTGTCCTAGCGGGCAGGGTCGTCTTCTCAGCTGGCCAGTGAGTCTTGTTCTCAGCTGCAATCCGGACTCTGAGGCAGGGTTGTGTTTAACCGCTCCTCAGCATTCCGGATCCCACCTTCGTCGCCAGTTGTTGTGACGTGGGGTTTGTGATTTCAGCTCTCTTGACAAAACATGCTGGAGACAGTTCTCTAGTAACAGCTCTTTATTAAAGTGAACAAGACTGAAGACTGAGGAGAGGAAAGCTACATTTATAGGGACAGGGAACTAGCTAGGAAGGGATACATTTTGGAGGGAACAATATCAAGCAATCACAGTGCTGCCTTTTGGAGGAAACCAATAAGACAGAGGATCCAAATACAGCAGCTTAAATGAACCAATAGTAGCTGTACCCTCTGGAACCAAAAGGCAGTTACTTTATCCTAATGCAAATACAGACAATAATAATACAGATATAAAATCCTTTGACTCAATACACAACAATACCATGCCCCTTGGATGCGCACCATGCCCCTGCAGGCAATGTGTCATGCCCCCAGGATGTGCACCACCCCTGGGACTGCCAGTCACGCCCCCACCTGCTCTTCACCACCGGTAGCAGAGCATGCAGCTTCGCCACTGCTGGTAAAGAAAGCGCAGCTTGGTATTCCTAAAGGATGGAAACACATTTAATAAGATGTGCACAGTGGCCATGTTCTCACTGATACATTCAAAGCATAATTTACAGCGCTAAGAACATGAGTTGCAGCGATGCCTTTTCACAGAGAAGAACCACATCATTGATTTCACTGCATCTGTATAAACTCTGGAAGAACATCCTGTGGGTGAGACTGAGAGAGCAAAAATAAGGTTTCTCAAAATCTCATGGCGAACACTGGTGAGATTGCAGAAAGAGGGTACCTGAAGGCCCATGACAACTGTAGGAACCTGATGCAGCTCTTCCCATATTGAGGGGCAGGGGAGGCTCTATAGAGAACCATAACGCTATATTTGATGAAGAAGAACAAGAGAAATATCACACATAGACTTAATAAATAAAAAAAAACACTGACAGCTGTGAGATTCACAAAGCCAGAAGGCGGAAGGACTTAGGTGACAACATAATGACAGAATGGCCCCAACTAGTATGGTCAGTCGTTTTAATGGAAAAATTGACACAGAAAGCGAGACACACAGGGCCGGATTTAGATGAAGAGAGGCCCTAGGCTACTCCACTTGTGAGGCCCCTCCCCACCCCACCCTCACCCTCACGACTAGAAGAAAATGGAAGAGTGTTGTAAACAAAATTGAGTGAAGCCAAGCATGGCGACGGGTATTTAAAATTTCTCCTCTAAAAGACATAAGATGTTATTGTTAAATACCATGGTGATTTTAAAAGAATGCATAAAATTTACACTGAAAAACTTTTGCAATAACTGAACTTTGTAAACCTTTTGTATTATTTTTTAGGAAAATAAAGTTGTTATGTTATTCTTTAAAAAAACAAAACACCTTGAGTTTACAAATTGCCTGGGAAGTATAAATAATATGATCGTGATTACCTGACAGTGTGGGACTTTTAGAATCTACTTTATGTTGTCATTAAAAAGTCATTTTTAAAATACATATTAAGAAGTAAACTACAACCATCAAATACAGCTTACCTTCCAAGTTCCGGACTGCAGAATCCAGGACCGGCAGCCATTTGACACCGGAAGTTGCGTCGATGTAACTTCCGGTGTCGCTTTGCCCTTCTATGGGCACCCAAAATGGCTGCCGCCGGCTTCGAAAATCGCTTGTGCGCATGTCAGGAAGTGCTCCGATGCAACTTCCGGTGACGCTCCGCCCTTCTATGGGCACCAAAATGGCCGCCGCCAACACCGGAAGTGACGTCTATGCACTTCCGGACATGCGTACATGCGGCTTTTGAAGCTGGCGGCGGCCATTTTTTGTGCCCATAGAAGGGCAAATCGGAAAGAAAAAAATGGCCGCCGGCAGGAGAAAATAACGGAGAAAAACGGGAGATGAAGTGATACGGGGGACCACCGGGAAAAGGTAGGTAAAAAAGGGGTTTTCCCGGGGGAAAACAGGAGACTTGGCAGCTATGAAATACAGTAAGGCTAAAATGTCCCTCCCCCTAGCCTTCCTCATAGCAAAATCATCAAAAATGTCATCAAAAATTGTTTGTCTAAGTTTCTCACTTTCAATGTACAGAATGCTCAGTGTGGACAACCTCTCTTAGTTCATTTTTAATTCTTCTGAGTCTTGAAAAACTCCTCTCTCCCAAGCAGTTAGTTGCAAGATTGCTTCCACATTAGGAAAGGCCACCTGAATTTTTCCTTGTATATAATTTGATAAAGGAGGGAGGGGAGTCATGAGGTCACCCAAGTTCATCAACTTGCTCTTTGTCATGAATGAGTCAGCCCCCAGCGAAGGTTTGCAGCCAGCTCCCAGTGAAGGAAGTGGCCAGGGCAAAGGCCTGGCCAGGGTGGTCGTCCTCTTATATACCTGCTGCGATTGACAAGGCATCTGACCCTCACCTGAATCTCACAGTTCTCCTGATGGGTGATTTGGTCTGCATCCACAGTGTGGAAATAAAGGATTAGATTGCCTACCAGATACCAGGCACTTTACTATTTAAATTAGGCCCGAGTGTTTTTCTTACAACCCCCTTCTCAATGAAGTAATCAATTTTAATCTAGCATGTAAATTTTGGAAGAGGGGATACTGTGGCACTGGGGAGCGGGCAGGCTAGCAAGGCCCCCGAAATTTAGAGGCCTGAGTTGCCCTGCCCTCACATGAAGTCTTGGGTTTGCAATTTTGGGAGAGGGGAGACTGCCTGCTGGGGAGCGGGCGGGCTGGCGAGGCCCCCTAGATTTAGATGCTCTAGACTTCAGCCTACTTAACCTATACATAAATCTGGCACTGGCTCAGGCACATAAATACTGAAGACAAGCTCTGGGAAATTAAGCCTGCCATGCATATTGAAATTCCCTCTTTTACACAGCTTTTGAAGGTACTTTCTTTTGCATCTGACATCTGGCTCTCCCTAAAAGGTGTGTGTTCTTCAGATGGTTTAAGATGGTCCAAATAAATGGGCTATGGAAGATGGAACAAAACTTATCCCCTTCTTAAAGCTGCTGGGTACTGCAGTGCTCACCTCCTCTTCAGGCCTCCATTCAAGGGTAGTTTAGTTTTTGCTTCCCATGAGGTATTCCAAAGCAACTTTCAATACAATCACTTGCACTGTGAGACCTAATGCTTGGAAAGTCAGTAATGACTCCTTAACATTGGTTCACCAGGGTTTGGAAAGGCGCGCGCGCGCGCACACACACACACACACACAAGCCCACTGAGAAGTACCCAATGGAAAGGGCAAAAAAGGGGGGGAACCAATCTCAAGATGCTGAAAATCTGCCTTCAGGTGATTTCTCATAGGGTGCCCTCAGGGTGGCAGGACTCATTGTTCTCAATAGCCATCCAAAGGGAGTTGCCTCTAAGTAAATCTGTCAGGTTGGAGTCACTGGCACACTAACTGAAAAGGCACCAAGGCTAACGCTATCTGCCTGAAATTAGCCCTGGAGCTGGGGAGGCCAGGCCATGGTTTATATAACAATCACAAGATAAGCACAACTTTGACTCGCCATTGGGTGTCACTCTTCTTCCAACTAACAGTAGCACAGGCGAAAGCACAGAAAAATCATCTGGGTCCTCTCTAAAACACTCCCTTACAAATTGGCAGGGTTGGGGCTTAGATGTGTATTGAAGCCATCCTATGCCGTGCAGCGATATCAAAACCTTTCTCAGCATTTCGGTTAATATCCTCTGCTTGGGTTGCTTTGCTTCTCTCATCCTCTCCTCACTAAGGCACAGCTCGGAGTTCTAACTTCTTTCTTCTTCTGGAATAATGTTGTATATTTCACGATTCAGTGAAGGGGGAAACATTCCTGGGCCGTTCAGTTTCTTTTGGGAAAGCACCAGTGGCATTTGGTGTATTTACAGATATACCATTCACCTAGTTATGCCGAGCTAAAGAAAGGCCTCTGCCATGATCAAGGAGACTCAGAAGCACTCACCAGCTACACCCCCTGCCTTCCAGGAAGAAACCCATGGCAACTCCTATCAGCTCCAGCCAACATGGCTGAAGGTTGGGTGTGATGGGAGTTGTAGTCCAATAGCAACTGGAGTCTGCCAAGTTGGGAAAGGCTGGTATGAGGGCTGCTAAAGGAGGCCAGGAAGATATCAAAGGGAATACTCAGCCCCCTGCCTGCCATGCAGTGGAACATATCTTATCATTTGCTACCCACCAATAAGGTATCAGCCAACTATCCTCTACCATTAGCAAGCCAGGCGCCCAGTAAATGACGGGTAACAAAAGTTTAGACTTATTCCCATACACTGCACTGTATGGTTTACATTAGCAAAAGGAAGCTAGCAGATTACTGATGCTGTCTGCTGATTTTCCAGAGATTTGCAAGCATGGAACAGGAAACGACATACATATGAAAAAGACTTGATGAAGGAAATCCTCCGAAGTGAGGTGTGGTTTTACATGTGAGCCATTGCACTGAATTTCCATCAACGGTGGTGCATTTGTTGTATCCTGAAGGAAAGAACTGTGCTTGACCCCCTAGCTTGAGCCAGAATCCAGTTCAGTTAAAGTGTTTGTGTTTAAACAATGTTTGTCTTTTTGAATGGAAAGGGACTGCATAATCTAAGGGACAAACGCTACATGGCACACAAATGCATTTGTTTTAAACTGTTTCTATATTTATTAATTCTTGCATAATTATTTTACACTTGCCATTGTTTTAACTGTTTTATGTATGTTATTATATTAAAAACAGCTTTGGGATCCTCATAGGAAGTGATTCATAAAATAAGTAAGTAAGTAAGTAAGTAAGTAAGTAAGTAAGTAAATAAACTCCCATCTTTCCTGACCATTGGCCATGCTGGCTAAGGCTGATGGGAGATGGTGTCCAACAACCTCTGGGGGAGCCTGTCTTTGCTATAGACAACTGAATTACTGACATGGTGACATTTTATTTATTATTTTGCCGAAAAAGCTCAACAGCTTTTCTGTCTGGATTTTCACTGTTTGAAATATGGCAACCCTAACAGAGGCCCAAAGACAGAAAGAATTCCAAACAGCACTTGACTGCTGAGGGCGATCTGACTGTGAGAATGAAAACAGTGATGCGAAAGAATGTTATGGACAAGGGTAGTGGGGAGAGCAAAACCCAACAATTTTGTTTTAAAAATGAGGAATACCCTTTCACGGGGAACTAGCACAAATGGATACAGCAGAAATTAAACTGACAAAAAAAGATAAGAGGCTTTTCATTTGGGGGCCCTGAGGGAATCTAATTAACCACTTTCTAGAGAAACGGCAGCGGTGCCTCACACTGAATCCTCTGTCAGATACTTGGCAAGAAGTCAAATTGCTTTGAAAGAAATTAATGGGGAGGGAAAGCTATAATGTCTGAAGATAAAGCAAACTGGCTGGCCTAAGAGCTGCAGGGCCTTTGGTTCTGGAATGCTTGAGTGCATATTGAGAGTGGACCAGTGATGAACCCCAGGATAGTGTTTACAAAAGAACACAAAGAGCATAGTCATAAATCGCCTGTTGCAGCCTGTAATTACTCAAACTCTATTGCAGCAGATTTCCTCTTCATGTGATAAGCACTACTTGAAGCCAAACTAATGAGCAATAATGACCAGAAAATTGATTGGCTGAGGTTACACCTTCTTACATTGGTGATGCAGAGATAGACTCGTTTCTAACTGCGATTAAGCTACTTCCATCGTTCTTCTAGTATCGACTTTAGTGAATTCATACTATAGCTTGTCCATTACAAGCTTCTTGCTTTACACCCATCCTGCTGTTTAAGGTGATACCTTTGTAATCAAATAGAAGATGCTAAAAACCACAGTTGCACTACCCTGTTTCTCATATTTTAAGACATACCCATAAAATAAGCCATAGCAGGATTTTTAAGCATTCAAGGAATATAAGCCATACCCCGAAAATAAGACATAGTGATAGGCGCAGCAGCAATGCCGGCCGCGGCAGGAGGAGGAAGAAAAAAATAAGACATCCCTTGAAAATAAGCCATGGTGTGTTTTTTTGAGGAAAAAATAAATATAAGACGTGTCTTATAATATGAGAAACACGGTATGGAGAAAACAAGCCTACCATATACAGTATATTCCTGCGTATAAGACTACTTTTTAACCCAGGGAAATCTTCTCAAAAGTCAGGGGTCGTCTTATACGCCGGGTCGTATTTCTTATACAGTGAGTATATCCCAAATTCTATATTTTAACTGGAAAAGTTGGGGGTCGTCTTATACGCCCAGTCGTCTTATACACCGGAATATATAGTTCACTCAACCTGGGAATGAGCTCCAGGCAGACTACACTTGGCATGAGAGCTATAGCTATTAGATACCCTCCAACATTTCTCTGATGAAAATAGGAATGTCCCACTCCGTAATGACAACTTTACTATTTATATCCCACTCTGGGCAGCTTCCAATATATATATATAAACATAATAAAACATTTAAAGACTTCCCTATACAAGATTACTTTCAGATGGCTTAGGGGTTGGATAACTCCATAGTC
Organism: Zootoca vivipara; assembly: GCF_963506605.1. Classification (NCBI taxonomy): domain Eukaryota; kingdom Metazoa; phylum Chordata; class Lepidosauria; order Squamata; family Lacertidae; genus Zootoca; species Zootoca vivipara. The sequence continues at coordinate 36,706,635 of NC_083279.1, forward strand.
TCCAACATTTCTCCAATGAAAGCAGGACATTACAGGATCAAATCAGAAACTGGGACAGCTTCTCCAAATCAGGAACATCCCTGGAAAATAGGGACACTTAGAGGGTCTGCTATTATTACTACAGCAGAGGCCATTCACAAAGGCTTCTAGAGATGAAGGATAAGCAACTTTGTGACTGCAGCTGTACACAAGAACACAGTAAGAGCCCTTGCTCATTCTTGCACGTATTCCAACGTCCTGCTTCTTTCCACCAGTGGTCAACCAGACATCTTCAGAAGGCCCACAAGCTGGACGTGAAAGCAAGAACCCTTTCCTCCCAGGAATGGTATCTAGAGAGCTACTGCCTCTGAACCTGGAAGTTGCACAACTAGCAGCCATTGGTGTTTGGGTCATCTAAGGAAGTGGCCATCACCACATCATGTTGCAGCTAATTCTGTAACTTTGCATTGTGTAAAGAAGTTCTTTCTTTTGTCTAACTTGAAACCATTGTTAAAGCCATTTCTTTAGACCTGAGGGATAGCTCAGTTGGTAGAATCTTAATGTCAGGGTCATGGGTTCCAGCCCCACATTGGGTGAAAGATTCCTGCAGCGCAGGGGGTTAGTCCAGATCCTCTGCAACGTGTGATACATAGCCACCCTACACCCCAGTGAGGCAGAAGGATAAACTCATTCTATGATAAATCAGTTTGTCTGGAGTCTAATGGATAATGCAATAGAACGGAGAGCACCAAGGTTTAAGCATTTACAGGCAGAATGTCTAGAACACCTGGAGCTGGGAGTGATGTTTGTGACTGACGATGACATTTTCCTCAGGCCTTAAATTGAAAATAACTTTGGATAATGATAAAAGTTATGAAAATGCCCTCAGACCTAATTGACAGCTATTAAATGTGCATGTGCAAGCTATTTTTGAAAGATGAAATGTTTGCTCTACATGTTGTGTCTGAATTATTTTACTGCACATTCTTAAGAAGCTCTTTAGAAGCATTCTGTGGTTTGCCAATGGGGTAAGAAATGGAATCCCGAAGCAGACAGGCACAGAGTGTTTTAAGGAAAGAGGGGGCTTTTATGAGCTGAATCATCATTTGTTTCCTCACTCGCAGAAAGAGTTTTGGCTTGTTTTCACATTTAATCACAAGCGAGGAAATTCAACATTTTGCTACAACCAGTATCCATGGTCAAATAGATTGCTGAATTAAATTATTATTTGAACTGTGACTCTTTCATTTTACAGGCTAAGCACAGAAGGTCCAGTTACATATCAGACTGCCAATAGGTCTGACTCAAAGACATCCCTTGGTTTCTAATGCCATTTTATCCAGGGACTTCGTTATGCTTCAAGCTAAGGCCAGTATTGTTTAATAATAAAATCCCAAATAACCCCAAATATACTTTGCAGGTATTGGCCCAGTTCACACATTACAGCAATGTTTTACTATGAAAGGTGGTGATTGCACCCACTGTACTTCTTGACTCTGGCCTCTAAGAGAAACAAACCACAACATCTGCCTTAAAAGGTAAAGGACCCCTGGACAGTTAAGTCCAGTCAAAGGCAACTATGGGGTTGTGATGCTCATCTCACTTTCAGGTCGAGGGAACCGGTGTTTGTCCACAGACAGCTTTCTGGGTCATGTGGCCAGCAGGACTAAACTGCTACTGGCGCAACGGAACACTGTGACGTAAGCCAGAGTGGACAGAAACACTGTTTACCTTCCCGCAGCAGTGGTACCTATTTATCTACTTATGTTGGTATGCTTTTGAACTGCTAGGTTGGCAGGAGTGGGTACAGAGCAACAGGAGCTCACCCTGTCATGGGGATTCGAACCGTCAACCTTCTGATTGGCAAGCCCAAGAGGCTCAGTGGTTTAGACCACAGCGCTACCCGCATCTGCAGCTGGCTTAGTGTTATATCTGAAACAGGGATTGTTCTTTAGCTTGCTTAATCAAATCATGTTTGGCAAGTCAAGAACAAATCTCAGCTGAACATCATGGTTAGTTTCATTTCAAACAGACCCTAGTTCACACGAAGGTAGGGGTCATGTTTTCTTCTTCCCATTGGCCAGAAGAGAGGAGTGAAACACGAGCCATCTGGTTATTAGGATGCACACACACTGCCCAATGTAGGTTTGATGACTGGCTTCTTAGTCATTACATCTCCCCAGTATATTGCTCCAGAACTTGAAGGCTGCTGTCCTAATCACATTTACATGGAATTTAGTCCTACTGAACTAAATTTGCTAAAATGTGGGGAATAGATAAGCTAACTTTGCCTGTTTTTAAAGAGCCCACATCCTCCCACTAAAAAATATTATTACAGCCTGGATTAGATATTTTCCTGTCAATCTTAAGATTTATGAAAGATGTCTCTAATAAATCATTTAAATAGAATGGTGAATAATTTCAGTGTAATAATTCAGTGTCCGGATCATCTCCTCCTAGCAAGAGACACATGGTAAACCTTAAGATGCTGGAGAAAAGCCAGATAGACAAACTTTACAATGGGTAGACAGAGGGGTAATGCACTGATTGTTGCCATTTACTCATGTGTACTGTACTAAATCAGACTTTCACAATTATACTGGAAACAAGACCAGAAATGGATTTTCATGGTGCTAGTTACAGTGCGAAACCATAAACTACTGTTACCACTGTTGCAAGAAATTCATCAAGATGTCCCTGAATACAAAGTGATTTATCCTTTATTCTGCAAAATACATCACTTTTATGAAAACCTAGCAATTGATTCTGAAGAACATGTTCAAGCATAGTTTTGAAAATTTCCCTTTTAACAATTGCTAGCTCCCGCCAATGAACTATCAAAACGGCTTGATGCTCACCCCAGTTTGTTTGTTTGTTTGTTTGTTAAGCTGTTTGGGGAATTTGGTCCAAGAGATATGATGCTGAGGGGCTACCGTGTTTCTCATATTATAAGACACGTCTTATATTTATTTTTTCCTCAAAAAAACACACTATGGCTTATTTTCAAGGGATGTCTTATTTTTTTCCTCCTCCTCCTGCCGCGGCCGGCATTGCTGCTGCGCCTATCATTATGTCTTATTTTCGGGGTATGGGTTATATTCCCTGAATGCTTAAAAATCCTGCTATGGCTTATTTTATGGGTATGTCTTAAAATATGAGAAACAGGGTAATGATACGATGGGGGGGGGTGTCTCATGACCATTAGACACCATAACTAAAAAAATACCTGTCTGTTATAACTGCTCTGGTGTCCTGCATATAATACATATTGAAAACAAAAACAAACAAATAATCCCCCCTCCTACTACACATTTAAAAGGACATGAGATGTCAATTGGCCAAAGGCCTTGTTGAAGAGGAACATTTTTGCCTGGTGCCTAAGAAGATATATTTCCCAGTCTGTGTCTGTGTTGGAATTGTTTTTAGAAGTTTTAATGATTTTATCATTCATGTGTTTGCTACCCTGGGCTCCTTTGGGAGGCAGGGCGGGACATAAATTCAATCACCATCATAATCACCATCACCATCTAGGATGCCAGTTGTACTATTTCTATTTACAAAGAGGAAGGGATAGTTGAAAGTAAATGACTTTGACCTAGAGGAAACATGAGTGGACTTTGTATCTGCTGGGAATGGCGTGCCCATCTTTGGAATGAGATGAGAGGAGGGTTGTTATAAAAAGATTTAATGTTCTTTCTAATTTTGATGCAGCCGTTTTAATACCAAATATTAATAATATAATGGGGGGAGGATTTCTAAAGCATGTTTAATTCCAGAATTGTTTTCAAGTGCTTGGCAGGTAAAACTGAACCTCTATAATGGGTTTTCAGATTGACAGAAAAAAGACAGGAGTGCCTGGCATGCTCTGGTCCATGGGGTCACGAAGAGTCAGACATGACTAAACAACAACAACAGTCTCACATTGAAAAAATGGCTTTGTGGCCATACTATGGAGCTTTGAAGTCTTATCACCGCTCAGTTCATGATTTTAAGAGCCCTAGTACAGCAGCCACTTAAATGTTACCCATGGCGAAGCAGCTACAGTATAATGGCTCACCACCCCCTAGACCAAAAGCTTTATTCATGATGCTGCAGACCATGACAAGCAGGAAACATCTGAAGGCACATGGGGGAAATCATCTGATCCAATGAGGTGAACTGGTGCCTGATCAGCTGTCCATGTGTTGACCACTGCCATGTGGAATGGTTTAAAGAAGATTGAAATGAAAACATAGCAACCCATAAATTATATTAAAAGAAATGTGTTGACCTTCAAGACAAAATTCATATGTTTATTATTCATTTAGCACCATCAAGGTAGGTGGAACTTCTCATGACATGAAACTGCATACAGTGGAACCTCGGTTTATGAACACCTCGGTTTATGAATTTTCAGTTTATGAACGCCGCGGACCCATCTGGAACGGATTAATTCACTTTCCATTACTTTTAATGGGAAAGTTCGCTTCAGCTTATGAACGCTTCAGTTTAAGTACTTCGCGGACCCGTCTGGAACGGATTAATCCACTTTCCATTACTTTCAATGGAAAAGTTCGCTTCAGTTTATGAACGCTTCAGTTTAAGTACTCCGCGGACCCGTCTGGAACGGATTAATCCACTTTCCATTACTTTCAATGGAAAAGTTCGCTTCAGTTTATGAACGCTTCAGTTTAAGTACTCCGCGGACCCGTCTGGAACGGATTAATCCACTTTCCATTACTTTCAATGGAAAAGTTCGCTTCAGTTTATGTACGGTTACTCTGCGGACCGTCTGGAACGGATTAATCCACTTTCCATTACTTTCAATGGGAAAGTTCGCTTCAGTTTATGAACACTTCAGTTTATGAACAGACTTCCGGAACCAATTGTGTTCATAAACCGAGGTACCACTGTATAAGGATATTTGACAAAGCTAGCATCTGTGAGCATGAAAATATCCCACAATTTCCACCTTGTGTGCTAATGATTCAGCCTTGCCTTCATCTTTGAAGTGGTTGATCTAGAAAGAAGCAACTGATCAGGGTGGGTGGGTTAACTTTCGCGAGAACAAGACTGCTGTAATATTTAGGACTACTATTTATTTTTTATTTTTAGAGGGATCTACGAGGCAAAAAAAAAAAAGCCAAATCCACAAAGGCCTCTCAAGCTAATCACATTGTCAGTTGCAACTGTATAGCCTTTGGAGAGTGAGTTTTTTTAAAAAAAAGAAACACACAAGTATGCAGATTTACCTTTTAACTGTGAATGAGAGCGGAGGATTAAGTATATGAAATGAAGTTTTTAAATGTTCAAAGTCTTGAAAAGTTCTTCGTATTTCAAGCATATTTAATTGCAATGTAAAGCATTTAGGGGAACTGTAAGATAATAAGTTCTGAGTGTGGATTATTGGGAGACAGGTTCCTATTTCCCCAAAGCAAAAGGGGCTGACAGAGGAAACACACCACCTGATGGGAAATTATTACACTTAATGCACACACCCTTCTGGCGATCATCTTCAAAGCATTTTCTAGCTGCAATCACACTGAAATTGCTGGGCTATGTTGTTGTTCTCATAACTGCAGATGGGAGTTGTAGTCCAAAACGTCTGGAAGGCACCAGGTTGGGTTAAGGGTGGTCTAAGTTGAGCATGAAAGTTTAGAACTGGCAGGTGTGTGACCTGTGGCAATTACTATTCTTTGTACAGTGGAACCTCGGAAACCGAACGCCTGTAAACTCAAACATTTTGGCTCCCGAATGATCAAAAACAGGAAGTGATTGTTCCAGTTTTCGAATGATTATCGGAAGCCAAACATCCGGCGCGGTTTCTGTGGCTTCTGGTTGGCTGCAGGATGCTCCTGCAGCCAATTGAAAGCTGCGCCTTGGAAGTCGAACATTTTGGAAGTTGAACACTTCTGGAACAGATTCCGTTTGACTTCCAAGGTACGCCTGTACTTTGTTTCTAGTTCTGCATTCCAGTTTGGAGTGGCGGGGATATGTTATCATTAACTCAATGGCTGCATATTTATCCAGGGGCGTCTTGCCCATAGGAGCTAGTTGTGCGGGGCACCACAGCGCCAAGTTCTGGAGGGCGCCAAGGAAGAGGCAAGGCTGGATGCGGTGCCTCCCAGCAACAGCTCGCTGCCCTCTGCCATGCCCGGAGCCTCCTCCCCGCCGGAGGAGCCGCCCTCCAGCCTGCCCACCGGGAGGGAAATGTGTGGGGGGAGGGGGCGCCAGAGGGATTTTTGCACCACAGTACTGTGTTTGCAACACAGTACTGTAAGACGGCCCTGTACCTATCCTGATCTTTGTGTACAAAGTTTGTGGGGAGATTAGATGACACCAGCTATTTGCAAAGCATTCATTTCTATTTGTTTATAGGGACGCCATACAATGTTCCTTCAAGCAAGCATTATAACACTTTCCAGTGCATTTCCCCATAACTTTCTTTATCACAAAAAGTATGATCTTGGTCTGTGTTTTCTTTTTTGGGGGGAGGGGGAGATTTGTTGCCAAATCAAGTTTAATTGTGCAGCCTAAATTTGGATGGAATGCTGCCCAAAACTAGCAACCCTTACTCTCTGCATATCCCACTTGGATGAAACGGGGAACAGGGTGTGGGTGGCATTTTGATGGAGATGCCGTTGGGTGGATGCTGTGAAAAGATTCCATTCATGAGTAGCAACAAACCCATGATAAACTCACATGTGGAAGCACTCCCAGTATGGAAGCAGCCCCAGTACAAATTGCTGTCCTGTTATTAAGTCTGCTATAAAGCGAAGGAAGCTTTTGCTTAGCTAAATTACCCTGGGATTCTTCATGGCGTTGAGAATAACTACTGTATTAGTACAGGCACAATGATCTTCTTGCTGATTGCCAAGGCAACACTTAAATATGGCTCTTTGGAACAACTCTCTGCTAACTCTCATGATATCCCTGGTATGTTGATGGATGGAGTGCGAGAACTGGGTTTCATTTAAATTGCAAGATGAGAATGATTACTGTTACTTGCAATAAACATTCTTCTCTGGAAGGCCCATGGAAGCATGACATTCAATCCTCCCTCCCCCAGGACCCCGTTTTAATTTGCTTCCCCTTTCTCCCCCCTCTTCCCACCGACAAGGTTTACTTCGGCTAAAATAAGTTGTATATAGACTATACTTATGATTCTATTCCATTTTTAAGGTGCCTTCTATGCCCACAAGCAAGGTGTTCTGAAGGAGATTGAAGTTATGGGTTAGACAAGAGAAATGAAGAATCCATAGCTATCCTAAAGCATCATTTGGAAGCTATCATTAGCCATTTAAAAAGATGTTGTATGACAAGAGTTGAGGCGCCGCAGTTGACTGAATATTTCTGTCTGCTCTGCATCATTAGTGAACCAGTCAGTCATGCAGTTTCACATGTTAGTTTTGGCATACAAAGCATGTACAAGCTGAATTCCAGAATCAGAATACCCAAGAATGCACACCACAAGAAGCAATTTCCCCCATACATTTTTTGTTTTTTGTTTTTAGACAGGCCACTTAAAACTGTGCAGTTTAGATTAGTTTAGTGATATCAAATGCCTTCTGTTAGATGAACATATTTGGCGTTTTCAAACAGGATGAGCAAAAAAACCATTTTCTGTGGGTCTTATATTATTTCATGCCCATCAAACATGAGAACAACAGGAAAAGTCTATGAGCAAGCATCAGATTGAAAGGTGTCAGAACAGGGTGACCAGCTATTTAAATAGCTTAGGGACATATCACAAACTCATTGACCTGATCACTTTCGGAAGAGTGGGTGGGTGGGTGGGGCAATCCACATCCCAGGCAAACAAAATGCAATCAGTCCCCCAAGGAAAAGAGTGGTTTTCAGCATAGCATGCAGACCCTAATAAAGGAAAGTAAACCTATATGGGAAATGACCTGGATTTGTTCAATTTACATTTCCTGGATTTCCTGTTATTCTTTTTCACATGGTGCTGTTTTATCCATTACCAGCACACCTGGGAGCTAGAGTTCATTCAAACAATTAGGACTAAATGCAAACTGGCACTGGACTTCATTTGTTTTGTTATGGTAGTTGTGTGGTTTCTTGTTTTTTTGTTTTTAAAGCCATTCCTAGATCATGACCCAAGATATAATTTTTAAGCCGGAGAGTGCTACTTCTGGGAAATAGATTTTCTCCACAGGAAAGCAGTCTTTTAAAGAGCAATAAATGCACTACCTAAAAGGAGTTCCTGCAGGGGAAATACTGGGCCTGTCTCTCCATGTGTGCAAGTGTCATGGGCCAAGGCTGCTTTCATAAAAGCTGCGCTTGCACACAGTTCTAAGCCGTGGTTTAGCATTAACAAGGACAAGGTGCAATAAGCCTTAGGCTCCCACAGCTATATAGAGGAGTATGGAAGCTTTCATTCTGCTTTAGATTAACCACAGTTTCGCATTACACCCAAACCCTAAACTGTGGCTAATCTTAATCATGTTTTGCTGAAACAAGCCAGCTTTCTAAGATACGGTTGGCTTTTTGCAACCGGTCATAGTCAACAACAACTGGCAATGACAATGGGTAGTTCACAACCGGTCTTTTTATACTGTGAGTAGATTGCAGTCTCTCGGGAGTTGGATGTGCCTGTTCTAGGTAAAGAAGACTCCGAAACTAGTAACCAGGAGTGAGGCGACCCCCTGGGTCTGTTGTACTCATTAGAAAACCTCAGGAGTAGGATTGTTAAGAGAGTGGGTAACTGACAAACAGTGCCCCTTTGCTTGTGAACCAAATTAATAAACTGTGTTAAATGCATTGACCTGTAGTATCTGCTTGAACTAAGGACCTAGAAACGAGTAACAGAAATGGAAGTGTAACAACTGATTTTCAGTAAAGGGAGTTTAAGAGAAGCTGTGCCTGTGTTTAAGCCTCTGGCATCTTTATATTTAGTTTAAATAATAAGTTAACTTCTACCTGAAAGAACGCCTCTCCTGACCCAACTTCGTTTCACCAACTTCTTGGGTTGTTTTTTTTTAAATAAAACAAAACTGCCCTTGTTTGATCAACTCCTGCCTGAGACTCCCTGAATCACAATTTTCCTCACACAAGACCCCCCAACCAGACAGCCTGTGGTAAATGGTAGGCATTCGTTTAATTGGTGTACCGTGAGGTGGTCCACTATATTTAATTGGGGGGGGGGGCAGTGAGTCTACATATGCTGACAAGGCCTCACTCCTGGCAGCAATCATGCTGCAGCATTCTGCACCAACTGCAAATCCAACACAAGGGAAGCCCAACATAAAGCGCATGACAGTAATCATGTCTTGAAGTATACCAGGGCATGAACTACTGTGGCAAGGCTTTCCCATTCTGGAAATAGCCGTAGCTGTTGAACCAGCTGCAGTAGGTAAAAAGCACTTCTAGCCACTGGATCCAGAGCTGGATCCAGATTCCAGAATCACCCCCAAAGTGCTAATCTGCTCCTTCAGGAGGAGTGCAACATTTGTCAAGCATTTGAGGGTGGTCCAAAGACAATGGGCATTAGCAGATTTTTAATTATTATTTTTTACTTTAATGTACCTTTGTTCCGGAAACTGGAAGTCAAACTTGCCCTGTATATATATTTCCCCCCAGGTATGTGGCTTTACTGTGCTCAGTGTTCACTCGGGGGGAAAAAACGTTTTAATTAAAATATCAATTAGTTATTGGGGCCTATGCAACAAGCGATGCCTTTAGGACTGGAATGTGTGCAAGCAAGAGTGGAAAGGTCCCCGCTAAGAAACTTGTGGGCACGCTACCAAGCGCTGTGGGAAATGGCGAGCAAAGTTACCAGACGTTGAGGAGCAGGAGGAGAAAAATAATGAGGCACTTCAAGGAAAAGAGCAGGGAGGTCTTACTTCTCTCAGGGGTGGTGGGTCGAGGCTAAGCATGAAAAGTCCTTAATGAATCCAGTAGTTGTTTTCTACATTAGGCACCGAGGGGGACAAAAAAAAAAGAGCAGATGTTTATGAATAGCCACCTGGAAGGCAGAGCCAAGCAAAGCAAGGAATGGGTGGAAGAGGAAGTGGGGGGACTAGAAAGGGTTAACGTTCTGCAGCCCACACAATTGTGGGTAAGCGGGGAGCCCTCTAGATGGAACACTTTATTAAACAGTACGGACATTTGGCCTTAAAAGCAAGATGGGAGAAGGGCGTCCCACACAATATGTACAAACAGTGTGTGGCAATGCTTCTGACTGAATCTTCATTGACTGGCTCTTAGGAAGCAGCCCCCCTCTCAACGATGTGTGTTGCGGGCCTGTTCAGGGGGACTGCCATTATATTGACCCTGATATTGGTTGGCTTGTGGTTGTGAGTGACAGGATGCCGGTGATATAACCTACCTGTCCGCTAAAGCAGTCACCGGGGCTAGGTTCAAATCATAAATCATCATCACAGAGGAGAAAGAGACAGCAGGCTGTGCAAATGAAAGCTGTGTCCTTATGACACCTATGCTATTCTGTATCTATGCGAAACTGCAGGGACTGGTTGTCCATGGATTTGAGGTATGTTGCCATCACCAGGTGACACCGAACTTTATTTCTTCTTTTCTTCTAACACCAGTGAAGCTGTTGAGGCTTTAAATCAGTGCATCTAGTGCATTAGTGATGGCCAGGGTACTTGGATGGCTTTAAAAAATAATTAAGACAAATTCATGGAAGATAAGGCTATTAATTGCTACTAGTTATGATGGCTATGTTCTACCTTCACTGCTTTATGCCTCTAAATATCAGTTGCTTGAGTGGTGTTGTGTATGTAAACGAGCTTTGATAATTGAACGTTTTTTGGTGCTTGGTTTTTCTGCTTTTCTGAAAGAGTACTTAACCATGTACACAGCAGTGAAAAACTACCAAGGGTATCTTCCTTCTCTCCCTCCCTTGTATACTGCCCTGATTCAGGGACGGACATTCTTTTTCCATCCCGTCTCTGCAATTTTAAAGACCATTTTTTTTAAAGGCAGCTAACAGCATGATCCCAGATTCCACTACACGGCAGTATAATGAGAGCACAAGATCCAGCATGTCAGTTCCATTGTTTAGCATTACAGAGCTGTCCCCATTGCCTGTGTAGGAACCGCGGCAATTAACAACACTGTATTGCTGTACACAGCACTTAGGACAGGGGACATTTGGCTCTGGCCCACCGACAAGAGATAAAGGCCGGACTTGCACCATGCATTTAAAGTGGTACCATACAGATATGGCTTCCCCCAAATAATCCTGGGCAGTTTGTTACAGGTGCTGAGAGCTGTTAGGAGAGCCCTATTCTCCTCACAGAGCTGCAATTACCAGAGTGGTTTAAAATTCAATCTCTCTTCCCAGGAAACTCTGGGAATTGTAGCTCTGTCAGGAGAATAGGAATCTTCTAACAACTTTCAGTATCCTTAACAAACCACAGTTCTCAAGATTCTTTGGGGGAAGCCAACGGCATAGCTAGCTGCTCGGGCACCCGGGGTGGCGTGCACACCCTGTGCCCAGGGCAAACTAGAGCTGAGGGGGAGGCGGCGGGCAGACGCAAGCCCCACACTGCCCTTTTGTGCAGTGCAGAGCCTGCAGGCGCCTGAGCAACTGCATCACTCCCAGGAGAGATGTGTGGCTTGGGTGCACTGCAGGCCCCAGGCTTCTGGGCTGCAGGCCTCTGTTCTATTGATTGACTGTATGCCAAAGTTTCTATTGCGCACAGCTCACAACATGCTCCTTTCCCTAAGCCCTTGCCAGTTTTGCTGCCTGCCTCTTTCTTCACACTTGCCCGGGCTGCCTACTTATTGCAGGAATGGGAAATGCCTGCTGCCATCCGAATGCTGATAGGACTTCAATTCCCATCATCCCCAGACAGCATGGCAGGTCAGGATAATGGAGTTGTAGTTCACCAACATCTGGATGGCCATATGTTCCCTAGTCCTGATATACTGGGTACTGGCCTCAACTTGTCTCTCTGACCTATGATTTTTGCTTTCCTCCTCAGTCAGATACTTTGGCTCAGCCAGCTTGTTGAAAAAGGGCCAGCGCTGAGGAGACACAGATCTCTCCACTCTCGTCCAGGGAGGCCCTGATTGACCCTGCATGGGATGGAGTGCCAGATCCCTTCTTCTGTAAGACAGACAGACAGACAGACAGAGAAGTTCAAGCTCGCCATTAGTAAGGTTTAAGTTTCAAAGGGGGTTGAGTTATGGGACAATCAGTTAACATGAAGCACATTAACCTTGCCAGAGCACAGCTATACATTACAGGCATCTTTCATGTTTAAATATCATGGAATGATGTTCAAAGGAAGTTAAGAAGGCTACATTTCATTGTAGTAATATATGGAAAAACAGATAGGCAAAAAAAACCTACCCATACATGGATTTTTCATGTTACAGAGTGACTTAGAATACCAATGAATGAATATGAATGAATGAACACAAGAGAGAGAGAGAGAGAGAGAGAGAGAGAGAGAGAGAGAGAGAGAGAAAGGGGGGATGGCAAGAGTGACAGAAATCTAGGCAAACCATGTCCAGAGCAATGAATTAATACTTTCCAAAATTCCTAGTGAAAGCCATGTACAAGTCTTTTCTTTCATTCATTCAAAAAAGTGTTGGGAAGATCCCAAGGGGATGGGTGGCTTACAGAAAAAATAACTGAAAAATAATAATGTGGGGGTGAATAAAAGTTCAAATAAGGAGGGTGGACATTATGTGTTGGGTTCTACACAAACCAGCTTCTCTCCGGGGCGGGGGGGGGGGGTAGCAGCTGGAGTGTTTTGCTTTTTGTCAGGACTGTGGGGTGTGGGTTAACCCCTCCACACTGTATGCCACGGTGCTGATCCTGAATAGGACAGCCTTTGCTGTTATTTAAACAGGAGGAACTGGGTACTTTAAATTCAATCATGCATTTAGCATATAGCCTCATTTGGTCCTGGAGGATTCCATTTACAAATCCTTAAAGCCTGAACATCCTCCTGTTCCTTGTATGACCTGTAGACACAATGCAAAGGAATAGGCAGGAAAAGCATTGAAGAACATAATGTAAACTCCATATAATCCCAAAAGGGGCTTTCACTAGAGTTCAAGCTTTATTGATACAGTAAGAAAATACCAGGAGAAGAGACAGTCCTTGGTGTGTCCTTAGGGACTTGTGGGCAGATAGGTCTCAGTGCACCAATAACATTTCAATTCAATGGAGATGTGTGCTTGAATGCATCCACAGCCTTCGCTAGAGATAGTCCTAGTACTGGAAACTTAAACTGCATTCAGTCTCTGGGATGGAAGCGAAAGGCAATTTCCCAGAGAATTTCTTGCTATGTCAGCAGTGCAGAACACAAAATTGTACGTACTTTTTTTGTCCTGCTAGTTTGGAACGAAGACACATGCAGCAGTCCTGTTGTCACCAGCCAAATTCTTCTCCATTGACACACAACACAGTTAATATTAAAAGCTGATCCCATTCTGAGAAGCAATTGGCTATCATTCAAATGCCCTGGTGGTAAAGAAAGGTTTTTGACTGGTGCTGGAATAAATTCAGAATTGTCCCAGGCAAACGTCACTGGGAAGAGCCACTAAGAAAGCCCTCTCCTTCCTTGTCACTCTCCAAATTTCTTTCTGATGAGGCACCTGTAGGTGAGCTAAGGGTCTGAGCAGACTTGCAGGAGAAGAGGTATTCCTTAAGGTACAGAGGTCCCAAGCCTAATGCTGTAGAGTGACTCTGTCAAAGTTAACAGGGTGGATCTCTGCACTGAACACTGCTCTAATAGCAGAAATACAGAATTATTCTGAAAAGAAAGCACCGAAATATAGCAATGTTGGTATTCATGCAAGTTGAGATAGTTAAATGAAGTGAAAGGTAAACAAGGAGCTGGTGCAGGTATACCCCGATCTCTAAGTTATTTAAGGAGATTTGATTTTGAGTAGGGTTTAACTACATCTTGGCAAAATTCAAATGGCACAATTCAAGTTGTACGACAAACCCACTTCCCTCCAAATCAGACCTGTTGTGACAAGGAAATCACGGGGGAAGCAATGGAATATTTGGAATAACAATCACTCAATGTGACATCATATAACTTTTCCCAACCTCATGACGACAGCTCAGTAAATTGCTGGCATTGCCTAACCACCTCACAAACTTCATGCAAACAAATCAGGATGAATGCTCAATAAAGGAGTAATTTGGAAGAGTCTTCAGTAAGGCAGTCCAGACTATTTGAGTTTATGCTTATGCTCAAAGCACATGACTTCCCCCACGGAATTCTGGGAACTGAAGTTCACCCCACACAGAGCTACAACTCTCAGCACTCTTAACAAACTACAGCTCCCAGGATCCTTTGGGAGAAAGTCATGTGCACCAACTCTCCAGGTGCCTTGGCCCTTTTTAACTTTGGATGCCACGGACTGAACTTGGGACCTTCTGCATCATGTGATGCAGATGCTCTAGCACTGCTCTAGAGTCCAGGTTTTGTAAAGGCAGCAGGTCAGGTTCCCCTTGCATCCGCCGCCAAAAATAAAAAATAAAACTGCATATCTATTACTGTCTCAAGTAATATGATAAACGCTTTATTCCCGAAAACCCCTTACCCATTTTGATTGTTATGGTCAGTGCTTGTCTCTCATTTGCTTGTTTCTCGTTTGTTAATTACCTGATCTCTTGCTTGGGGACCCCAAGCTGGAGGTGCACAAAGCAGCGTGTTTACGATTATTTCAAGCAAGTGCCGGTCGCCCACCTCTTCTCCATGCAATAAAACCGTTGTTTGCAGCGGGATGGAAAGGCCTTTGAGCAACGTGGGAGTCTCCCATGCAAATCTCCGCCCCGCCCCCAGGCCGAGGCATGCAGACCCCGGAGAGGCAAAGCTCAGACTCCAGCGTGGCTTTTCCCGTCTGGATCTAGGGCGGGCTCCTTGGTCCTGCAGCTTTGCGCACTTGGCAGCTCTGCCCCATGGAAAGGCTTGGAAGAGTCCAATAGCTGCGGAGAAGAAGAACGGCGAAGCCAGCTGCCACGGAGGAACAGAAGACCCCGAGAAGCGAGGCGGGGTCCCTCAGAGAGAGGGGGGCGTGGGCAGCAGCAGCGTTCCTGGATCGTCCCGCGTAGGTTTGCCTTCCAGTTTCAAACTAAAGGACTTCTTTCTGTCTCTCTCCCTCCCAGCTCTACCCAACTGCCTCCTGTTGCTGCCTCAGTTTCCTCAGGCATGGTGCTGCTCGCCTGGAACACTTTTCTAATTTTTTCCTGGCTGCCCCTTGTTGCAGGTGGATTCCCTGAAAATGTCAGGTTAGTATCAAAAAGGGGCAAGGGGGGGGGTCATGGGGGTCCCTTTGGAGCCAGTGTTTTTGTTTTAATGCATATTTTGTGTTTCTCGTTTGGTATTTTTACGTCACGAGACGCCCTGTGATCTTCGGATGAAGGGTGGTGTACAAATTTAATATAAATAGATTTAAATAAATTAAAAGAGTGGGCTGGTTCAAACCAGCATTTAGCTCACCTGGAAGCCGAATCTGTGACCTGCCTCTCCTGAAATTTATTCTGATGGGTGCTCTGCAGTGCTTGGTCTGCTATGGCTTTTTCACGCTGGGTGCCAGAGAGCCTGAGTGAGAAATACAGGTGGGAATTGCAGCTCTGTGAGGGGAATGCGTGCAGAGTGCATTTTCAAGTGATCACAGCGTGTGCCTGTGGATCTAGGAGACAGGGCTTCCACCATGCAGGATTTTGTTCGAAAGAACCTTTGGGGGGAAAACAAAACCCAGTAGTTTAAAGGTGTGGCTGCATTAACACTTTGCTCTGAGGCTGGTGCTGTGGTGAGCCTTCCTAATCTGTACACCTGATTTAGTGAGGATTTTGACGAGAGTAGTGCAGAAGATAACATCAGAAGTTGTGTCTGCATGCTGTATACCTTAGAAGAGGGGCCGCCAGGGTGAGTGCAAGGGATTGCATCTCTCTCTCTCTCTCTCTCTCTCTCTCTCTCTCTCTCTCTCTCTCTCACACACACACACACACACACACACGTGTTTCTCCTCTTCCTGCTGCCACCCCTCCCTTTCTTCGTAGAATCATAGAATTGTACAGCTGGAAGGGATTCTGAGGGTCATCTAGTCCAACTCCCTGGAATGGTAGTGGTGCCCTTCTCTGCTTCCCCTTGCCACGCCCCATTCCTCCTCTCCTTCCCACATTAGTGGGAAGGCAGTTTATCTCCACCTCTTCTGTCTTGCCTCAGTGCCTTGTTCCGAGGAAGGACCAGGGTAGGGTGGGGAGTCCTTAGCATTCTGTGTGTGTTGACTGGTGGCACAAGTCTGGTCACCACCCCCAGAATGCCTTCCTTGGAGGAAACACACACACACACACACACACACCTTCCTCACTGGGTGGGTGGGTCATCAGCATGACCAGAGAGTAATAAATTAGTGAGTGGTGGACATGGGGGGGGGGCATCCGTTTGCTGCTTTCCTGCGTTCGTCTCCTGAGACAATTGTCTCATTCTGCTTCATGGTTGTTCCACTTGCAGAGCGGCTCAGTTGTGCCCTGCCTCCCCAGCAGCTGATTTCACGTGTTTGCCATAGAATACTCTATGCCATAACATGCAGCTGGACCTTGCAAGAGATGTTGTACATTAAGCATGATCCGGAAGTGTGTGAGGAGTTCTATCCAAATCAAAGGGGCAGGTGGTGTTCTTAAGCAATAGCATAACTACCTCATGGGAACCAGACAGTCTTACACAGCATTTGAAATTGCATGTTGGCAATTGGATATTCCCAGGAAACTGTCCTGTCCTGTGCGTTGCTGGCCTGGCCACACGGTATATAAAATGTTTTGGCAGCATCCCAAACATGGGGATACATGAACTAAAATCAAACCTGAAAGTGGATAAGTATGGTCAGTGAGTTAAAAAACCTCTGGTAAAACATAGTTTCGAGAACAAGTACAAATTACCATTATAGAAGCGGTCTGAGTCATTCATTATGTTTTAAAATGTACACCTTTAAAAACCTGCATATGAAATCGATAGACTCATTTAGCTTTATATCCCGCTTGCTCCTGAGCTTGCCAGAAAAGCCATAGCTTCCCCACCCTTATTCCAAACCATAGTTTCCCAAAGTGGCCAATATTGACAACCTGAGATCCATGGGATTATGTGAAGGGGTCAAAGGGCATCAAAAAGGGTCTAGAGGTAGAAAAGAAGTTTCTGAGGTATAGTGCAAAAACTTTGATTAGGAACTACCATATGAGAAATAAAGGGCATATGCACCGTATATATAATACATCTCCCTTGCCAGTGAGGAGCCTCTTTATTTAATAAGTTGAATCCACACAATACAACAGTATTCCTTACATGTTGTGATTCCTAGCAATGACAATTGGTGATTAATAAAGGTTGCTTATATATTGATATTTCATTTACATTTCTAAAAATTTTGTTTCTAAGCTCATCAGGCGTCAGTGAGCTCAGATGTTTGGGAAGCCCTGCTCTAAACCAGACTTCCTTAACTTGACACCATCCAGATGTTTTGGACTCCCATCAGCCCTACCCAACACAGCCCTAAAACATCTGGATGGCACCAGGTAGGGGGAAGGCAGCTTAAGCTCACCCCCAGTGTTATTTGGTGCTATCCCCTCCCATTTTGTTGCTCTGGGGCTTTCTTTAAATGGTACACCTGCCTGAGTTCTTCCACTTGCTTCTTCTACTCTTTCCTGCTCCTGTTAACTAACTAAACCTCAGCTCTTTTTCCCCCTCTGCTGTCTGCTGGCTGTTTCTCCTGCCTCCTTTCAAGAAACATGGGAGCTGGAAGCATTCCACACCAATTGGGGCTCTGGCATTCTTCCTTCCTTTCATTCATCCCCATCCCCACACTACAGTTTTCTCTACCATAAGGGATTTGGGGTAGGGAAAGCAGAATCACACTATCTTTCTTTGTACAGTCATACCTCGGGTTAAGTACGCTGCAGGTTGCGTACTTTCAGGATAAGAACACGGCGGACCCGGAAGTGTTTACTTCCTGGTTCCGCCGCGCGCGCATGCACAGAAGCATCCTGACTCCTGCGCGCTTCGCACATGCGAAGAAGCGGTCTGTGCGCTTCGTGCATGTGCAAAAGCACTCTATCGGCGCTTCGCATGTGCACAGATGCGCCACTCTAGATACATACTTTTGGGGTGCAAATGGCACCTCGGAACGGATCAGGTACGTATCTAGAGGTACCACTGTACAGCAAGGTTTTTAAAATAGGGAGTGGGGAAGTCACATTTTGACATAAATAAATTGGCGGTGACCCCCCTGCCTCAATCCAGGAGGAGCAGGAGGAAGAGGAGTGAGAAAAGCTCTTGAAGAAGATTCCTAGGAGGAGTTTCTATTCTGAGCCCAGCATCAGCATAGCTGGAAGAAGAGAGGTCTCTAAGGGAAATCTCTCATCTTGAGACCGCTAATGGAAAAAGAGTGTCTTTTCCAGCATCTGGCGATTCCTCAGAAGCAGAATGCTCAGAAGCATTTGGACATCGAAGAAGCATGTGGCAACCTCCTCCATCACATCCCTCTTTGGTTGTCTCCTTTCTACCTTTGTCTCTCACCTGACCCTAGAGGTCCCCTGCTCTAGTTTGCATCAACATGTTTTGAAGCCAGTAAATCTAGTATTGGGGCAGTGCTTGAATTACAGGGAGCTGAAGGTGCCTGGTCCCTCCAGTTACTGCTTTTATAAGGCAATGGAAGCATGGTTGGCAAACCATGGAAGTTGAGGTTTTCCTACTTCATTTCAAGCACTGTGTGGAAGGAGCTAAAGGACAATTGAGTAACATGTGAGTTTATTCTAAATTCTCCCGGAAGAATAAATAAAACACACCATGTCTTATTTAAAAATGCTGTCGATCATTTAGCTACTTGGAGCTCACAAAGATATACCGTAAAGCTGTGCTATATGCACCATAGGCTCTGAGAGAGAGAGGTTTCAGTGTGTACTTTGAGTCAGTTTCCTTTAAATGAAGTTACCGGAGGCATTACTGTGGTAAAAGTGTTTATTTTCACATATATGTAGGTTGAGTATAAGCTAAGGGTTCACAGCATTAACACTCCCAAGAGATTCTGCTCCCACATTCATGGTTCTTTTAGGGGCTGCCAGCGGCACAATATAGGATTCTTATAAAGGACAAGTTGGGCCTCTGTGTCTCTTTCTACCTTAGTCCCCTTAAAGGTAAAGGTAAAGGGAACCCTGACCATTAGGTCCAGTCGTGACCGACTCTGGGGTTGCGTGCTCATCTCGCATTATTGGCCGAGGGAGCCGGCGTATAGCTTCCAGGTCATGTGGCCAGCATGACAAAGCCGCTTCTGGTAAACCAGAGCAGCACATGGAAACGCCGTTTACCTCCCCGCTATAGTGGTTCCTATTTATCTACTTGCATTTTGATGTGCTTTCGAACTGCTAGGTTAGCAGGAGCTGGGACCAAGCAAGGGGAGCTCACCCTGTCGCAGGGATTCGAACCGCCGACCTTCTGATCGGCAAGCCCTAGGCTCAGTGGTTTAGCCCACAGCGCCACCTGGGTCCGCACCTTAGTCCCCTTACTACCAGTTTATTGCTCACTTTCACATCTGCACTTTGATGAAATCACTTCCCAGATGAAGAGGGTAAACTAAGCTCTGACTCCCAAATCGTTCTCTTCCTGAAGAACCCATCCTTTGAGAGGCACCTCCTTGAGGAAAAAAAGATAGTTGACCCCTCTGTCATTAAGATAATCTTCAAAACAAAAAAAGATAATCTTCCGTGATGCTGCTGGTTCCATTAACCTCCGCTGACCAGACCTCAGTCTTGCAACCAAGAATCACATGGCTGCAACAGACCCGTCTTGTAACATTCAGACTACTGCCTCCTTCTAATCAGTGTGTATGTACTTACTTAGAAGTAAGCCCTATTAATTAGGATTGCACCTTAAATAAATGAGTTAAAAAATATTTGACCAGGAACATGAAGAAATCATCACCATCTATGGGTGGTTGGAAATAAGAGGAGGAAGTCACACAATTAGAATCAGCTTGGAAAAAGTGAGGCCAAAATTTCGAAAGAGTAAGTTTAAAAAACAACAACACAGGAAATGTGGAAATTTGTAGAAGATAAATGACAATAAATAAAAGGTTTTTTTTGAAACCTCTAGGAAATAAAGCAATAAACTTAGGATTTGCATTTAGCAGCAGATTTCAAAAGACATAAATATTACATAAGGCAGGCGCTTTGACTGTACTCCTTTTGGTGCCTGCTAAAAGCATTTTTGTTTAGACAAATCTACCCAGAATGCTGGTGTGTGTTTAGTTTATTGCTGGTTTTAATTTTTTATTGTTTTAATTGTTTATACTAATAATTTTATTGATTTATTTCTTTTGTAAACAGCTTTGAGGGTTTTTAAAACAATCAAACACTATATAAACTTAATGAAATAAAGAAATAAACATTTTCTCTAATTTTGTAGCCTATCAAGTTTGTCAAAAACCTTAAGGAATAACTTTAAACTTCTTACTCTGGAGTAGTTCTTATGACATAAATGGAATTCCTACAAAGTAAGTAGTCTGAGACCTTGTAAGAAAAGCCTCATGAATTATGTGTCATAATTCCACGGAAATTGACCAACTCTGACAACATTGCAACTCTGAATGAGTGAATACCAAAGCTAAGCAAATGCACAGACCTAAACTAAAAATGGCAGTCGAAGGGAAAGCTAGAGTGAAAAGTTCTCAGCCCTTTCCAACTTTGTAGGTGTTGCGCTTTATATGAGTCTTTGCTTTCTTTGCATGCATGCATGATGGAATCGGTGTGATGTGCTATCACAGGACCTATTGTACACACATGGTTTGCCTGCTGTGTGAAGAATGATTCCAGAGCCTGCAAGGTTGGCAGCTTTTCTGTAGGTTGAATCCATTTTAAGATGTATATGAAGATTTTCATGCATGGAGATCTGCATTGTCGCTTCACACTAATTGCGGCAGATCAGTCAGGCCAATGTGTTTGTTTCTGATCAGTTAGCAGCTGCAAAGGTAATTGGAACCTGCCAGATTCTGGCAAGCATGGCTTTTTAAAAAAATTGAAGTTGGTTCTGCTGTTGGTGAATCACAAATATACTGCTAAATTTTACCTTGTGAGAAGTTCAGCAGTAATCCTGGTATGTATATGCCTGGACTAAGCAGTGGGGAATGTTGGAACTCTTTTCTTTCTGTTAATGTGCTTAGCATGTTTTATTTATATGCAATGCAGATGTCATTTCTACTCGATTGACCACTACCCCCCTGCAACTCAGAAGTATCTCTTCAGGGTTTCTGGTTTCCTTTTGATAGTCTACAGTATCTCCCCTTAAGCCTGAAAACGTATTGGAAGAAAATCTGGAGCTATTTGATGCTGACATGTGATTTTTGCTTTTAATTTTAAAAGGGAAAATAAACCACAAGTTTCTTTTAAAGTATCAGTTGGTTATTATTACTTTTTTGTGAGGTTTGGACTTGGTTGTGTGTCCCCCCCCCCTCTTGGAAACTTTCGGGGATTTAATGCACTAAATATGTTTACCAGCAGTGTTTGGAAGCACAACATTGCAGCTTTTTCTAATTTTCATTGTCATCAATATCCCGCCATCATTTCCAGTTTAAAAAGACTGGAAATGATAAATGTGTTTACTCAGGGCTTTTTTTTTTTAGCTGGAACTTCCCAAAACTCAGTCCTGGCACCTCTCAGGTGTGTGCCATTGACATTTTAAGAGAAAGAGGGAGGTGGTTCAAGATGACTTCTGGCACTTCTTTTTCGAGAAAAATAGCACCGTGTTTATTTGGAAACAAGAATCATTCGGTCAAACTGTTGCTGACTTCCTTGTACAGTGGAACCTCGGTTTATGAACACCTCGGTTTATGAATATTCGGTTTACGAACGCCGCGGACCCATCTGGAACAGATTAATTCACTTTCCATTACTTTCAATGGGAAACTTTGCTTCAGTTTATGAATGCTTCAGTTTATGAACAGACTTCCGAAACCAATTACACCCATGCTTCGGGTTAAGTACGCTTCAGGTTGAGTACTCTGCGGACCCATCTGGAACGGATTAATTCACTTTCCATTACTTTCAATGGGAAAGTTCGCTTCAGTTTATGAACGCTTCAGTTTATGAACAGACTTCCGGAACCAATTGTGTTCATAAACAGAGGTACCACTGTAATTATAATGGCAGCCATGGCATCATGCAGAATTCCTGTACTTAATGGCCAGGAAGTAGCAAACTATATCTTCACACAAGTTGGCAGTCATGCATACCCCCACCCTTGACATAGCAAACCACTTTTGAAACTGAGTTGACAATTTAAAAAATACTATGACGTGGCATAAACACCTGCTGTTCAAGGTGTGTGTGTGTTCTTAAAATCCTACAGGCCTCTGGGTATATTTCAGTTAGCAATTTGGATGCAAGTCCAATGTTCCTTCATCCCATGCTGAATATCACTGGTGATTTAGCATACAGGCTGAAGCTTTTGATTCTTTGATGACGTGAACATTTTTTTATAGTACCATAGAGCACAAAGTATAATATAATAGTGGGATTTAAAATCTATACTGTACAGCTTTCCTATTTAACCTTTATCATTTAAATTTGAAAATAGTAAGGATTATTTTTTTCAGGGGGGTGGAGGAAGCAAACCATATTTTTTCTTTTCTTTTTTTAAAGACATAATAAGAATGTTTTATTTTTCCAATGCTTTTTTCACTCTGCGTTTCCCATTGCTAATAGCAAAGTTATATAGTAACACAACCCACAAAACAAATGTTCCCGATAGCCTCTGTTTAAGAATGAATGACAGCAAGATTAAGTGGATTTGTCCTGTTGCTATCAACTCTATCCAGGCATATTAACCAAGCCATGTAAAAAGTTTATATATATATATATATATAAAACATAACAAAACAATTTATTTCTCTCATATTCCTTTCCCAAGGAAGCTCTACTACACATAAGGTTTGTGGCTGAATTAATCATGTTTATCTCCAGGGACAATCCGTGGTTTCATTTTACCTTTATGAAAGTTCATAGAAAGTTCATAATTGGATGTCCATAACTATTCTATGGTGAGAAGGCCAAAGGAAACATCATGAGGAGTTCTGTGATTCTCTCCGCTGCATTTTTTCCCCCTCAACCAAAATCAGCCAGGGTAGACTGGAACGCCAAACAGATGCAAGGGGAGGGCAGAAAGGGATGGCTTAACCCTTTCTACGTTAGCCCCACAGTTCAAAATCAACCTTTGCTTATGAGGAACAAATAAAGGCTCCCCCATACATGAATAGGCAGTATGCTGAAGGAGATTTGACCTGGAAAGTGATCAGAAGGGAAAGGGGTTAAGTCTACTAGGATTTGCAGGTGCTCAGGTTGCCTTTGGTTTAAACAAGGCATAGGCCCTTCAGATGTTTTGGGACTACAATTCCCATCATCCCTAGGGATCATGGGAGTTGTAGTCCCAAAACATTTGGAGGGCCGAGTTTGCCTATGCCTGGTTTAAAGAAACCACCCCAAAGCATAGGCTTCCCCAAACTGTGGCCCTCCAGATGTTTTGGCCTACAACTCCCATGATCCCTAGCTAAGAGGACCAGTGGTCAGGGATGATGGGAATTGTAGTCCAAAACATCTGGAGGGCCGAAGTTTGGGGATGCCTGGCATAGGAGAATGAATCACAGACACCTTGCAATTTGCCTCTTATTTTATTTATGTACAAACTTTTCCCCCCAGCATCTTTCTTGATATTTGTTAAAATGTTTTATGCGAACACTATTCTTGCTGCTATGTATAGATTCATATTGGAATTTAACTGCAAAGGTGGCAGAAATGGCTGCGAAAACGGGTGCACATCGTTTTATAACCACAGAATCTAGGTTTCTTAGTAGGTTTCATAGGCTGACGCTCAATGTGTGATGCTGAAAACTTACATCTGTGCACCAAAAGCCTTTGTGTGCTTTCAAATTCAGCAAATTCGAACTGGAGGAAAATCATTAGATTTTGTGCTTTTGTTTCCTGTTTATTTAATTGAGAACTAGCAGCAACATTGACTGGTAAGGGCAGAGATGTACATCTTAACTGATTTAAATCTTTGGAGTTAAGGAAATTTGCATATATATGCAGGACATAGATGGAAGGCCGCCTTAGAACCTCATGCCTGTTCCTCTGAAATACTTGAAAAAGGGGCAGAGGATTTAGAAGCTTAACAAATAGAAGATAACCAGCATTTTTGCTGGAGGGAGCAAGTCAGTTCTGCTGCAGTGAACCACA
This sequence comes from Zootoca vivipara, assembly GCF_963506605.1. Lineage (NCBI taxonomy): Eukaryota > Metazoa > Chordata > Lepidosauria > Squamata > Lacertidae > Zootoca > Zootoca vivipara. Next base: position 36,730,825 of record NC_083279.1, read on the forward strand.
TAGGCAGATAACACTTGCGATTCAGGTGCTTCAGGAGTGTTTAATTTCAGTTACTTCAACAGAACACCAATGTGGCCCGCCCACGCAATGGAGAAATGGAACATCTTTCCAGGTCCTGGATCTGTAGGGGATCCATTAATTCATCTGTTCTATTTTATGCACAGCTCACGAGGTCGTAGGCAGCTCCTAACCATGAATCAACCTGGAATCTGCCGCTATGGCTCTAAGCTTGACTGCTGCTATGGCTGGAAAAGGAATAGCAAAGGGCTCTGTGAAGGTAATAGCAAAACCTTTTATTCCCTTGTCTCCAGAAATATATCCCTAAATTTGAATGGATTTGACTTCCAGTGGTTTCGAAAATAAAGAAATGAAAGCTGCATAGTGCTGTTTGATGGTTTAAAATGACAAGACAGGGTTAAGTGAAAATGTTCTGTTGCAAGAAAAAAAGTATTCTGATAATTTTAACTGATTTGCCGTACAGCACAGACCAACTATTAATCATTTAACAGATGCCACATACTATAATCTATCCATTTATATACATGGATGAGAAGAAAACAGTCCATTAATATTATATTAACTGATACATATAATATTAGCACTATTGTAGTAATTACCATAACACATAGCATCACAAATACTATATGAAAAAAAATGCAACTTTCTGCATTATTATTTTTAACATGGTATAATGCTTCATCTTGTGTCTCCCCCCCCCAATTAGTCCTGGGCAGATGCGGTACTTTCCAGGGTAGCCAAAATACCTGATTCCCTGGGCTCATTCCATAACAATTTCACAAACATAGCTCATGGATTAAAAGAGCTGCAGCTATTACACAAAATGAACCACGTATCTTGGAGGAGTCTAAGGCGTGACTTGTAGAGTCCACAAATAGAACAGAATATAAAACAAAAAGTTTTATCCTAGGATAGAGTTGCCCAACTAGCCAGAAGAGAAGCAAATAAAATGGCTTGGGTGATTTCCCCCCACATCCACAGATACTATACTTTCATCTGGAAAACAACAGTGAGGCTGAAAGTGGGGTCTTCTTGTCTGGGCATACACACTGCCCAGGCTTGCAGCCCAGGTCACTTCAGTGCTGCTAACATAGAGCAGAGCCATAAACCAGAGCCACACTCCATTCATTCATTCATTCATTCATTCATTCATTCATTCATTTTGATTTGCACATGTGTGCCAGGGAGATATGGCCTAGTGGAACCAGTTTTGCACACATGTGACACAGGCATAGTTTAAAATGGGGCTCCTGTGTACTACTGAAGATGGTGGATAGGGGACACGGAAGGAAGGAAGGAAGGAAGGAAAGCAGGCAGTGAATGCAGTGACACCACCATTTGAAGACTCGCTAGTGCCTCCTGGCATCCTCACCCCACTTAGGGAAAAGAAAAGGTGGTGGCAGGGAGTACTGCTTAAACAGTCAGGAAGGTAGAGCCAGGAACGCTCATCTCAGGTCAGACCCAGTATTATAAATTATCTTCTTAAATTTCAATATTGCCTTTCATCCGATGATCACAGGATGGTTTACACTATTAAAACACCAAAATAGATAACATAGAAACAACTAAAACACCCTCCCATAGCTGCCAAGTTTTCGCTTTTCTTGCGAGGAAGCCTATTCAGCATAAGGGAAAATCCCTGTAAAAAAGGGATAACTTGGCAGCTATGCACCCTCCCCCCAGTTTAATAGGCTGAAGGCCTGGGAGAAGAGGAATGTTTTTGCTTAGCGCCTAAAGATATGTAACAAAGGTGCCAGGTGAACCTCCCTGGGGAGAAGGTTCCACAAGTGAGATCCCACCACAGAAAAGGCCTGTTCTCATGTTGCCGCCCACTGGACCTCTCATGGAGGAGGCTCATGAAGAAGGGCCTCAGCATCTTCTCTGTGCTTGTTGAAAGAAAGAAACAAACTGTGTTTCCTGCAGGCTTATTTCCTTGAGAATTCCATGTGTTTTCCCCATCATGCTCAGCTGTGTGATAAATATGTGAGCTTTGACCTGTAGTGTTTGGTCTGGCTTACTTTCTTGAGACATACAGGTTATTTTCCAATTCTGGTACTGTTATAGTCTGGTTTGCATTGGGATATGTGGAGCCCTGGTATGATATGTGTATAGTATTGCTTGGTGCTAGGATTCCTGTGAACATATGCAGTAGTTGTATACCTAAGAATAAATTTTAAAAGAACCTTTTATGGGCTCTACCCGTGAGCTCCACCCATTACCAATCTTTATTATTATTATTTTAAGAAGATCACTATGGGATTTCCATGCTCAGTCTTTACCCCAAAGCTGTAGTGTTAGAAATTAAAAAACCACAGGGAAAACACAACCTTTAAGCAAGCCATGCAGAGGTATTTATAGCCAGGTGCTTTTGATTAAGTGGCATATGTTGTCCTCAGGTATTTACGTTAAATGGAGTATTTGCTATATTTTTAACTGTCTAACATCCTAATGCAAATGCACCTGAGGATTATCTGTGTTGTTTTCAGCCCTCTGGAGAATTACTTCAACGAAGAACCTATGGTTATTTAATGACCGCTAAGAGTTTAATAAAAAATAGTAAAAACTCAAGGGAGAGGTTGAAATCTTTCTCCAGCTGGAGTCTGGCAAAGCTGAACGAACTAATAAAATGTTGAGTCTTGGAGTCGTCTCTTTCGTAGACGCTGCATCTGCTGTCCTGATGAGCTTAGCTTTGAATATATGAGGCAGATGAGCAAAAGTTCACATCATAATTGATATGCTCACCAGACTGTTGTCCAATCAAAATAGCTGCCAAAAGAGCTTTTTCTCCTTGAACCTTTATTAATGCATGTTGCAGATAATAGCTCTAGTTGAAAGCATTGCCATCTGTTGAATAGAGAAGTCCTTTATTAATATTTTTTGTATTGTTTGTATAACCCCAGTTCAGCTTCTTGAGTATATGATGTGCTAAGAATGGATAATAATGTGAAGTTCTTTTTAAAAAAGCAAGGAGAGCTTCCCACCCCCCAAAAAACAATAGAATATCTCCGACTAGTATCCATTTTTCAAAAGCTTTACATTCTTCTCTTGGCAGATATCTGGTTTGAGTCCTGCATGATATATGGTGAATATATAAATTAAGATGCAGACGTTCTGTGCTGTATAGTTGTACCTTGGTTCTCGAACGCTTTGGTACTTGTACGTTTTTGGCTCCCAAACGCCGAAAACCCGGAAGTAAGTATTCCGGTTTCCGAACGTTCTTTGGAACCTGAACATTCGACGCGGCTTCTGTGGCTTCCGATTGAGTGCAGGAAGCTCCTGCAGCCAATCAGAAGCCACACCTTGGTTTTTGAACATTTCTGGAAGTTGAACGGACTTCCGGAATGGATTACATTCGAGAACCAAGGTACGACTGTATTGTTTTCTCTTTATTACACTGTTCCTTTCATTAGACTACTTTTGGTCAGGATTTTTATAATATACACCTTTTTCCTGCTGGCACAATATCATTAAGATTTGGAACAAATGATGGTTTAAATTGCCAGATATTGATGTCTAATAGATTTTAGAATAACTTTTTGGGAGACTCTGAAATTCAGTCATGTTAAGTTTGGAAAGTTCTGAACAATGGCCAAGGACTTCTACAATTCAGCTAAAAACAAACTAAATTCCACATGTAGAACACTCTTATTCTGGGGAGTGGAAACCTAAATTCTGTAACCAAAAGCCTTATAGATTTAAATATATGGATATGTATATAAGAAGGTCGGCGGTTCAAATCCCCATGATGGGGTGAGCTCCCATTGTTTGGTCCCTGCTCCTGCCAACCTAGCAGTTCAAAAGCAAGTAGATAAATAGGTACCGCTCCGGCGGGAAGGTAAACAGTGATTCCATGCGCTGCTCTGGTTCACCAGAAGCTGCTTAGTCATGCTGGCCACATGACCCGGAAGCTGTACGCCGGCTCCCTCGGCCAGTAAAGCGAGATGAGCGTCGCAACCCCAGAGTCGTTCATGACTGGACCTAATGGTCAGGGGTCCCTTTACCTTTACCTATATGGATAGGAGATATAGAAACATGGTGCATATTTTACTTAACCTTGACTGCAGAAGTGGTAATGTGAGCATGTTATGGGAGAAAATGCAGCATGGGACTGGAGTTTTTTGCAGGGTGGGGAGCTGGACATTGAAAGAGTTGAGGCAAGTGCTTCAAACAATTAGCTGCATGAATTTCTAGAAGTTCAGAGCTAGTTCATCATCTCACACCTCTACTTCATGTTTTGGGATTCGCTCAAAAGCCAGGTGGCCCCTCCCTCATGCAATCAGCTTAGGAGGAGTGTGAAGCTGCCAGTCAGAGGTCCACATGGAAGTATTTGCATAGAAGGACAGTCCTCAGTCAGAAGGCACCCTTTATTTGAAGGACTGTCTAATTTAACCCATTTATAACATCACCTGGGTGGCAGTCCGAGAAGGCATACAGGTCACCTGATCCCAGGTTTCTGTGCTTACAGTGAGATGTGTTTCTGTTTCAATTAAATTATTTATTTAAAGCATGTGTACCAGAGCAGCTTACATACCGGTAGTATCAGTTAAACAGGGTTTCCCAAACTTGGGGTCTCCAGCTATTTTTGAACTATAGTTCCCATCATCCCTGACCACTGGTACTGCTAGGTAGAGATGATGGGAGTTGCAGTCCAAAAACAGCTGAAGTTCCTAGTTTGGGAACCCTGAGTTAAAACAAGATAGTCTCTGCTTACAAGCTTAACAGTCTAAAACAGGCATCCCCAAACTTCGGCCCTCCAGATGTTTTGGACTACAATTCCCATCATCCCTGACCACTGGTCCTGTTAGCTAGGGATCATGGGAGTTGTAGGCCAAAACATCTGGAGGGCCGCAGTTTGGGGATGCCTGGTCTAAAAGATACAACACCCAGTGAAAAGGGGTGTGGAGGGGAAGGGGGGGAAGCAAACTCAGCTGCCATCAATAAAGTCAAAACAGTAGTGCTTGGCATGGCAACAATCCACAGTTCAGGGACAGGAGGCCCTTGATAGAGTCTTTCAGCAGAGCTGATGGAATGAGCCCTGCTTCTCACCTCTCCCACCGAAGCAGCCTGCTGGAGTAGCTGCTACTAAAATTACAGTAATTATTTATACATATACAGACATAAATATACATTAGCACATGCAGGTTATATGCAAATACCTGTGCCCTCCCTTTTCTAGTGATGAATTTCCACTTTTTTGGCAATGTGCAATGAATGAGCTTAGTAATAAAAGACATACAAATACTGGCACCTCTTTTTGTTGTTGTTAAAAAGTGTGGCACTTACTATAACAACTTCATGATTGAAAAAAGGTACTGAGTACAGTACAGGTAAAGAGTAAAAACTGCTCATGGTCACCAGTTGGTCTGAATGTGTATTGTATATGTAATGCCTAATACTTCACTAGGCCACTGCTAAAGCATCAGATTAATTGAAATTCAGATTGGGGTGGATTTTTTTGGGGGGGGGGGGATATTGGAAGCCATCATTAACTTTGCTGTTGGTCATACCCAGCCATACCCTGTAGGAAGAAAATCTGATAAAAGTGAAAAGACTTCAGTTGTTCAGAGAGATAGCTGTAAACTCTCAGAAAGTAGGATTTATGGCAAGCAGCCATTGTGATGCTTGGGTGGTATATTAGATTCTGATATGGAAAAGTGTTCAGGTCCAAATGTTAGCCTCTTTATTCCTCCTGCGCTCTCACTATAATTTCCAGGGGAAATGAAGCCACTCCAGAAAGAATTTGGATCTACAGTAACCTGAAGCAAATCTGGCAATGATTGAAAACAAAATCAAATCAGCAACGTTACGTTGAAATGAACATTTTCTGGAGAACATTTATTAAATTCCATAGTAAATAGGAAAGAAAAGAAGTAGGGGAAAGACAATGGTATATTACAAAGAACAAATCATATATAACAAAATTACAAGTTTTCTTGGGGTGAGTTTCTGTTGGTTTGATTTGCTAAAGTACAAAGTATTGAGCACATTTGGTTTTGTTTAAAAAATAAATAAATAAATAAAAACTTACCCAGATTCTAAATACATGTGGACATTTTTCAGACCAAGGAATTAGACAAACTCTGTTTTTGGTCTTCTTAAAACCTTTTCTTATTATCACTGTTTTCCAAAATATATATATATACTGAAGAATATACTAGTTGGGCTATCTTTCTTCTGCTTTTTCACTTCCTATTTCTCTTCTCCTCCTACAGCTACTTGTGAACATGGGTGCAAATATGGTGAATGTATGATGCCAAACAAATGTAAATGTTTTCCTGGATTCACAGGCAAAACCTGCAGCCAAGGTATGTACAATTTATCATTTTTTCTTGTAAGCGGTATGCTTCAGCTGTTGCATCCTTTATTCTCCAGCAGCAGCATGCACAGTCTTCCGGAGATGCGCACCCCTGCATTTCAGGGAGACCCTTTGAAAGGTCAAATGGTTATTTCTGTTATATTTAGATCAGAGACCTCCTATCCTTTAATTTGAGTATGAAGTTGCAGTGATTTGGGTTCCTGAGACTACAATAGGCACATTGTGTTCTTATAAGAACATCTGGCGCCTCTTTCTAAGTGTAAGAAATACAACTTATAGGCTAAGGAATCTTGGAATCAACTCTACATAACGCCACTTCTGGCATTTCACTATTGAGCTATGCATTCTCCGTGGGTAGGAGAAGCTGTGCTCTGGCTTGCAAGGCCACATGAATAAGGCACCAGAGGCTGATGTCATTAAAGCTGGACCGGAATGGAAGGCCTGCTCAGGAGGAGAACTATGGCTTTACAGGAGCTGCGTGACTGCAATGTCCCGTTAAGGGTGTATGCTAGATTTTTCCTGATGGAATTTACATGTTTTACTATCGGGCAGTAGGCAAAGAAGTGACAGCACAGGCAGAAGAGCCAAACCTCCCCATGTCTTTTTTCCCTGTGCTTAAAAGCAGCTGCTGGAGGAAGTGTGACTTTTGGATCAGTACAGCAGCTGTGGAAAAATGGTCGTCCTCTGCGCCTGCCTTTTGTACTTGCCCTTTGCACTGTTTCCCTGAATTAAAATCACCCCTTCACTGAAGCTGGTATTCAAAGTGAAGTAGGGGGAGACGTTTATAATATGTATATATCTGTGTGTATCCCCTGCTCTGTGCGCCAGTTAAAGTGAGGGAAATGACACACAAATGGCCAGTTGCCCCCAGTGCCATGGCTCCAATCTTATTCATCTCCTTTTCATCAAAGAAAAGGATGTCAAGAGGTCTGTTCATAGGTCTTCAAAGTATCATAAAGTTTGGCTTCTAAGTTTCATTTATTTTGATGAGAGAAATATGAGCATGTGATTAACCTTGGCTAGACTGAGGGCTTATCCATACTTACCTTTTCTCCTGTGCCTTCTAGGCAGATGGCCTTGCATTCGCGGTCCATGCCTGAGCCCTCCCCCCCTTTTTTTGCCTTGCCGCTTTCCCTAGGAAATCTCAATCTTTACTGCTGAATTGGAGCAAACAGCAATTTAGGACCTATACCTAGAAATGTGGAGCGAACATGAATGAGCTCAGTGTCTGCTATATGTGCCTCCCATTACCTGCAATGGATTTTTGCACTAGGCAATGCATGTTTGTGTACACTGCAATTTAAACTGCATTCAGGGCATCCCATGGGTGCATGTTTTTGCTTTGTCCTCATCTTTGTCCGCAGCTTAACATTTCCACTCAGTTAATTCAGATGTTTCTAATCCGTGGATAAGCAGGGGGTGGTGGTGGTTCTAATGTCAAATCTCAGGTTACCTGAGTGTGGGTACACAGAAGTGAATTGTGTGGGTGTGACTTTTCAACATACGTGGTGATGTTTTGCTGGGTGCTAACCCTAACCCTTTGTTTCCACTTGCTCATCGCTTGAGCTCTACCTATCCATTTTGTCTCCATCAGCACAAAGGAAAGGGTGCCACATGCCTATTACTGTTGGTTGCTGCTGAAGGTTCCTTGGCAGTGGGAAGGGGGGAAAAGCTAAAACAGCTGTTTTCTGTTGAACTGCTCTTCTGCAAAACAGCTGTATTAAAAATAAAATTGGCTCATGCAGGTACAGCAGATGGGGAAAGGGAACAAAAATACTGTCTGCAAATCCCTTTCTCCCAAATTGCTCTCCCTGTCCTGCCTTGCCTGTTTGTATTTGCATGTGAAATGTGCGGCTCATGTTCTTCTTCTGAGCCACACCACAGCAAGGCTATGGAAAATCGGGTCCTTCCTAACAAGAGGGCACATGTTGTGGTGTGACCTGGCAACCAAACCCTGTGTTGTGGGTGGGAATGTTTGGATGGTCACAACACCCTATTGCAGGTCCCTCGATGTTGGGTGCAATTAGACCAATGGGATGCCAGCTAAAGTCCACTGAGGGACCTCTATTTAAGTCCATGCATGTGTCCCTGAGCCCACAGCAAAAAGGGGGGAAACTGCCTTTTGCGCTACATTCCTCCCTGGCTGGCATTGTTTCAAATGTCGTGGTGGCTCCATGAATGCCATCTACCCCAGCCCTTCATCTTTCTGCTTTGCGAAGATTTATTTTCAGGTTATGAAAATTTGCTCAGGAGTGAACCTAGACCTCCAAATTTGCCAGATGGTTAAAACAAAGTATTTAAAACTGGCAAGCTGGCATTTCTTCATGCCAGTTTGTCGTTACAGATTTAAAAAGCATTTTTTTTTAAAAAAAATCTCTCTGTTAAAAAAAAAGCATAAAAGGAAAACAAATAAAAGCATACCCGCATTTGTAATCTCTGAAAATGAAAATTGAATCCTGACAATGTGTCCATCAGATTGAATTAAAGACTGCTTTTCTACATAAAAGGAAACCACGAGGAAATATAACTGACTGGTTAAGATCAATAGCAGACGATAAGCATTTTCATTGTTCTAGTAGCCAGGCAGTATGCCTGCTTATTCAGGAAGTATATGAACTTCAAAACAGAAAAGTTGATTTAGATCACTGATATAAAATTGATGCTTCAAGCTTGGCTTTAATCATTGATTTACAATGCCTTAATAAATCATCCAGCCGCAGCCAGGTAAATGAACTAACTTGTTTGCTTGTAGAAGAAGTTTACATTTCTTGTTTTCAGTTACAGATATTTGCCATACCTAACTGAGAACCTCTGAGCTGTGGAAACAAGTCTACGTGGCCATTTAGCATATAAACAACAGTGTAGCAGCTGTTTTCTTTCCTCCCTTCCTAGGACAATCTATCTCCTGGTGTAAGACTCTTCCCTATATTCCGTCAGGTGCGGTGGGAACTTCCTGCTAGTGCTTCTAGCGCACAGCCTAGCTGCAGATGGTCAGCTGAATTCTTTCTTTCAAGAATCTGGCTCGCTCGAATCCTGGAGACATTTTCTCCCTATGAGAATTTAAGCCGTGAAATAGCAACTGCAGTATGCTGTTTTGTTTTCTTCCAAAGATCTGCAAACTCATTCCCCACCCCCCCACCCCAATGATTTCTGCAGATATCAATGAATGCGGATTGAAGCCACATCCTTGCGAGCACAGGTGTATGAACACGCATGGCAGCTACAAGTGCTATTGTCTCAATGGGTACATGCTCATGCCCGACGGCACCTGCGCAAGTAAGTGACGGATATTAAACAAGATGCAGCACGTGAGATGGGAGTCGAGTCCATACTGTAACTAATCATGAAATAACCTGTGCCTCATAGTATGAAGCAGCTGGTTAATTTATACTGTTACGAGGTGGTGGTGGGGAGTAGACCGTATGCCAAGACCCTTCTAACCCTTGGATCCAGCAAGCGTTAAAGTATAAGCCAGGCTAGCTCCCTGGTGATGTAATAGGACATTAAGGGAACAAAGGAAGTGGCTCGGGGCCAGAGGACAAATGGGTGGGTTCTCTACTGGCAGAACCTCTTGGGGTGTTCATGCTGTGGACCCCTCAGTCATAGGTTCAGATTGTATATATGTGTAAATAAACCATACATCATAAAGACACCATGGTCGGCACTGTGCCTCATTCAGAAGGAAACACAAACCCTGGGTAAGGTCCTGGAACCCAGGGGGATTGGGGTGGTGTGCAACAATATCATAGGAATCTTTCAGTGCTCCAGTGCAATTAGCATTAAAGGATATGCTGAGCACGGTTTACACTTAAAACTATATAGAGACATAGATCTCGTTTAGTTTGGGGAGCATTTTAAACTTCAGCAAATTAGTGTTTTTTGTTGTTGTTGCACCCCTTAGGAGCCAGTAGTGGGGCGTTTCTTTTTTTAGCTCTGCCCTCTTTTTTTAAAACTGCATATAGATAAATCAGAAGGAACCACATCTGAAAGCGGAATAGAGCTTTTAAAAGAGGACTTGGATTTATGAACACATTTCCAAAGCTTTCTGTTGCAGAGATTTTCATTTCACACTTACAAATCCCCTTGAGAAATGAAGCTTTCCCGGCAGGGTGGTGCTAATTTAGAAAGTTTCTAACCAGATTATTTTCTCTGAATGCAATGTTGAAACTGCCCAAAGAGATAAATAAATGAAAATGTACAATTTACTAGTTTGGAAGTATTAGCAGTAAAAAGGAGAACGTTTTTAGTAGTTTTGTTGCCCTTTTATAAGGGCTAACTCTCTTCCTTGCAGCTGACAGATTGAAAAGCAAAATATAAATACCCAGAAGCAATGTTTCCTTATGAGTTGTCAGGTGTGGTTTCCGAGCTACAGAACAGTTTAGAGTAGAAGTGGGGGAAAGCAGATAGCTAAGTTGCCACGGAAGCCATGCAGATGATACCCTGATAAACCTATTTAATCACTATAATACAGTGATTAATTTACAAATTTAATCCGTTCTGAAGGCACCTTCGTAAATCGAAAAATTCGTAAGTCGAAAAACGCCATTGGAAACATGATTTCCCATAGGAATGCATTGAAAACGGAAAAACTCATAAGTCGAAGCAACCCTATCTAAAAATTCGTAAGTCTAAAAATCCCTATCTAAAACCGCCACGTTTCCCCCCCCGGATGTCGAGATATTCGTAAGCGCACGGCCATTACCCCCATTCGTGAGTCGAAAAATTTGGTTGTCGAGTCGTTCATAAGTCGAGGTACCACTGTATAAGAAGGGAAGATACACATATGTAACTGGTGCCTTTTAGGGCAATCATACCCACCCCTCCTATTGGGGGCTGGTGCATACGTTGGGATGATGTGAAGGTTTGTCTCTGGGAATGGAGAGGAGCTCTTGGGGTGGGGTGGGGGTGGCTTTTCCAGCTTCAGGCAAGTGGTGCGATGCTGCTGCTGATGGTTCTTCCCCTCGCAGTAGCCATCAGAAAGACCCAAAATGGGACACTTCCAGGCAAACTGCTGGAGGTTTTGGTTCAGCTGGATCCAAGACCCGGGGGTACCCCAAGGGCTACAACCCCTCACATAGAGCTGGTATATCTAATAACAACAACAGTAACAACCCACCTTCTTCCCCACCTGCCCCCCATCTTCTGTCCTGGCTGGTGCAAGCTGGGAGGACTTTGAATGCAGTGGTGGATCTACTGGTCTCCAGCCTTATTAGGATTGCGCTGTTATTTGTTGGCTTATTTATTTATTTATCTAGTGCATTTCCATAGTGTCTGTCAAAACTCCCAGGGTAGGATACATATGAAAACATTTAAACCAATATACATATAAAATGTTAAGTTAAAACGCAGAAATAATCGAAGCAGCTGTTATATAGATCAAACCATAGGTTTTTTTTTTTTAAGAAAACAACAATGATGCTGGAATGCTTGGGTAAAATTTAAACAAGATCAGCATTAGGCAAGCTTACCAAGGAAAGGCCTTTTTATATTACAGGTGCCACAACTGAAAAGGCCCTCTCACCAGTCACCACCTGCCTAAGCTCAGGTGCCTAACCTGGGGCATATGATGAAGAACTTAAGGTCCATGGAGTCTCATGTACTGGTAGACATGGTCCTTCAGGCATGCAGGTCCCAACCTATTTAGAGCTCCACAGATAGCTGGTATTATGTTGAACTGTGCCCTGTGACATGGAACAGCAACCCATATAGCCGTTTTTAAAACAGGCTGTATGGTTTTGCCACAGCGGTTCCCACTGCCAAAGAGACAAACCACTTTTAACATCAGAGGCTTGTGTCTATTTGGCAGTGGGAATAGCAGTAGCCAAATAGCTAACGTATGTGCTCATGTTCCTTCCCCCCCCCCCCAATGCCGGTGCATTAATGCTCTTAGGGAAGAGATTTTAAGATCAATATCATCTGTTAATAAAACAACCCCTCTTATGCAGTTTTACCTATGGCTTTGTCAAGTAACATGTTTTTCAAGATTCTAGGAGCTGCGCCATGGTGAATTGTCAATATGGCTGTGAAGAAGTGAAAGATGATGTGCGATGCTTGTGTCCATCGAGCGGACTTCAGTTAGCACCAAATGGAAAAACATGCATAGGTACACCAGCATCCTTTTATGCTCTTGCTGTCATTAGCACAGCAGTTCCAAGAATCCGCCCTGTGCTTGCTGAACACCATAGAATGCCTATGCTTTTAGAGCAAGAGTGAGTAAACTTTTTGGCTTGGTGGGCCAGGTCCTTATTTGTCCCCACTCCTGCAGGTGAGCTTTGAGGCAGCGTCATCTGACTTTCACACAAACAAATTGTGATGAATAAACAGGTGGTCTGGAACTGCCTGCACAAATTGGTGGGTTTTTGAAAGTCCCTAAAAAGAAGTTTTTCTTCATGTTTTTAAACATCTAATATATCCACTCTCCATCTGTAGCTATGTGAGAAGCCCTGGGAGAAATGGTTTGGAAGTTTTATTCTTTTGGAAAGGGGATACTTCCTCATCCCAATGGGCTCTAGGGATCTTTTAGAACCTAGGTGAATCTTGACAAGCACAGTAAATGAACTCTTAGCTGTGATTACAGTCACTCATAACCTTTCAAGCAGCCTATTCATTAAACACACCAAACTGGAAGCATAGCTCTGCAAAAGCATGCTACTTTTGTCATACAGCAAGCTGTTCATGGATTTTATGGCATGAGAGTATTTTTAGGAACTATAGAATGAACCCTTATGGATTCCTGGCTCAGCTGTTAAACGATAAACATGCCACAGAAGGAAACATTGCTCCTCTTCTCCCAGAATTGTCTATATAAATGGGATTATTACTGCCCCTGCCATCCTCCCATCGTTTAATTAATGTTTATTTGAGGCTTAAAATCAGGAAACACAGTTGAAATCTAACAGCTAAGTTCCTCATGCACTCATGTTAGTTGTTTATGTTTACATTTTCTTTATTTATAAAATACTTCACTATACTTGGAGCAAGAAAAATAATCCTGTCTGGTTGGGAGTCGATGATTCCAAATTAAGCACTGCACTTTAAAAATAATTATAGACATCTGAGTTTGTAACTTTCTGTTGTATATTGCAATCATTTATCCATAATTCATGTATTTATAGAAGGCGGGAATTCTAGCCAGGAGTCCATGTGAACAGTGTGTAAATTGTTTTGTACTTTTTTGTGCCCATTCAAGCACTGATATAAACTGTTTCTGTCTTCTCCTTGAGACGAGGAGAAGAGGGTAGTTCTTCCGAGCCTGGAAAGGAAGAGGGATGAGAGTAAAATAGAAGCAGGGAAGGACTTGGCAAGGTCCCAAACACTTCTGTTCTGAGAAACTTGAATGAAGCATAGGATAATAATTTAATACATAACCTAAATTTACTAGGGACTAGAAAGCTTTGAACATTTGCTACATAAATCAGTGAGATCAGTGAATTTTGCTGAGAGTTCAATTCCTGTAATTTTAATAAAATAGGCATGCACCTGTTGGGTATTTATTTATTATATGTATATCCCACCTATTTTCTTTGATGGAACTCAAGGAAGCATACATTGGGGTTCCCAGGTATGGGCCGAACTTGCTTAGCTTCAACAAAGTTGCTGTGCTATTTCGTGCCTTCATATCATAGCCTGGGTATCAGAACAGTGGACATATACCATATTTTTCTTGGTATGTGATGTTGTGTCAGCTCTGAGTCTCAACTACTAATTGACTTTCCAGAAATCAATCCTAACCAACTGGCCTGGTAATACCTAACATTATTTACACAGCCTAAGAACGAGGTTCAGATATCTTAGGCAATAATGTAGAATTGTTGCTGACTTCCATCTAAGACAGAATTTGGAACAAAAATTGGGTCTTGGGGACAGGTGAGAATTTGTTGCCTTGACCTTATCAGATTTCATTTTAATATCTTAGATATTAATGAGTGCTCCAGTGGGAAAGCTGTTTGTTCTTTCAACCGCAGATGTGTCAACACATTTGGAAGTTATTATTGCAAGTGTCAAATTGGATACGAACTGAAATATGTGAGTGGCCGATATGACTGTGTAGGTAAGAATTAGATTCTAGTTTTCCTTGTGTGTGTGTGTGTGTGTGTGTGCACATGCACATATATGCACATATTTTCCTTTGCTCATAAACTTGGCTGATTTTTGTGTATTTTTGAACTGTAGTATAAATTTTGCTTATTGAAGCTAAGCAAATGCCCTGGAAATTACTTTTGGGACTTTATTGAGTCTCTACTGCCTAGTGGCAAATGAATTAAAATAAACACCTCTCTTTATATATTCTCTTTCTAGACTGATAAGTGGAACCTATAACACAATATTACAGTGTATCCTCCCCCTGAAAGCAGCACTCTCCTTCAGAGTCCCCGCCACTCTTTCCCACCAAGCAGAACTTGCATTCCCCGATTCCTGCACCCAATATTCCAGTTTTATGTTTTCAGCTATCATCCCACATTGAGAGGCTACTCAGTAAAGTGCATCCTCGTGGCACTTTGGGGTGTGTTGGCTTCTTAGGTTTGATTTTTTAAAATTGTACGTCTGCAAGCATTGGGAATTCCTCCAACCTGTTATCTCTTCCTTGTTTCTCATTGGCCCTGTTTTGGCTACAAGCTTGGTGGTGCTCACCACCTGAAGGAATGATGGAGCATTCCTTTGTAGCTTAGAATGTCAAAGGAGAGAATAACATCAGTGAACTATCAAGTCTAGGGAATCTTAATGTTTGTTTGCCCCATGGATGTGAGCTTAATTTCTAATGAAAAATAGTTTCCAAGTCTGTTTTGATGCCATGTGGATGACTGCATACAATACATAACATCTGTACATGCATTTGTCCTGACAGACAACACTTTATGCTTTGTATTTTTTTTAAATAAAAAAAATCAACAAAGTTTGTAAAAAGAATTCTTAAAAAGTTTGTTTAGGAATTATCTGCCCCCTGCCTACTAGTTTTTGACCAAATGCTTATCCCCGTTAATGGTCTGGCTCCAGTCCCCAGAGTGATGTAAACCAGAGAAAGACAATGAACGGGCAGTTTGTTCAAATATAATTTTTGAATTAATACTCATTTATTGTTAAGATCCCCTCCTTCTTTATATTCATTGACAAATGTAGTCTTTAACCATAGCACTTACAAAGAGGTTGCCAACATTTTCATCTGATACAGTTCCTGTGCTTGCATGACAGGCAGGAATTAAACAGGTGCAGCTTTTCTCAGCATGAAAATAATGTTTAATTTGTTTTAAATCTCTGACTTCTCTCTGTCTTCAATTATTTGTTTTCCCCTGCCCGCCCGCCCCCAATTCCTCTAGATATAAATGAATGTACTACAACTATACCTAAGTGTAACTTCCACGCAGAGTGCCACAATACTCAGGGATCCTTCAAGTGCAAATGTAAACCAGGCTACAGGGGCAATGGATATGAATGCTCTGGTAAGTGCATTCTAACACCTTTCTCAAATGATGGGAAGTTGGGACATTTTCAGAATGTACTATGTCTTTTTGTTTCCTATAAGATCCTGTGAGCAGCTGACTGCTATCAGGAATCTAGTCGAGGAGCATCATTAAATTTCACTAGGGAAGAAGGTGTGAGTGAAGAGCTACATAATGCACTAGGGGGGGGGGATCCACAGGAATCTGCTGTGGATCCTGCTACCCGATGTAGTTGCCTTACCTCGCCTTAGGGTGAGCTGGCACTGATCTTAGTAAATACTTTAGGGCGATCCTAATTCCCATCTGTGGGTGGAAGGCCTGAGCACTGTAACACCTGAAGTTCTGCCACTCACACTGGCCAGGGCGAAAGGTGATGGGGTAGTTTTATCCCATGTTGCTGTGCCATCTCCAGTCTGGTGCAGCTTAGAGACCCATATCGGGCCCATATTTATCGCATAACAAATGTTTTCAGAGAATTTCTTCAACGTCATAAATGGTGCTTTTGGTTTCATCGAACACTGTATACTAAACACCGATTTAACGATGCACACTGTGGGAATTTAATCTCACCTAAAGGGGGGATTTACAATTACAGTGTGAATATTAGCTCTTTCCATCTCATTTGACGTACCTTTCCATAGTTCAGTCTAGACATGGCTTGCGTGATTGCCTGAGGAGCAAACATTTTTACCGTGTCAAACTGATTTACCTTGCTAGAACCCAAGGTGAAAAAAAAGCTGATTTGGTGGGGGTGGGGTGAGGACTGTGAACATAGTGAACATTGGTTTCCGCCTATGAACTGTGGCATCTTCAATGTTGTCTGGGTCTGGCTGAGGAATCTGACATGAGTGGACTTGCAGGGATTGGATGTGCTAGATCCAGTCCCCCAAACTGAGCACCATGTCATGCCCCCTTGATTTCCCAAATCCAGAACAACTTTGCAGCGCAGTAAGAATATTTCATTACTTATAGAAAGACTTCAAAGTAAGAACTGCAAGCAGATGTTCTGGTTTGCTGGGCATTCATTCTGTCTTGAAAACCTCTGCAGATGCTTTATTAAAACGCTAGGGGTTTGCCTTACTTATTGCTGAGGGGAAATTTGTAGGGAATTAGGGGTTTCCAGTCAATTTTTCCTTCCTGTACCCTGAATAAAGATTTCAGTGAACCATGTCGGCTAAATTTCACAGTGTAACATCTTTTACAACACCATTCTCTAGTAAGCGGCCGGTTAACAAAACTCTGAGATGGAGGCATCTCAGCAAAACTAACCAGGAAACACTGTTCATAGGAAAGATGGAAACTGCAATGCTATTTCTAACTTTGCAGTTTCTAACTTGTTAAAAGACTGAAACTAAAGCCTCATAAGACTGAATGCTGTTACAGTATGTGCCAGTGAAACAGAACAGCCTTCTTTTGTTTCTGTCCTAGTTTATTGGGAAGAAATTATCTAAACAAGTATGTTAGACAAATATTCTCAGTGTTATCTCTGTACAGTAGTACATATGGAGTACAGTATGATATAGGTTTGAAGCAGGTTATCTCCCCATACTGCTGCTACCCAAATGAGCCTATGTGAAATATCACATTTTCTATTTTATTCCCATGAATTAGAATTATGGTGAAATCATATTTTCCCCTGAACAGATGGGTCACAGACATTAATCATGAGCGGAAAGGACATGTCTTGCTGTGCAGAAACTATCCAGCTTCTTCTCTAAACACACGAAGTTAAAAATATGACATAAGGTCAAATCTGTCAGCCGCTGGAATAACTATATATTTGTCTTTTCAGCTTCATTTAATGGTCTTGCCCTGTTTTGTCAACATTGATGTTTAAGTCACAAAGCATTGCTTTTCTCACTAGCTTGGATGTCATTCTAGTACAAAGAACGTCATTGCAAGATCTTGGGGATTCAGGCCAGTGTGAATGTTATCCAGAGATTCCAGAGCCATATAGACTCAGAGCTGATTCTCATCTTAACCTCTTAATGAATCAAATCTGTACTGGTGGAATGCCTTCTGGGTGCTATTACAGGCAAAGGTAGCTAATAGGGATGGTTGAGAAATTCACTGCTTGTAAATTCTGGTATGAGCTGGCCTGATTTGCAAACTAATGTGCAGATTGGAACATTGCTTTCCAATAGGTTTCATGCTTCTCTGAATGCTGCAACAGTTCTTATCTCAAATAACATAAAAATGTATTTAGAAATGCATGTTTTGATTTATTTATTTTTTAATGCTAGTTTTCCTGCAGATTTTTTAACTGCATGGGTTACAGTGGAAACAGGACAGAATGGCCATAATGAATGGACATGTGCAAAAATGATATGGACCATAAATAAGACTGATCCATACACCCATAGTAGCTAAGGATTGTTCCCAAAGCTTACTTTGTCCTCTGGGAGACATAATTGGAAGCAGCTATCCATATGTAGCTATTCCCATTTATCCACATGGACAGTGGTCCTTGCTTTCTATTGACAATTGGCAGGCTCCTGATAGGGAAGAGCAACTTCTGGGAATACTCCGCAGAATTTGTTATTTTCCTTTGTGGCTGATTTGAGCTCTATGGTGCTTGACACCTGGCTGACTACAATACATGCTGATGAATTGTGTTTGACTTGTTGCTGACAAGTTATTCCGACCCAGTGGTCAGACACAAAACTAAGAAATAGTCACGTACCTTTTTCATGGGATTGACAAAGAGAACATTCTTCTACTCTGTATACTTTTGGCTCTACATAGAGGCATCTTTACAGATAATAGACATTGCTTTGAATTTATTGTACTTCAAATACATTTCCAACATTGCCAACTGGTGTTTCATCAAAACATTGCCAACTGGTGTTTCATTATGTTGAGAAGCACTAAAACCTAAGACCCTTAAAGTGTAAGCTAAGTCAAGCATATTTTGTGTTTTCTTGGTTCTCTACCCCCATCCCCTGCCCAGTTATTCATGAAAACTATGTGAAAGACATTCCCAGAATCTCAGGAGTTGCCAAAGAGAAACTCAAGAAGCTGCTTGTGCACAAAAACAGTGTGAAGAAGCATGGAGACATAAAAAATGTGATCCCAGAACCACCTGTGACCCCAGCTTCTAAAGTTCATGTAAGACCGTTAGACTACGAAGACGGTGTGCACACAGAACAGGGGGAAAGTACTCAAGACGTCAGAAGAGAAGGGGAAATAGAAGAGGAAGAGGAAGTTGAGAAAGGAGGAGAAAGGGAAGACCTTGAAAACCAAACTGGTCATGAGAAGAAACTTCGAGGAGATGTATTTTGTAAGTTTCATCTTTAATTCCCCGCTCCCCCCCTCCCAGTTTCTAAGATGATGATGAATTTGGAGAAGCATTTAATACATTATATGGTGGGATGGGTTTTTTCTTTTATCAATAAAACCCAATTTCTACACCATTTAATGCCACCATTTAATAGCACGTACACTGTTTAACCCCTTAACTTACCAAGAACCCTGATAACTGTGGGATATAGGAGTGACACAAAGCCATTCCGATATAGGGTGGGATTCAACTGAGCTGTTGTGTGCTGACACAGAATTCCACTCACACAATGAGACTCCCCACCTCTCCTGCCCTCATATACCTCTCTGTGCCCCCTAAATCTGCTCTGGAGGATTGGAGGGGGGGAAACCTAGAACAGGGTTAGGGGCATGGAGGGGAGGGGAGGAGGGAAAAGTCCCATTGTTGTGAGCAGATCTCATTCCCCCACACATACCCCACTTAGTGCTATGTTGAATTTCAGCCATAGCCACTAT
Organism: Zootoca vivipara; assembly: GCF_963506605.1. NCBI lineage: Eukaryota > Metazoa > Chordata > Lepidosauria > Squamata > Lacertidae > Zootoca > Zootoca vivipara. Next base: position 36,750,370 of record NC_083279.1, read on the forward strand.
ATTTGACAAATATATTCATGCTTATTTATTACAAGATTATATAGTGCACAAGTTCATGTGGTTACTGTGATATAGTGCTCTTTCTTGAAATTGGTATATGTTTTGTTACTTAAATCTGGCTTATTTTACACTACTAAACCAAGATAGCTTGGAGGAGCCTTATTAAAAGAATTTTGCCTGATTGCCCTTGCCCACTACAACTGAGGAATTTTGTTAAAGCCTCTGTTTCAACCTTTACGGACCTATTAAATGCAGGTATATATTTTTCTTGTCCTATTCAAGAGTCTTTCACTGCCTCTCCTGCAAGACACCAGCACCTAGCATTCCAGACTTCCTCTCACCTCTTCTTCCTCAGCACTGTAGACCAGAGGTTATACAGCCTCTGAAAATAGGATGAGGCATGCATGCAGTGTGCATCTAAGCCCTCAGTGCAAACATATAGATACCAGTCTGTCCTGCTACCCCCACCCATACATGCAGTAGATCAGGAAGAGAAACCAGGTTTGCAGGACCTGAATTGGCTATGCAAACTGCATGGTTGGCTTCCACGTGTAAACTTGGGGCTGTCCTTGAAAGAAAGATGTGTGTATCTTTTCTCAAAACACTTCCTTTGCTTCTAGTTTAGTTGGAAAGCACTAAATCAGTGGCCATGACAATCTGTCATGCAAACCCACCCTTATTTCACTTAAATCTTCAGGATTTCAAGCTGCCATTTTATTCATATGTGTGTGGGTTGTTTTTTTTAAGTGATCCTTGTAGAATCAACTGTTTCGTTTTTGTGATGCACAAACTGTTTTTCTGTCTATACTAATTATATTTCTTTTGCTTGAAAACATCCAAATGCCCACATCACTATAACAAAACACTATCTGGATAAATGAGATTGTTTGAATCACGGCCTTTAAAATCCTTTTAGTGTTGGTGCTTTAGAGCATAGTTAGCTTAAACAAATAAGGAAACAGTTTACAATACATGCCTTCAGTGTTTTCAAATATTTGTTGATTGACTTTGCATTTTGATTGGACCAGGATAAACTCAGGGGTACTTATGATCCTCGTTTATCAAAACTAGGCAGACAGTAAGATATTTAATGATTTCTCAGTGATTGCAATATGTTTCTTTGTTGACATATACCAAGCAAGGAAGAGGGATCAAGAACATTTATTTTTGGCTCGGTTCTCCTCCAACAGCATGTCATAGAGTGGCCTTTTGGATAATGCTATGGTTTGCATTAAATGCAAAAAGCTTCAGGTTCATATGCTACTGCTCCTCAACTTTGTCCTCCTCTGGTATGGCCATGAAGAGAAGATCAGAAGCTTTCTCTTCCACTTTTAAGCTAACTGACAGTCCCTTGCATTCAAATGTGGGAAGCCTGCTTAGTTTAAACTAGCTTTTCACAACCTGATGCTCTCTAGACCAGTGTTTCTTAAACTTGGGTCTCCAGCTATTTTTGGACTACAACTTCCATCATCCCGAACTAACAGGGCCAGTGGTCAGGGATGATGGGACTTGTAGTCCAAAAACAGCTGGAGACCCAAGTTTGGAAAACACTGCTCTAGATGTTTTAGAGTACAGTACAGCTCCTATTGGCCAGGCTATTCTGGCTGAAGCTGATGGGAGTTGTAATCCAAAAAATCTGGAAGACATCAGGTTGAAGAAGCCTTGTCTAAACTGGCATATGATCCTGGCTTGCTCAATAAAAATCAGCCAGAGCCCCCCAGACTCTGATTAGATTAGATGAGTCATGACTGCACCAAAAGATAAATGTGAAGGGTACTTGTGAATCCAAAGCTTGAGCACCTAATGTTAAGCCATAGTTTTGCAACATGGTTTTGCAACATAAGAAGGAGCTGCCTTCTGGAGAATTTTGGAAGTTTTAACTTTTGTTTTAGATTAACCACATCTTGTGGTTCATTTTAACTTTAGTTTGTAGAAAGATGCTGCAGCCCTGGTTTGAGAATCTGGCTTGTTTAGGGATGAAAAAACACACCAGGGGAGGGAATGGGAGGGGAAGCCAAGGCTTATTCTCATAATGCTAAACCATAGTTTAGTATCTGAAGAAGTGTGCATGCACACAGAAGCTCATACCTATGACAAACTTAGTTGGTATCTAAGGTGCTACTGGAAGCAATTTTTTTAAAAAAAATTTGTTTCGACTACGTCAGACCAACACGGCTACCTACCTATAGTTAGTACCATAGTTTAGTGTTATGCCTGAAAACAGGCATTGCTGTGTCCATAACGCTCATAGCAGCTGCCAGAAACATGTGGCAGGTACTTGAGAGGGTGCCGCACAACTCAAAGCTAAGAACTGAAACACGTTATGGTTGCTACAAGGAAGCTGCCTAAAATGATCTCAGAGCCAATCATCCCAGCCGAAAAGAAAGAAAGAAAGAAAGAAAGAAAGAAAGAAAGAAAGAAAGAAAGAAAGGTTTCCTCCCTCCCACCCAGTATTTTAAAGAAAATGGAGCTCTGCTATGAAAAGTGGAGACACATTCTAAGATTTCTTCCTTACATGACTCCAATTAACCTTTTGAACTAATGAATGCTCCTTGCAGAATTCTTACACTTATTGTAACTCCAATCTGTCGTCTGGGACAGCTTTCTTACAATAAAATGGCAGTGTTCAGTCCTATGTCTCTCTCTTAAAAAAAACAACTAATTCAGAGCATAGTAGGCTCCCATTATCACTAAATTATGGTATTTCCATAAGTAAAACTTGCACTAAAAACCAGCTTTGTACAGTTGTAGTGGATGCATGAGGTTTGATCAAATGCATTTTTTAATGGTGTGGGTGAGATCCCCGAGGGGGGGGGGATGTTCTGTAATGACTCACTGCTCTGGTTATTGTATGCTAAAATACTGCTTTATCGGTCCTATATCATATTCCATTGAAGTGTCTAATTTATATTTATTTACCTGCTGAAGTGCCAGAGAGTGTTACAAAGTAATTTGACCAAAGCTCTTCCAGATGGTGCCCTAAAGATTTATTCTGTGCTGTGTTTGTCATCCCAATCTCGTGGTTCCTCAGATGTTTTGCCAAAATGACCTCCTCTTTAGTTGATGCCAAGAACATACAGAAATCAGGCAGCAGGAAGCACTTGAATGGAACACAAATCACCATCAGTGGTGATTAATAACAAATACTGGGGTCACTGACACAGTTGATCTGAACATTACTGTTTCAGGAGTAATTTCTGGCTTCACCTTCAGATATGTCCTACATGCAAATCCTCCATTAGAACTGTTACTAGGCCTTGATACTCACAGGCCCCCAGGCTTAAGGCAGCAACTTTTGGTACA